>NC_083564.1:29226446-30426446 GCF_019925205.1 Metopolophium dirhodum | reverse complement strand
TTTACGCATTTTTATTTTCTTACAAACCCTGAAACCCAAAACTAATTTTTGGACTGTGACTAGAAAAACTGTTTATACTCTATACAGTATATTATTGAACTTCATTGAAGTTTTCATTTCCAAAAAAAAGAACAGTAGTTACCTTACCTATATATAATAAGTAGTAAATAAATACCTAAAAATAATGAATTAATATTATTTAATCAAGCCTTGAAAACAGATACTATTATTTTGTGTGTGTGGGTTTGAAATGGAATATTGCTGTGTTTAATAAGTAATCACTAAATATTTTATTAAATATATAGGTACTAGGTATTACATACTTAGTAAAATACTAAAATATAACATATAATTTAAAGAAAAAGATAATAAATAAGTTGAAATAGTTGGATAATTATATAATATTTTATTATTTCAACATACACATTTTAGTCATATAAATATAGATATAGTTATTATATTTTATATAGTATATTATATTTTAATAAATTCTAAACGTGCATACTGCATACTGTTTGTGTCGTTCGTGTATAACCGAAGGTTCACAACTAAACACTGGTAAAATTTCAGGACCACATCACACAAAATCATAATAACAATAATTGGTTTTTGTTTATTTTTAGGCTTGTTGGATTTATATATTTTTCCCGAAATGGCGACTTCGGTTATCGATAACAATAATATACCCATAAGGGTATAGCCATAAATTATAATGCCATATTATAGTCATAATGGGACTATATTATTATGTCTATATTTTTATTGTTACTTGATATAGTTAATTTATTTAATAATAATATAAAACCTTTTATTATAAAATATTTTCTGATGTATCACTATACAGGGTGTTTCTTTAAAGTACAGAGTGATTGGAAAAATATAAAATTTTTAAAAATTAACTTAACTTATTCTGTAAAATGAAAATCAACTCGTTGATTTCACGTTCGTTAAAAAATAAATTTAATAAGTTAATAGTTAAGTTAATGAATATCCAAAAGTAACTAGTTAAGATAAAATTAACTTTTTAACTTAACTTTAACTTTTTAACTCGTTAATGCCCAGGCTTGCTAATAAGTAAAACCTTAGATACTTTAAATTTTCACTGCATGTTTATATTACCACCGTCTATATATTATTTTCTTTTTGAACTATTTATAAGAATATAAGAACATTAACATTTTTAATATGTTTTTTTTAAAATTATTTCCGAAAATCACTGTATCCAAAAAAAAAAAACAAGGTTCCTCATAAGAAGTTTTTATTGGAAACTTAAAAAAAAGTTAACTTACTACCTATCCACAATAGGTTTTTATGAATATCGGAAATTATAATTTTGTTAGAATTTATCAAAATAATATATATTTGCAATTTATTTTTGGTTAAAAATTAATAAACATTTGAAAATGTATATCTATCTAAGATCTTAGAGTGCAATCTATATATATATCTACTTTTATCTAAAAAAAAAGTTTCCTGGGTAGTCAAACTAATTTTGTGTGAGCATTTGGAGTTTTTTTCGGTAATTGATTTTCAGCCGTAAGTTCATGAACATTCTGATTGATCGTATTTATTATTGATTTTAGTATTTTGTTCTAATTCAAAAATTAATAATTGTGGATACTTTCATTAGAGTTTAACTCGTTTTCAGTTCTTGAGTATTTTTTTCTATAAATGTAAACAATTTTTTTTTTGAATCAATAAGCTTAAAAAAGTAATACAAGGTAATACAGTTAAAAATAAAGACTCACATGCTTGATTTTGTTTTATTAGCATTTAAATTTTAAAATTTGACATAATACTTATATACATCAATATATTGAACTTTTTGAAATTATTTTATTGATTATTTTGTAACTACTAACTCTTCAAATGTTCAGTTTTTATACCTAATGAATAACGATTGACAATTTAGAACAAGTTATATCACATTTAAATCATACTGTCGCAAAAAATCTTTTTGTCTACATTAAGTTCAATTTTGGACAAAATTAGATATTTAATCGAAGATTAACGGTCTTAGTTATTTTGTTGTTATTTAAATGCATTATTATAAAATAGGCTGGCTCTCAGAATCATTTTTCGTATACAATGATATTATTATATTATTGCGTATAAATTATATAACACCATTTATTACAATGACCCACTTTAACCTACACAGCAGAGCGGTATTCACTTGCCACTTTTTTTATTTATGCATTGTAACATGCTAATATTTATGCAAACTTTAGCAGAGAATCTCACGGTATTTTATCTATACATACAAATGGACAACGGACGATTCTTATAGGTACAGTAATTCACTGTAATTTAATCACAATTTATTTAAATAATACTACAAACCAACCTTTCCTACATCTCCATTGGATACTGTATAGTTACCATCCCAATCGATACAAATAGGTGTAATACCATTTCTAAAAAAAACACTATTTTGTAACACAACAACAGCCATATCATCAGCATAATGCCCGTAAAATCCAAAATAACCTTCTTTCAGATGAATCCTATCCACCTGTACATCAATTGTTTTATTTATATTATATTATATTTCATACAAATTATTTGTAGGTTTTGAATTATTTATAACTTACATTTATAATTTGAGGAAATTCACTGTCATAAATTGTAAAATTTCTATAATATTTTCCAGCAGCAATTTTGTAAAGATCGTCGACTATTGTTATAGTATATGGCATACCTTTTTTCCAAAAACAATGAGCCGCTAAAAATAATATTTAATTTATTTTCATTATTTTTATTTTTAATTCATTGTACAAATGTTTTACCAGAAATGACTAAATTTTGAGAAATAATTGATCCTCCACAAATGAATTCATAATCGGAAGTTTTTTGATATATTGCAACATTCCATGGTGCCGTTCCAACATTTGCTGTTTCACCATGTTTTATCAATATTTGGGCTTTAATAAATGGTCTACCACAATCTAAAATAAGATTTAAATATAAATATAAATTAAAATAATAAGGATACAGTAAAAGTGAAGTAAATTGAAGAGTATACATATATTTATACAATTAAATATACAATCACCTGGCTCGCATATATATAGTTCTTTATCCCACAATCCGTTAGACTGACAATGTAATTCAATTGTAGTCTCTTGCTGTCTATTTGGTAGAGCATAATTATGCTTACATTTTGGTATTGCTATTGTGCCAGGTATCGATAGATCTGAGCAATTAGCATACTTACCATTATGACTACATTTTATATCTAAACTATCAGATAGTAGAGGTTGACACATTTCTATAAACAAAACAAATTATAACTAAACATAACCAAAAATCAAACTCATAATATTGAAATAACTAATTATTACAAGAAAAAAAATTAGGAATTAAAATGCAAAACTTACTCAAACAAAATTTATCATAATTTAATAATTTTTTATTTCCTTGACAAAACCTAAGACCGTTGGGATAAACCTTATGAAATCCAACTTCACAATTCCCAATAACAGTAGTGTTATCATTAATTAAAGTCCCGGGAGATAAGATTTTATTAGAACCTTCATAATTATATACAACTCCTTCAATATTTGGTAAAACGCATGAGTTCATAAAAACCAGCTGTCAAAATATGAAATATTAAAAATATTTATTCTTTCTTAAAATATGTTATTTTGAAGAAGAAACCAAAAAAATAATTTTAAAACTTTAATTGATACCTATAAAAAAATATATTGTTTACGTACATGTTTGATTAAAAGTCCACGGATCCATGAAACATGGTATTTTATGTCTGTAAAAGCAAAGACAGTATCTTTATTTATTCTATCCCACCTACTCATTACCCCGGTTAAAAAATAAGAATTTAAGTGTAAAAAGCTTATGCCGGCTCCCTGAATTCCTTCACCATGTTCTGAAACAAGACATATTTTATACATCAGCCAGTTATCCATTAAATGTTCCTGTGGGGGGGGGGGTTGTACAATTTTCATTTACTTTATATATTAAAAAAATTAATACTGTACAGATTTTTAAACAATAGTGTATAAGAAATAACAGAATGAACAATGTAATAGTAACATACATTTAAACTTAATATCTATAAAAAGAAAGGTTCTAAAACCTTGGTTTTAGTGATTATTGGTTATTATTAGGGCTCGGATTTTAGAGCAAATGCTTCTTTATATATATAAATTATAGAAATCTAATTTGTATACATAAATTTGTTTCACGTAATTCTGATTCCAAATAAACGATTTTATTTTGGCTTTTTTTGTTTAAATGCTTTTTTCAGTTATTCTAACTGTGGAATTCGAAGTGAGAGTTTTCACTTAAAAAAATGTTTGTTTAATTAATAAGAAATTTTGAAAACTCGAAATACGAACTAGATGGTTGTATTGAATTATTATAGTTTTCGGCTTGATTTTATATCTATTTATAATATAAATATAGATTTTATCATAGATTATCGATCTACAGACAGGTCGATAGCTTATCGGCTATTGCATATAGCCTGTAGAACCTACGCTCAGTAACCCACGGAAAGATAGATAAGATAAGATAAGATATGATAAAGAAAAATGATAATTATAAAGATTTTGGTAGGAATGACGGATGGTTGATTTGTCAGGTTACCAATATTGCGTCAAACAAAACTAATTACAATATAATAATTAATTACAATAATCCAAACAGTTTTTTAGAATAAATTAATAATGGTACAAAAAACGGCATTTAGACGCGATAAGACGTGTTTTTAAGGCGCTTCAGCGATGTTCGGGGAGGGTACTGTAGATTTGTGTACACGTGTGTGTTTTTTATGGCAGAATTTTTGATTTGGGCACTCGTAGGTATCGGCCATGCCCGGGTGGGGGATGGCGGCACTTGTTCTCCGGACACCGTGACTTGCCCGAAGAAAAATGCCGCCCGTGACCGAGGTATCGAACCAGCGCCGGTGTGCGTCGCAACCGACTCCTTAGTCCGCTCGGCCACTCCGTCTTCCATTTATCATGTTGTATTATTACTTTTTATTTACTCTAAAATCTAAACCTGACTTGACGTTACTAATGTAAATATTTGTAAATATATAATTTTATTATAGTTATAAAATATATAAATATATTATTGTATTAATTGACAATTTAAAAATATTGTTTATTGATCATTTAGTATTATTATTACAACCATCTTTAAGCGAGATAGGTATCTCGCAAAGGCTGTTTGTTTTTAGTGAAAAAATCAAATTTCTTTAAAAGTATTTACGTTGTAGGCTGTATAGCTCAAAAACAATTACTCTTACATTAAAATGTCACAATACTCTTTTTGTAGATAAATACCCCATCTATAATTTTATAACCACACATACACATTATATAACAGAGATAGATAATCGAACAACTGATATAATTAATATTATTAATTTGTTAAAATTATTATGTGCGTATTCTTATTTTTGATCAATAAAAAAAGAAAAATCAAAATTTGTATTATTTACCCATTTGATGGCAGGTACAAAACTTATCCAAAGTCACATATTTTGTAAAACGGTTTATATCATACATTTTTTTACAAGAAGAATGGCTGATGTATGGAAAAAATGTATATAAATTATTATCATAATTATTCTTTGCCAAAACTACCATCTGTAAAAGTATAACAGTTTTATAATATACAATTAAAACGAAGGTATAATATGAATACATTGTTATAGTGTCGATAGTGTCGATAGTGATTTCAATTTTCTTTGTTAAATAAAGTCGGACTAAATAAAGTTTTTAAATTTGGAAATCAATCGACTATGAATTAATAAATGTTTGTGGTTTTACGAAAATGTTTTATTCTAGTTGCCAGTGGAACCCTTCACAATCAACAATACATGTACTGACAGACCTCATACCTTGTATTAAGGAATAAGGATATGAAGAGAAATAAAGTTAGCCCATTTTGTTCAAATTATCAACATTGCAGATCTCAAACTGAATGTATTTTTATTTTTTAAGTTAGTTTTTTTTATTTTCTACGTTCCACAGAGCTGTGACATGTTGTGGTTTGAAAGTTTCACATGTTGTTATATAAATATAGTTTAAAGGGCTAACTCACACAACTTCCTCATTTCGTTCAAAATTTACTGGAAAAATTGTAAGTTTTTTAATTAAATTTGTAATTTATTATTAGTTGTTATTTGAAATTTATTTTTAGTCCATTCGATTTGAATATATCACCAAAATGTATTAACTTGTGTCGATTACTTATAAATAACATACCTGCGTGGAGGCAACCTAGTTTAAGCAGCTATGAAAGATCGAGGATGTCGTAACTCATAGGGTATTGTCCGCTTACAGGCGATCGCTAGCGTACCTACGGTTACTGTCCCAGCGGCGGCGATGCGTATAGGCACTAGCCTCGCGATGATAGTGAACTATATAATATTGGAAATTGGAAAAGTGGAGCAATTTAGGAAAATATCACAATATTATTATGAAAAGTAAACAGAATGTCGAAACTGACGGAATACACACCGCCAAAATAAATAGAAAATAATAAATATAGAATAAGTTATCGTGCAATGTAAGTTATCAACAGCTTATCGGGTACCAACACCCTCACTAATTTGTAGAAATTAAACCAGACATTCAATTTAAAATTATATTTTATGTAACTATCCTTAATAAAACTATAAACAATAATAGTATCAAAGTACAAACAATTTACCTGTCCTTGATCTCCATCATGTACCATATATTTACTATTCCAATCTATACAAACAGGTGCAACACCATTGAGAAATGAAAATTTGTTTGCTAATACAATAACTGCTATATTATCAGCATATAACCCAGCCTTACCATTAAAACGTTCACTCATGTAAATCATGTCTACCTGCGCAATTGTTTTAATTTATATAATACATATCATACAAATTATTTGTAAACTTTAAATTACCAATAACTTACATCGATTATTTGGTTAATGCCGTTGTCAGTTATTGTGAGATTATAACCGAATTTCCCAACACCGATTTTGTATAGACCATCATTTATTGATATTTTCTTAGATATCATATTTTTCTGCCAAAAAGTATGAGCCACTAAAAAGATATTTAATTAATTTCCATTTCTCCTTAAATACATTGTGCGAGGACTTTACCAGAAATGACCATATTAGAAGCAATAATTGATCCTACAATTATAAACTTATAATCGGATCCTAATGTAAAAAATTTATATATATCAACTACCCAAGGTGCTATATCCATAATTTCTTTAACATCATGTCCTTCGATCATCTTTGATTTTATTTTGTCGCTTATATTTACTTTACCGCAATCTAAAAAAATATTAAATATATATTGAGATGACATATTGACTTTGCATATTAAGTTTAATATGCGTAACTCATATATATGTTATTACACAAACATATACCTAAATAATATTAAATGTTAAATAGCATTAATTAGCTATTATTTTTATACCCATATTCATATTTATTCCATACACGTATTGAGCACACAACTCTTCGGTCTCATCTGAACCATCTGAACAATCATTGTAACCATCACAAACCCGCGACCATTCGATACACAATCCATTTGAACAATAATACTTATCATCAGTGTTTCTATAAATTATAATTGTATTAAAATGAGCATCAAATTATTAATTAATACTAATTCAGGGATGTACTGGTAATAGAAATTATCCCAGGGAAACAGAAAATGTTGCCAAATGTTGTATTAATAATAGTATTATACAATATTTATAAGTTGGCCCAAATTGATTCAAGCAGCCCAAATTGTCGTCAGACCCAGGCGGTGATCGCTCACCCACCACCCAAACAATCCTGTACTATTTATACAATTATAAGCCAATATTATGAAATATATACCAATATAAACATTTAGTTTTGTAGATTCAAGATAACAATAAAAAAATGCGATTGCAGAACATATAATTAAATGTCAGAATCTGATATCCTATGCGTACCTAGTCAAAAGTTTAATAATGAAAAAATAAAATAAGATGATAGTAGATAAAGTAAGACGTATTTTACATAATAAATATAAAAAAAGAAAGGGTTTTAAATGTTTTGATCATTCAAAAGTAGTAAGTTGTATTAAATAAAGATCGTATATTGTTTAATAGTACTTATTAAGACTATGGGTGCCCTACGAATAATTTAAAAATAAGAATTTAGGTCTCTAAGCCTCCAAGGCCCAACCACCATTATTTTCGCCACTTATAGTAGCATAATATTTATTTATACTACAGTCACCAACACTGAGCAATTTGATACAGCTTGTCGTCTTTCGAGTTTTCTATCACACAAAATTTCGGATCCTGAAAATAATGAATTCATTAAATACGTAAACAATGTTTAGTTAAAGATTATTATTTATTGTTTTAACCAGCATTAGCAGTTTGAATTCAATCGTATCATAATTATATTATAATCGTATAAATCATGCATTCATGTGTAATGCGTACAGTGGCATCTTTTCAGAAAATAATATAGGAAGGGGGGCAAAAGTTTTGACCAACCAATAAAATGTAAAAAGAAAATCACTCGTTTCATTTGCAAGCAAGGTACTTTCTAAACAGATTGAATATGGGTGTATTTCTGAAGTTGATTGGTTTTACTTTAAAGTTTAGTTGTCCTCTACAATTTTTGTCTGAAAGTTTTTTTTGTACAACCAGTATAAAACGAGATATTAACGCAAAGGCTACTTGTGTTTAGCAAAAAATTCATATTTCATTTTGATGGCCTTTTAACCCAAAAATTATAACTTTTACGTGAAAACGTCATGAGATCATTTTTGCAGATAATTACTTTTTCTACAATTTATAACTTGAACTTTTTATTGTACGACTCGTAAAAAGCGAGATATTCAAAGAAAGACCAATTTTGTGACCTTTGACCTCGAATAACCTTTGACGCGTACATGATATAGATGCCGACTTTTTACACATTGTTTACAACGGTGTCATAAAGGTGTGTACCAAAATTCAGTTGGGTGAGAATTTTTTCGAGCTGAAAACCTAATTTGACTGGACTAAGTAGAGCATTTGTTAATGTTTAAAGACATACCCTTATTCTTATAGCGCCATTGGTAAAAATTATCTAGATCAACTTGAATGTTAATTGAATCTTCATTATACTCAATTTTTTTGAAAATTTTAGTGCTATTATAAAATAATAGCCGTTCCAAGTGTATTAAAACCTAATCGATGTTATTGATAAAAAGAGAAAATAGTAATGGTAATAGTAAATGATCTCCTTGAGGTAGACCATAAAAAACTTAAATTCAATTAGATGTGTAGTTTTCATATATAAAAATATGAGTGCGAATTGTTAAAAAAATAGTTTATCTATGAAAGTAACAGATTATTAAAACCAGTTAATTCTATTGTTTTATTAATAATTGATAATCGACTTAATCAAATGCTTTTTAAAAGTCTGTGTACACAACGTCCAATTGAGCTTTATCATAAAAAAAGTTTAAAATAGTTGATTTTAAAATACACAAGTTAGTTATTGATAGCGTCTTGGTCGAAAGCCGTGTTGTGTATTGAAAATGATTGTCTCGCATATAGGGGGTACATTTTTTTACAAGCTTAGAAATTAACTTACTAAAAATTGAAATCTTTGAAGTTGGTCGGTAATTAGAAATTAAATTAATTCATTAAACTAATGAGATCTGTCACCTTTTTTTTTAAAAAAATGGTGTTATTTAAGACATCTTCTATTTATCTGGAAATACACTTGTTTGGATTGATTTATGAAATAAAAAGGTTATAGTATCTATTAAATAAATTAAGTTTCTTTAAAAGTCTTGCTGAAAAAATAATTGGGATACTACTAGATACATTTAACTTAAAGGACATCACAACACTATTTTACAGCCGCCCATGTTTTACGTGTTACAGTAGTTCGATTTACACAATGATTTTAATAACTTATGATAATATTTCAGAAATTTATTTTTATGATCCTAAGTATATTTATGTGTTGATGGTGTAACTTAAAACTTAATATATCTAGTAATTGACTTTTGTATACATAATATTATTATAGATTATAATTTATAATTAAGTAATATTATTGATTTCCGGTCGTATTGCTGTATAAACCAGAAAGTATATCAAAATTATAATCACAACAGTTTCATAAGGCTACACAAAAAAAAAAAAATATATATTTAGTTTAACTATTTAAATCGTTGTATCAATCTAGACATATTAATCTAGACAGAAAACACACGCCACCTTCAGACTTCAGCTCTATGACGTCACACGCATATTTTAAAACGCCTGTATCTCATTGAATAATTAGTGTAATGATTTTGAGTAGAGAGTTTATCGAGTTTAGATTAAATGAAGAATTATCTTCAATAAATGTGTCAAAGTGATTTGTAGTACTTAATTTATATACACTTGAAAACGAATTCTATGTAAGTTAAGAGGATTGCAAAAAGACAGTTTTAAGGTTTTAAAAATAGGCAATTTTTAAATATTATGCATGCGGGTCTTGTAAATGTATGCAAAGTAAGTGATCATTACTTTGTGTGACTGTGTGTAATTAAAATACCGGAATGCTACCCACTCGCACGTACTAGTCACGGTTTATGCTCATTTATAATAATATGTACTTTTTGTCACCTTACCAATGGACCTGATAACACGATAAGACTTCTGAATTTCGTTAATACTTTTACTTGAGAATTTATACTGACATAATGTATTAAAAACATAATTTTCTATGTATAACTATATGGTTAACACTGAAATAACGTACCGAAAAGTAAACATGAATATAATATTATCCAGGAAGACGTCATCTTCATTGTCAATGGTAAGCTGAAATTAAATCAAATGTATTTAAAAATATAATCAATAAATGTTTTTACATAACTTATATGCAATTAACGAAACTATACACAATACAGTATTTTACCGTACATTTTCTAACATATGGGTTATAGCAATATATATTATAATAATATAACGTACCTATTATATTAAACACTGCAAAATATCTGAAGAGGAATTTATTAATTTATTAGTTAGTCAGATAACACTATGTAAGGAAAAGACAATATAAATACAACTTTACAACACTACAGTCCTATACACAATATGTCGAGTCTTCTAAAGGTAGGTACTATTGAATGATGCTGATATATAGTATGTTTGTTATAGGTACCTTAAACTATATGCTATCACATGATCGACCAATGGGATCACACTACGTAGATAAATGGCAAAAAAAATTATGATTTACCAACTTTTTATAAACTCGATTATACATTTATACATGCTGCAAATTTAATATATTAATTAATAAATTGTTATATGATGATAAAACATATTGCATATTATCTGTTATTATTGTAATTTTAAATCACGTTAACACGAATTTCTATAACAGGATTATTAGGTCATATATGTATGTATATGTTCTCGGATTAACTTATACATTTTTTCACATGAAAGTTATAAACACTCTGTGATCACTGAATTATAATATTTCCTATGTGTACGTCAAGTACCTATACGAATATCGTAAGCATAAAACTTGGATTGTTAGTAAACAATTTACTTTTCATACTTAGATATTATATTATGTGTTTTAGTGAAATATTACTTATTATTATTGTAACGAATTGTGTTGTTTATTTTCAGACCTATACATGAGCACATACAATTTGTGTATACTTATACAGTTAATGTACCTATAGTTTTGATTTTAAATTATATTCAATTATTATAGTGTACAGTTTTTTGTTTGTTTTTTCTTTTACAAGTACTTTTTTGATAATATTAACGTTATTTTTTATGAAGTCTTACTAAAATGTCTTGTTATGTATTTAGTTTAATATTGTATTATAATAACTATATTATTATAGTCAAAAGTCGGTACAATTTTCGTGTTTTATTGTCGAAATTATTACGTTTATTATTGTGGTAATAATATTATAATTATTATTAATAGCTGGCTGATTAAATTATTATCTGAATACATAGTACTAGTTTTATCAGTGACTGTTTTGACTTTTGGGAAGAGAATGAATAATTATATTTATTTTGCATCTTATTGGTTATGGTACAAATTACAAAATGCACTGACGACCGATGCATAAAGGTACCAATAATATAATAGTATATTATTATATTATTTGAAAAATATAATCATAATGAGTAGTAATTTAGTAAGAGTCCATAATTTATGTATGGAGCCGCTAATTTATATTTATTTTACGTAGACGTACGTTTTAGTATGCATACAACTTAACTTCCAACTGAAGTAACCATAGCTCACTTCCCGCCATTGCCACACAATATGCTATTCCGGGTGCAGTTATAATATATTATTATTACAACGTCGCGACGCTCTCTTCTGTGTACTCGTTTCCATTTTACAGGCGTCTTTACGTTCGTGAATTTTGGCGTAGCGACTCAAAATCTTCACCAATAGTTTTCGAGTTAATTGCCAGAATTTGCGAGTTCACTTTCAGAATTTGCGAGTTAGCCGTTTTTTAGCTGCAAACAAAATAATAATGGGCGTGAACTTGGCCCACCCATGTCGCTCAAAAATTTCGAAATTTATACCAAAAGATGCGTCGACTTTTGCGAGAATTTGCGAGTCCACTTTTAAAATTTGCGAGTCGCCCTTTTTATCACCTAACTCATTTCCACAATTCTTTATAAGAATTGAAATTTTGTATTTACCATCAGGTATTTTGCGGGTATTATAATAGTTATAATACAAAAATAAAAAACACTTGATGTTTTTCGCTAGTACTATAATAGGGGCTAGGTAAATTGGGTCCGAGATAAGTTTGGTACATTTTAAAAGTGGCAAATTGGGTCCCGGGAAAAAAAAGGTAGTAGGTAAGTTGGGTCCCGCGAAGAAAAGTAAGTTACTAATTAAAAAAGATGCGTCAGCATTTGCAAGAATTTGCGAGTTCACTTTCAAAATTTGCGAATTAGCAAACTTTTTTTCTTCCGTGGGTCAACTCGCAGAGGTACCCATTCTTATTTTGTTTGCAGCTAAAAACGGCTAAATCGCAAATTCTGAAAGTGAACTCGCAAATTCTCGCAATTAACTCGCAAACTATTGGTGAAGATTTTGAGTCGCTACGCCAAAATAGGTTGGTCAACTTCGCGGACGTTTAAATTCTCGTTTGAATAGGTTTCAATGCAAAATTCGGAGTTTTTCGAGTGGTAGGGTCGGGAGACCATTTCGGAGAAACACAATAAAGCTACCAAACTGGTTTGTTCTTCTATACTGCGAAAAATAATTTGTTACAAAACCGTGGAAAGTTTTTGCAACTATATAATATAATATTATGTTTTCATAGTAATAATAATAGGCAGAAATAATAAATATGTATTTGAACACGGAAAGCGCTCAATATAATAGTATACTAGCTGATCCCGTGCACTTCGTTGCTAGTTAATGTATCAACTCTAAATGACTCAAACTTTGTTCAATTTGTTATTTAATATTTGGTGTATGGTGTTCAAGATTTATCTTAACTTTTCCGTTGCCCCGAATAAAAATTCTGATTCGCAGCATTACATTATCAAGTAGGCAATCTACCTGCGGTAGATCGCGGACCCCATGCTGTTGTACGTGTATGATTTAACTCTAAAGTATCAAAGTTATACCAAGTTTGTCGTTTTTACTTAACCTACGGTAAATTAGTATAATCAATTTATACAAAATCCTATCCTAACCTAACCGTATTAAAATCTGATGAATAAAAAAATAACAAATTTAACCCTTTGTAAATTAACCTATCTTCTTCCCAGAGGTCTTATCTACCCACAAACATTAATTAATATATATATATATATGTATAAATTAATAATATAGTTACTATCTAACTATATAAATACACAGACTGTAACTATACAGACTAAACTATTATAAACTATTATACACCGGTTGATTTTCCTAAAATTTTCTTTCATATAAACTTTCTCCGTGAAATACTCTTTCGTTTAAAAAAAAATCAAGAAGAGTAGTTCCAGAGTTTAGCCTGTACAGAGATTTTCGTTTCACATTTTTATAGTTAGATATCTTATATTTATATTATAATTTATATTTAAAAAGTAAAGCAAATAGTTTTATATTTATTAGTCATTATTATAAAAAATGTTCAATATTTTTTGTAAGAAATCATTTATTTATCATTTTTAAGAAAAATAACTCAAACTTAATTTATAATATTGATTAATAGAAAATAAATTAACATTCTGGTTACCATTTTTATTATTTTATTTTTATTTTAATATTATTAATTAAACAATATTATAAATTAAGTTTGAGTTATTTTTCTTAAAAATGAGAAATAAAGATTTCTTACAAAAAATATTGAACATTTTTTATAATAATGACTAATAAATTAAAAAAGTTATAAAAAAATGAATTTGACTGATCATCATTTTTATTAGTTACATTCACTAATCATTATCAACTCAAAAATAATTTATTACATTAATGAATAAAAATAATTTTAAAAAAATGCCCGTGGTAATTGATGGTACTATTGGATGTCAAATTGATTTTTTTTATAACTTTTATGAATTATATTATATTTTATAAATTAGTACCTAGATATTAAACATTATTTCCAAGTTAGGTATTATTGATTAATAATTTATAACGTTGATAAATAAAAATAAATTTTAAAAAAATGCCCGTGGTAATTGATGGTACTACCATCGGGAAATCTGATTTTCCGGAAGATGGGGGAAGTTGCAAATTTCAAAATTGGTGTTGCAAATTGTTGCAAATCTTACAAAATCAATGATACTAGTTTCTAAACTTCACAGTTTACACATCTATTTAAGTATTTCTATAACCTGGTCACAAAGTCAGTTAATGTAACACTAATATATAAGTAATCAAAAGGGGGCATTAATTTGTTCAAAAGTTAAAGCTAAGTTAAAAAGTTAATTTTTTTTAACTTTTTAACTTAACAAGTTAACTATTTTTTATTTACTTATTAACTTATTCAGTTAAAATGCTTTTTGTTGTAACTTAACTTTTTATAGTTAATTATCATTTTCATGCAGTTAAATTAATTTTATTTTCGTGTTTGCGGAACCAACTAGACAATACTGATTCGATGACTCTTTTTCGATTTTGGTAATTTTTTTTTCTAATTATATATTATAATAATACAATTTTTTACACGGTATTAAACTTGATTTATTTTCTATTAACTAGTTTATTTTCTTAACTTTTAACTTATCTAGTTAATTTTATTTTTGTTAACTTTTAACTTTAATGAAGACAATTTAATTGACTTAACATAACTTGCTACAATTAATTATTTTCATTAAATTGCCCACCTTTGTATATTATAACTTAATATATTATATTAATTTCTCACATGAAAATTACATACACTCTGTGATCAATACATTATAATATTTCGCATGTGTACGTCATATATCGTAAGCAATGATCTTGAATTGTAAGAAGACAATTTACTATTCATACTTAGATAATTATTATAACACATCGTGTTGTTTATTTTCTGACCTATGCATAAACACATACATACAATTTTTTTATGCTTGTACAATAAATGTATAATTTTAACTTTAACTTATTTGACAACCATGGCGATTTACGATGAATGGTAACTATACAAAATTTAGAATATATTTATATTCCATTTATACAGTAACTGCACAATAATCTCCATTACCCGGCATATTGGACAACCAATATATAATATTATGTAATATTGTAAATTTTATAAGTATATAAATTAACTATACATATTTACCGTACAGTATTATATATATATATATCATGGCTAATGAATACTCACCAAAGTGTATATTTCAGTGGTTTGCGTCACAGATTATTGTAGATTATATAATTAGAATTTTGAATTTTAATCAACAAATACCTACGCTATTTTTTCGGTCAGTTATAAGATCAGTATTTTCATTACAAATCTATTATCAATAAACCACCATTGAAAGCATCAGTGATAGCATCTTTGTTCTCGTGCAACTTAAAGTTAACATAGCTGGCATCAGATGCGTATGTAATATTATTATCTTTTAGTGTATGGAAGTCGTGTATCAATTAAAAAAAAAAAATAATAATCTAAATTGCAACAGGTAAAATAAATAACCAACGACCATTCACCGTTGTACGTATTCATTATCTCATCGGTTTTTTCACGTATTTAAAATATTTCTTGACCCCGTCACGATTAAATTTTATTCTGATATAGAGCCGTTAAAGAGGATAATATATAGTTAGTAATTTACATAATAAATATGTGTTCTAATCATTCAAGTATTAAGTATAGTAATTAATATTAAATATACATCGTATATATTGTTTGATAGTGCTCATTTAACTATAGGTGCTATACGAATAAATAACAAAGGTGAACAAGTGGGTATCACTCTGATGTACAGTAGTTGTAATGGATGTGTTATATTTGAATACAATGATAAACCATTGTATACGAAAAACGATTCTGAGCGGTTAGTGTAGTCCTTATAATATTATTATTTTTTATTCGTTGCTTAAGTGATGAACAAATAGTTAAAAATTAAAATCCCATTTTTAGCAGTTTTTTGTAATTTGTCGGTAGTTTATCTCGATGCTTTCTAAAACTATTTGGAGTTTTCGATTGTGAGCTCCCAAAAGTACAACTAGGTTTACTTTTCTATCAGAAAAGATGCATTTTGTGTCACAGATTACAGTAGATTATGTATTAGAATTTTGTAATACTTTGACCCTAAAATGTAATATAATTTTAATCAAAAAAGACTGTTCTCTTTTTTCGTGTCATTTATTAGGTCAGTATTTTGATTATAAATGTATTTTCAACAAACCTACACCGTTGAAAGTATCACTGGTAGCATCATTGTTCACATGCAACTTACTAATATCATTCCATACGCATTTATTCTGTAAATCGTATTATGAGTTCAAAATTACAGTATAAATAATATGCTTTATAATAGAATTTATGAGTATTGAATGTTGAACACAATATGACGTGACATAAAAGTTGGAGTTGTTTCACGCGTTGTTGATGGAATTGTAGTTGAATGTATACAAATACGATGGTTTATTGTAATTTGTACGAAATATTATATTATATAGGTATTACATTGCATAATATTAAACATCAAAAAAACTTTTCTAAGATTTCGTATAAAAAAAAACCTATATTCCGGCTAAAATGCGGAGGGTTTATGGGTCTAAATGAACGACACAATGGTCTTCGCCGTCAGACCATATCGCTAAAACGAAATACATACCTAAGGATTTGATAATATATTGTTTTTTTTTGTTTGTTTTTTCTTTTACTTTTACTTTTTGATAATATTGACATCATTTTTGATGAGTTCTAACTGAAATGAATTGTTATGTATTTTGTTTAATTGTAATATAATAACTATATTATAGTAAATAATAGATAAAATGTGGTGATAATATTATTATAATAATAATTATTAATAGCTGGCTGATTAAATTGTTATCTGAATATAGCGTAGTAGTTTTATCAATGACCATTTTGACTTTTGGAAAGAGAAAGAATAATTATATTTATTTTGCATCTTATTGGTACAAATTACAAAATGCGCTGACGGCCGATGCATAAAAGGTATATCATAAAAGTATATTATTTGAAATTTTGAAAACCATAATCATAATGACTAATTAATGAGTATAATATAATTTGTATGGAGCCGGTAATTATATTTATATTACGTATATGTACATTATTGGTATGCATAATGCTAAATTACCAACTTTCGACTTTCCGATTTATTAATTATATAAGATATAACTCTTCAACACCCCCCCCCCCCCCCACCACCCACCAACTCCACCACTTGCACTATACATGCATAAAATACAATATGTATTTGCTATATTATGATGGAGAAAAAGAAGTGGCTTGCCTACATTTTGGCACCCATATTAAAAACAACTCAAATGCCGCCACTGTGTAGTCCAGCTCGCCACTACGCCACGTCAGTGACATTTATTTGACAGTGTACTCACCCTTAGCTCGAAGAAACGGCAGCCAATATATCAACGGTTTCTCTTCCGTCTATTCCTTTACCCACACTTTTTTTGTGGATTCGTCCTCGTCATCGTCGTCATCTCCGTCGGTTGTCTTCCCGCAGTGGCGCGTCAGTGACGTCATAACATTGTTGCCACGCGCGTGGGCAGCCGATCGACGATACGATTCGTCAGGTCGAAGTCGGGTTCATCTACGTCGGCGACCATAATCTAATAATTAAAATAATTATTAATTGTTTACAAGTGCTGTATATTTTACACTTCTGCCTGACAATAAATAACGTATCCGTACGACGAACAACGTATAAGCCAAAGACGGTCGTACTTTTTGATTTCGGCCAGCAACACTAAAATTAATAGTACAACTTTGTTAACCCATGTATTGTTAATTATTACACTTAATATTTGACAGATTATATGGCAAGATTATATATACCATTAAGACGACGACGTCACATCGCAGTGGTTCAACTACAATATTACTATTAATTCGAGTACTTAAATAAAAGCTCATCACTACGAGATCATGCATGACACACTATTCGTCTCTCGTTTCAATTTATAGCAGAATCGTCGTTTTGTAATGTCGGATACCCAGCTGTTATACCCGGGAATTTGTCCGCGTGGATTTTAAAAAAAGAAAAGTTTGTTCAGCTTTATTATTCCTGAAATAAATTGCTGTCAAAGTATGTTTCCTAGAAAACACCACGCATATTGGCCAAATCTTTTTCTAAATATTAGTCCATACTAATATACATAAATACAGAGACTGCAGACACACACGATTTAAAAAAATACAAAAACCTTTGATAAAACCACCTACCACTCTCTGGTCGGCATATCCGTGTCGGATGCATGAGCATCAACCACCAGAGTAACAACCTCTCAAGTCTCAAAAAAACCGATTTCAACGAGCGACAACTGGACTCCTTATGCGAGCAATAATCAGTGCGTTCTTTAATTCAATTTTTGTATTTGAAGTATTACTTTGTTTCATCCAAAACCTAAAACTCCTACAGTATTATCTACAAACAACTGCGGATCAGGTAAGACATATAAAATAATATTTTATATTGATTGCAGTTAATACTATATATGTGCGTTTTACATAAAATAGCCTTTAACTCTCCTAAATCAATTTTGTAAATGGTACTTCCAAAATTAAAAAAAAAAATAATTAGTTGTTTCTTAGGTCCGTGAAGTTGGCCGCACAAGGTCAACATTTTGGCTCCAAATTTTGTCAATAATTTGTAAGTATTTGTAAGCACAATTTGGTAATTTTTAAGTACAGCCGTTTTCAATTAACCTCAAAAGTTTAAATCACGGCTAACTTCCGCGAAATTTGGCCGTTTTGGCATTTCAAAGTTGTTGACTACTCCAAATCATCATGCGCAGTTTGTAAGTATTTGTAAGCACGAATTTAGAATTTGTAAGTCATACCTTCCTTAATTATCTCTAAAAGGAAGTTGGCCGTGCCTTGTCAAGTTTTTTGAACTTTGATTGTTCCAAATCGTTATGCGCAATTTGTAAGTATTTGTAAGCACCAATTTAGAATTCGTAAGTTATCCCTTCCTTAATTATCTCAAAATTCTTTTTGAATTTTTGAAATTCTATTAGGGAAATGGACCTGAGCCCGTGATATGTATTTGTGCATAAATTATATTTCAGAAACACATAATAGTTGTTGGTGGCAGAGCGGTGGCTGCGCGCCGATAGGTGATAAGAAATCTTTTGTAAAATACCTACCACAGAATAGTAATGGATTTATAGATATAAGATTATAATATAATATAATATAATATTTCGGGGGGACGAGGTGGCCGAGTGGTCTAACGCGACGGATTCGGCACAGCCGGTCCGAGTTCGATCCTCGACCACTGGGCGGCATTTTTCTCCGTGCAAGTCACGGTGTCCGGAGAACAAGTGCCGCCATCCCCCCACCCCGGGGCACGGCAGAAACCTACGGGTGCCCCATTAGAAATTCTGCCAAACACAACACACACGTGTACCAACCTACCCAATATAAAACCTACCAAACCTACCCAATATAAAACCTACAGTGCCCTCCCCACACCCAATGGCCTATGTTGCCGCGGGTTACCCAATAAAAAAAAAAAAAAAAAAAAATATAATATTTCAAATTTCTATTGTAATTGTATAATATTAATATAATATTAATGAGTCATTGCGTTAACCATAAAAAGGGCTCCATTGCCGAAATACGAAGGGGGCTATGGGTATGCATAGTCACTTCTAGTAGTCGATAGCCGATTGTTTTAAAACTACAGATTGTATTAGATGTACCGAGATAGTATCGAACACGGACTAATATACGGAATACATATAGTAATAATTATAAAACCATTAATGTAAGTACAATACGAAATTGCTCCATATGTACCTATTCTAATTTATTTTCATAAACAATATTATTATAAGAATTGTTAAGAAATATTACACAAAAGTAAAAAATAATTAAACGAAATACAATGATTGACATAATATTAGAATATTAATTACATTGGACTTAATTATGTTTGTTATACAGTATAAAAAGTTATATAACACAAAAAATACTCGTTTGAATGTTGGTTGTCAAATATAATGTCATTACAATGCACAATACCTATATACTTTAGTAATAATTTTGAAACCATTAATGTAAGTACAATGTAAAATTTTAATGATTTATTATGATCAAATAAATTTTAATGAACAATTATTATAAGAACTGTTAATAATTATAACACATACGTAAAAAACTAATTATACGAAGTACAAAAATTGATTCCAATTATAATTTGAATAAATTATTTTCTTAACTATGTATGTTATACAGTCACGAGTCCATTGAATATGGTACTTAACTTCTGTAAAAACTGAGATTGAATTATTTGCTTCTGAATCCTTGAGAATCATTACTCTGGTAAAATAATAATAATCAGAGTGTAAAAAGCATAATCATGCACCGCAGTCTACTTCATAAACACCGAGTTCTGAAACTAAAAATATTTTATTCATAATACTTAATTTAATCATACGACAGTTATTGGTATTACAATAATACCGATTTGATAAAGTACCTATAGCATGCAGTAGATGTGGTTTGAAACTATAATATTTTGTAGTGCCTTGTAAACACATCCTCAATTAAAATATTTCATATATAATTATAATAAACATATTAGATACAAAATATAATCAAGTAGTAGAATGGTAATTGTACATACTAGAGTTCGAGACTTATCACCCCTGAAGGACGTGCTCTATTAAAAGCAGCAAGCAATACCAATGCTGAAATAATTTCTACTAGAAAAGCAACATATTGGCCATCTGACCAGAACGAGATTCTAGATTTACTAGACTTCTTCGTAATGAAAGGTATATTCTCTAATTATGTCGAAATAATATAACTCGTAGAATTAACGTCGGACCACATATACCAGTATGCTTCTCACGTTAAGCTCAAATGTTATAAAAAACAACGTAAGGTGTCCTTTACCAATAAAAAAACAAACTGGGACCTCTTTAGATCTAATCTAGATGAAATGGCAACCCTCTCTGTAAGACTTAGAACGTTAATTGAAATTTATAGCGCTATTGAACAACTAACTAATCATGTCTTAAGGCAGCCAAATTGGGAACACCTGAAATACCTGAAAGAAGTAATCGTGAAATCACCTACTCTGTGGAAATCAGGGAGCTAGTAAAGAAAAAAAGAAGAGCATGGAAAAAATGACATCGTATGAGAGATCCATTGGATAAAACTATCTAGAACAGGACATGCAGACTTTTACATGATAAAATAAAAAAGTCAAAAACGAAACGTTTAAATCTTACTTGAATAATCTTTCTGCTACGAAAGACACTGATTATTCGTTGTGGAATGCTACAAAACAAATGAAAAAGCTCAGAGCCTATGTACCACCAATTCGCAAGGAAGATAGATCATGATGGGCACGCTTCATAATTCTTCCAAACTTATCAACATTATTTGAAAAACTACTTTTAAGCGATCAAAACCAATAATAGAAGCAAGACTGCTTATTCCTAAACACCAGTTTTGATTTCGGAACAAACACTCAACTATTGAACAGGTTCATAGTGTCACAAATGTGATAAACAATGCACTAGAGAAAAAAAATATTGTTGTGAAGTATTCTTTGATGTCGCACAAGGTTTCAATAAAGTTTGGCACAAGGGTTACATATTAAGCTACGTGAACAGCTCCCACACACTTGGTGCGCACTCGTTGAATCCTATCTGACTGAACACGGTGAAGAATGACTGAATGTAAATACATATCAGCTGGAGTACCACAACCAGTGTTCTCGGACCTCATTTGTATTTACTTTACACAGCTGACATTCCAACTACCAACTACTCAATGACAGCTATGTTTGCCGATGATACATCAATTCTGGCAACTGATGAAGACCAGCAAACTACGACTTGATCAACTTCAACGAACACTTAACAACGTCTCCGATTGGACCAAGCGTTGGAAAATCAAAATTAACAGTGACAAATCGGTACACGTAAATTATACTTTGCGTAAAAGTGTATACTACCCTGTATGGTTGGATCAGCAGATCACCCCACAGAACGATTCTGCAAAATACTTAGGAATGCACCTCGATTCACAATTGCCAAAACATTGCTCTCCGTACTATTGTCACAGCATACTGGTACGATAGAAATTACATTATCCACCAAGATTTGACGATGACCTCCATCCAGGACGAAATTACTAAGTTTGCCAGAAAACACGAGAAAAGACTAGATAAACACACCAATCTAGCATCAATTTAACTACTTGATAACTCTCAACACATTAGGCGTCTCAAACGCCGAAGACCATATGACTGAGTATAAATTATTAGACTAAGGTTGGGACCTCTCCACTGGGAGTGATAACACAAACATGTTTTTTTTCATTATTAATAAAAAAAGCCTTCGGGTGGTTTAAAAAAAAAAAAAATTGTACATACACCCTTTAGAATTTAGGCCAATAAAAGAAAAATCCCTAAACAACCTTAAATAACACCAGAACGCGTTAACACATGCACACCCATTGTCCCTCATCTTTTATTACATAAACACGTACATACTAACACATCAATGAACTATTAAGATGTATAGCCTAGTAGCAGGGGCTTCAGAATATATTTTCTTCTCCGAAGGACCTGCGTCGCAGAAAACTGCTTTCAACCTCCGTATTGAAACGTGTAATCAACCTCAAACACCGTATCTTTCTATTATAATCTGCAGCCATTTATAATCAAATTAAAGTTTAGGACGTGAACCTCAATGATATCTGTTTGACCACCACTTTAAAATACGAATATTGAAATATTTTTTCTTATTTCACATCTGTATGATTTGAGGTGAATCATCAGAAACCACTTTTCCAAATTTAAAGTACGTACGGTTTGTAATTTTTGAAATTTTGCGATATATGAATGAGTGGGCGATTGGTATTTGGCTTATATATAAATAGATCAATGTACGATGCAAAATTAGTACATATTACGTATTATAATATGATATAATTTTAATGAACAGTTATAAGAACAGTTGCAAATTATTAAACATAAATTTAAAAATAAACTATAGATTGTGACATTAGACACTTACTCATCATCTACCCCAGCTTATCAACATAATATTATCACCTTTTGTCTCTAATTAACTCCAAAAATATCTCTTTTCATGCAATTAATATATTCTCAAACCAACAAAAAAATATCATATTGAGTATACTATTTTTTTTAAACCATACAGGCTTTCTTAATATTATATCTTACTCTTTCTTCCTGTAAGCAACTTTTATATTGTACCTCATAATTGTTAAAACTAATTGTAATTACAAAGTTTAAATTAAAAAAAAAACTAATTATACAAAATACAAATATCTATTTCAATTACTATTGGAATAAATAATTTCCATAATATTACCTTAATTATATTAGACTTTCTTATAATGGTTGTAAATTCTACGAAGCCATTCAAGGTGGTAATCAACTGATGTAAAAAGTGCCAATGAATTATTTGCGCCTGCTTCTTTGAGGCTAACTACTCCGGTTAAATAATACAATTTAGAGTGTGCAAAGCATAAGCCTGCACCGCTGTCTCCACCTTCTACACCATATCCTGAAACTTAAAAAAAATTATACATAATATTAAAATTAATCATACGACTGCAATTGGGTAATAAAGTAGTTTTATATCAGAAGTTCGTATACCGCATGTATAACTTTTACTGTACTTGCGTTATATTTTATAAAAATAATTAATTCCGTTTGTATGAATAATTAAATAAATAAAAAAAAGGTGGGTAAGTGGATGTCGCTCTGCTGTACAGTTGGTTCCAAGTGGGTCAATGTATAATGGATTGTATTAAACTTGAATTCAATGATATTATATCATTGTTTATTTGCATAAGAAAAACGATTCTGATCGGAGACGGTTTGTTCAAATGTTAAGATATCCGGTTGAACATTGGTATTGCCATAATTGACGCCAATGACAATAGGAATATTTTATTGTAATTTTTAAAGAATCAAAATGAACCAGATTTGCTTACATATGTATAAAACCAAAACAGGAAACAAAATTTTCATTTTTTAAAAAACAAAAATATACTGAAACTGAAATTTTAGTTTTTCTAAAAACCAAACCGGAACCGGTACCGAAAAAATCATCAAGGTTAGGTTAGAAAGGGTAGGGCTGAAAACTGTTAACCAGTGGACTGATGAGGAAGTTTTTTGAGCCATGGCTCCTTTGATTTTTGGGTGTGATTGTGGTAGTGATAGTGGTAGATTTGTAAAATGTATTGCTTCCAAATTATCAACTTGAGATTTGAGATATCAGTAAATTTATCCTGTTGTGAGTTAATTGGTAGGTGGGTGGGTGGATGGAGAAAATATATTTGGCTCCTTTAAATTTTAATTAATATTATTCACCACACCACCTCGTCGACCACCGTATACCTCACAAAATATTCTAACCAGTACTTTTCGATCTTTGATACGAGAGTTAAATTTCGATGTGGCAACAAAATATTTTGATAAGCAATATGTTGAATAACTATCCACGGACTTCAGTGGGATAATATATGTTTGTTTTAAATTATTAAAAGTCTTTCCGACCATAAACATTGTGTTATCATTTTTTTTCAATCGTTTGAAATTTGACCATTGAAGATTTAGTTGTCATATTATTGGTTATTACTATTATGTAAGTCGATAATATATCTCTTCTAAAAATAATTGAATCTTCCTAGGGTATACATATCCTTTGAGTCGATGAGGTCCTACATACAATGGTACTAAAATAATAATCTTATGCCGTTGTAACCCACCATAATACAACAGTTCCAGCTGGGTTACCTTTTGGATTATAATATTTTATAGATAATTAACTAGTGAAGAACGAATTCAATACATTATAAAAAACCATAATAACGTGTTTCAATATAGTGTTAATCAATAGATACGAAAAATTACGGTAACGTATTCTAACGTACACTCGTTATGTATATACCTAGTTTGTTTGATATATTTCTAGAAATATATTTTGTATTCTTACACTTATTGTACAATTTGATTCATTAATTGAATAAAAGTAAAGTTTGTTAAAAAGTCAATGATTTCATGGTATTAATATTTTAATATTGTATTACCCAATGAAGAACCAGCACAAAACTTATCAGAAGTCACATATGAATCAAACCCAAAATTACATATATGCCGGCAAGTTATTATGTCGATGTATGGTAAATCAGTTTGTAATAAGGTAGGACTTAAAATGTCTTTTTCCGTTTTTCCCCAACCAACAACCTGTAAAATTATAAAACAGTTTTACAACAGAGTGTTGGAAATATGAATAGTTAGTTAAATAAATGTTGACAGGTATCAAATATAAAATAAGAATAATGTTAAGTGGTTTTACAATTTGTGTTTTAAGATTTTAGATACTTAGCAGAGCGATGCGTGGATTGATTTTACTATGATGTGGGTGTTTTATACTGTTTATAAACTTTTTTTTTGGTAGGATTAGTACAATAGAGTTGAGATGGTTGGTACGCTTGGTTAGCATTACGTGTATGTGTGACAAGGTTTTTGCCACTACGCATCCACCCGAGAACTAGTAGCAGCGGACATTACTTACTCCCAACCACGTTGCGTAATTGATTGTAGCCACCGGCCACCGCACCACCACCATTTTTTTTTACGCATTTTTATTTTCTTACAAACCCTGAAACCCAAAACTAATTTTTGGACTGTGACTAGAAAAACTGTTTATACTCTATACAGTATATTATTGAACTTCATTGAAGTTTTCATTTCCAAAAAAAAGAACAGTAGTTACCTTACCTATATATAATAAGTAGTAAATAAATACCTAAAAATAATGAATTAATATTATTTAATCAAGCCTTGAAAACAGATACTATTATTTTGTGTGTGTGGGTTTGAAATGGAATATTGCTGTGTTTAATAAGTAATCACTAAATATTTTATTAAATATATAGGTACTAGGTATTACATACTTAGTAAAATACTAAAATATAACATATAATTTAAAGAAAAAGATAATAAATAAGTTGAAATAGTTGGATAATTATATAATATTTTATTATTTCAACATACACATTTTAGTCATATAAATATAGATATAGTTATTATATTTTATATAGTATATTATATTTTAATAAATTCTAAACGTGCATACTGCATACTGTTTGTGTCGTTCGTGTATAACCGAAGGTTCACAACTGAACACTGGTAAAATTTCAGGACCACATCACACAAAATCATAATAACAATAATTGGTTTTTGTTTATTTTTAGGCTTGTTGGATTTATATATTTTTCCCGAAATGGCGACTTCGGTTATCGATAACAATAATATACCCATAAGGGTATAGCCATAAATCATAATGCCATATTATAGTCATAATGGGACTATATTATTATGTCTATATTTTTATTGTTACTTGATATAGTTAATTTATTTAATAATAATATAAAACCTTTTATTATAAAATATTTTCTGATGTATCACTATACAGGGTGTTTCTTTAAAGTACAGAGTGATTGGAAAAATATAAAATTTTTAAAAATTAACTTAACTTATTCTGTAAAATGAAAATCAACTCGTTGATTTCACGTTCGTTAAAAAATAAATTTAATAAGTTAATAGTTAAGTTAATGAATATCCAAAAGTAACTAGTTAAGATAAAATTAACTTTTTAACTTAACTTTAACTTTTTAACTCGTTAATGCCCAGGCTTGCTAATAAGTAAAACCTTAGATACTTTAAATTTTCACTGCATGTTTATATTACCACCGTCTATATATTATTTTCTTTTTGAACTATTTATAAGAATATAAGAACATTAACATTTTTATTATGTTTTTTTTAAAATTATTTCCGAAAATCACTGTATCCAAAAAAAAAAACGAGGTTCCTCATAAGAAGTTTTTATTGGAAACTTAAAAAAAAGTTAACTTACTACATATCCACAATAGGTTTTTATGAATATCGGAAATTATAATTTTGTTAGAATTTATCAAAATAATATATATTTGCAATTTATTTTTGGTTAAAAATTAATAAACATTTGAAAATTTATATCTATCTAAGATCTTAGAGTGCAATCTATATATATATCTACTTTTATCTAAAAAAAAAGTTTCCTGGGTAGTCAAACTAATTTTGTGTGAGAATTTGGAGTTTTTTTCGGTAATTGATTTTCAGCCGTAAGTTCATGAACATTCTGATTGGTCGTATTTATTATTGATTTTAGTATTTTGTTCTAATTCAAAAATTAATAATTGTGGATACTTTCATTAGAGTTTAACTCGTTTTCAGTTCTTGAGTATTTTTTTCTATAAATGTAAACAATTTTTTTTTTGAATCAATAAGCTTAAAAAAGTAATACAAGGTAATACAGTTAAAAATAAAGACTCACATGCTTGATTTTGTTTTATTAGCATTTAAATTTTAAAATTTGACATAATACTTATATACATCAATATATTGAACTTTTTGAAATTATTTTATTGATTATTTTGTAACTACTAACTCTTCAAATGTTCAGTTTTTATACCTAATGAATAACGATTGACAATTTAGAACAAGTTATATCACATTTAGTTCACACTGTCGCAAAAAATCTTATTGTCTACATTAAGTTCAATTTTGGACAAAATTAGATATTTAATCGAAGATTAACGGTCTTAGTTATTTTGTTGTAATTTAAATGCATTATTATAAAATAGGCTGGCTCTCAGAATCATTTTTCGTATACAATGATATTATTATATTATTGCGTATAAAATATATAACACCATTTATTACAATAACCCACTTTAACCTACACAGCAGAGCGGTATTCACTTGCCACTTTTTTATTTATGCATTGTAACATGCTAATATTTATGCAAACTTCAGCAGAGAATCTCACGGTATTTTCTCTATACATACAAATGGACAACGGACGATTCTTATAGGTACAGTAATTCACTGTAATTTAATCACAATTTATTTAAATAATACTACAAACCAACCTTTCCTACATCTCCATTGGATACTGTATAGTTACCATCCCAATCGATACAAATAGGTGTAATACCATTTCTAAAAAAAAACACTATTTTGTAACACAACAACAGCCATATCATCAGCATAATGCCCGTAAAATCCAAAATAACCTTCTTTCAGATGAATCCTCTCCACCTGTACATCAATTGTTTTATTTATATTATATTATATTTCATACAAATTATTTGTAGGTTTTGAATTATTTATAACTTACATTTATAATTTGAGGAAATTCACTGTCATAAATTGTAAAATTTCTATAATATTTTCCAGCAGCAATTTTGTAAAGATCGTCGACTATTGTTATAGTATTTGGAATACCTATTTTCCAAAAACAATGAGCCGCTAAAAATAATATTTAATTTATTTTCATTATTTTTATTTTTAATTCATTGTACAAATGTTTTACCAGAAATGACTAAATTTTGAGAAATAATTGATCCTCCACAAATGAATTCATAATCGGAAGTTTTTTGATATATTGCAACATTCCATGGTGCCGTTCCAACATTTGCTGTTTCACCATGTTTTATCAATATTTGGGCTTTAATAAATGGTCTACCACAATCTAAAATAAGATTTAAATATAAATATAAATTAAAATAATAATGATACAGTAAAATTGAAGTAAATTAAAGAGTATACATATATTTATACAATTAAATATACAATCACCTGGCTCGCATATATATAGTTCTTTATCCCACAATCCGTTAGACTGACAATGTAATTTAATTGTAGTCTCTTGCTGTCTATTTGGTAGAGCATAATTATGCTTACATTTTGGTATTGCTATTGTGCCAGGTATCGATAGATCTGAGCAATTAGCATATTTACCATTATGACTACATTTAATATCTAAACTATCAGATAGTAGAGGTTTACACATTTCTATAAACACAATCAAATTATAATTAAACATAACCAAATATCAAACTCAGAATATTGAAATAACTAATTATTACAAGAAAAAAAATTAGTAATTAAAATACAAAACTTACTCAAACAAAATTTATCATAATTTAATAATTTTTTATTTCCTTGACAAAACCTAAGACCGTTGGGATAAACCTTATGAAATCCAACTTCACAATTCCCAATAACAGTAGTGTTATCATTAATTAAAGTCCCGGGAGATAAGATTTTATTAGAACCTTCATAATTATATACGATTCCTTCAATATTTGGTAAAACGCATGAGTTCATAAAGACCAGCTGTCAAAATATGAAATATTAAAAATATTTATTCTTTCTTAAAATATGTTATTTTGAAGCAGAAACCAAAAAAATAATTTTAAAACTTAAATTGATACCTATAAAAAAAAGATATTGTTTACATACATGTTTGATTAAAAGTCCACGGATCCATGAAACATGGTATTTTATGTCTGTAAAAGCAAAGACAGTATCTTTATTTATTCTATCCCACCTACTCATTACCCCGGTTAAAAAATAAGAATTTAAGTGTAAAAAGCTTATGCCGGCTCCCTGAATTCCTTCACCATGTTCTGAAACAAGACATATTTTATACATCAGCCAGTTATCCATTAAATGTTCCTGTGGGGGGGGGGTTGTACAATTTTCATTTACTTTATATATTAAAAAAATAATATTGTTCAGATTTTTAAACAATAGTGTATAAGAAATAACAGAATGAACAATGTAATAGTAATATACATTTAAACTTAATATCTATAAAAAGAAAGGTTCGCCTTGGTTTTAGTGATTATTGGTTATTATTAGGGCTCGGATTTTAAAGCAAATGCTTCTTTATATATATATATATATTATATATAATAGAAATCTATTTTGTATACATAAATTTGTTTCACGTAATTCTGATTCCAAATAAACGAGTTTATTTTGGCTTTTTTGTGTAAATGCTTTTTTCAGTTATTCTAACTGTGAAATTCGAAGTGAGGGTTTTCACTTAAAAAAATGTTTGATTAATTAATAAGAAATGTGAAAACTCGGAATACGGACTAAATGGTTGTATTGGATTATTATAGTTTTCGGCTTGATTTTATATCTATGTATAATATTATAAATATAGATTTTATCGTAGATTATCGATCTACAGGGAGGTCGATAAATTATCGGCTATTGCATATAGCCTGTAGAACCTACGCTCAGTAACCCACGGAAAGATAGATAAGATAAGATATGATAAATATAAAGAATTTGGTAGGAATGACGGATGGTTGATTTGTCAGGTTACCAATATCATAGGTGTGCGCACAGGGGGTGCCGGGGGTGCCTGGGCACTCCCGGACCCTTCACCAAAAACGATAAGGGCCTTAATTATTAATTACCTAAGTGTAAATTAAACTAATGAAATTTCATTCAAATTTTATTAAAAAATGTTGTTCCTTTTAAACGTCGATTACCATTATAAGATTGTATTTCTATATATTGTTATGTGATATTTATTAGAATGAATAATAAAATAAATATCTTTAGTGCATTTGATATTTTTAAAACTTTTTTCTGTATCTAAAATTGTTTTCAAAATTATTGTGGGCCCTAAATTTTAGTGTGCACCCCCGGAACCAAAAGTCTGCGCAAGCCTATGACCAATATTGCGTCAAACAAAACGAATTACAATATAATAATTAATTATAATAATCGATTAATGATCCATACCAGTTAATGAACCATTAATGAATAAATAAATAAATAAATAATGGTACAAAAAACGGCATTTAGACCCGATAAGACGTGTTTTTAAGGCGCTTCAGCGATATTCGGGGAGGGTACTGTAGATTTGTTTACACGTGTGTGTTTGTTATAGCAGAATTTTTGATTTGGGCACTCGTAGGTATCTGCCATGCCCGGTTGGGGGATGGCGGCACTTGTTCTCCGGACACCGTGACTTGCCCGAAGAAAAATGCCGCCCGTGACCAAGGTATCGAACCAGTGCCGGTGTGCGTCGCAACCGACTCCTTAGTCAGCTCGGCCACTCCGTGTTCCATTTATCATTTTGTATTATTACTTTTTATTTACTATAAAATCTAAACCTGACTTGACGTTACTAATGTAAATATTTGTAAATATAATTTTATTATAGTTATATAATATATTATTGTATTAGTTGACAATTTAAAAATATTGTTTATTTATCATTTTGTATTATTATTACAACCATCTTTAAGCGAGATAGGTATAACGCAATGGCTGTTTGTTTTTAGTGAAAAAATCAAATTTCTTTAAAAGTATTTACGTTGTAGGCTGTATAGCTCAAAAACAATTACTCTTACATTAAAATGTCATAATACTCTTTTTGTAGATAATTACCCCATCTATAATTTTATAACCACACATACACATTATAGAACAGAGATAGATAATCGAACAACTGATATAATTAATATTATTAATTTGTTAAAATTATTATGTGCGTATTCTTATTTTTGATCAATAAAAAAAGAAAAATCAAAATTTGTATTATTTACCCATTTGATGGCAGGTACAAAACTTATCCAAAGTCACATATTTTGTAAAACGGTTTATATCATACATTTTTTTACAAAAAGAATGGCTGATGTATGGAAAAAATGTATATACATTATTATCATAATTATTCTTTCCCAAAACTACCATCTGTAAAAGTATGAAACAGTTTTATAATATACAATTAAAACGAAGGTATAATATGAATTCATTATTATGTAAGTGTCGATAGTGATTTCATTTTATTTGTTAAATAAAATCGAACTAAACAAAGTTTTTAAATTTGGAAATCAATCGACTATGAATTGAAAAATGTTTGTGGTTTTACGAAAATGTTTTATTCTAGTTGCCAGTGGAATCCTTCACGATCAACAATACATGTACTGACAGACTTCATACCTTGTATTAAGGAATAAGGATATGAAGAGAAATAAAGTTAGCCCATTTTGTTCAAATTATCAACATTGCAGATCTCAAACTGAATGTATTTTTATTTTTTAAGTTAGTTTTTTTTATTTTCTACGTTTCACAGAGTTGTGACATGTTGTGGTTTGAAAGTTTCACATGTTGTTATATAAATATAGTTTAAAGGGCTAACTCACACAACTTCCTCATTTCGTTCAAAATTTACTGGAAAAATTGTAAGTTTTTTAGTTAAATTTGTAATTTATTAATAGTTGGTATTTGAAATTTATTTTTAGTCCATCGATTTGAATATATCACCAAAATGTATTAACTTGTGTCGATTACTTATAAATAACATACCTGCGTGGAGGCAACCTAGTTTAAGCACCTATGAAAGATCGAGGATGTCATAACTCATAAGGTATTGTCAGCTCACAGGCAATCCCTAGCGTACCGACGGTTACTGGCCCAGCGTCGGCGATGCGTATAGGCACTAGCCTCGCGATGATAGTGAATTATATAATATTGGAAATTGGAAAAGTGGAGCAATTTAGGAAAATATCACAATATTATTCTGAAAAGTAAACGGAATGTCGAAACTGACGGAATACACATTGCCAAAATAAATAGAAAATAATAAATATAGAATAAGTTATCGTGCAATGTAAGTTATCAACAACTTATCGGGTACTAACACCCTCACTAATTTGTAGAAATTAAACCAGACATTCAATTTATAATTATATTTTATGTAACTATCCTTAATAAAACTATAATAATAATAGTATCAAAGTATAAACAATTTACCTGTCCTTGATCTCCATAATGTACCATATATTTACTATTCCAATCTATACAAACAGGTGCAACACCATTGATAAATAAAAATTTGTTTGCTAATACAATAACTGCTATATCATCAGCATATAACCCAGCACTACCATTAAAACGTTCACTCACGTAAATCATGTCTACCTGCGCAATTGTTTTAATTTATATAATACATATCATACAAATTATTTTTAAACTTTGAATTACCAATAACTTACATCGATTATTTGGTTAATGTCGTTGTCAGTTTTTGTGAGATTATAACCGAATTTCCCAACACCGATTTTGTATAGACCATCATTTATTGATATTTTCTTAGATATCATATTTTTCTGCCAAAAAGTATGAGCCACTAAAAAGATATTTAATTAATTTCTATTTCTCCTTAAATACATTGTGTGAGGACTTTACCAGAAATGACCATATTAGAAGCAATAATTGATCCTACAATTATAGGTTTATAATAGGATCCTAATGTAAAAAATGTATATATATCAACTACCCAAGGTGCTATATCCATAATTTCTTTAACATCACGTCCTTCGATCTTCTTTGATTTTATTTTGTTGTTTACATTTACTTTACCGCAATCTAAAAAAATATTATGTATATTTAGATGACATATTGATTTTGCATATTTAGTTTAATATGCGTAACTCATATATATGTTATTACACAAACATATACATAATAATATTAAATGTTAAATAGCATTAATTAGCTATTTTTTTTATACCCATATTCATATTTATTCTATACACGTATTGAGCACACAACTCTTTGGTCTCATCTGAACCATCTGAACAATCCTTGTGACCATTACAAACCCACGACCATTCGATACACAATCCATTTGAACAATAATACTTATCATCAGTGTTTCTATAAATTATAATTGTATTAAAATGAGCATCAAATTATTAATTAATACTATTCAGGGATGTACTGGTAATAGAAATTGTCCCAGGGAAACAGAAAATGTTGCCAAATGTTGTATTAATAATAGTATTATACAATATTTATAAGTTAACCGGCCCAAATTGATTCAAGCAGCCCATATTGTCGTCAGATCCAGGCGGTGATCGCTCACCCGCCACCCAAACAATCCTTGTACTATTTATACAATTATAAGCCAATATTATGAAAGCTATACCAATATAAACATTTAGTTTTGTAGATTCAAGATAATAATAAAAAATTCGATTGCAGAACATATAATTAAATGTTATATGTCATGTCAGAATCTGATATCCTATGCGTACCTAGTCAAAAGTTTAATAATGAAAAAATAAAATAAGATGATAGTAGATAAAGTAAGTATTTTACATAATAAATATAAAAAACAAAGGGTTTTTAATGTTTTGATCATTCAAAAGCAGTAGGTTCTATTAAATAAATATCGTATATTGTTTAATAGTACTTATTAAGACTAGGGTGCCCTATGAATAATTTAAAAATAAGAATTTAGGTCTCTAAGCCTCCAAGGACCAACCACCATTATTTTCGCCACTTATAGTAGCATAATATTTATTTATACTACAGTCACTAACACTGAGCAATTTGATACAGCTTTTCGTCTTTCGAGTTTTCTATCACACAAAATTTCGGATCCTGAAAATAATGAATTCATTAAATACGTAAACAATGTTTAGTTAAAGATTATTATTTATTGTTTTAACCAGCATTAGCAATTTGAATTCAATAGTATCATAATTATATTATAATCGTATAAATCGTGCATTCATGTGTAATGCGTACAGTGGCATCATTTCAGAAAATAATATAGGACGGGGGAGGGGGGGGGGGGGTAGCAAAAGTTTTGACCAACCAATAAAATGTAAAAAGAAAATCACTCGTTTCATTTGCAAGCAAGGTTCTTTCTAAACAGATTAAATATGGGTGTATTTCTGGAGTTGATTGGTTTTACTTTAAAGTTTAGTTGTCCTCTACAATTTTTGTCTGAAAGTCCCAAAAATTATAACTTTTACGTGAAAACGTCATGAGACCTTTTTTGCAGATAATTACTTTTTCTACAATTTATAACTTGAACTTTTTATTGTACGACTCGTAAAAAGCGAGATATTTAAAGAAAGACCAATTTTGTGACATTTGACCTCGAATAACCTTTGACGCGTACATAATATAGATGGCGACTTTTTACACATTGTTTACAACGGTGTCATAAAGGTGTGTACCAAAATTCAGCTAGGTGGGAATTTTTTCGAGCTGAAAACCTAATTTCACTGGACTAAGTAGAGCATTTGTTAATGTTTAAAGACATACTCTTATTCTTATAGCGCCATTGAGAAAAATTATCTAGATCAACTTGAATGTTAATTGAATCTTCATTACACTCAATTTTTTTGAAAAGTTTAGTGCTATTATAAATTAATATTAGCCGTTCCAAGTGTATTAAAACCTAATCGATGTTATTGATAAAAAGAGAAAATAGTAATGGTAATAGTAAATGATCTTCTTGAGGTAGAGCATATAAAACTTAAATTCAATTCGATGTGTAGTTTTCATATAGGTTAGGTTATAAAAATACCTATAAAAATTACCTATAAAAATATGAGTGCGAATTGTTAAAAAAATAGTTTATCTATGAAAGTAACAGATTATTAAAACCAGTTAATTCTATTTTTTTTATTAATAATTGATAATCAACTTAATCAAATGCTTTTTAAAAGTCTGTGTACACAACGTCCAATTGAGTTTAACATCAAAAAAGTTTAAAATAGTTGATTTTAAAATACACAAGTTAGTTATTGAAAGCGTCTTGGTCGAAAGCCGTGTTGTGTATTGAAAATGATTGTCTCGCATATAGGGGGTACATTTTTTTACAAGCTTAGAAATTAACTTACTAAAAATTGAAATCTTTGAAGTTGGTCGGTAATTAGAAATTAAATTAATTCATTAAACTAATGAGATCTGTCACCTTTTTTTTAAAAAAATGGTGTTATTTAAGACATCTTCTATTTATCTGGAAATACACTTGTTTGGATTGATTTATGAAATAAAAAGGTTATAATATCTATTAAAATAAATTAAGTTTCTTTAAAAGTCTTGCTGAAAAAAATAATTGTGATACTACTAGATACATTTAACTTAAAGGACATCACAACACTATTTTACAGCCGCCCATGTTTTACGTGTTACAGTAGTTCGATTTACACAATGATTTTAATAACTTATGATAATATTTCAGAAATTTTTTTTCATGATCTTAAGTATATTTATGTGTTGATGGTGTAACTTAAAACTTAATATATCTAGTAATTGACTTTTGTATACATAATATTATAGATTATAATTTATAATTAAGTAATATTATTGATTTCCGGTCGTATTGCTGTATAAACCAGAAAGTATATCAAGATTATAATCAACAACAGTTTCATAAGGCTACATAAAAAAAAATAAAAAATATATTTAGTTTAACTATTTAAATCGTTGTATCAATCTAGACAGAAAACACACGCCACCTTCAGACTTCAGCTCTATGACGTCACACGCATATTTTAAAACGCCTGTATCTCAATGAATAATTAGTGTAATGATTTTGAGTAGAGAGTTTATCGAGTTTAGATTAAATGAAGAATAATCCTCAATAAATGTGTCAAAGTGATTTGTAGTACTTAATTTATATACACTTGAAAACGAATTCTATGTAAGTTAAGAGGATTGCAAAAAGACAGTTTTAAGGTGTTAAAAATAGGCAATTTTTAAATATTATGCATGCGGGTCTTGTAAATGTGTGCAAAGTAAGTGATCATTACTTTGTGTGACTGTGTGTAATTAAAATACCGAAATGCTACCCACTCGCACGTACTAGTCACGGTTTCGGCGTTGCGCTTGTGAATAGGAAACAATTTATGCTCATTTATAATAATATGTACTTTTTGTCACCTTACCAATGGACCTGATAACACGATAAGACTTCTGAATTTCGTTAATACTTTTACTTGAGAATTTATACTGACATAATGTATTAAAAACATAATTTTCTATGTATAACTATATGGTTAACACTGAAATAACGTACCGAAAAGTAAACATGAATATAATTATTATCCAGGAAGACGTCATCTTCATTGTCAATGGTATGCTGAAATTAAATCAAATGTATTTAAAAATATAATCAATAAATGTTTTTACATAACTTATATGCAATTAACGAAACTATACACAATACAGTATTTTACCGTACATTTTCTAACATGTGGGTTATAGCAATATATATTATAATAATATAACGTACCTATTATATTAAACACTGCAAAATATCTGAAGAGGAATTTATTAATTTATTAGTTAGTCAGATAACACTATGTAAGGAAAAGACAATATAAATACAACTTTACAACACTACAGTCCTATACACAATATGTCGAGTCTTCTAAAGGTAGGTACTATTGAATGATGCTGATATATAGTATGTTTGTTATAGGTACCTTAAACTATATGCTATCACATGATCGACCAATGGGATCACACTACCTACGTAGATAAATCGCAAAAAAAATTATGATTTACCAACTTTTTATAAACTTGATTATACATTTATACCTGCTGCAAATTTATTAATTAATTCATTTATTAATTAATAAATTGTAATATGATGATAAAACATATTGCATATTATCTGTTATTATTGTAATTTTAAATCACGTTAACACGAATTTCTATAACAGGATTATAAGGTCACATATTATGTATGTATATGTTCTCGGATTAACTTATACATTTTTTCACATGAAAAGTTATAAACACTCTGTGATCACTGAATTATAATATTTCCTATGTGTACGTCAAGTACCTATACGAATATCGTAAGCATAAAACTTGGATTGTTAGTAAACAATTTACTTTTCATACTTAGATATTATATTATGTGTTTTAGTGAAATATTACTTATTATTATTGTAACGAATTGTGTTGTTTATTTTCAGACCTATTCATGAGCACATACAATTTGTGTATACTTATACAGTTAATGTACCTATAGTTTTAATTTTAAATTATATTCAATTATTATAGTGTATAGTTTTTTGTTTGTTTTTTTTTTTACAAGTACTTTTTTTGATAATATTAACGTTATTTTTTATGAAGTCTTACTAAAATGTCTTGTTGTGTATTTAGTTTAATATTGTATTATAATAACTATATTATTATAGTCAAAAGTAGGTACAATTTTCGTGTTTTATTGTCGAAATTATTACGTTTATTATTGTGGTAATAATATTATAATTATTATTAATAGCTGGCTGATTAAATTATTATCTGAATACATAGTACTAGTTTTATCAGTGACTGTTTTGACTTTTGGGAAGAGAATGAATAATTATATTTATTTTGCATCTTATTGGTTATGGTACAAATTACAAAATGCACTGACGACCGATGCATAAAAGTACCAATAATATTATAGTATATTATTATATTATTTGAAAAATATAATCATAATGAGTAGTAATTTAGTAAGAGTCCATAATTTATGTATGGAGCCGCTAATTTATATTTATTTTACGTAGACATACGTTTTAGTATGCATAAAACTTAACTTCCAACTGAAGTAACCATAGCTCACTTCCCGCCCTTGCCACACAATATGCTATTCCGGGTGCAGTTATAATATATTATTATTACAACGTCGCGACGCTCTCTTCTGTGTATTCGTTTCCATTTTACAGGCGTCTTTACGTTCGTGAATTTTGGCGTAGCGACTCAAAATCTTCACCAATAGTTTGCGAGTTAATTGCCAGAATTTGCGAGTTCACTTTCAGAATTTGCGAGTTAGCCGTTTTTTTTAGCTGCAAACAAAATAATAATGGGTGGGCCAAGTTCACGTAGCCCATCCATGTCGCTCAAAAATTTCGAATTTATACCAAAAGATGCGTCGGACTTTTGCGAGAATTTGCGAGTCCACTTTTAAAATTTGCGAGTCGCCCTTTTTATCACCTAATTCATTTCCACAATTCTTTATAAGAATTGAAATTTTGTATTTACCATCAGGTATTTTGCGGGTATTATAATAGTTATAATACAAAAATAAAAAACACTTGATGTTTTTCGCTAGTACTATAATAGGGGCTAGGTAAATTGGGTCCGAGATAAGTTTGGTACATTTTTAAAAGTGGCAAATTGGGTCCCGGGGAAAAAAAAGTAGTAGGTAAGTTGGTTCCCGTTTCAAAAAGGTATTTTATTAAGTTGAGCCGAATTGGTTCCTGTTTAATTACGCACATTTTCCTTCTCAATTTTACAGGCTTAGGACTGTCAACTTAAAAGTAGGCTTGGTTAAAAATGTGTGTTATAAAAAAAATTATATAATATATAAAATGTTAAATTGTTGATTTGGAAATCAACTAGCTATCACTTAGGTTAGGTGTACAAAATACAAATAATAATATATAATAAATAATATTATTTAAAATCGTTGATTTGCAAATTTGTTGCAAACTTTCTTTAAGTATTCAAATCACGTAAGCTTCTCATTAATGTACTCAGTCATACAATTTTCCAACTATTTGATATTTCTTTCCTGTTTGCTAGTAAGTTTCCTAGTATTATTACTTCGAAATGTATTATAATTTAATGTCTGAATGCTGTTTAAAGTCTCCATTAAATAAAATATATTAAAATGGGCACTTGTAAATTCTTTATTCAGCTTTGAATGGAACGATTTGCAACAATTTGTAGTCCTATCAATATTTTGTCAAATAAATAGACGATATACCATACAACGATATAAGTACGTAGGTATATCTTCATCGTTATCTTAATTGATCGGGGTATCACCGATAATTTGCTAAACTTCCAATATAACAATCTATTGCCATCTTATTGTATACATATTATACTATAGACTATAGAGTGTAGACTGTAGGTACATTTATATTTTTTATTATCTAATTTATATATTGTACCAATTATCAAAAATTAAAAATTAAAATTGTAACTATTTTACCAGTACACAAACGGGAACCAATTTGGCTCAACCTAATAAAATACCTTTTTCAAACGGGAACCAATTCGGTTACTCCCCCCAATTTATCTACTACGTTTTTTTTTTCCCAGGGACTCAATTTAACGAGTAAGGGTCATTTGGACCCAATTTACCAACACCGCTATAATATTATACCGTGTTTGAAAAAAATATTCTTAATATAATTATAATTTAATTCACAAACACTACCTACGAACAACCATAATATTGTTTTGTCAAAACAGTTCAACACACTAAAATGGCTTGTAAATAATATTATTATTACTATTAATTAGTATTTTATATAATGTTTTTTTAATGCTGTAGAATGCTTGAACCTCATCAAGTTAGCAGCACAACTACGACAGGAAATACATCCAACAAACTTGTTGGACATTGTTGGACTTAAGTTTTGCCGTTAGAGCTTTAGACACTTTTGTGCTGCCAACTATACTACAAACAGCACAACTTTACGTTAACAAAATTTCACCCTGATAAAAAAATGTTCATCTTGATTTGTTGGACACTGTTAGACCACTCTTAAAAATTGTTGGACATTATTTGGATAAGTACATATTTAACTTGCCCTTTATTATACAATTAATTTTTTTATTCTATTTAATATATTTTTATATATTTTAAGACTATTTAAAATATAGTTTTATATTCAATATAGAAATATATCATTTAACTTGGCCTTTTTTATACAACTAATATTTTATTCTTTTTATATTATTTTATTAAATAACTAATTTTTTTTTATTCAACTAGGATTTTTTGTTCAATTTAGATTTTTTATACAAATTAGATTTTTTTATTCCATGTAAAATTTATTATTGTATTTAACTTGGCATTTTTTATACAACTATTTTTTTATTCAATTTAGATTTTTTTTATGTAATCGAAACTTGTACCAAAAGATGCGTCAGCATTTGCGAGAATTTGCGAATTCACTTTGAAAATTTGCGAATTAGCAAACTTTTTTTCTTGAATAAAAAAATTTGATTGTACAATTAATCGAAAAACAAAAAAAATTCACGGGGGGGGGGGGGGGGCAGCAATACGTCTCAAACCTAACCTAAAAAATACTTAATAAAGAATCTATATATTTAATAAAATAAATCTATATTGAATAAAAAAATGTTAATTAAATAATAAAAAAACCTAGTTGTATAAAAAATCTATATTTAATAGCTCAAAATAAAATCAAAATATTTGGAAAGTTGAATGATCTTCAAGAAATGCTGATAAAAACAATAAATGAATAAATCATGTAATGTACTTACGGTTATTATATTTTTTTCTATTCTACTTAGATTATTTTTTTATTGAATACAGGTTTTATTAAGGTTTTTTTATTTATTATAGATTGTTTATTAAATATTGATTATTTTTTATTAACTATATGTTTTACTGAGGCTTTTTTTTTATAGATTGTTTATACAACTAGGCTTTTTTTCAATCAATATTATGATTATGTATAACCTATAATAAAGCCTAGTTGATTAAAAAATCTATAAAACCCTTGAAAACTGTAGTTAATACAAAATAATCTATTTTTAATAAACAATCTATATTTTATAAAAAAAAACAATATTAAATAAAAAACTTAATTGACAACTGTATAAAAAAAATAATCTAAGTACAATGGAAAAAATCTTGATTGAATAAAAAATCTATCTTGATAATAGACCTTTATAAAAAATCTATATTGAATAAAAAATCTATCTGGACAAAAAACCTTTGTAAAAATTCTATATAGAATAAAAATGATTTTTCGTTTTTGGAGGGGAAGGAAGATCGTGCGAATTTTCAAACTAGGCGTGTGAATTTGTGTGAATTACGTGCTAAATGTCTGCAGAAGAAAAATTCCAAAAATGTTAATTTGGATACGGCGGAGGGCTGGCGAGACATGGCGCTGTCCCCCCCCCCCTTCATGAATTTTTAGTTTTTCTAGGGGAAGGAAGGTCGTGTGAATTTTCAAACTAGGCGTGTGAATTCGTGCGAATTACCTGCTAAATATCTGTATACTTTGTTTATTGATTTTCCTTTTGGGGGAGGGGGACTGGCCAAACGTACGTTTGTAAAGGGTCAACTCGCAAAGGTACCCATTCTTATTTTGTTTGCAGCTAAAAACGGCTAACTCGCAAATTCTGAAAGTGAAATTGCAAATTCTCGCAATTAACTCGCAAACTATTGGTGAAGATTTTGAGTCGCTACGCCAAAATAGGTTGGTCAACTTCGCGGACGTCTAAATTCTCGTTTGAATAGGTTTCAATGCAAAATTCGGAGTTTTTCGAGTGGTAGGGTCGGGAAACCATTTCGGAGAAACACAAAAAAGCTACCAAACTGGTTTGTTCTTCTATATTGCGAAAAATAATTTGTTACAAAACCGTGGAAAGTTTTTGCAACTATATATAATATTATGTTTTCATAGTAATAATAATAGGCAGAAATAATAAATATGAATATATTTATATTCCATTTATACAGTAACTGCACAATAATCTCCATTACCCGGCATATTGGACAACCAATATATAATATTTTAATATTGTAAATTTTATAAGTATATAAATTAACTATACATATTTACCGTACAGTATTATATATATATATATCATGGCTAATGAATACTCACCAAAGTGTATATCTCAGTGGTTTGCGTCACAGATTATTGTAGATTATATAATTAGAATTTTGAATTTTAATCAACAAATACCTACGCTATTTTTTCGGTCAGTTATAAGATCAGTATTTTTATTACAAATCTATTATCAATAAACCACCATTGAAAGCATCTGTGATAGCATCTTTGTTCTCGTGCAACTTAAAGTTAACATAGCTGGCATCAGATGCGTATGTAATATTATTATCTTTTAGTGTATGGAAGTCGTGTATCAATTAAAAAAAAAAAATAATAATCTAAATTGCAACAGGTAAAATAAATAACCAACGACCATTCACCGTTGTACGTATTCATTATCTCATCGGTTTTTTCACGTATTTAAAATATTTCTTGACCCCGTCACGATTAAATTTTATTCTGATATAGAGCCGTTAAAGAGGATAATATATAGTTAGTAATTTACATAATAAATATGTGTTCTAATCATTCAAGTATTAAGTATAGTAATTAATATTAAATATACATCGTATATATTGTTTGATAGTGCTCATTTAACTATAGGTGCTATACGAATAAATAACAAAGGTGAACAAGTGGGTATCACTCTGATGTACAGTAGTTGTAATGGATGTGTTATATTTGAATACAATGATAAACCATTGTATACGAAAAACGATTCTGAGCGGTTAGCGTAGTCCTTATAATATTATTATTTTTTATTCGTTGCTTAAGTGATGAACAAATAGTTAAAAATTAAAATCCCATTTTTAGCAGTTTTTTGTAATTTGTCGGTAGTTTATCTCGATGCTTTCTAAAACTATTTGGAGTTTTCGATTGTGAGCTCCCAAAAGTACAACTAGGTTTACTTTTCTATCAGAAAAGATGCATTTTGTGTCACAGATTACAGTAGATTATGTATTAGAATTTTGTAATACTTTGACCCTAAAATGTAATATAATTTTAATCAAAAAAGACTGTTCTCTTTTTTCGTGTCATTTATTAGGTCAGTATTTTGATTATAAATGTATTTTCAACAAACCTACACCGTTGAAAGTATCACTGGTAGCATCATTGTTCACATGCAACTTACTAATATCATTCCATACGCATTTATTCTGTAAATCGTATTATGAGTTCAAAATTACAGTATAAATAATATGCTTTATAATAGAATTTATGAGTATTGAATGTTGAACACAATATGACGCGACATAAAAGTTGGAGTTGTTTCACGCGTTGTTGATGGAATTGTAGTTGAATGTATACAAATACGATGGTTTATTGTAATTTGTACGAAATATTATATTATATAGGTATTACATTGCATAATATTAAACATCAAAAAAACTTTTCTAAGATTTCGTATAAAAAAAACCTATATTCCGGCTAAAATGCGGAGGGTTTATGGGTCTAAATGAACGACACAATGGTCTTCGCCGTCAGACCATATCGCTAAAACGAAATACATACCTAAGGATTTGATAATATATTGTTTTTTTTTTGTTTGTTTTTCTTTTACTTTTACTTTTTGATAATATTGACATAATTTTTGATGAATTCTAACTGAAATGAATTGTTATGTATTTTGTTTAATTGTAATATAATAACTATATTATAGTAAATAATAGATAAAATGTGGTGATAATATTATTATAATAATAATTATTAATAGCTGGCTGATTAAATTGTTATCTGAATATAGCGTAGTAGTTTTATCAATGACCATTTTGACTTTTGGAAAGAGAAAGAATAATTATATTTATTTTGCATCTTATTGGTACAAATTACAAAATGCGCTGACGGCCGATGCATAAAAGGTATATCATAAAAGTATATTATTTGAAATTTTGAAAACCATAATCATAATGACTAATTAATGAGTATAATATAATTTGTATGGAGCCGGTAATTATATTTATATTACGTATATGTACATTATTGGTATGCATAATGCTAAATTACCAACTTTCGACTTTCCGATTTATTAATTATATAAGATATAACTCTTCAACACCCCCCCCCCCCCCCCCCCCCCACCACCCACCAACTCCACCACTTGCACTATACATGCATAAAATACAATATGTATTTGCTATATTATGATGGAGAAAAAGAAGTGGCTTGCCTACATTTTGGCACCCATATTAAAAACAACTCAAATGCCGCCACTGTGTAGTCCAGCTCGCCACTACGCCACGTCAGTGACATTTATTTGACAGTGTACTCACCCTTAGCTCGAAGAAACGGCAGCCAATATATCAACGGTTTCTCTTCCGTCTATTCCTTTACCCACACTTTTTTTGTGGATTCGTCCTCGTCATCGTCGTCATCTCCGTCGGTTGTCTTCCCGCAGTGGCGCGTCAGTGACGTAATAACAGTGTCGCCACGCGCGTGGGCAGCCGATCGGCGATACGATTCGTCAGGTCAAAGTCGGGTTCATCTACGACGGTGGCCATAATATAATAATTAAAATAATTATTAATTGTTTACAAGCGCCGTATTTTTTTTACACTTTTGCCTGACAATAAACAACGTATCCGTACGACGAACAACGTATAAACCAAAGACGGTCGTACTTTTTGATTTCGGCCAGCAACACTAAAATTAATAGTACAACTTTGTTAACCCATGTATTGTTAATTATTACACTTAATATTCGACAGATTATGGCAAGATTCTATATACCATTAAGACGACGACGTCACATCGCAGTGGTTCAACTACAATATTACGATAAATTCGAGTACTTAAATAAAAGCTCATCACTACGAGATCATGCATGACACACTATTCGTCTCTCGTTTCAATTTATAGCAGAATCGTCGTTTTGTACTGTCGGATACCCAGCTGTTATACCCGGGAATTTGTCCGCGTGGATTTTAAAAAAAGGAAAAGTTTGTTCAGCTATATTATTCCTGAAATAAATCGCTGTCAAAGTATGTTTCCTAGAAAACACCACGCATATTGGCCAAATCTTTTTCTAAATATTAGTCCATACTAATATACATAAATACAGAGACTGCAGACACACACGATTTTTGTGAAATATATTGTGTATACGTCATAATATTATGTAGAATAGGTATAAAATTATATAAAATGATGTAAAAACTAATGAATCTAACTCACGATAAAAAATAATATAACTCAACCTTGGCAAAATCAGAATTGTATACAATTTAATTTAATTCTATACGAAATGTATAAATTCAAAACTAGAATCTCCGTTGACAATTAAATAAAAATAAACAAGCCATTGTTATACAGTTTGTAGGTAAATGTTGATGACAATAATAATATTATATTAAGTTCTTATACAATTATTATTAGAGAGTTCATTATATTGTATATGCGTTTCAGACATGATATTATATTAATCTGAAGAATTTTAAGGACAGAAATTTGTTGCTTAAAAATATTAATATAACATTGTACAGTAAAACTATCATATTATTACGAATTTTCATTTTACAAAGTTTTCCGTTTAAGGACATATTTTTGAGAACCGAACCAAATTTATTTAATTCTATTTAACGAAATTCTGTAAAATATGAATTTTTTTTATGCCCCATGACACTTCGTAAAATGGAAGTTTCACTGCACTAATATTAAACTAATATTAATAATATTCCACTGTAAAATATTTTGGTACCTTCATCAGTTTAAAATAATATACATAGGTATTTTACTATATTGTATGATTTATGTTTTATATTTTAACAATTAATATTTTGTAAAATTATTAAGAAGACAAATACCGTTTCAATAATAACTTAGACTTATTAAGTCCCATTTTCAAACAATGCCATAAGTATATGATAGTACCTAATGCTTTGATTTTTTCTATCAATAAAATAATTATGATTTATCTTAAAATGCAATATTAAATTAATTTAAGATACTTAACACACGTTACATTACTGCAATGATTTTATAATTAGATAGCACACCGATTATTAAGGTCGTAAAACAATGTGTCAATGTATAACAGTAACGAATATATTATAATACGTGTATTATTACTATTATTATTATACATTGTTGATATTTTACAAATTAAAAGCAAAATTCAAATGTAAATTATAGCTCCTTTAATATTATTGATGTATAAATGTAAATGCCACGTCAAAATTCATTAAAAATTAAACCGTACATAAATCAAATTTTAAAAAAAAACAATATATTATATTGAATTAAAAAAATTACCCGTTTAATCTCCCTTTTTTTAATTTATAAAAAAAATGAATATCAAATGCATCTATATATTGTTATATATGGTTCAAATCGATTACATATATAGGTAATTTTTTCTCTTTTTAAAATATGTCATCATGAAATCCACTGGCCACACACAGTTTGGAAGACCCTCGACTCTGTATAACATTATGTAGGTACCTAAATTATATTATATTGTTATATCAATCACATTACGACGTAATGCACGGAGATATCTGCAAAGTTCTCTTCGATAACAAACGTGCCCTCGGCTACAGTACAATATCGAGTTATTATCACCAGTTTTGATAAATAGGAAGCCCACGGGGACACTTGTTGGGGTTTTAAGTGCTGCCCGTCGAATCCGATCGAACCGTATCGCGTTCCCGGACGGGTGGTAAGATGTCGTTGGGATTAGATATTCCTCAAAAAAAAAATACAATAATATCATTATTAGTTTATTACTATGAATATATAATGGACGGTGCGCGGGTAAAAGGGAATAAGTCTAAAGTCAATTTTTATAAATAAAAATATTTTGTTTTGTTTTGTAGGTAATTTTACGCTGAGTCGCCTGGTGACACTGAAATTTGGATATCTCATTCTTAACAACATTATAAAGAAAGATAGCCAAATTGCAGTGTCATCAGTCCAACCAGCGTAAAATTACCTACAAAACAAAAAATGTATTTTTATTTATAAAAATTGACTTATTCCCTTTTACCCGCGCGCCGTCCAAGTATTATACGTCATTATGCACACAGTTTGGAAGACCATCGACTCTGTATAATACTATGTAGGTGCCTATTGGCGATTGAAAGTGATAAGATGTAACGGGGACGATTTGTTATGTGTATCATTTATATGTTATTTTACCAGATCCCTATTACATATCCACCACCGCCTGATAATTGATAAGCGTTCAATCGCTAATATTATATTATATTATTATATCAATCACATTACGAAGTAGCGTATTGCGCGGAGATATCTGCAAAGTTTTCTTCCTTAACATAACGTGCCTTCGGCTACAGTACGATTTCGAGTTGTTATCACTGGTTTTGATAAAAAGGAAGCCCTCGGGGACACTTGTTGGGATTTTAAGCGCTGTCCGTCGAATCCAATCGAATTGTATCGCGTTCCCGGACGGGTGGTAAGATGTCGTACGCGTTAGAAATTCTTTAAAAAAAATAGAATAATATAATTATTAGTTTATTATTACTATGATTATATACGTTATTATGCAAACGTCGACGGGTTGTTTTTTATTATTATTATTAATTTTGTAATATTATTTTATTACATTTTAATATTCATCTATTTTTTTTTCACTCTCGCTGGCGTCGAGACATTCGCCGCCGACAAAGCAAGGACTGCTTTAAAAACAAGGTCCTTATAGATTATACCTATATACTTACTATTTTATTCACATCGAAAAGACACAATAACCACTGGGCAGAGAGAAATCTGCTGCTGCATCAGCTAATGACGATCATTTATGACGGTATAGGGTTACGCATTTAAATTATAATATTATACAGCGATATAGTTGGCTCACAGGACTGTTACACGGCGTCAGCGTCCGTAGTCTTACTTTACTTTAATTATAATTATTATAATGTTTTCGTTTTTATTTTTACGACGACTTGCATAGAAAACTATATAGGTAGTGTCTTATTATAATAATAATATTAAATTAAATTAAAAATACTTGCGTATATATACTAGACCAATTTTTATTAACGAGGGTTTTTTCAAAATATATTTATATAGGTATTAACGAACCGTAAAAGGGTAACTAATTGAAGAGAAACAAAAGGCGATATAAATGTTACCCTGTCCTTCGGCCGATTAAACGCAAGCTGAAATTAATTAACGAGCAGCTAAAACTGCTGAAACGCAGTAGTATAATAGTTAACCCGTATAACGATTTGGTAATTTTTTTTTATTGAAGCTCTTTTAATTTGTTTTTTTTCCGTCATATTTATTTACACAGAACAGATAATTGCAACATAATAGTGTTATTACTCGCGATGTTACATATTATTATTATTATTATGCGCACACAATATTATTTCCAGGTGCAGTTATAATATATTATTATTACAACGTCGTCGCGACGCTCTCTTCTGCGTACTCGTTTCCATTTTACAGGCGTCTAAATTCTCGTTTGAATAGGTTTCAATGCAGGATGTTTCAAAATTCGGAGTTTTTCGAGTGGTAGGGTCGGGAGACCATTTCGGAGAAACACGAAAAAGCTACCAAACTGGTTTGTTCTTCTATACCGCGAAAAGTAATTTGTTACAAAACCGTGGAAAGTTTTTGCAACTATATATTATTATAATATTATGTTTTCATAGTAATAATAATAGGTAGAAATAAAAATATGTATTTGAATACGGAAAGCGCTCAATATAACATAATATTATATTCAATCAATAGCATATTATAATGTATACAAATTGGAAACAATGGCCGCTATACATTCGTGATAAATTAAATAAATAAATAAATAATTTAATAAATTGTCGTCTTACAAAATCAATGATACTAGTTTCTAAACTTTACAGTTTACACATCTATTCAAGTGGGAATTTTTTTTTCAAATTCAGTGAGTATAGATCTATTTTTTTAAGGTGAAAATACCAGTTAAATAATTTATGAAATATAGTCAGTACAGAGCAGTTTCATTAGATTTTTATGGTCAGCAGTGAAAGAGTTAATAAGGATAAACATTTTAGTCGATTTTAAAAGTACCTACAACACGACTATTATTGGTAAGTATTTTTCACGGATTTGTAAATTTCCCTGACAGGTCACCGACCACTGGTAGGTCAAACTAACCATAACTTGAGCTTAAAAAAAAATCATTTTACGACTATCGTGATTGACAGGGGTACCTGATAATGTCTTAATAATAGATTAATTACGATCGTGTAATAATTAATAAGGAACAAGTTTTACCTTTAATGTACGAAAGTAATCTAAATTTCAAATGACCTAATGCCAAAATCTCGAGGGACAAATACACACTCGTCTTGCCAATATAAGAATTGTTTTTCATGGTTGTATAATATTCCATATAATATAATACAGGATGATTCACCAACCATCTTTGCCTCTTTTCTAATTCAATAATGCAGTTATTCAAAACCTGATTTTTGGTATTTTTAAAATATACCTACTTAAAGACCATATTATTTTCAAATCTTCTAGATTATTAATTGTACTACTTAAGGAGTCAACAGTAGATATACGAACATATATTTTTCAAATGAGAGCCCTCCCTTTTAAACTGTAAATTATTCAGTGGATAATTTTTATGAAAATGTATTGTACCAAAATAAACGTATCAAAGTCGAAATTTATAATTTATAAAAATGTTCCGAGTATAATAAATACTAGATCAATTAATACTTTATCTACCTAGTCATTTTGAAAGGCTATTATTCTTAATTTAAACATTTTAATAACTGAAAACTACTAGTTAGAATTGTTATGATTTAGGAACAACTTATACATCAACATTTTTTTTTAAAATAATCCACTTTAATACTTTATAGTTAACAGTAAAATAGGGGGTTCTTATTTGACAAACAGAAGTTTGTATCACCACAATACACTTCTTATCAGGTATAGTATGAAAAATCTCAATTATTTGAAAATAATATGGTCTTTAAGTTTATTTAAGAATTTCAAAAAACCGAATTTGAATAGATTCATTATTAAATTTAAAAAATAGGGGCGAAAATGGTTGGTGAATCACTCTATATATATTTTTGAACCTGTTGCAGTCAACGTACCCACTACCCATATCCTCTGTATAAGTGTCAACACATTTTGCTTCACGTTATACAGGATGCACAGTATGCAGGGTGTTTTCCCGTTTTCTCGTATGACTAACACTGAAAAACCAAAAGTCACCGTAGATTACCCTATACAATGTACCTATATGACACATTTTATTATTATTGATTATCCGATAGACATAATATTTTGTTATACTCACGCGATATACAACTCTGTTAGTCACTAACACGACAGAAACGTCAGACTTTAATAATAGTCTGATGACTATGACAATTTGCTGTAACCAGAACAGCAGAATTGTGATTTGTAGTGCGTATTACTATAGTTGGTAAGCACTTCAATATGAAACACACATTAAAAATAATCTATCATAGATTTACCTTGTATTATGGTAGTAAGGTCCGCAAAATCGAAAGAAATTTCGGAGGTGGCACGTGCAACACTGATAGTCATTATAGCAACGTGAATATTGTCGATTTGTTTCATACAATAAGTTTAGAGGTAGAACCGCAGAGGTATCTTATTTCGAAAACGTACATCACCCTCTACAACATAATATTATATGTTTAGGATGACTTATATGCGTATCCCCGCATTGTCAATGTACATTTATTGAGGCTATGGCGTATAGAGAGGGAAACGCACCCTAGTTATAGTAGTGGTTTCATTTGAAACTATAATTTCGGGGGCAAACCATTTCCGCGACGTTTCCGACTTATAACTACGACCTAACTACCTACGCGGTTTGAAGAAAAAGGCGTGTGTGATAGCTAATGTCGGAGAAACGAATGCCCACCACATGCCTCATAAATTATATTCAATGACGCGATAATAATATGCCGTGCTATTGTAGTAATGATAATAATAAACTTGTACATTATTAATAATATTATAATATATTGTATTGTATATTGATTAAATGACGCGACATCTGTCGTATCAAACCAAAATGACTTTGGAGTAATACAAGCTTAGTTAAACGTAATTAGTAAAAGGTAGTAGAAGTTTTGATAACGCGTTTTTTTCAAACAAAAATTGTTCGTTTAAAGTAGTTTTTGTGGTAAAAACAATATTTGTGTCTGACTCTCGTGGAGTGTTGCGCATTATTACAATGAAGGTACCTATAATAGACGTAATGTTGGTCAGGCAGTCTCTTATATAATAGTGCGTATTGGCGCGTATTGTAGCATACCTACTCGAATGAATACCTATTTGCTAATTATCTAAACTTGCGAACCAAACTAAATTCTAAATTATTATACTATATAATATAATAGGTATAAGTAACTAAGTATATAAGTACTAACGATTTTTCTCTACATACTACGTGTATATACGGTTTGTAGCTGCACATCGACTTTATATTTTAACGACTGCGCGACACCGACCGAACGCAACTCGAAACATTAAACTCCGAATCATCTGTTTCTAGCTATATATACATATACCTAACTTTAGACATTAAACAGCTTCCGAGTAGTTTTAAAAATAAATTTCACCGACGCCACAACACACAACAGTTTAATAGTATGGCTGGTGTATTCCAAAGCGATTTTCCATAGCGCGTCTCTTTTATATAATAATAAAAATAATATGTTACCGGTTGTAATTATGATAATTCAGGGACTAATAACGTTTCCCGAGAAAAGAAAAGTCCAAAATGCCTAGATAGTCGTCAGTAGAGCAAATTACTATATAGTAAATCGTATCGCTTATTGCAGGCTGTAGTTAATTAGGAATTCTTATAATTCCAAATAAACATTAATGCCTAAGAATTATGCAAATTATCTAACCCATAGCTGGAAATGTTATATAATTGATATCAGTTACGGTTAATTATACCATCGTTTTTTGGGCGATTTTTATACAATTATTATTATATTCAATGAGATAGAGTATAGAGTAGGGTCAGCGGACATATTTTTTACCCGGCCATTATTTTCATTAAAACGGCCTACATGACCTGGGGGACGGTGCTAATGAAACTAATATTATAGTGTAACTTCTGAAATTGGCAAATTGGAGGAAACCCTGGTTATTTAAAGTTTCGGATCAATCATCTTTGATATGTTCTGCCATATATGTATTTAATGAATGTTAATAATAATAATAATATACTGCGTTGTCTGTGTTTATTTAAACACAAACAAGATTAGCTTCGTAATTCAATACTTTTTTTGGACAACTAACTTATTTTTTTATTGAGTGGCCTATCTTGGACAGTTGGGACGGTTCGGCCCATACAAATCTAATCGAACCGTTCAGGGGCAGCATGAGCACACCCCGCTGCCCCTGTCACACACCTGTGGCTCGACTGGCTCGCTCTATGGCACGTCTATGTAATACCTATTATGTTTATACGTCACATATTTCGTATATCTATACAAATCGTTATTTCTTTATAGACTTTCACGTATTGTACGAGCTCAACATTTATAAAACTGCAGGTCCAACCAAAACACATAACTTTTCTTAAAGCAGAAGAATGAAATATAGTATCATTCGACCAACAGGATTTAAAAATTAAATGTAAGACTAATACGTCATGTGATCTTGAAATAAAATGTGGAACTCAAAACGCCATACAGTGGTTTGCCACTTGAAAATTAATTTCAATGACGTTTGATTTAGTTGTAAAAAAATATATTAATATATTGCCTAAAAAGCATCAGCCATTGGTCATAATTATTCCTATAGTCAATATTGGACATTGTCAAAAATGACAAGGAACTGTAATATCAATTTCTACATTGAGCAGTCTATTTTTTTATTGCTTAGTCTTTCTTGACAACATCTAATATTATCACCATTTCCAATAACATATATATTACGACCACGAACAGGCGGCCAACATTATCGATAAATCTAAAATAAATCATTTTTTTCAAAAGCGGCTGCGTTTGATCCTATACGAATTGGACATTTTACATCTAATCTTTGATTTTATATCAAATTCAATTCGAGCATAACTTTGTTATTATTAAATCTAGAGAACTCTATCAAAAACTATGAGACAACTGACCAAGATAAGATAAATTAAAAACCTACGATAGTGGTACGACGAAATACCAATTTTCATTATTTCGTTGAGCTTTGTCATCATTAAAATATAGTTTTGGTACACTTCTCTAGTGTCTACACGAAAACCATACAACGAGAAGTATATTCCATAAATTTGATTTATTTACTCGCAGTCATTTTCCTAAGACTCTACTGTATTATTATGCTGTCACTACTTGATGCAGGTTCGAACCTCTCAAACAACCGAAAGACATTTAGTAGAATATATTACTATATTAATCCTTCGGTTCCAGTGTCGTTCGTAGGTCGACTTCGACGAGAATTTATATACAAATTCTGTACATAATATACGATGAAACATATACCTTCTCCTCACTAGAACAGTGACTCGCACGGTTATACATTTATGTTCACCATATAGGTATATATGAGCACACACGACAAACGGTATGTATTTACCTACCTATAACATTATGTACAGGGTGATTATTTTATGTTGCGTTTCCGGCAAAAAAAATGTGTTAGAAAATACAAAATATTTTCAAAAACAAATTTCTAAACTTTCAACCAAATACTGATGATGATAATCATAATAATTAATAGTAATATATAGAGCGTCGGTGATTGTTTTCAAGGTCGTAATTTGATTTGTATTCCAAATTGTGATAAACAAAATTGTACCTTCTATTATTATTATCATTATTATTGCTTTATTAATATTTTACTATATAACTGTAATTATAAATAAAAACTTTTAAAAGCTCACGGCACACCACTTATAGAGAGGATGCTTGAGAATTCGAGGGCACGGACTGGCCCAGGGTGCCATAAACCGATAATTAGCCCCCATTCGTGTTTATGATCCGAGCCCTGTTTACCACTGTCGGGCTCTTTTTAAACTTAACTCTTGTAATGTAGAACTAATTTAAAAAAAAATATACGGGCCCCTAATTAATTTTTCACCATCAACCAAAAATAGATAGTCCGTCCTTGTTTGAGACACGCGCCTGCAGCAGTGTACCGCGGTACACAATATATTTGAAAACACTAATACTACGTAGTATCCCACACAGCATTTGGGAAATAATAATATTTTGTGAATATTTTGAAGTGCTTGAATAATGAATATTTGACTGATAATATTGTATAAATATTTTCTTCGCATGATAACATAATGTTTTACAATATAATGGCATAAAAATTTGGAATAAATGTTTTTATAAAATTTCCATGAAAATGTTTTTTTGAAAATATATGATTTAAACGTTTTTTATAAAATATTTTCCAAGTATGAACTTCTTGGCAAAAGAATATAACTAAAATATTTCCACAACTATATTATTTTCTTGAAAATATTTTTACCGTAGCTAGAAAATATTAAAATGCTTTGTGTGCGTAGATACGTAAAATAAAGGCGTACGGTGTCGCGACCACACGAACGTTTGAAATAAATAATAGTAATTAGGTATTGAAAATGCAACATTTTTCTTATATCATAAGATTGATAAGAAGACATCGTCCGGTTGACCATAAAACAATCACCCTGTACATGTTGTATTTATTTCCCGGTTATACATATTAAACTATATAGTCGGTAGTCACGTTCGCCAGTCTGAGGGTATTCGTACGTGGGACGGCGTGCATAGGTAAATGCGCTGTACATATAGGTAGGTACGTCGTATATAAATATATGGGAGACTATAGGCGAGTGTGTGCGTTTTCCAGTTACGTTTCGGATGTGATTAGAATATAACGCCCAAGAGAAAAAAAACCGACGAGAAACTGCCGTACGATTTTAAAATCGAATTGTTGTACGCCTAAGAAAAATAAATCGTCTCGATTTTTTCCCGACTCTTTTACATCGCACTCGGTATTTCCGCGCAAAGATTAACATAATATACTGCCTAGTATATTATGATACACTATAGGTACGACGCCGAAAGTACATAAATCTTTAAAAAATATTCTCATCCTAATATTATTTTTAAGTTTAAAAAGTAATATTTAAACATTATGACAATAACTATATATGTATACGTAGGTATATAAAACACAACAAATAATAATGTATTATTATTTCTATTGTTCTTACACACAATTTGTTTGTTTGGTTTTTTTTATTTATTAACTTCATTGTATTTAAATTAATTTTCAACAGAATCCCAAAAAGCGGAACACATTTAACGTTCTTTTGTCCGTATACCGAATACCGGCTACAGGTTAATACTGACGTTTTTTCCGTCTTAAGTAATATTATATAATATGTATTTTAAAAAACCATTTGACAAATATAAACGAGTAAACCTAGAAACGTTAATATTCATATTATATTATATAGATACACGCGCGCGCGCCGCAAACAAACACGCACTTGAACGATATAATATAAAACTGTAAGGCCTAAAATTCTATTGAATTTAACTCGAATACGACGGCAGCGACGACGTGTAATTCCGATCTACGATTTTGAATGAATTTTGATGATTTCAAAGATTTTCGTCTTCGAGGTTCAAATCACATATGGCGGTGCAGTATCTACAGGGCAGATTCATCTAGCATGATCATCCACATATCACCCCCCTCCCACCACCCAACTAACCTTTAATAACGAATATATTAAAATCCCTATTTTTGGAATTTTTAAATATTTTTAAGACTAAATGGCAAATTTTCAAATTTTCGATGTTTTGTATAAGTACTTACTCTTGTGGTGATAAAAAACTTATTACGGTATTATACCCTTTTTACGGTAAATCATTTACTGAACAATTTTTTTGAGACTTTTAATTGACCTAATTCAAAATTTGAATGAGTAGTTCTACAATATTATTAACATGTCTATACTAAGGATAATATTGTCCGTAAAAAAAGTGGAAAATAGATTTAATATTGGAAAATAGTATTTATTATATTTGGACCATATTTACAAATTATAAATGTTGATAGTTTATTGTTTAATATTAATCAAGCCTACTAGTTTTTTATTTTCATAAAAATAAATATTAGTGAAGGAAAAATAGTGGTGAGCTGTTGAATTCGTCCTGTATAATTTAATAAATAATCTTAACCAATGTATACCTACAAACGGATTTAGACGCTCAATAATATTATAATTTCAAATTTGATATAATACGAATAAAAGAATAAAAAACCGGCCAAGTACGAGTCGGACTCGCGCATGAAGCGTTCCGTACCATCCATCAGCTATAAACATTTTGGCAACACTGCTTATATTATATACTCTAAGAATTTTAGTATTTGTTGTTATAGCGGCAACAGCTGATATACAAAATCTGTGAAAATTTCAACTTTCTGACTTTCGTGGTTCATGAGGTACAGCCTGGTGACAGACGGACGGACAGCGGAGCCTTAGTAATAGGGTCCCGTTTTACCGTACGAATCCCTAAAAACCACGCTCGGTCACTGCACATTCTGAATTTTACGCGTATTTTATCTCGATGAAAATTTTATAATTATTTAGGTATATCTACGCGCTACCATGCGTGCTAGTGCGGTGTTTCGCGAGTTAAACAGTAAAGTTAAATTCTATTGTTTTCGATACCACGGTATAAGGGTAAAAAATCTCAAAGAACTCGTAAATAACCGTCACCGCCGTTCGCGTATATATTATATTATTATTATGTAGGTAGGTAAATATTCTTGTATTACTATTATTATAAAATATTATACGAGACGCGAAAAAATACCGTGGCGTATTGTTCGTATATAATATTATTATTATTATTCCTTTATTTTCCCGACTACGGGGATCCGGTTTACGCGTCTATAGAAAATCGAATATAATATTAATGTCGTGGGTGGCTCCTGCAGTGGCTGTGAAATCGGCGAAGGCAGAACGGGAGTATAATACAACATATTATATTATTATTATTATCATTATTATTACGCGTATTGTTGTTGTGTTATATTAGGTATTATGATTACTATTATTTTTATGCGCGTCGACGGAAACGACGCGGTGGTGCGTCGTAAAAATATCGATTACGCTTCCGTTTCGATCGTGGAGGCGCTTTCATTATTTTATACTCATATATCGTTATGACACGGTCGAGTCGGCCGACGACTGTCCGACTTGTTTAATATATATATATGAACAGCAGTGGCTTAGTGAGGTCGAATCGCACTTGGGACGAAAAAGAGGTAACGTTTGAATAATAATATTGCACTCGTGTCTCGTTCCGACCGTAGCATAAGACATGTACTATTTACCGACGAATATCGGTCGACGGTCGCAAGAATTACTTGTGTACTATTAACATCTAAAGTAGGTAGGTATAGGTACTTTATGGTTTTTACTATAATGATCATTACATATATTATTATGACTATAATTTATACACATAAGTATTTATGATTATTTACAAAATATTAGTTATATCGTATCGTTGTATTACTAAATGGAACGACACACATACAGTAAAACCTCCTTGCTTATAATAGACCCCGACCTTCTATAAGACGGTTATCTCCTTACAACGGAAAATAACAAGAGTCCCATGTAACCTACATCCCGTATATTTTAGTCTCCCTAAAACAGAAACTCCTTAGTAACGGAAATATCAGTTGGGACCGATCGATTCCGTTATAAGGAGGTTTCACTGTACATACAATTATGTGATTGTCGAGAGTCAACTAAAATTAATAAATCTATTTAAGTTGTATATACTACGGAATTGCACAAACGCAATGATCGGATTTCGGTTGAGATAAAGAGTAAATTTCGAAAAGCTGCATAGCAATTTTCCGTCGAGACTGTAGGCATAGATCTCTGGGACAGGATTTAGCAGAAATATGCGCCTAAAGTCACTGATTTTATCTGTGTACAGTGATCAAATCCTGACATTCCTTATTTTTTTTTTAAACTCGTGCACATACACCAACGCTCATCCATCATAGTTTTAGATGACACACGACATATACCTGCAGTTTACAATACCTAGAAGTAGTAGTGTTGTAGTAATTATATTCTATAAACATTCAAACATAAAAATACAGCCCGTCTTAATTTTATAAGACGTAGTTACAACTGCACGTTTGCGTTCAACAGCACCAATTTTGTGTTGTTGACTATCAATGTTAGAGTAAAAATGACGTATAATTAAACTTAAAGTTAAAAATTAAGAACACAATATTATATCCATGTTTTTACGATACTTCAGTTTTTTAGCAAGCTATATCAGATTATCCATATAAAATAATCCAATTTTAAAATGCTCTCAGCGTAATTCGGATCTACTGAATGCATAAATTTGTTATCTAGTTTTAAGACGTGCTGGATCTCAAAATGTTTGGTACTTTGAAAAATTCTGTGTTCCGGCCAATCGCCTCTTGTCTGTGCCACCTATATTCAGACGCCTACACAGACCGCGATCGAAAATTCGACACCACAGTGGCGGCCACATTATTGTTATTATTTATAATAATTAATAATATATAGGGACGCTTACATCATACAGCGGAAGCTGTTGCTGAACGGCCGCGGCGGACTGGTCAGGTTATATAATATTATATTATTATAATGAATGCGATCAAGTATCGCCGTCAAAACGATATAATATGCCACGCCGAAATTTTTTTTTCCCTCGTAAAATTATAGTTTGGTAATATTATTGCGTGTGTGTGCGTGTATGGATCGAGCGACCTTATTTCCGCGACGCTAATAACAGGCCCGCGGGCGACTATACTAATTTGCCGAGGTCGTCTGCGCGCAAAAATGCAAAACACAAAATAGCATAACGCGCCCGTCGTCTGTCCTCGCGCGAGCCGTTTTTTATTTTAGTTTTCACGGAGTATATAGGTACCCACGCCCCACCGCCAGCTTGCTGCAGGTCATCTCCACCCGTCGCTTGGTCGTCGTCGTCCCGAGAGTTGTACACTGTTTACTCGCATTATATTATATTTGTATCTTATACTCATTTCCCCCCCCCCCCCCCCCCCCACGTGCCACTACCCAATCACCATCCGTTTGGTGCGCTCGCGAATCCTGTACGCCACTGCAGCAGCAGCAGCATCCGACCGTATAGTGGCATCTGTATACGCGCATATGACATATATAATATACGCACACGGGTTGACCATTTTCGGAGGACCGCATTCCGCAGACGACTACGACTACTATGACGACGACGGCACTCTGCGCGATGACGGTCTGCAGCGGAGAGGGAACGCTACCGCGGAAACGCGCACTGCTGCACAAAGAACTGCTCCGGCGTAGGAAAAAAGCGACGAAATAAAAAAAAAAAATTGTATAAATTCAACCTTCGCCGTCTATATTCGCCTCACCCTCGCCCCCGCCCACCCGCCTGCGCGACGTGCACGAGCGTACGAGCGCGAACGCGAGCCGCTCGCGGATTTGACGAAGAATCCGAAAAATGTCGACCTCCGATGGCCATCGCCGTTTATATTCTGATGTTATAACGCGGACCTATCTGTGTCCAGCTGCGGTCATCTGATGCGAAGGCATCGGCCTCATAATATGCCGACGGCCGTTCGCTTTTCGGCTAACGACGACGAGGGATACTATTTCGACGGGCTGCGATGAAGAAAAAAATTTGTCTCCTCCCCGCCCCCGCCCCCGTACGGATCCAGTCTTCCGCGTCATGGCTAAACGCCACGCGAGTTCAAAAACCTTACACACTATATATATATATGTAATAATATAATATTTTCATCATTATATCGGCGCTTTGACGTGCAAATGCAATCGATATATAATATTATATATATATATTATTTTAAATTGTACGTTTTCCTGTTCTTATATGCAATGATAATATTATAATCATCGGTGTTGTAAAAAAAAATCTACTGTCGGTTCGGATAATTAAATAGTTTATAAACATTATATTAATATTGTTATTTGAGATTAAAAACGCATACAATTTTCGATAGATAATTCGTTGAGTTTTTTGCACAATACTGGCTGATCCATCAAACATTCTCAGTGCTCACCCCCATTTTGTTTGTATTTAATAACAAATTTATTCAAATAAATTCTTATTTATGGAATTTTTAAATATTACACTTAAAGACCACATTTTAAAATTCTTGGGATTTTTTGTACTACCTAAGGAGTGTCTCCTCTTATAATTCGAAAAACAAACATTTTTATGTTGACAGGACATTCCTTAAATGGTACTAAAAATCGCAAGAGTTTTATAAGAAATGGACTAATATTTAAAGATTCCAAAAATCAGAGTTTAAATAAATTCGTTATTGAAAGAAAAAAATGGTAGGTGTTTTTTACCGTCCATGCTTGGTGAATCGCTCTGTCTAGGTACATGGTATATCTATAATATGGGCCAATATATTATTATAAAATACAACAGTATAATTAATTTAAAAAAAGCTAAGCGAAATTTGTTATTTTCTATTGAGTACCTGCCGACGATTATTTATCAGTTTTCATAATTACTAGGTATGTTTCATAGGAAAATTCGTATTTATTTTTACATTAATATAATATAGCATCATGTTCCACTACCTACTTTTTAGTATCGATAAGTTCAACGAATTTAAATGTTAAAGTTATTTTATAACTATTTAATCATAAATCAATCGTGTGGAGTTTTCCGTCCAATGCTGCATTCATATCGTCATTATCTGCACGACATGACAATCGATAACCCTCTCGGCCTCTCTTGAGAATTGGCAAATAATTATTGCGCATTCGTTTAGTGTTTATAGACCGTATTACGTACCTATATAAAATGTTATTAAAGTGAGTTCGATAAATGAATAGGTAATGATTGTAGTCGTATAATTGCGTATCTATTATAAAAAAACATAATACTATATATTTATGAATGGTACGCCTATGCCCCTATGATATTAATATTATTATATAATATAAATTAAAATTTGTTTGGCATCGTACACCTAATAATATATAATATTTATAGTAGTGATAATGAGTCATGTGATGAGTAAAGGCGATTAGTGTTGTTTGCAGTTAAGTTCTCTATCACTCACGTAAAAATAAGCACCACACAACAGTGAAAATCCATGTAAATAAATATATTAGCGGGTGATTAGGTTATCATTGAACACTCAGTTTTACAAAAAGTACCTATAAATGCTTTTAAATGTGCAAATGGTTTCTAGTCGTTAAGAGACAACATTTTTAAAAAAATATATATTTTTTATCCTTAACATTTTTTAAGTTTTTACTTATTTGAATTACAGCAAACAGTTTTGATTTCATATTTCATTTTCCAATTATTTTTCTAAATATTTCGAGACATAAAAATCGAACTTAATCAGTAGTTTATGAGTCATAAATTCCTATTTCAAATTTAGATTATCGGAGTAGAGTTGTACGTGGTTACCCCACTACACCGTTGAATGTTGATCTAGCTTATATAATTATAACTCATAAGCTACTCATCCTAAATTCGATTTTTATCGAATTTTTAATAAATATTCTAAAACATATTTTTATTTTTTAACGACTTGAAACCATGTAAAAATATATTTTCAAAAAAATTTTAATACTTTATGAATAATGAGTGTTCTACGTTAAATTAATCATCCGGTGTAAATATATATATACACGTGGTAGGTACATGTAATTCGATAATCTAGGATTTATAAAATTGTTTTTGCCGAGCTCGGAACCACCTATAAATACCGACAGTATATTATATAACATTAATAACGGATACGTCGAGAACAGATCCGAATTAACCGTAAATACATTACGCTATACATATGTCGATTAATACACAATTATAGGTAGGTATAGCTGGTATCAACCTATATACTTACACTGTATCGTATATTATATGCGAGGTATCAACGTCTATCGGAAAGTTTCTGGTAACGCTTCACAGACTTACATCTGCGTGCGGCCTTCGAAGTTTGCACTCATACATAACATATTAATTATTCTATATTGTACTGATATAAGTTAAGTTCAGTCGTTATATATATAATATGTACACTGATGCAGCGTCAGTGTTTCTTAAACTTTGTTCTTCGGTAACCCACCATGCGCATGGTTCTCCCGTTTTTTTTCGAGTTGACGACCACTATAAAAACAAAAATTACATTTATAGCGTTATAACTACCGTTAATATAATAATTATCAATAGGAATCAATACTTTATTGAAGTCAATATTTGATTTATTTACAGTGCCTACTTGTAACGTAGTACTTCACGTCAGACGTGGTATACGCTTGATTTACGTGGCGTGCGTGAAGCGAGTAAAATATAATATACAGTTTGTCCCATAAGTCCAGTATCTCCATGGAAAATCAATATATTTAAATGCAGTTTGTTTCAGTAATAAGTATGAAAATTCTGATTGAATGACATAATATTCAATTTGTTTTTTCAAATACCTATTCAAAAATTACAAAAAATTTTGTTTAGAGCAAATAAGTTTTTTAAATTTCAAAGATAGCCGTTTTGTTGATCGTATTTTTTAAAACAATTCAAAAATAAATATTCAAATGTAATGAAAATTACCCAAGTTAGAGCTAATTTTTATTTTGAATTTCTAGGTTTCAGTTCAGGTTTTGAATATTTGAGTTCATATGTACTGTTTTTTAGTTTTTTTCATAAAATAATTACAGAAAAAAAGGGTTTTGGTCTTAACTTTAGTCAATACCACGGGATTCAAAGGTACCTACAACATTGTTTTTTAAACACGTAAATAAGATAAGCAACGTTAAGTGTTTGTTTTTTGTCACTTAACGTTTTTTATCTTATTTACGCTTTATAAACCACTTTTGTACAGGTATTCACTACAACTAAAACCTTTTATAGTCGTCGTAGAAGACGTCTCGACTGCAATTTATACTAAAATGTATGATGATATTACGCCTAGGTACTAAAATAATATAGTACCTATCTATATAAAGTATTTTTTTTCTTCAAATAACTTACGATAAAATAAAATTAAAATTAATTGTTATAAACCCAAACAACATAGGTGGCACCAGATATCAGTACCGGTTTCTGAGAGTAATACTATAAAGGGTTCCGATCGGGAGTAGGACGTTTGACCGTGTTTAGATAAAACCGTAGGTCATGTGAGCGCGAATTCAACGACCGATTACAGAGCGTTATAACAGGTAGTTGTCAATACACAGGTAGATAAGTTCCACAACCCAAGCGCAATTATAAAATGTTTGAATTAGTTTTCGTTATTATAGCCTTTAATTTCCAATACGTAATATATCATATTATTGTACTGCAATGAGTACAAGTAAATATCTAAATAATTTAGTACGTTTAATTTTAATCGTTAAACTGTCATGCATCTATTCTTTAGTTCATTAGTACAAGTAGTTCGTGATGGAAGTGCGAACAAGAATATTTAATAACAACGTAAAAAGTGTTTGATGCATGTTGGGTACGAGTATTGATGGATTAGAATAAATTCTTAGAATATAAATTAAATTAATAATACCCTATATTAACATTTAACAATATAGTTTTATTGGGAGAAAAATTCGTTCAAAATATACGTCACATACAAATTAGTGAAGAATTTTGATTGACTTGTTATTTTTTTATTTACAAAATTGAAAACATCCTTCGTCTTACATGAATCAGTAAATAGACAAAGCAACCACTAATTCTAAGGTAAAAAGGTAACCATGCCCAAATGGACTAAAAAAACTGAGATCAAATGACCTATAATGGTAATTTCAGAGTAAACAAAACTTTAAATAGGTCATCTGGTCAGGCTCTTCTTTTAATAAGATTTTGGTAATCTGGTTTAAAAATGAAACTGTGATTGACGGTTCAATACGATATAATATAAAACCGTTTTATTACCGGTATATAAATCTAGGACTTAGTAACTCCCAATATACATAAAATACTGCTGTTAACCCGCTGTAATTATTCACAATACATTTACCTCAAATAATGTATTTTTATACTTACTTGTTTGTATGTGATGATGCTCTTAAGTTGGCGCGCCGACCAGTCACTACATAATATTTCACAACCAATATTTTGGAAAACCCCGCTTTAAATACCTAACATCCACCCCAAATCCGAGCTAATTTCTATTTACAATTATTATTATTATCATTATTGTTATAGTACCATTTAAAATCATGATTCGGCGGGGCTTTACGAATACGCATATTTTTTTGGAAAAATCTGATTTGATAATATAATTCATTTCATGATGTCTGGATTCCAATTTAATACAATTGTAGTACATATTTTGTTCGTTTTATTTTCTATAAAATATGTTTTATAAAGGTTTGTTGGTATTTACTGCATATAATATTATACATTATAACATTAAAATCAATTTATTTTTATTAAATGAAATTTTTTTGCGTTTTAACACAGTGTAAAAATATTCAACGTTGAATGAGAATTTTTAGAAATTATTTATGTAAAAATATAATTTCTGTTTTCTCCAACACTTTAATCAATTTAGCAAGAAATAATTGAAAATCATATTTAACTATTTTTTTCTGTACTTGTAGGGAGATTTTTTGCGTTCGTTATTTATTATATACCTATTATTTCCGCGTATTGGTTTTTTAAAATTATTGTACGACGAAATGATTTTCATTTTACAATATTGTTCTATATAACAAGTGGTATGAAATTGAATTTCTCATATTGAAAAGAAAACTTCGTTAGGTTGTATGCAGCTCGTATTTTCTTCGGACACACCGCGACAGGTCAAATCAATACCATAAAAAGAACCTCGTCGTTCGCGTGGTTGGCATAAAACGCGTTTCCGTGTACATCATTATTATTGTTGTTATTGGACATATTTAGATGATTACTATATACATCATTATATACAGATTCGAAGAATAAAACAATAATAACAACGCAATAATCATAGTTGTGAGAAATGATAATTAAATAATGGCACACACGTCTGTCAAATGCGTTATTAACTATGTAGGTGGAATTTTGAATATAAAAAATGATGAATTTTTCGTTGTCATATCAATATAATATATATATTTTTTTTTATTTAATAAAAGCACATTATGGTTCGTCAGAAGACGCGCCATAATGCTGTTTATGGAATTTTTCGGCTTAAAACGCGCGCGAGTATTTTCTGGTCGATTTAAAACGCGTTTGAGCGGAAGACATATCGTTTACAACCCTAACCTATTATAATATATTATAGGTACCTGTATACAGTATACACATAAGCAACATGAGCTTTGGCGGAAGAGGACCGATTGTATACTATACATAGTATTATATATAGGTACCTGTGTTTGCGCATAATCCTAAGTGCAATTTTCCGGAAAAGGCGCGATGAATAATCGTCCGTCAAACATCAAGAGTATACCGCGGTTGCGCACCTACGTGATTGATTAAAAACTACGTCGTGACATAGATGTGCATATACTTATGTGCTGAGCAGCCATTATATTATGTTCCCAGTGAATGCTATGCGTGTTCAATAATATTATAATACTGCGAAATTCGATCTGCTGCAGCAGGTTTGGTACTCACGTTTAAAAGTTTGCCGTGGTCGTAAAACAAATGCACAGCAGTTGTAGTGATGTAAATGGAAAATTTCCTGTTGAAAATATTTTAGCAAAAGTTTTTTTATTTACGTAAATTTTGTTTTTTTTAAAAGAGTAACACTGTGTTTAATTTTTTCCATACCAATATGACCAATTTAACAATAAAATATGAATTCAAGTAGTGTTTTAAAAAAAAAAAATATGTAATCTTTCTTTTACATATATTTCGGAAATTTCGGAAATTTCTTGAAACGTCTGGCAATTTTCTCTGAGAAATTTCTCAAAAATTAAATGCACGAAATCGTACACCACTACACACGGCAGGTACACGACTGTGATGACGTCTTAGCAGCGATACGTCAACGTTGTTTACGAGTTACTCTGAATTTTTTTCAATTTTCTCAGCATTAAGCTGCGTTTATATTACAATAGTTCCACATTCCGCGTTAAAGTCGAGGCGGTACTTTGAAATAAGTTCGAAATAAGAACGGGAGCGTGTATTCGATTTTCGAAGAAACACGATACGAAATATTTTGACGCAGCTTTTACACAACTCCGAACATTTTCCGTAGACATTATATATGTGTATATAGTTATTATTGTTGTTTAATGGATGTACTGTAAAAAGTCTCAAGGTCCGCGCGAATAAAGTTAAAATTAAAACGAATCTCGCCCGTCAAACCTTGAAATGGAATGCGACTCATTTTGCACGAAATCGTCGAGATTCCGTGTACACAGCGATTCGTGATGACTATAATAATAATAGTAATAATAATAATATGCTATAATATTATGATATATTTTAGAATGATACCGATAACCCGAAGAATGTCAGACGAATAATTAAAACGGAAAACGGTGATTACACGGAATAAAATAATTTAATCGATAGACTGTGCAGTGTGAATAATTATTAACTATATATTATTATTAATTACAGTCGTAGTACACTGTGTTGTATCCATTTAGTTTACTTGTCAAAAGGAATGTGAAAGAAAATCGGTTATAGTTTGTATAGAACTACATCTCGATTCCGTCCCGACTAGATTTGAACAAAAGTAACTAATATACTTTTTTTTAAGAGAATTTATTGTTGTTGTTTAAAAATAGCGAAGGGAAAGAACGCGAGTTCTTTGGAAAAAACATACTTAAGACAATTGCAAAAAAAAAACCCCCATAAAGTTAATAAACGTTCAAAAGGTTTTCCCTTTTTTTCCTTCCAATCGTAATCATAATGAAGGAAACGTTGACGCCGTTTTAAGTATTCTTAATCCTCTTAAGTTCAGTCGACATCCAATTCTGAGTGGCTTGCTGGACATTGATAAATTGTTTCTCTCCCCTTATTAAATATATTCCCAGTCTAATATCATCCGTCGTAGACGGTCTCCCTCCCATTCATTACTCAAAATATCCAACTCTTGTTGTAGGCCTAACGGCCATATTCCGTCTGTCCATTATTTCATTAATTTCCTAACACATTAAATCGACGTACCCGACGAAAAAAAGTCCTAACTCCGTTTTTACATCTATTCAGGGTATCAATTTAAAGTTTTAAAAGTTGATTACTTATACTGAATTTTGATCTTTCTTTTATTAAATGTGAACTAAAAAAATAAATAAGATAATTAGAAAGTATATATAATCTGTAAAATTAAAAACAATGGGTAAACATTAATTGTTGTGGGATTACAATACAAATTGGCTGTCCCGATGGAAGGGGTGAGTCTAGTGACACTATACATCAGCTTGATTAATAGGTTAGTTTATATTTCTGTTTAGTTATATTATAGTACAAATATGTATTTTAAATTGTTTTTCGGAGGTTACGTGACAAATTCCATTTTGAGGGACGAGAAGTATTATCCGCGCGAGTAATATAGAAAAAAAGAATAGATAATAATATAATAAGTATTTAGTTGATCATCTATACTTTTGGAGTCAAATTTGGAGTTGATCTCTCCCGGCAAAATATATTACACTCATAGATACCCTACACTTGTACTCTGTTTCGAAATCCGATGACTTATTGTATTATACAGAAGACTCGTGGTGGCCGAGAACAATAATAATTATGATAAAGGGAACCATAACAACAAAACGAAATAAATGAATAAAAAATTGGACTTGATTCGTCTCCAATGATGGTTTGCGCAACGCCGAAATATATAACGATCACACGACCGTGGTGTCTTATTACAATATTGCAGGTCCCGTCGTAGGATTTCGACACTTAAAATATAAAATTTATTATAATGTAATCTGGTCGCGGTCATCGTAAGCGGCTTATTCGATAGTTTCTCGCGGGATCGAAAAAAAAAAATACAATATAATATAATATTATAATATCGGTACCCACCGCCGCGCCGCCGACCTCGGGGTGATGGTAGCGGATTGCCACCGGTGATGATTATTAACAATAATGGTAATAATTCCTCTGTAAAATAATTTCGACACGTACCTACCTATATGCTTAATATATTATTATACTATTATGCCTGCTCGTTGCGCACGCGGGACCGGTTCTTTCCGGTTGCCACACACAAACACACACACACGCTGGTCGCGGCAGTTTAACTCTTTCGTGTTTCGTTTAGTTTTTTAAACAATTTCTATTTTTTTTTTTTTTTCGTTTGCCAATAATTCGCACCGGCTTAAAGAGGGCCGCGCCGGAGAAAAGGTCACCCGGCGACGTCTCCCACCCCTCCGCTCATACTCGAACCCCTCTCACCCCTTCTCAGCTCGTTCTCCGCGCCCCTCTCCATCTCGGCTTCTCCCCCTCTCACGCACACTGCAGCCCGCCCCTTCGGGCGCACAACAACAGCCGCAGCCAGCAGCGCGGGTAGCGCAGGGGGGGAGGGTAGACTGTCTGGCCGTCTAGACAGATCGATATTATTTCCCGTATATACATATATATATACGCACACTCGGCCTCGGGGAGAGTATATATAGTGGTGGTTCCACCCCTGCGTGTGTATATATATATTTTTTTTGTTATCGCGAGCAAGTCTGCGGAGGGGTGGGCCGCAGCGGCTGTATTTATATCGTATGCGTATACATAACGTCAAACGCCGCCGTGGAGCGTGTTTTCGACGGCCCGGCGGTGATAGGGGTCGTGTTTCGAAAGCGATCAAAGATCTATCTGTATAGGCCCCTATTTTAAAAGAAAATTTCGATCGCCTAATAATCTCCCCGAGGCGCAATCGTTGCGTACCCACCACCACTATAACAGTCATGGCGGCATATTCAATTTAGAAATTTTAATAGCTTCGCGGCTGGATTATATTATCTACTACGCCGCCGCTGCTGCAGTACCTATATATATATTATCACAATCGGCTTCTCGTGAGATTATAATATCACTACAACGGTATAATGCGAATTTCTGACCGGAAAACGCATTTGACGAAGACTATCGTATATAGTCGATTCGGTGTTCTCTCGTATTAAAATCGTATTAACCGTTTTTTTTTCTGCCAGTAAACTGCAGCAGTCCTCCCCGTGCCGTGCTATTATGTGAGCAAAAAAAAAAAAATATCGGTAGACTTAATGCAAGTCGAGTTCAATGGAAAAATGTAACCGAGTTGCTTAAATTATTAATCAAAAACGCACAAAGTCGCCTTTATGTATCGAATGGCATGTTTGTCTGGAATGAAACGTATAACTATAATATATACTTTTATTATTATTATATAATCATCAATGTAAGTAAGAAGCCAATTAACTGTAAAGCAGCAGAGAAATAGCGTTGTCGTCAAATGTTCATATTTTAAAGTCATAATGCGATCATCGCTCGTAAAAGTTTGTTTAATTTGAAAGTTTTCTTTGAGTAAGTTCCCAAGTTTAAGACCTCGGAAATTATATGTATTGTTTAAATTAATAATTATATGAAACTTTACGAACGTATACGATCTTACATAATATTATAATGAGATCATTATTACTTTTCTGTAACGAATTATACATCACGTACAAAAGTCGACATAAAACAAACAATACACAATTTTTTTACTCGATACGGAAGTAACTAACTTACGATAGAGAAAAACGTATAAAATAATAATAAGTGTCTGTAGAATATGAGCACGGACGTCATAGTATAAGAATCAATTTTCGTATCCGTAGACCAAAATATTATAATATGGCATATAATATCATATATGCCATATAAAAGTATAATATTATTATGATCTATCAATACTACCTAAAATTAATTCAAAAATTTTGTAATAATAATGCATGCCCCCGGAGGCTAATTTACAACAGGGATATTATAGAAAACCTGATTTTGTGTAAACTTTTGTGTTGACCGAAACGATAATTTTATGTAAATCTATCAATGTAAACATTGATTTGTTATATTATTATAATAATAATATAATTCACGGTATCTCAATTATAATGTACCTATACCTATACGTTTTCGGTGCGTTTCTGATACGAAATTGTGGTAACTATACCTATAATTTAATAATAAATGCATATTATATAATATTATTATATCCTATACCTAGTTATCAAACGGTCCGAAAAACAAAGCGTGCCGCACGTGCTCCAAAACGGTTCCATGTCGAAGCAATAATAATAATAATAACAATATAATATTTTATTGTCTGGTCGATAAAATTTCTTCGAAAAAGGGTATGCAATCAACCTATACCTTTTTTAAGTTACATTTTTTGGTTATATAATATAAACGAAACTTTTCGAGTACTTTTCTAAAATATAACAAACATCGCCATAGTGCGTCTAAGACGAATTGTTAATTTGTTTTGGTCGCCGTATGGTTTTTTTTCGATTTTTTTCGATTTTGATCCTTATTAAGCATAGTGTATTATTAATTTATCGATTTTAAAAACCCTCCTGTCGGTGTTAGCAGGGGCTAGAAGGACTTAAATCATCACCTGCACAACGGATTCACAGACATTTCCCCGTCATCGATTCCAGTAGTTGTACTTATAATAAATTCCACGTCCACTAACATAATTTATAGAGTTATTCACCAAGCATGCTCACTTTTTTCCTTTAGTAATAATTTCTTTAAAATTCTGATTCTTGGAATATTTAAGGACCATATTTTCAAATAGGTACATGGTACTTATATTTTTTCAATTTTATTAACCATTTAAGCAGTGCGTCCTGTGGTGATATATCCGATTCTTTTTTTTTTTTTAATGAGGATTAACTTTTTTATTGTAAATTATTGTTAAGTAGATGATTTTAATTTTGAACGAGTAGTTTCTGAGTTATTAAAATGTATATTATACGTAGTACGTACTTAATAATATAATAGTCCTTAAAAATGGTTACACAATACTATAACAGTATATACCCAGATGTATTTAACATTTAATCTAGTGCCTACCTATCTAGTACCTACCTACTATTATAATACTCAGACAATAGTTATAACATATTATAAAATTATAATACATAAATATTAAATATTATAATGGACATATTATCATCATAGTTCCGGATTTTTTTGAAACCAATTATTATCGTGTTCATATAAATTATTATCCTTGGAAGGTTTGAACGCAAAGTCACTCAACAATTACTCATTCAAATTTTAATTTATATAGACATTGGCATTTGAAAAAAATCGTATGCGCTATATAGGCGAGTCTCTCTGAATCACGCGTATTTAGCGTTTGGTGTACAAATTCGTAATTGATATGAATTTTTTGACGTGACGACAAACAAAATTGTTTGATTTAGAATCACGAGAGTGACGATTAATGATTTTAAAACGATGCACATACATCACGAGTCGATTATATTAACGTCGCGGTCGTTCAGACAACTTTAAAACCGATTAATTATATATATTATTTTTTTTTCAATTCAACGCGCATTAAGCTCATCATTGTCACCAACGAATGAAACTATCCCCGATGGCAATATATTTGCTTGAGACCATATCTCAATTGTTTTTAACATGCAGTAGACAAATTTCGACGGGAGGTCCTTCCCCCCGCGTTCCCGCATATTATATTTTATTGGTCACTCCGAAAAATATATATCAACGGATTTCCGGCTGTGGTCGGTCGGCGACTGCTGCGGCAGTTATCGAAAAACGAAAATCACTCGAGTGTGTATTAGACGGTTTGCGCACCGTTTTACAGAGTATAAAAACATAAAAAAACATACAATAACAGAGGTTTAATATTATATACCTAAGTCCGCGTACACACATAGTACGTTACATAACAACAGTACGTCAACAATAATAAATCCCTTCAAGTGCGGCGTAGTGGTGCTCATTGCGCGTCGTGAACTTCAATCGCGGCGGAGTGGAAACTATACCTATAAATTATATAGGTAATAATTATTAATTCAGGCCGGGAAATCGTAATTCGTACCATCCGAGATAATATTTTCAAATAATGTTTGTGTATAATACTATGTAAACGGTATGACGTATTATATAGGTACCCTAAACATTTTTTGTTCGATAGTGTTTGATTTAATATACACAATACACAATAAATTATGGCATGCCGTTTTGGAGATTACAAAATTATATTACATATTTTCAGTATGATATACGTAGATGACCGTTTATAATAATAAATCAAAATATTATTTAGCAATTAATAATTAAATCAATGTTTACCCGTTTTATGGGCAAACATTTTTTTGGAGCTACGAAAAAAACTATTAAATTACACTTAATTTATTCAACCGATAGTAAATGCTATAGTTGGTTTTTAATAGTTGGAATCTGCAAAGTGATACTAATTATAAATTATTTAAATTTAACATAATATAATAACAATGCCTACATGTATAATCAATTAAAGACGACATAATTATAAGCCGTTTGTGTAGGATCGTATGGAAATCAAAACGTAATAACTAATAAAATAAATGCTTAGGTACCTACAAACATATTTTGCTATCGGTCTTGTACAATTTGACTAGGACTCGTGATTTAAAAGGGTATAGTTGTGGGGCCATCGTCGAACGTACCGATATTATGATCGCTCGCAATTTTATCGTCGCGATGTTGTTTACAAAAAGCGAACACGCCTTCGATCTTAGTCGTTGCAAATAAAACACAAAATTAATCGTTCGATTTGTGTTATACAATGACGCATGTAATGCGTATTAAGTATCGGAAGAAGAGTAAACGCTCGACCGGACTCCGATTAATAATATATTATTTTGTTACAACTTATAATACTACGTAGGTACGCGAGTGCAGTCGTTTGCGATAAAGTAGCCGTTATCGCCATTATCGTCAAGTTATAATATAATAAATATTATTAATTTAATTATTTTCTATGTTATAAAAAACGGACTGTTTGATAACAGTAATATTATTGTTGTTATTTTTATGTTATCCGTCGGCGTCGATATTTTCTTTGCACCTGTGCGTGCGGCCGTGTTATTATTTTTTCCAATGTGGGTCGTTGCGATTACCTATACATACAAACGTGTTATAACATTATTATTTATTAGAGGCACTATATGTACACGTATCAATGTATATAAGTCATGAAAAGTATTTGAGTACATATATTCAAATACTTTTAAAATTAAATATTTGGAAAGTATATATTATAAAGATTGTGAATTTGTACGTATTTGTATTTTGAATTTCAAAAACACTTTTCAATTATTTATCATATTTCAGAATGTTTTTTGATACCTTTTTTTTTTCGTATTATCGAGGACCGGAGAGAACCGCGATTTGCATTACAGCTCCCCGGACATTACAACTCCCTGGATGTTTTTTTAATACCTAATCATTCTATTATTTTATTAATAACTAAAATAAATGATTAAACATTTATTATAAAATTAATAGTTATTTTCGTATTTCACACAATCATTATTAACAACCATTTATTGTTTTATTAATACTAAAGTATCTTTGAATTAAAATATAGACACATTTTTCAGTATAAAATGGAGTATTAGTAGTACAAAGTACTAATGATAGTTAATAAACGACATCCTAACTTTAAATCAGTAACTACAAAATTAATTTTGTATTAATTGCGTCTATTGACCATTATCTATTGACATGGGTCCAAGTTTTTACAGAACAATAATATTTCTGAAAGATCGCCATAAACACATTCAGGTCCACTGAAATCGAAAGAAAAAAAAACCGCTGTTTTCGCGTAATAATTTAGGGACAGTCGTAATAGTTAGTATAGGGTTAATTTATGTAAACGTCTTAAAAGCCGAAGTAAGCGTTTTTCCTTTGAGTTTGTTCGAATATATAGTCATATCGTACCTACTCATTTTAGGATGTTTATACAGTTCGCGAGGTGGGTGTGTGTATGAGAACAAACCGCAGTGAGACACGCACCGCGCCGAGAAGCAATCGATGTCGGTCGTTCCTTTCGTATTTTCCGTTCTCGTAATCGAGTTTCAAATCAACGACTCTTCTATATTTGATCGTTTTTCGATTTTGTATGTTTAAACGTTATAACAGTTGTAGCTTACCGGGTGATTCATTTAACGTACCCAAGACGCTCGTTGTTCAAAAGTATGAAATATGTTTTTATAATAATTTTAGATTCTGAGTGGATGTATTGATTTTACAATGCTGTGTGTGTGTTTTTTTTTGTGTGTCTGTGTACGCGATAAATAGTAGAAATAATGCTTCGATTTTCAACTTCAGTATCTTGTTCGATGGGAAAGTGAATATTGTTGGTGCATTGAGGAGGTCAAAGTTTAAGATTCCCAATAGTTTTCAAAAACGACGGGTAAAAACATCATAAAAATTAAGGAAAAACGGGAATTTTTACGCAAAATCGGTTTTCCACTAAATCGAATTTGGTTTTTGGTGTAACTCTAAAACAAATGAACGTATATACATGAAATTTTCCCTGGTAAACTATTTGCGTATTCTATACACGATAAAATTTTCAAAATATTTTGATTTGTTTTGAACTGTTTAGGAACATTTTCTGTTTCCAATTGTATTAGTCTTTTTTTCTATGAATGTCAATAAAACTTTATTTGTTGGGTAAAAAAGCTTGACAATTTAATACAAGGCTCCCACTATATTGTTACAATGACATTTGAAAATATTAAAAATCCTTAGTCACAGTTTTTATTTATAAGCATTTAAAGTTCAAATCTTTACAAAATACTGAAAAATCACAAAAATTAGCAAATTATTTTGAGTTGAGAATTCATGAAAAATTTTCTTTTTAAATCTAAGATTTGAAAATGTAATACAAGTTTCCTCATAAATTTGTCTACCTTTAAGAAAAAAAAAATATCTACAAGCAAATAAAATTTAATTTTTATGAGCATTTGAAGTTCATATTTTTACAATATTGGATATTCACTCGATTTCTCATGTAGCGATTTTGTTATTTTATTGTTATTCAAAAACAAATAACTGTAGATACATGAAAATTTTACTGAATGTTTATATATTCATTTTCCATACACCATAATATTTTGAAAATATTTTGACTTTTTTTGGGCTGTTTACGGACATAGTCAGTTTTCAATTTTTTTAGTTTTTTTTTTCTATAAATACCAATACAATTTTATTTGTTTGGTAAAAAGCGTGAAAATTTAATGCAAGGCTCCTGATATATTGTTACAATAGCAGTTGAAAAATACTAAAAATACATAGGCACATTTTTTTTTATAAGCATTTAAAGTTCAAATTTTGACAACATTTATCAAATTTAAAATTTAATAATTATTAGGTATGTAGTTAAAAATTTATAAAATGTTCAGCTTTTATAGCTAAAGATTGAAAATTTAAAACAAATTTGTGAATAGGTTGTAAATAGGTAAATATATAAATTACTTTATTCACAATAATACCAAAAAATATATTTAGTAATATCATAGGCTGACTGACCGTTTTCGCTTAGATTCGTTTTTCTTATACAATTATTTTATAACATTGCATTCAAATTTAACACCATCCATTCAGTGACCCACTTGTAAACTACTGTACAGCAGAGCGACATCCACTTACCTACTTTTTTTTTTTTTAAATAGTTATTTGTCGTTATTTTTTTTTAAATAGTTATTTGTTGTTACAATACAACGTTTTTTTTTAAAAATTATATTTTTAAATATTGGTTAACCTTTGAACTTTTTACTTTTTTTCAATTACAACATACCGACAGTTTTAATTTCATCTTCAAAAGCGAAATATTTTTCCGAGTATTTTGATACGAAAAATCGAATTCAGAATGAGTAGATTATGATTTATGACTTATAAGTATATTATTTTAAGGTTTTCTTGAGCGGAGTAGTACTAACATTTGCAAGGTAACCACGGACCACTTCATTTCAATCAGCTAAACTTTATATACTTATAACTAATAAACTACTCGTCCTAAATTCGATTTTTATGTATCAAAATATTTAGAAAAATTGTCTGCTTTGAAATATGAAATTAAAACTACATGCTGTGATTCAAAAAAGTAACAATCTAAAAAAAAAATGTTAGGATGATATATACTTAAAAATATAACCTAACCTAACCTAACCATGTACAAAATGTTTTTTCATAAGCATTTATACTTTTTGAAATAATGAATGTTCAGTGATTAAAGAATCACCCTTTATAATATGATATAAGCGTATCCTACCCTGTACAAGTTTGGCGTGTGAATCGTGCATATTGCAGCGACAGCTGTTCTGCTGCAGTCATCGCGTCTTCCAGTCGAATAGGAAAAATAATAACTAATTATAAGTTATAACTCTATAACAATGTGCTCAGCTTTCACCACGGTGATTATTACGCTAATGATTATTACGCTAAATTCTGCAGTATTGTATTTAATCGTATAGTCACGAAAGTTTTCAGACAACTAACTTAAGGTTTCTGGAAAACCGCGAAAATCACCGCACTCGATAATATTATAATGACACGAGTATACGAAAAAATACAGTTACTTAAAGTAGGAATATACGTACAATAAACATACTATGCACACTTTTTTTATAATACATATTATTTGATATTGTGTTGTAAGTCGTTCATAATTATTATAAAATAGTATTTAGAATGTTATTAGAATGTTATGCTCTTGAATGTATTATGCATAGGTATAGTGACTATACTTTGTATACGTACTCGTATAATAGTCGTCTCAACTCTCAGTCATAAGCAATCTCTTTGGCCCCATTATTGATCCTAACAAATTCGTAAAATTCCTAAACATGTATAAAAGCGACCAATATACAATGGAAATACTTTTTATTTATTTTTTTTTTTTTAGTCGAGTGTTACTGCTGGTTAGCTACTCTCCTCACGCTGTCACAGTCATTGTAAATTCCGCTCATATGCTCATTGTAAATAATATTACAGATCTTCTAATAAGTGTTAAAAAAAATCTTTTTTAATTTTTCATTATTGGCTTTTTCGACCAATATTCAACTATCAATTCAGAAATTTAACCATTAGTAGATTCTAGTAAGTTAAAAACTAATATAAAACCTACAAGAGAATATTATTATATAAAATATATGCTTCAGAACCCTCACAGCTACGACATGCCACCGATATATATATTATTATATCGGAACGATTTCGCCAGCTATAATAATAATAATACCTATATTATAATCGGTTCACGGCGTGGCGTAAGTACTCGGTCGTGGGTTTTTTTTTATTTTGAAGTATTTTATACTCTCAGAATAAGTAACGTGGCATTTACAGAGTCACCCACCGCGGCGCTTGATATAAATAATTGTAAATTCCGGCTGAAGTGGAATTCGCACGTGAAATAATGATATGAATACGTAAAAACCTCTTCTCCCGCGTGCGAACTCTCTCCGAATGGCAAATATACATATATAAGATAAATCAGGAATCCGCTGTTGGCCATTAGATGCTAATTTATTCCCAAACGGTTTTTTTTTGTCGCGATTTATTTTTCTGTATTGACTCGCACTCTTGACATCAAACGACCGAGTTCATTATGCGCGACCGCCGTCTCGATGAATTTCCGCCGAAAATCCCGCGATGACATCCTTGAAACTGCAACATCATATATATAATAGCGGTATAAGTATATTCGAAAATAACAATAACTTGCTGAATATCCCGGCTTCACCCGTGTGCAGTTTTTTTTTGTATGTCAATTCCTATATAGTACAATATCCGCTATATAGGTGTGCCTCGATTTGAGTAGATATATCTCAGTCTTAGTGTACTTGAGTTCACAGACACATCGCGGCATCGGTGTATTTAGCTTTGTGATATAATTTGATCTAGACGGGCGACCGCAAGTCACGAATTGGCTTTAGTACCTACTTGGCCACTTACTCTCAAATCTTTTCTAACATCTCAAAAAACAATCTCTGAGATTTTCGTCAAATTAAATTGAGTAGTTTTTGAGTATATAATAGTTACACGCGTACGTTTGGTTTGAAGATATAGTTTTTTATTCGACGATTTTATTTACGCTTGTACCTGATCTGCCCGAATAACCAATGGCGTCCATGTATATTCAAACAAAAGTGTAAATTTCTACCATGAATCTCAAGATCCCCGTTTGACCGCCTACTTAAATTGCGAATTTTAGAAAACCCTTTTTTATTGCAAATCTGAATCATTAGAGGAACCATTATTCTATATTTCAAGTACGTATAGTTTTTGAAACGGAGCGATGAATGAGTGAGTGAGTGAGTGGTATTTGGCTAACATACCTATATAATATAGATAACGCTATTATATTATAATCTTGTCAGGAGCGGAATACACGGATGACATTAATTTTAATATGGCGGACAGGGAAATATTTAACGGGGATGGGAGGGAGGCAGACACTGACAAGATAATATATAAATAAGTTAGATATAGTCACAATATTGTCGTCAGTTGCAGTTGCTGGAGAAACAATGTAATACTAATTACAAGATCTACAACAAAACAAATGGTTCTGGTGGTAAAGTGCGATAGGCAAAAATAAAACAAATCGTTGATTAATATTTATCGTTTAATTACAGTACATAATATTATATATAAATACACAGAAAACGGTCGTAGAAAGCACCAGCCCCTTTTATCTCTGTCCCCTAAATACGCCCTTCACCCACGACGGAAACCCATATGTAATCGACTGCATTGGCACTGCAATGGTCACTGTGTATGGTACTTAAATTATATTATATTATTACGTGTAATCCGCAAACTATAACAGCATGCCTGGATTGAACATTTACTATACCATAATAATATTGGTACGAATATCTTCTACGATGTAAGCATTATTATTATTATTATACAAATCATCCGGAATGGTCAAGAGTCCGGACTCATTTTTAAAATATTGCTTTAAAATTGTAAACACAAAATTCCACTATACCTTAGAGTAATTCAATCTGAAAGTCTTTCGACTATAATGTAGTTTATCTATATACTATTAGATTTATTTATTAGAAAATAAGATTGTATTACCCTATAAATCACATCAAAAATAAAAAAATTGAATAGATATAGGTAATATTATATCTTGGAATATATTATTGTGGAACTACGGTTGTAAATATTGTTGGTAGGTATAATGAGTACAAATCGAGCATAATATTTCGTAAGAGAATTAGCTATAAATTACACCCTAATAATTTAAAAGATTAAATTACGATTTTGTGTATTGATTAATTAATATTTATGATTTTAGAGTTTCTGGTTCAACACTAAAAAAATGAGATTGGACTTTTTTAAATTCGGACTGTCTGTCCTCTGAAACTTTGTCCTGGGGCTTTTCGTCCGGGATTCTATCTGGACTGGTACTGATTTTGTCTATTTTAAAAAATAAATATAAATGTTTAATACACATATGTATTAATAGATACAGAGTATTGGCACAGTGTCGACATTATTATAGGTATATTATTATTCAAAATTTATGTGGCGCCAGAATCCCATTAATTCGAGAAAAATCAATTTTATTCAACTTTGAGAGACAGACATAAAAATGTTTTTTTCCAACCAACAAACAACTTTTTCAATAAACTAAAATATAATAATCATTTATGAAATAATTTATAATACAACAATAGCAATGACGTTAATAATAATTGGTTACCTACCTATTATTCCATTACTTATTTTGTATTCTTGATTGTATGTTTTTTTCCCCCCTGAAAACCAAATTGATTAAATATTTCTCCATTCAACTGAAATAAAAAAATATTTTATTATATTACGATTCATTGATCGTATTTTATGTTTTCTGAATAATATTGTTGAGTATAAAAATAATATGGACAAAGCATTCGGGAATAATTAAACAATTAGTTCTCAATCGACGCGTGTAATCCGCGTACTTTATACGTATGATATAATTACCTATGTAATATACTACCTGTGATTAACTAACTCAGTTTTCATAAATGTTGACTTTTGATATTATTTATTGTTTCTTATAATTGTCGGTATGCTTCAGCTTTTTTCAAATTCAAGACGATGCTATTGCCTACTCATAAATTTAATTAAAGTCTATACGTAAGAAATAATATATTGAAAATGTGTGTTAAAACTTAGCTTAACTATAATATAATAATATGAATACATTTTTAGGTACATCCGACATTTAAGTTGATTTGAAGATTATAATAAGAATGAAGAGGGTTCGTTCAGGAAGACGTAATGATAAAATAATGTGTGATCGTAAATTTAAATTACATGATATTATAGTGTGTTTGTGATAAGGAATTATTATTAGTACCTACCTATTATGGGTATACTAATAAGTGATAATAGTATATCTTTGGCCGATGGTGTAGGCCGATGATGCGAATTTCTAAACTGCCGATATATACCTTGGTTGATCGTGTATAAGTACAGTTTTTATTTTTATTCTGAGTGAATGCATTTCGCATTGCAGTAGTTATTTTTCAGCGGACCGTCGCGGGAAACCACTCGCCGAAGCCCAACCGACGCTTTTTGAATCGCCCGCGGCGCAGTGCAGTACACAGGTCAGGTGTCCAATGCACTAAGCACGTACGAAATAAATTCAAAATATGTTTAACACTAGAATATCTAATAAAAATAATTTGGTTTAACCATGTTTCAATCCATTTTCCGGTAGGGATGTTTAAGACGAGTTTGTGCCTATATTATAATATATAATATAAGGATTTAATAAGAATGAAGAGAGTAAGACACTAAGACGCGACGGGAAAATCGAGTGTAATTAATGTTAATTTAAATTACATATTATTGTGTCCGTGATGGGCAATTATTTATAGTATAGGTACCTACTGATAAGTGATAACAAAAATATATCCTTGGCCGACATGGTGGCCAACCATGCGTATCGTCGAGCTGCCCACACATTGTGATATACATAATACGATATAGCTGGTTGAACGCCTAAGTACCATTATTTTTTTCAGATGCTGAGCGAATGCATTTCGCATTGCAGTTATTGTTCCGCGGACCGTCGCGCGAAAACCACTCGTCGAAGGGCCCAACCATCGACTTTTGAATCGCCCTAGGTCAGGCATTTACCGACGACGACGACGTTCAATAATAATAATAATAGTGTGCACGATAATATACCAATGACGTACGGTACGACATAATAATATATTATATACCTAAGTATATATAAGTACCATTGGAATCTCGGTTCGCGGACAATCGGCGATCGGCGATCAATACACCGTCGACGGCGGTGACTCAGAAAACCTGTATGTCCATCGAGAGTAAAATTCTGGGAACCTATCCTGTTTCCAAGGTAAAATCTGTCGCTCCTATAATAGGTACGTATAATAATATGATATACAATATTATAGACACCGTGTAGGTTATGTATTCCATAATATAATAAATATCGTTTATCGTTATTACTTATTATTATTTTTTTTTTTTTTACAAAGCAAAACGATCGGCAATAGTGTTATAATATACCTAGGTACCCATATTTTTACGCCTACTCCCGTCCGTTACCATGGTCGCACCACGGTATACCTGCAGCAACCACGTTCTATAATAGCTTTACATACCCGCCGAAAGTCGGTTGTACTGTTTTTGTTTATTATAAGCTGTCACAATTCGGCCAGCCAGCCAACCTTCGACTGTTAAAATTGCGTTCCGCTGCTCGTAAATCAATGGCCGTAATATAGCGCCTCGAAACCGTTCATATAGGTAAATTTTATTCGCATGCACATCATATAATATTATTATTATAAAGCGGTTTAGCGATTTCGTAACGTGCGACGAAAAGTATCTCAGAATGCGGATTGTTGTTATAATTTATTATTTTTTGGCCTATACTTTTGTAATAATTTAAGTGACGATGGTCATTTTTGTTAGCAATTATTTTGCTTGCAATACGACACCACGGCGTGTAAATCGAGTTATTAGTTACATATTTACTATACATATGTAGTACAACATCTGTTATTCTGCAGTTACAACATGATGATTTGAATCGTTCATTTTCTACTTATATATTATTTTAAAGGCTATATAAATATTATTCTATCGACAATCGGCATATTTTTTTTATTATTGTTTAATGCGATGACGTGCAAAACGACTTATACTTATTGCGATGTAATCAAACTTGATAATAAATTAAAACATTTTAAGCTTTTCTAGATTAATTTTTAATAATACCTACCCATAATTTATAAAATATTATAACCATGATCTACATAAGTAATTCTCGGTAACTTAAACTAATCACCTTTGTATTTAAATTCCAATGAACAAATTTTTAACTTCTATAAATAAAGTTCTTTAGTATTCCGAATGAAAGTTTTTACTTTTCACAGAAAACCTTAATACTCAAAACATGAACTTTCGTTTGTATTACCATCAACGATCATTAACCGTTAACTTTAAACGTGAAGGATTTGACAAGCTTATTATAATATAATGGAGCAACGATGTTTTGAAACAAAAAAAATATATATAAAACGGCGCGTTAAAGCTCTAATCATTATTAGTTATTATTATTACCCTTAAGCGGACACCAACAGAGTCGTTAATATCTTGCACAACAAAATAAACACCACGGCCGACCACGATTTACAAACTATTGTAAAACCTCAACGGTTTCCATTATTTATCTTTGAAACAATTAAAAACTTCTTAACGATGCGTCAATTAAAAGTAGAATAACTTTAATATAGGTAGGTATTTACTTTTCTTTTTACATTTTTAGCAGCCGTATTATATTTTGTTTTATTAATTTTAATCTTTATTAAACTTTATATAACAGTAACTGTTCGATTTGTTCGAAAACAATCAAATATAATATAATATTAATAAAAGTATACAAAAATCCAAACTTTTTAAAAACTAAAATAAAGACTATATTTTCAAATTATTGCGATGTTTTTTTATTACCTAGCACTGTTCTGAGGAAATTTAAGCTTATGTTTTCAAATGAAAACTCTCCTTTTCTACTGTAAAATATTTAGCTGATAATTTTTCTGTAATGGTTGGTTAAATCTGAATAAGCTGGTGGGTTTTGAGGTATTTAACTTTCTGTAGGTACCACGAATAATAGGGTTTGAAGGTTTATACATTATATCCTCATATGAGGACTATGTTGATTTAAAAATGTCAATAATTCATATTAATCCACCAATGTTTAATTTTGTAAAACCATTTTTAAGGACCATTATTCCTGTTATAAACATTTAAATTTTAAATAATTGAGGAACTATTATCGTTCAATTTTTGAAAAATATTATCCACTTAAATAAAAAAGGGAGGCTCTCATTTGAAAAACATAAATTTATTTTGCCACAAAACACTCTTTAAGTAGCATGAACATTTCAAGAATCTGAAAATATTATATTTAAGTAGGTATGTAGCTATTTGAAAGTTTCAAAAATCAGTTATCGAATACATTAAGTACCTAATAAATAAAAAAAATTGGTGAAAATATTTGGTGAATCACTCTGTATATTATATATACTATGTATAAATTATGTGCCCAGCTGATTATATTATATCGGCGCATAGAACTTTCCGCCTACAAACCATCACATCGTATCACGGTGGTACGTTATTGATATTATACTAACCACAAGGCACAAAACGACAAAACTATACCACCTGAATAATACACGAATACCGCAATAGTTACCAATAGAGTTAGGTGAATTATTATACTTTAATAACCAAAAATAGTATGGTAAGTATTACGGAAACGGAAGACAAAAAGTGATGGTTCCAAATCGACGATTGCTTACTTTGTAATATTGCTTTGGGTAGGTACTCGTATTTTCGCATGCAGAAAACGGTTTGTTCACATTGTAATTATTAATTATTGTGTTGTAGTTAAATGCGTTTCCGATCAATGTTCGTCGCGCAGCTGTTGCTCACGTAGGTACGTGTAAATCAACCTGTGTATCGAAAAACGATCGAAAAATCAATAAACACCTCGTGACGATGTGCAGCAGCATGTGCATGTGCAGCTGCTGCAAGCGCACGCGATATCACAACGTAATAATTATTATTCAGCCGTATATATTACAGACGATTAAATATATATGCGTCTTCGTATAATACATAGTACATCTATATTTCAGCGTTAGTGCTTATTAAAAATAATAATATCATAATATATTACGTTGTGTTCTCGAATTCACCACGAGAGTGGAAAACAACGAACCCATCGTGATAAAAAAAAAAACAAAAAATGTATCCAAACACCGCGTCGCGCGTTTTTATAGTTAATATTATGTCCGTGCCGTTTCCCCGAGAGGAGATAACAGTTTTCGGTTCACACACAATATACAACGGTGTGTGTAGTACATAAGTGACTTTTTAAGTATATTCGATAGGACGTATTATGCGTCGTGTATACGGATACGGTATCTTGTGTACACGGCCGCGCCCGTATTTATTTAATAATTTATTCCCCCGGAGAAAACCGAGAGATATAGAAATAGAGAGAGACAGACAGGCAGACGGACGGACACAAGACACAGACAGAGACTTCTTATATCTCGATAAAAGTTACACAACCATCGTGTACCGAACGTAGTTAGACACGCGCGAACGTCGCCGTACCAAACCGTTTTCGTCGAGTCTTTACAAGCGAATAAATTCGAACGGTAAACGAATATCATTTCGACCGAGTGGGATTATTAAAAAGAAAAAAAAGAATTAAGTAAAAAGTACTGTTTCGCAAACTCTACAAGAGAAAATACGATCGTCGTATACCGTGGTACCTATATTATAATACTGTTGCATATAAGTGCACTTTCGGGATTTACCGTTTTTATAACTGTACCTACCTATATTATTGCGATGGCATTGTATTATTGAAGATGATAGAATGCGAATTTAATTTAACGTCTCACACGGTTGCTATAACCCCGAAGCCTGTTTTACAATCGATCGGTATGACTAGTATAAAAAAACTCGAATAACTGTAGGCACTGCTTTAAAAGAGTTCAAATAACAATAATTGATATTAATGTATTTGATTCGTATACGATACGACTTGGAGTCGTTGAGGTTATTTTCTCATCCCAAATAAACTGGATCGTTATAAATAGTAAATAATATACCCATAAGTCCGGAACTTTACACGTGCCTTGGTTTAAAAAAAATCATTAAATGCAATTAATAATGGTATGATGATAGACGTTAACTCGCTGAGTTATTTCAACGATTCGAGCGATCGGAAATTGCAGGAATCCACATAAGTATATTGTGAAAGCCGTCCATAATGGACGACACATTGTAGGTAAAAATTGCCCACACGTAAGTTCTTACACGAAAGATACTCTCATATTGTGTGAATTTCTAGAAGAATGATAAAAACTCGAAATGTAGTTCAAGTTTCAACACGAAAATTACCAAAATTATTGCGAAAACCTGAAAAAAATTATCTTCCCACTTTATTCAGACTATTAGGATGACTGCGACACATATTAATATATAATCTGCAGTGTGGTTAACATATTATTTTGTTTGATTTTTCTTTGCGTAAAAAAGTCTTCAATCGGGGAACTTGAAGCTTACATGATATAGGTATCTAATGTTTTCTTGCGTGTAGTTACTTAAGTATCTTTATTTTACAATATTCGTATAGAAACATACCAAATCCTTGTAGGACAGTGCGCGTCTGGTTCGAATAGAACGGTTGAAAACTATTATTTTAAGAAGAGTTAGTTATGAGCAACGGAGTTTTAGCGCTGTTATTAAATTTGCCAAACAAAAGCTTTAGCTACCTTGTATGATATGCTTAGCAACGGATTTTTGGTTTTTTTCAAGGATCGGTAACATTGTACCGTTTTAGTCAAAAGTCACTAGTTCCGTGAGCATCTGCAGTGGCCGACGCTGCAGGTCTCTCGTAACGATACCAATAAAAATGTAATATAATCATTGCCGACGCGTGTTATAGCGTATAGGTACATTATATTATTATGTGTATTATGTAGTACCTACGCGGTTGGTACATATAATATGTATTCCATACCGCGGTCCAAACCAATGTTATCGCCACCAATTAAAACGCAAACTTCCGGTCCCGCTGCACAGGATCTCGCCATATCGTAATTAGCCGTCGTAGGTACATATATATACTCGCAGAGCAATGCATGCGTACGGAAACAAAATAATAATAATAATAAAAAAAGTCATAACAATAAAAAGAACACTCGGGTTACATATTAAGAAACTATCCGCGCGCATTGTTATTCACCCGGCCGTTTATAATGAACGACGTCCCTCGCTCGACTGTGTATAATATTATAATATAGTTGTTGTATACCGGACAAATTATTATTATTTACAAGGTGATTGTACTATCGCTAAACGGCGCCATTTTATCGGTAAACTTACGTGTTTTTAAATTATTATTTTTTTTCAAATCAAAACAAACGACTTTTTTTGAGAAAAAAAAACATATTATATTTTATGTTATCGTTTTGTTTTTTGAATGAAAACATGCACATCCGATTTCATGTTCCGAAGTAGAGTATGTTTTCCGAGAATTCCAATATGTAAAAATCGAATTTTGTAACAGTAGTTATTTATAGTTATGACCATTATAAGCTTAGCGAAGGACTGCGTTTGAAACGGTCCACCGGCGATTGGCGGTCCATTGCACTCGCCGCCCGACTAAAATGTAAGTGCTCTCAACTGCAGGCCTATAATTATAATTACTGCCATTCGATGTTGTGTTGGTAGATAATAAATAAAAAAATTAATATTTTCGAAAACACATAAATTTACCGAGAAATGACCACTTATAGTAGTAAAATAAACATCTAGTAATAAAAATACTGGTGGTAAAAAAATTACACTGTATCAAATTTGTTAAGCCCGAAATATTATCGGCACGACAATGACATCCGCCGTCATTGAAGTCACGTTCAGACTACCAAATTCACACCACACACGTACACATTCGTAGGTTATAGCGTGTGTGTGTGTGTGTGTGTGTGTGTATAGTTGAGATACTTAAAATATTATAATATCAGTCAAGGCTGCCGTCTCCGTTGAGGTGTTTAAGAGTCATAATTATAAAAAAAAATCCTATTGAAGTACCTACTTACAAATTATAATTTGCTTATATTATATTATAATAACGTCGTATATCGTATTAATGCAGCGCCTGCTTTAGCATATAATAGCAGTGTTATAATGAGTAATAATTGTATCATATTATATAGTGTTTTAAACGTTATATTCTAACCCCCGATGATGTGCATAAATAGGTACTAGTGCTGCGTTAAGACAGGGGTGGATGGTAGTTGCCACGGGCTGCCATTTTTGGCGTTGCCGAAATATTCTCAAGGCACTATATTTCTTACAAAACGATTAGAAAACAGGATTTCTAGTAAATAGTACAATAATTATATTTTATGGGCTATAATGCAAATAGATTCGTAAAGCGCCACGTGATTGTACCTATATAATCGCTTAGTATTTTTTATTATTTTATATGCGATAAATATGTGGTACAAGCAACACGACATTATAGGTACCTACGTCGAGTTAACGGGCACTGCTGCGGGACATACGACGACTATGACGATTAATTCTCGGGTATAACATTTCCTGATATCGATACGAATAATAATAATATTATTAAAATCTTTTCGGCCGTAATCGTGTGACGACGTGTTGTGGGGACGGCCATAAACGCATAAAACAACCATTTTATAATATAATAATAATATTAACAACCATATAGGATCATTATCTCCGAGCCGATGTCGACAGGCGTGATTTCTCTGGACTACTACTACCTACTAGTTCCGAGAAAATCAAAAACGACTTACATATGAGTATATAGTTGGGACCAGGCTAGATGGGTACCTACTCGAAAAAAAGTACCTAGATACACATACTATACTAGATACATCAATTTTTACTTCTACGTTCTAGATACAAGACACCAGGTACTGGGTAATATAGATACCAATAGATACAATAGATGTACATATAATCAAATAATGATTATATACCCGGTGTGAGCGTAACATAAACACAATTTTTATATACCTATTACATATTATTAAAAACAAAAAGTGCCTCAAATCGAGCGCGCAAGATTTGATTACAGACGGACGTGAAAGCGAACTTAAAAAAAGTGTTAAAAAGTTAGGTATCTCAGATACTGTCCAATCCTAGTAAGATGATAATATTATATTATACACGGATAGGACATTTAAGAAGACGCCACATAATATGTTGTCTCCGTCTTACACAAGTACGACATATCAAATTTTCGTTTGCCAGTTTCAATGGTGTGCTATTAGTTTTAATATTAGACTATTAGAGTGAATAATTTACCTATTATCAAACTTTTAGTTAAGAACACTGTGTACTCTCGTCGGTTCCAATTTTCTGTGTTTTGCTATTTACCAACTTACCATCGGGCATCGGTAGGCGGTAGCAGTAACTAGGTAACATGGTGGCACGGACGCAAGGTGGCAAAGTGAATCGAAAAATTAAATTATTAATTACCTAATTTAGGTAAAGGCAACTAACTAAACGTCTAAACTGAATTCTGAAGTTAACATATAAATAAATTAATGATAAATAATAATTATTATAACATTTTTAAATTGTATACATAACCTTAATCAAGTTCTGTTCGAGGCGCCTAATATAATAGCGGCGAATGTCCTCTCTAATAACGTTGTTAAATAGGGAAGTGTCCCGACCTTATCTTCTAAGACCCTGGTCTAGACTCTTCGATCACAGTAAACAGCGTGTGTATTGTGTACATGCATGTCCCCTATCCGAGTACGTAATAATAATATTATCCATATGGTCGGGACACGATTTTACATCACACATTAATATATTATGCATAATATTACACGAAGGTAAATTGCATCGGTGTCTGCTGCCGAGTCCTGACCCTAAACTGTCCACCAATCTAACGACTATCCGTGAGGTACCTCGATCAGTATAATATATTATTACGGAGACAATAATATGGTTAACGAAGAAAAAACACTTCAAAGCGATGCGCCGCGTTAATTCGATAAATCGTATAATATTATAATATTATTATTATAATGATTTGGCCGCGAGAAATCCGATACCTTTCTATGCGTCTTAAATATCATCACAATATACGTAATAGGTAAGTATAGTATATGCTTAATGTGCGCGCATGGATTATTCCCCACTCATAAGCCCAAGTGAATTTCATTGTTCTCCTGCGCTATATAATAATAATAATAATATAATACACGCACGGTATACTGTCCGCGTAGGGTTTTTATCATAAGCAAACTATTATTACCACAAGCTTTAATTAATTTAAAACGCATTAAAATAATTGTCTCGGTTCTTTTTAATTTGATATTACCGAAAAAAAAACCCCCCGGTAGGATTATAGAGTATGTACATACACAAAGTGCTTAATAGGTAGGTGTACCTATGTATATTATACGAATACGCGTTCATTAAATAATTGAAAACCATATGATTATCGCCACTATAACATTAAACCGTGTGTTTTGTACCCATGTAATAAATGCGGTGCGTTTTATTTATTCAACAGTTTAAAACGCCAATGTTTCAGAATAATCTACTGCGAAGATTTACGATGCACAAAACGCGAATTCCTATCAGTGTATTATAATATTATTATTATTATTATTATATAAACGAGAATACAATATAACGATGACGGGTCTCGATCTCCGGGTCCAAGGTTGTACGATATAATATGAATTATTCTTATTATATTTGTATCGAGTTTAAGTTCAATGTTACGATATTACGCATGGCTGATATCATTATCATTGTTATAACGACGGAGAAAATTTTTAACCCCGAGTTGTATACCATATCATAAATACCTAAACCACCCCACAATCGAACGACGAGGGAGTCACTTAGCGAACCGGAAACGTGTCAATATGGATTATTATAATATTGAATGTATCAAAATTATAATATTATCGTGCATACGCGTCGTTGACATTATAAATAATATACAGGTTGATTCACCAAGCAGCTCACCCCGCTTTTCTTCTTCGGTTATTCAAAATCTGATTTTTTAAATTTATAATATTATACCTATTCAAAGACAATATTATTTTTAAATTCTTGAGATTTTTTTTGACCACTTAAGAAGTGTCCTGTGGAGATACAAACTTCTGATTTTCAAATGACGTCCCCTCCCCCCTCCCCCCTCCTCCCAATTATACGGTGAATTGTTCAGCGGATAATTTTTCTGAAAATGTTGACGTATCAAAATCAAAATTCGAACAAGGAATTTCCTAGTTATTTAACTTTGTGTAAAATGTATAATTTATAGGTCTATGAAAATGGGTTTGGAATATATGGGCCATGGAGGCTATGGGTATTTTAAAATTTTAGTAATTTATATTAATCTTTCGATATATATAACTTATAAAAATGGTCCAAGTATATATAATAAATACTAGATGCGATATTCAATCTGTTTTAAATGTTCGTTAAATAATTGTTAAGGACTATAATATTAATATCCTTAATATAAACACTTTAATAATTGAAAAACTACTCGATATAATTTTGAATTTGGTAGATCAACCTTTTTGAAAAAATAATCAACTTCAAATTTACATTAAAAAAGTGGGTTCTCATCTGAAAAAACAAATACAGACGTTTGTATCTCTTCAAGACACTCTTCAAGTAATACAACAAAATCTCAAGAATTTGAAAATATGGTCTGTACTTAAAAATTAAAAATGTCATTATCAAATGAAAAAATGGTGGTGAACATGCTTGGTGTGTCGCCCTATATATTAAGTCATATTGTTCTCGTATAGTAAACTATAACGACTGACTGTTAATAAATTATAATAGGTAGGTTGGTACTATTATAATAGGTATTATAAATACTAGTGTTTATAATCAATGGTACTATTATGAATTAAAACATAACCTACTCACTAAATATTTTAATTTTAATTACGTACACGGTATACCTACTTAAACGCCATTACCTATTAAAGTACCAAACAAAACCAAAGAAGGTACGCACATAAAATTTTAATTCTAACATTAAAATAATAATATTATCATGCACGCAATACTAAAAAGTAGTACAATACAACATAATGTGTGGAGAACACGCTTAGGTAAAATATAATATTATGTACATTTTTAATAAAACTATATTAATTTAATTAGGTATAATAATATAGTGTTTTACAGATATAGGTACATAATGAACGCGGTTATACAAAATACATTTTCAAATAATAATCGTAACCAAATGAATAACAATATTGCGATTTGGGGCTCAAAACACTCATCTACAGTGTAGTGTATAACCGATAATGCACAGAAACCGTAAATCCTCTCATATAGCAAACATAATATTAATATAGAGGCATTAGTGATTTTTTTGTCGAAGGAAAAATGTTTGAATGTCAATTACTGCGGTATAATAATATTATAATAACTACTTATATGATATTAACTACTACAATAGTAAAGTTACTATAATTTCTATTTTATTGGCTTGTCATTGCGGCGCACAGGACGTCGTATGATGCCGGTGGAACAATGCTACACCGCGACGTTTTGTTGTTCGTCTATTCACGAGAAAAGTTTATTTCAATCTGTTCACGTGTGTGATACTCGAATAGTATCGAATGTATCGATACAAGATAGAACGCACAATAGAGCACTTCTATTCGGCGGGTGACCTTAAAAATATATAAGAGAGGCCTAAAACCGAAAAATGGGTAGCTTATAATATAATGATAATAGTGTTGTGTATCGCCCGTAGTCACAATAATGACCAAATATTTAAAGTACAATATCGTGTTATTATAACACCGCGCACTGCGGCCTACAGACATGCACACTTCAGCAGCCATCAATGTATATTGATTGTGTGCGCGTTCAAACAAAGTTTACGTCTGTATAAATTATTTGATCAATTATTATTAAACGTATAGGTTATAATATTATGTATACCTACCGTACGACTATTATAAAATATAATAAAATATTGAATTACCGACGACTGTGCGCGACTATTGATCGTTAACCTTGCGGTGATAGTTTATCCGTTTCTCGAGCAGTGGTTGTATAGGGTACCCACACGGGTATCTTAGCATTATTATTATTATTCATATTTTATTCATATCATTATTAGTGTACACTCCAAAGACCGACGTCGCGGGCGTTACATCATAAACACAATAGGTATATAAAGTACCTACGCGTGTTTGCTCTGAAACAGCGTATTTACGGCGGTAAGTAACCAAAACGTTGGTATATAAATCGAATTCCAAGTGCACGCCGACGAGTATATCATCACAATAATAATATCACAGTTTGTTTTACCACTGAATACCACGTACGAAGGCACCGTACTTATACGGATAACAACAACTCTTTCAGAGACGTACTAGGGGAGACTTTAATGTCTTACAGTGGCTATAGGGTGAGCGCTGCACTCTTTTGCTAAGGCGGATTTGGGTTTATAATATTATTGTATATTGCTTATAAAATAGCTCATGCCTTACATTTTCTAATCATCAGAAACTGATTTTTATTACAGATCATGGGTTTATTCGCACAATGGTAATGGTAATATAAATAATAATAATGCTAATATAATAGTAACTATTGTTCCAAGTAAAATTGATCTCCGATATTAGCTTATCGAAATTTGGTTAGTAGTAATATCGTTTATTTGATTTCCGTCGAATTAGTTTCTCATGGTTATTTAGATGCACGGCATTATATGATTATACATGTGTATCGCTAAAAATTGACGTTTTTTTTTCAGTTCGATGGAGGATGTCAAGAGAAAAACAAATATTTCAACCTAGTCGCCAACAGCACAATATGTATAAAACAATTTCTATAAAATATAAATACTGTGTGTCTCCAAGTATAATTGCCGTCAATTCAAAAACGATGATATGATATTTTGTACGTATAGAACCAATAAGGCCTATACAGATTTATTAAATAACATTTCATGTTCAAACGCCGACGAGTATAATAATAATATCATAGTTTATTTTACCGCTGGAATACCGCATTTGAAGACCCTCCACTTCACTCGTCTACATTAACTTATATACGGATAACAACTTTCTCAAGTCTCGAGGAGACTTTAATGTCTTATAGTAGCTATAATAGGTGAGCGCTGCACTCTTTTGTGTTGGCTTTATAATATTATTGTATGGCTTATTATAAAATATTTTATAGCAGGGGCGTCCCTGATGAGAGGGGGGAGCGGTCTCCCCTCCCATAAGTCGTGAAATATTTTGTTTTTCATAGTAGATAGATACATTTTATAAATGTTGTTAATTGTTTTTACACTAATTATACAGACCTTTCATACAAACATCAAACATATTTATTATATAAACATTATATATTATATCTTGGATACAAGAGTACATGTTTTCTCCCCCCCCCCCATCCTCTCCCCCATGGAATTGACTTGACGACGTCCCTGGCTTATAGCTTACATTTTATAATCACCAAAGATCGATTTTTACTACATTCTAATATTGTTTCCAAGCCACATTGGTTTCCCACATAATACCTACTACAAATTAGTTAGGTAATATAATATTGTATTGTTTATTTTTTCTTCGTTGAATTTGTTTCTCATATTTATTTAGGTCTTGGGATCAAAATTCGCATTACCCATACGATTATACATTCGCTAAAAATTGGCATTTATTAAGGTGAAGGAAAGATGAAAAAAATAAACAAATATTGGCACCGAGTTGCCAATACGTATCAAACTTGTTTGTCTCCCCTGTCTAATTGCTGTCGTATAATAATTTTCAGTCGTTTTCATTTAACACTATGACGTTTCGAAATTTGGTCGATACGCTTCATATGCGGCGGCAGTGCGATGATTTGCTTATATTACCTTTATATTTTGAAAGCGTATTTCATGTTCGCAATTTATTGATACAAATATCAAGTTACAAATTGATTTGAAAACTTTCCGCGGTGGGCCGAAGTGTTTTCCCATTTAACCATAAGGGTAAACACGACCGGGTGGCCCACTCCTACTTATTCTCCATAATATTATAGTTCAAGTAAACGAAGCTTTTAATTGGTAACCCCCTTGTGAATTCGATTTCAAACTCGAGTAGAGCAGGATATCAATTAATGTTTTCCATATTGTAATTTCAGGACAAAATATGTACTGCGCGTTATTTATTTTTTTTTTTTATCACTGGTAGGTACCTACAACTTTTGAATTTTTCGATCGATCGATAGTGGGTACCTATATTATACTATTAACCGTAGACAGTAAATAGGTACTGCGCGTTATAATAAATTGTCAACGACATTAATACATTATTGTAATGTTTATTATGTTGCCATCGTCCGTCGATTGTGTGCCTTTTAATTAAAATCTCGACAAAGGCAGAATCGCGTCCGAGGGGGATGAAAATGACATAAAAATATAAATAATTTAACGGCGAGCGTGTTTGAGCAGGAAAACGTCAAACAAAAAGTAAGCAATACGGTAACAATAGTATATAAACACAGAGGACCGTGTCATTCACAACGGTGTATAATATAATATAGTTGATCCGTCTACGATATTAATATAATAATATTATGCACACCTGTCTTTTATTGTCATTCGTTTCGCGAACTAACAATAATATTCAACTACCCGGCAGCGAAATTCTTATCACCAATTCGAAGAGAAAAACACCTATTTGTTTTGTAGTTTTAATTGCACGTATTAAAAACTATGATTGGTTTTATAGTATTAAAAAAAAAATCGTTTCTAATTAAAATATTCGGAAGAATAAACAGCTTCTATACCCATCGATTATATTAACGAATAATGATATTATTATATTATAAATGGTTCACACCACCACCGCGTGTAAACAAACAAATTCCAAAGAACTGACTCCATGGTTCTCGCGGAAATTAGTGAATTATAGCTAACTAGTTCGCATATAATATAATAATACGCCATACAGTCGTTAAACATTTTTTAAGAACACTGTAGCCATTTATATTCTAATCGATCGTTAATATTGTTAGTTGTTACAAATTAGTTCAGAATATTTGTTTCACGATGGCCTCTAAAATGTGTGTGTGAAAAAAAAAATAAAAAAAATAATATACAGTCAATGTTAATGGTAGACAGCCGTACAATTTCATAGTATATAATATTATTATTCTACGACAGAAAATCTACAGGAATATCCGAGGTACTGGCAGATCTCCTTCTTGTAGGGGTGGTTCCAATGTAATCTAAACGCGGCGTTTTAAATGAAAAATCAATATCAGCTACAAATGCAATAACGAAAGTTCTACAATAGTGGTTGACTTTCAAGCAGGTATGTGAAAATAAAAACGAATATTCCTGTGCAGTCATCATTATTGCGCCGGTTGATACCGAGTTGCGGTCAAGATTATAACAGGTAAAAAAAAAAATCCGAGTTGCGGTCGGGATCAAAACAGGTTAAATATCAAAATAGGTAAAAATCCTAGTTGCGGTAAAAAAATATGATTGATAATTATTATGTTTTAAATATTGACATAGTTACATATTATTATGCTAAATACAAAAATAAAACGGTCAAAATACAAATTTTGAATATAAAATATAAAGTAAAGAAATGCATAAAGAAAAAACTGTATTTATTCATACAATTGAAATCAAAAACATTAGAACAAGATAATGCTTTCTTGATAAATTAAAAATATTTGAAGATTTTATTTGTCATACGTTTACATGGCAATAGTAAAATTCTATTAAACCTATTAGGTACGTAAACAACATTTATTAATTTGACAAATATTTAAAATTTCAAAAAAGGGGGACCCTCGTGTTAATACCCCTCACTTTGTTTTTTGGATAGCGCTGGGAGTTTTTGTGCACAAACGTCGGGATCTGGTGCACATTTCTGCACAAACGATGCACAAACGTTTGGCACATTCAAAAATCCAAATATTCAATGTGGGGGGGGGGGCTACCGTTTCAATGGCCCCCCATTTTGTTTTAGGGATAGAGCTTTCAGTTTTTATGCATAAACGATTGGACTTGGTGCACATTTCTGCACAAACGATGCACAAACGTTTGGAGTGGTCAGAAGCTTGATAACCGGATACTGACCGCAATTAAGACGTCAATTTTACCTTCAATATTATTAAGACCGCAATTCGTCTATTGCGACCGCAACTCGGACAATACCATTGCGCCGTATTTAGATTATCTGAACGGAACAATTATTTCGAAACATGAAATATTAAACGGCGAACGCGAGTTTTATTGAACAGTTTCGGCCAACGAATTTTTCGATATATGTTTGTAAACAATAATAGTTGTAGTGACGACATCGTGATATTATAATATATCAGAATACTCAAGTATAATCACAGCTGAGTAAGTCAATGATTTTTTTTTCCAAGTCAGTCAATTTAAGTATTATTAATATACGAGTTAATAAGAAAAAGATCAAAAATTTGTTTAATTTTTGGTCATCTTAGTTAACCGTGTTAAAAATGAATAGGTACACGATTTTTTTAAGCTAAAAATAGTTTTTTTTTGTTTATAACATTACTCTACTTCTTAATTTGTTTACCAACACAAAACTATATTATTGTATTACATTGAAGTTTTGCCACTCTAAATATACAAAACAATTCATATCAAACTACACATAGTATTATCATTATCCGAAATATTTTTTACGCATGAAATCGAAATCGATTGAAATGTAATACTTACAATACAATTGAAAACCAAATTATTGAACTCCATTTCTTATGAAATTTAATTTGATGATTTCACGTTAATTAAAAAACAATTGAGTTATGTTAGGACTTTATTATATCATAGTAGTTAAATTTACAGAAATCCGAGAGTAACTATACTTTACCTACCCAAAGTTAGGTGAGTTAGAATTAAACTTTATCTTTTGACCCGTAATTAATGCCCAGCATCGTGTATAATGAACGGGATCAACGCCTAAATAATGAGTGATCTCACGAAAACCACGTTTTTAGTAAATAATTTATAATAGTAAAATTAATAAAAATATTTTATACAAATGATGTTGCAGATTATTATTATAATATATATTTTATTACAATTTACCGTCCGCCGTTCGGGCGAATAGCTGCAATAATAAATGCATCATTTGGTTGTAATAGTTGAGCCGTAATAATATTTAAATATCGGTAGCCAATTAAAACAAAACAAAAAAAAATGCAACATTATAATAATAATAATTATTTTATGTATGTAGTCGAGTAAACGGCGCCGACGGAGTATATTGCGTATTAAATTATTATGAATTATTGCGCGGGAAAATATAAACGGGCAATGTACAGCTGGGAGTGGCACTCACTCTATGGGTGGGCGGGTGGGAGAGGGTTCCCGCCAAAAATTTCGCGGTCGGCGTCGCGACCTACGATTCGTTAATTTAATTCGAGAGCGGTCGTGGTGTCTGACGATGATAATATCATGTTGTAATAATATGTTTAATAATATATTATTATTTTTGTGTTATATAATGTTTCTTTACATTATTATACACCAAAAATTACTGTGCGTTTGTTGGTATGTGGTAATCTCGGAAACTACCGAACCGATTTGCAACCAAATCTCGCACATATTATAATCCTCGATACTCTGCATGGGGGAGTGTCTATAGCGTCGTTTTTCAACCCCGATGTAGATAATATTGTTCGTTTTGCCACACGTGGATCAATTATTTTTCTGTTTCTATACAAGGTGATTCACTAAGCATCATTTTCACCCCCATTTTTTTCCATTCAATAATGAATCTGATTTGACTCAACATTTGAAAATATATATTTTAAGACCATATTTACAAATTCTTGAGATTTTTTGTACTACTTAGGAGTGTCCTGTGGTGATACAAACTTCGGTTTTTCAAACGACAATTCCCTTATATTACTGTTAATTATTTAGTGGATAATATTTTTGAAAACGTCTATGGACCTAATTCAGAATTCAAACGAGTAGTTTTTCAGTTATTATATGTTAAGAATAATAGGTAGATAGGTACTAGGTAGTCCTGGCTTAAATTATGTTTTACTTGGACCATTTTCATATATTATAAAATAATATCGATGGATAAATACAAATCAATAACATTTTCTAATTACCATAGCCACCATATCTTCCAGACCCGATTTAATGGACCTATCAATTATTCTTAGTACACAAAGTTACATAAATTAAAAACAACTCGATTGAATTTGGATTTTGATTTCAACATTTTCAGAATAATTATCCGTTAAATAATTTAACGGTAGAAAATTGTAATTTTAAAAACATAATTTGCGATGAAGCAACCAGCTACCTCAAATATTAATTTATTTTATAAAAAACGGACACTTTTAAATCGTATTTGATTATTATTTATTTAATATTATTATTTAATACGGTACAACTGCGATACAATTATGTGACGCTACGATGTAACATTTATTATCATCATCTGCATTATTAGGTTTACTATATTGTTTTTCGACTGTAAAATCGAATATCAAAAAAAAATAAAGCTCAAGGTCACCCGCTGTTGCAGCCGCCGCCGCCGCGAGTTCAAGGCGGTACTCGCGAAATGTGTGTCGTCACCGCCGCCGCCATCGACCTCGACCGGACACCGTTTGGTCGGTATATATTATTATAATATATCGTCATTTGAAATAGGTTCTATACAGTATTGTTGTGACGGTCTAGACGCTCCGATCGGGTGATGAGGGTTGTGGGGGGGGGGGGGGCAATGGTTGAACTGTATAAGGGGTCAGAAATCAAACACAGGTCTACGACACATTTCGTCCGAAATTTAAAAAACAATTAATTTATACTTCGTCTCTCCTGCTCGAACAGATTTTCATTCAAATATATTATATGTACCGCAGCTAATATTATACCTACCTAAATCATTTGTCGATATAAAATACTATAATATATAATCTATTATGTAGAATGTAGATTATATACGCCGCTGCCGATGGTAATTTTTGTACTATACAATCAAAGTACAAAAAATACGGACGTGTCAAGTCGATAATTATTAGAATAATGACGATTAAAATATTGGTATCATATAAAATTAAAAATATGACCGCTAAACAATTGTTCAATTTGTATTCTACAACCGTCCATGGATGTTTTTTTCTTTAATAATGAATTTATTCAATTTGTAATTTTAAATTTGTTTAGTATGTTAATAAGCTTTATGTGGGCACCTGCCCAGGAATAAGGATTATACAGTAAACTATATTAAATATCAATATATTATTGACATTTGATGTTTGTATAAATTGCCTGATTACTAATAATTTTAAATTTTAATTTAGACTAGGTAATTTTAACCAAGAAATGCATATCTTTGATAATATTTTATAAAAAACATTTACAAATCATTTTAATCATTTATTTTTAAAAAAACATTTTTATGAAACTTTATAAAAATATTTAGTAAACATTTTTATGCCAATCATATAGTACAATATTTAGTTATCTTAAAAATCGTTATCGTTTTCATCATAGAGATACACTAAAATAGCGCCGTATTTTATGTTTGTTCAGTTTTTCCCGTCGAAGTCTGGTTATGAAATTTCCAGTTTTCGTATTAGTAGGCACTTGCGCTAAATTCAAATAGGTATACAGTACCAAGACGTCTGCGTGCCATTCCTTTCCTAATCTTACAACTCAAATATAATAATATAATTACAATTATTGGGTACGATAATGTCTATATACGTATAAATAGGTTTTTTGCGGTAAATCTACGTTTTGAATAAAATAGTATACGTAATATTGAGTTTTTAGATTGTATACTATTAATTTAGTCATTGAAATTTGAAATGTCAAACGACGAAATGTCAAATTATGCAAATACCTGTTGTTGTAGTTGTACACAACCGTCGCGTGGCATCACATCGTATGAGGAAATTGGCCAAACTCGTGTACCTGAACCACGTGCCATCGCGAGGCCTACGAGTAATATTATTTCGTGTATTTCGTGTATTTCGTATATAAATTACATTGTTTGTCGAGGCCGTTCAAAGAAGTGTGTCCCATCGTATATTACACATATATGTATTATATACACGTGTAAACCGCGGACGTGATCGTCTGACCTGTATAATAGCTAAAAAGCGGATGTTTACCCGTTCGTTCTTCTTTCCGGACGCCGCCGCCGCCGGGATGACGTCTTGTACATACGTAATTTTTGTTTTGGCCCGTTTACCTGCAGCTGTGTGTAATAATATATTAATACGAAAAGGTGAGATTTGGATCAATTTTCTTAGGATGCCTTATGTTTTTTTTATACTACCAATTCTTAACGCTCCGTAACACGCACTGCACACCATAAATCCAAAACCAACCTGAAATACGTATGTTGTACTATACAACATTAAATATTAAAAACAAATGAACAGTGTAAAGGTTATTAGTTATAAGTATACAAACATGTAATATAAGTAAATCCTCAACTAAATACCGTCTTGCATAGTGTCCGAGTAAATATATGTATTTAAATACTTTCTAAATATCTACTTACCTAATTTAAAAAGTATTTTTAATACTGTCTTACAAAATAGTACTTATTTGAAAAGTATTTAAATACATATATTTACTCAAACACTATGCAAGACGGTATTTAGTTGAGGATTTACTTATATTACATGTTTGTATACTTATAACTAATAACCTTTACACTGTTAATTTGTTTTTAATGTCGCGTACTTGTATTTGTATTTGTGCTTGAAAATATTTGAAATACATTTAATATATTTTCTGAAAGGGTCTATTTGTTTCTGTAACTAAATTGAAATGGTATTTTTTTACAAGACTTCTAATATTATATGTAACAACGCCATAATATTATGTTTGAACATAGGTACAAGTTTTGAAGGAATCAAATAGTACTAAAGTAATGGTACTTGTATTTCTTGCCTACTAATATAATATTTTATTTGCGTCTGATAACAATCATTTAACCATCATTAAAATAGGTATAAGATGTAAAATATTTTAAACAATAATTCCGAAGCCGGGAACCGATTACAATGGTTGTCTCATCACCCATATTATGCCTAATATCATACGTAAATATATATAGGTAGATACTCGCGTACTAGGGTCCCTCGCGCTCGTCGTGGATACGATAATCTAATGTGAATAATGTTACAACTTACAAGTATATTATATTATATCTACATAATAATAATTATAATACGCGTTCCATATGCGTGTATACGGAGAGGCGACAAGGGCAACGATAAAATACACAATATGGGAGACTTCAGTAAAATGGAAGGAAAAGTCGTCGTTTCATCGATGTTGTGCAGCCCCACTGTCCGGGAGTCGTTACGTCACATCGCGACAAGGCCGCGGACGGTTTTCTCTCACTGCGGCCTATTCAATATTACGAAGCTTGACCGATCCCATATTTCTTCTCTCGATCGGATATAATATTATTATAATTTAGGTACTGCTGACATAGGCGCAATTTGGACTACTGTTTTGGGGTTTTAAGGAGTTGAAAATAGGCAATTTCCAAATTCTATGCTCGCGGGTATTGTAAATGTGTGAGCAGTAAGTGATCATTAGTGCATGTGTGTAAAATAAATAGCGGAGAGCTCACGCACGTGCATGAACAATTTAACTCCACGACGTTGGGCGAACGTTTTACGAACGGTAAACAATGTGTGCTCATTTGCGTGTACTTTTTGTTCTGATATGGACCTGACAACGCGATAAGACTTCTGAAAATCGATTTGATACCTAATATGTCTTCTTGAGATCGATCAGACAACATTTTAAGATATTTAATTCAATTTTTTTTTAACATTTCAAATTTCAAAAATTTTAATTACTCAAACAAAATGTATAGGAGTTTAGGAACCAGTAGTATAAGTTGACCACTTTGTTAAAATTGTGTTCCTAAACTCCTATACATTTTGTTTGAGTAATTAAAATTTTTGAAATTTGAAATGTTAAAAAAAAATTTAATTAAATATCTTAAAATGTTGTCTGATCGATCTCAAGTAGACATAATATCAGTTTTCAGAAGTCGTATTGCATTATCAGGTCCATCGGTATGATTGACAAAATATTGGTACATTTTGGTTGAAATAATTGTTCGTTTTCAATCCCCGACACTTGATTACTACATTTTGTGAATTGATATCGATTATTACTTATTAGACTACATGCAGCTTGTACACTGACTATCGGAGTTGGCTAAAAAATCCCACGATACCATTTTTTAATTTTATTTTTATTATTTTTTTACTATAAGATTTAAGAATGAATATATTTAAAAAATGAGGAGGCTTAAATACAACTAGGGGCTAAGTATACTATTATATTATATGGAATAGGTATATACATTAATTTACATTTAAACGTATTCATACTTATTCGCCAAAACTATATTTTTGGTGGAATGAGCACTTACGCTCAAAGTGCCTAAACGTTGTACGCTCTGACAACTATTCTTGAAGTTGTAAATAACCCCTGATGGGATAAATTATCACAAATTCAATTTTTTTTTAATGTGATAAATGTGTTCAGAATATTTGTTTCACGATGGCCTCTAAAATGTGTGTGTGAAAAAAAAAATAAAAAAAAATAATATACAGTCAATGTTAATGGTAGACAGCCGTACAATTTCATAGTATATAATATTATTATTCTACGACAGAAAATCTACAGGAATATCCGAGGTACTGGCAGATCTCCTTCTTGTAGGGGTGGTTCCAATGTAATCTAAACGCGGCGTTTTAAATGAAAAATCAATATCAGCTACAAATGCAATAACGAAAGTTCTACAATAGTGGTTGACTTTCAAGCAGGTATGTGAAAATAAAAACGAATATTCCTGTGCAGTCATAAATGTATTCTGACTTGATATTAGTGTTTGTTCGTTTTATTTAGTACCTATATGTTCTCGAGAGTGTATTTCGTAATATGTATTGTGAAAAACAGCACTTGGAAAAAAAACCAATTGTCTTTGAAAACAAAAAATGAAATAGTAAGCACTGTGACAACTGGCCAACGTCTCTATATAATATACAATATTGAATAATGATATACTCTTCATATTGTACGATTTGAAGAACCAAACTTCGACCGTGAAATGTTCACGTCTAAACACAGTTCGCGGTCCACTGCATCCACTCTCGTCACTCGGGTCGTGTATAGGTACAATATTATTATACCGTGTGGTATATGGATCATATACCGTAGCCCACAGACGTCCGCAGACCGGCTGTTCGAATAATTTATACAATACTCAAGAATTCACTGTAATGGCTGATAAAATACACCGTCGTCGTCGTCGTACGTATGGCACCTATAAGTACAATAATAATGATAATATACACCTATATTTCCAGCCACTATACCGAGGGCTCGTCCAGCGAGATGTTTCGCCGATAAAAAGCGCGTGTTCTGGACGGTGAGTTTACAATATATAATAATAGTAATAATAATAATACACTATATACGATATAATTACAGAGTTGCAGCACGATGGTCGCTGGACTGTACAATTAGTGTGGTTTACTGTCCAGAGATACATCTCGGATCGTATAACTCGCGCATAAGGATATAATATTATATAAATTATAAAGATGTAATTCAATGTTAATTGTCTCATACTATTCAGCTTAAAACAATATATATTATATATATGTATATAAAACCTAATCAGACAACTAATAACACGAACGCTTTTTTTTTTTAATGAGCAGAGTTAATTAAAAAAAATATAACGTCTGCGTTGTGTCGGTAAAAAAACCGCGATAACCATCAGAGTTAATCAAGCCCGTTTAATTCACAGAATATACCTAACGCATTTTAGAAGGAGTTTTGAAAATGAAATCGTATAGATATAGGTATACCGAATAATCTGATAAAATTAACACGTCTCGTTATTAAATACATGGGTAGTAACTCGTTTTATAAACATAATACACTATAAGTATTAATATGTATTATTATATTGTAATTATTATTATTATTAGTAAGTAGTTACTAATTAAATTATATATTATGATGTTCAAACACAAAGTGACTTAACTACTGCGTTTACGTACGTTTATACTGTTTTCCAAATTTCTGTGTGTTTAGAGACACATATTTGCCATTACTGCGTGTAATGTACCTACACATTGCGGATTTTCATTTAAAATTCTAAAGACATTCCAAAGACCTGATAAATTTGTTATACAAACGACAATTTTAAATGAGCAGTTAAGCTTTTATTGACGTCACGATTTCTCTTATATAGTACAAGCTGAACTTTTCATAAATTATTACGAATATATCACGTATCTATGAATATGACTCGGTAGATATAACGTACAAATAAATAACTATTAATTAATTATATAATAAATGTTTTTTTTTTAAATGCCATTTCCGCTGTTCTTAACATAAAGCAGTTATAAGTGTTAAATATTTTACTTTTTTCACCGAGTGATGCATTTAAATTAAATTAAAAATGTGATAAATTTGTCTTGTAAATTATACCTTATGCGGTCTACTTATAGTTTGTTTACAACCTATGGGTATAGAACGTCCACTGACCACGATATTATAGTATGAACCATTTGAATGGGTAGGTGGTAATGGGTAGCGGTGGTGTTTGTACGCCGTAAAGAAACTTATTTACCCTAAACCATTACCTAACTACCTAAAGGAATTCTTAAAATGTTTGTGTACTCGGTTAACACTTAACGAATTATAAAAATCCCAAATGGTTTAAGATAAAACATAGTATTGCACTGCAGTAAATAAAGCGACGCATAAGAATATTGTGTGTACTCTATAAATACTGTACCTATACCTAGGTATCTTATCACAACCGATATTACCTATACACCTTAGAGCCTCAACAAGAGCATATTATTTATGTACTATCAAAAACAGATCCCCGAACGAAATTCCGATGGAATAAAAGTCCACGAATACCGAATGGTTTTTAGATGATTAAAGGTATTCGTATAAATTGGTATTATTTTTAAAGATTTTGTTATGTGATTATATTTATTTGTTTGTGTATATATAATATAGGTATTTAAACAAAGTAAAATACAAGTTAAATGTAAATTTGTGCATGAGTAAGTTAAAAAAATTATAGCACCTATACCTACGTGATTGTACGCGATATTGTTACGCAATTATAAAAGTAAATATTGGATTTTTTACCAGTCTTTTCATCGTTGGACTTTTATGTAGAATGCACGCATGCTTTATTACAATGTTGTAATATATAAAACCGATACAAAACCAACATACGAATTCACTCACTTTTACCACGCCGAACTAAATTTTAAATGTGTGTATAATAGCTAAATATAACCCAGCATGACCCCTGCACCGTATAAAAATTGATAACACTTTCCTATAATATACCTATATAACAGACAGAAACGAGATTTTATTAAATTTCGACTCGCGTATAATGTATTTACACTCCTTTTATATCTACCTACTCTTAAGCTACAACTTCACTTCCTAAGTTAAACAACAAACATAAAATGTAAATTGGTGACGCGCATGATGTAAACCTACATATAATAATATGTAATTTTATATACATAAACGTATTCATGTTGTATTCCATTAGATGTATGTATATATATATGATATAAGTATAGTATGTATACAACTAGGTCTTAGAGGATTTCGTAAACGATGTATTTATATAATGTTGTATCAAATAAACCTTTGTGTGCGATTGTCGCGTTTGTATAATATACGAGTATTATAATATATATAAAATAAAAACAATATACGTAGGTACCTATACTTCCTTAGGACAAAAACGCGTACACACACGAAGAACAAATAAGAGATTGCTTCACACACACATATTTTGTGTTACAGACTAAACAGATACCGACCAACAAAACGCACTTCTCCTGACACAGCTCGTACAAAAAACAAAAAAAAAAAATAGATAGACAAAAAATACTGGTCAGATAAGTGATGGAATTTAAGGTGACTTAGTCAAATATAGTATATTAGATAAGGAGAGTGGAAAAAATGCAGCGCTTTCGCTCAGTATTTGATCTTCACACACACGCACACGCACACACACACAACACCATGAGACACTATAAACACTATAAAATTGTTGTGTTACGGTGATACAGAAAACTAATCGAATGGGAAACGATTTATGTGTTGCAGTTCTATATAACATTATACTATACTGTACCTATTGTATATATTGACGCCCAAAAGGGCAATAAAGCGTAAACAAGAGTTGCTTATAACAGAAATTTAATTTGATAATAAAATAATAGTACTATGCATGTAATGAAATGAATAACATTCTTAAAATATATGAAGACATAAACGGCGAAGTTTACATTCTCTATCAAAGTTGGAGTACTCACAAACCGAAAAACAAAGATAAGTGCATATATTTTGTTTTTTGGTCGCTAATGATTTAATATTTTCAAGGGTGTATTTTTTTTGAAATTTAAAGTTCAAGCCCTATATAATAGATTATACTGCGGTAGGTACATTAGATATCCGTAAAATATAATATACTTTGAGTGTTTCCGACCTTGATTCGATCGAGGTGACGACGACAATGACGACTCGTTCAGTTCGGGGCACCGGCTGGGTCGCAAATTAGTAATTACATCTGAAATCATTTTTCGGACACGAAAGAATACCACACAAAACAATAATAATAATAACGGTCCCCCTCGACGTTGACCTAGTGCAGCCCAATAGTAATAATATAAATAATAATAATAATAATAATAATGTGTGCAGTGCATGACGGCCGCCGCACGTTTAAATTATAGTTTGTAATAATACAAAAGTAATTCATCGCTGAAGCGACGATATAACCTCCGATGTGGTTTGCTAAACGGTCTCGAAGAATATGATAATAATATGACATTACTATCGATTATGATACTAAATAATATTATATCGGATTTGCATCATAGGTGCTTGTTGAAAAAATGTCGACTACACGCATACTTGTAGGGTGGCAAAAGCGTACAACGACACGAATTTCGAGTAGAAAACCTCAGTTGAAAGATTTAAAATATATAATTATTATACCCATTGGATTGGTCGTAGGACCCGCAATGGCACGACGTGGAAAACAGTGAAAAGTCGTTCCAATCGCAGTATACATTATTTTAATCTATCTAAATATAAATAAAACTCCATATGATGCGTAAATAGTATCTCCACAAGAGTGCACGAAAAAAACACGATTAAAAACTCTTTAAATAAAAATCAGCATGAATTGTATTCCATATGCATGAATTTGCGATGAATTTACACGATATATTATTATGCATTTTATATTATTTAGAAAAAAATAATAATTTAAACTAAGCATACTGGATGAAAATAAATATGTATTCATGGCTACTTAATCTAATGATTGTAATATTCTTTCGATAAAAAAAATTAATTAATACATTTATATAGTTTAATATGCGCCGAAGTTTAACAAAGCTTATCTTACAATTTGTCTTATTTGACAACCAACGACAGTTCTTGTTTAAAAACCTCGAAAAAAAATTCCCATCATTTAAATCAATTCAGAAAATATATGTAAAAATTATCCAAAAATAATATATTCAAATTGTTTTAATTTACAATTAAATTAGGTTTTTTTTTTAGAATTAAATCAAAAGGCAAACAACAAAGGACCAGGATAATACAATATTTGCAATGCATTTTATAATGTCATATTTGATTGTTTTGCACACTTTGATATCTTTAGCATATTTGAATGCATAATTTTTTAGGGTTTATAAGGTCATAAACATCCCAAACCTAATATTATGATGTACACAATATATTATTATGCTGTGAGTGCAGCTGTCGACCACTGCGACGATTTTCGAAAATAACGATTTTTGGTGGTGGACAGAATCGGAAGACTTCTAATAATATACAGCGGTCTACGGTAAAATACATATTATAGTCGTATAATTTAAGACACGGTGTGCGTTTGGGTCGATCCGTACCACAGAGAGATGACGAGATCATATTTTAATATTATCCAATATTTCGACTTCTCGATGTATTTTAATGTTCGTCGAAAAAACGTGAAGGTACACACTGCAGGGAGAACACAATATTAATATTGTTATTATTTTTATTCTAAACTGGTGTAAATGTCTTCCATTTTTTCATCTCCCCGTGTGTATATAATAGAGTATCTGCCTATATATATATTTTAATGTGTGCTGTAGGTATACCTATATAATGTACGCGCGCGTATAACGATTTCCGGAATGTCGTTACGCCCATTTGTTGTTATCCTGAGGTATTACACTGCCGCCGTACAAAGGACGGTTATTCTAATGGGGAAAGGAGTCTACTTATATGACGTACCTTACGCGTACATAGCGCCCCGGCCGCTATTTATTGCTCGGGTCGCCGGGAGATATTAGGGTAACGATCACTGCTGCATCATCCCCTACCCCCTTGCCCACCGTGGGTCTCCTGCAGTGTACATATGCTGGGGACGTGTCCTGGAGGATTTGACAGTTTTACGTCGAAATCACATTTTAATATGCCCAAGTCTTCCGCAGATATATACCGCCGGTACACCCTGTACACCGCCCATATAATATATTTATGTTTCGGGCTTGCTGCGCACAAAATACGCATAAATCGCACGTTCACCATCGACCGAATATAATAATATACGTCTTCGGCCAACCGTATAGGAAATCTAAAACGATCGTTTCGAAACGCCTAAGTCGGGAGAAGACTCGATGACCGCACGTGTCTTCTCCGTCGTACGACGTTGCAAATTTCCGTTCAGCAAAATCCTATTATATAGTGCGTGTTGTTAGTTTTGATATCATGCGCAGTAAATCGACCTACATTGTCAAATTTAAAGGTAATAGAATATTTAATCCACTACGTTATCTCGTCGGTTTTATTATTCCAAATTTAATTCTAGTTACGAGCGTTTGTAAGTTGTGCTATTCTATGACTCGATTTAAATTAAAATCCGACGATAGACAGCGGACTGCTGTTAACTTTGATAATTTGATAACTGGTCAATCTACTGTTACCTATAGTATATTATATTAAAACTAACGATACAAAAGGGATTCTTCTGAACGCAAAATGGATGTATTGTACCTACGTTTGCAAGACGGAGACAACACGTCGTGTGGGCATCAGGTCCTCTTCTAAACATTAAGTCTGCACGCAGTGATTGTCCCGGTCAGAGTTTAAGACTACTCGATTTTTGCTTTCATAATAAGTCGGTTGAATCATCATCAAAAGTCTCGGATCACTAATATTATTTCAATCAGACAAATTTAAACAAAACAATATTCATAGGTACCTATATACGTGCGTATTAGACAGTGTTGGGAGAGTTTTATGATAATTAAATTACATTACGAATTACGTTTCAAAATTGTAATTCAATTATTTTTTTAGTTACCCTTTTTATTTGGTTAGTTCCATAACTTCGAGTTAAAAAAGTAACTTAGTCTTTACAATTAAGGTTATTTTTTATTTTCAAATAGTTCACCGGAGCTTAATGTTGTTAATACTTTAACTAAGTAATTATAATCAACGATATTAAATCATATAAAATGTTTATTTAAGAACCAAAAAAAGACAATAATTGTTTAACACATTTTAGTCTATATATTTTAAATGCATATTAAATAACAAATTACGTCTTCTTAAAAATAAAACTCACTTTTTTTTTGTCCAACAGCTATTAACTTTCGTTACCTGTGTCATGGCATAAAACGAAATCACATAAATGCATAATATGTAATCTGTGTCACACTTCTAATTTCAACTATTGGAATTTACCAGATAAATTTACCGAGTGCACAACAGTTATATGCAGCACATAAGACCTGAATAAATAAAATAATATGAACAATTTGAACAGTTAATTATAATATTCCTGATTTTTACATATTTTATTGAAATATTACTCGTATAGGTACACAATTACAATAATCATTATACATATGTTTATTTTACTTAATCTTGAAATGTGCCTACTAAAATTAACTCGATTTGTACAATACGATTATATAGTAAAATACATATTATGAAAAAGTTAAAAAAAATTATTATTACGACCCTAAAAAGTGGCGCAAATTACTCACGCCTGGATCGAGTATCTACTGCGCTGCAGTTCTACGCGTACGCCATATTATAGTAACTGCCGTATAGCTGGTTAACTACCTATATAGATAACATATAATACAATATAATATAATAACGGCCTGGTATAGATATTATTGTTGTTACGATTATAATATATTATATTGTTTGTATAGAGACTCGAGTGGGGCGTGTGGGGTCGTATACGACGGTGGCTCCTGACGGGTGCATGCGCACGATATAATATAAAAGGGGGGAAAACGATAATTAATATCCTCGAGTTTTTTCGTTCTCTCTGCTAATGGTTTTTACACATTCCTCGGCGCCGTGCTATCTACCTATGTATATTATAAGTCGTCCCCGCGCGCGTGTGTACGCGTAATGCGCATATTATACACATATATACACCCATTGTATGGGGTGCAGACGTTGTAAGACGTTTTAAATTGCGGTTAATGCAAACGGAAAATTCGGAGCAAGCGTACCCACATACATTTATATATGTATACAGATCGTATACAGATCGCACTGCACGAGCGGAGACGGTATAGGTGTTGCGCCCATTGAACAAGTCCGTATAAAAAACAGAGATATGGCGAGTGTTGATGGTAGGGGGGGGGGGGAGACAGACCGACGCCGAGACCGAGAAAAACAGTCCTCTGCCGAGTTATTATAAAATTTGGACGAGCGCCAGCCGTCCGCAGACACCCAAGTCCGTTTCGCTCGCGAAAAGCACCTATACCTTTATAATATATTATATACAGTGTGAGAACAATAATAATAACAATACGGGAAGGGGTTCGAGTGCGGTTTTCGGAGCTACCCCCTCAGAGTTCACTCGCGATTCGTGTACTGCACGACGTAATAAATCTTAATTCGCCCTCGCCGCGATCCATTGTCTCGTCTAATTACCATAACGCGCTCAACGGAATATAATATAATATTTTATTATGATATAGACGCCGCGCCGCGGAGGAAAAACGTGATTAAAGGTATAATATAATAATACATAGGTAGGTAAGCATAATGCATAGACGCCAAACTAGGACTACATTTTTGTGGGGCTGTATCCCTCATATTTTCTCCTTATTAATCTATGTGGACGTTTCACCTACACCCTCCTACTATAAGTCGGTATATATATTTTGCAAATGGCTTGTAACAAGTATAAATTTACATCAATATTTATCCAGTATTCCAGTATGATTCATCAAGCTAGCATACACCCATTTTTACCTTTAATAATGTATTTGGTCGAATTCCAAATTTTTAAATATATACTTATAGGGGCTATATTTTCATTAATTTATGTTTATAAGTACAAAATCAGCTTAATAATATCAACAGTAAAAAGGTTAATTGTCGTTTGAAAAATAAAAGTTGGTATCGCCACAGGACGACACCGTCTGGTACCAAATGGTATGACAAATTAAAGCATTTTAATATTGCCGAATTTGAGAATCAGTCTAGCATACTCGTTCTTAGCCAATTTTATGCCAATTAAACAAATTAATTATATATTTTTAAAAATGTATTCCTTTATCCTATCATCTAATACAACCACAATATAATTATGATAGTAGGTACCTCTACTAGTTTATAAATATAAAATTTGATGATTATATCATCGAATTCTTATAAAATTTTCTTGCAAAGGAAATTATTTCAAACATTAAAATATGCGACTGACCTACACACACATTAAATAACATCATAATGATACAAATTGAACACATTAAAAATCGGTCAACATCTGCACATCTAACTAAATTGCAGTGGATTCTAAGTGTTGAACCTCTAACAGTAGATGCAGAGTACACTCGCCTGCTGTGACACGGAACAAAAAATACTAAAATGTCGACAAAACTGTTTTTTTTCTAATCAACTTATCGACTTCAGCTGCTTCTGGACATGACGTTCGGGTACAATGGAAACGTTTCGCTACAGAGCCTTATCGTCGGCATCGACGTCTCCTCATCACTACAACGACCGGTGAAGCCGACAATTATTATTATAGTCACACGTCGTTCTTACCGGCCATCCGACGTCTTGTCCGTGACTAATTTGACATTTCTAATTATAATTCTCGAGTGCAGTGGTCAGTGGCGGTAACTATAGACGTCGAGGAATGATAATGATAATATGATAGTGAGAAATATAACGCATATTATAATATATTATTACTCGTTTGGTTATGCACAATATTGACGAATCGATTGTATTATATTATTATAATTAAGACTGTAATACTTCAACAAGCTATAATAAATATATGAATGAGATAATGACTGAGTAACCTAAGTTTAAACTTTAAAATATTAAGCCTCCCCCACTCTCACCACAAGCTTAGCGAGACAGGGGAATCAACCCATAAGTTATATAATTATAAAATGACGTGTATTATATTATGTATTACGGTAATTTCTTTTGATATGAATGAAATTATTATTATAACAATTTTACAGCCCGGGCGACAACAAAGACGTAACACTATTAATCTTATTATTGACGGAAATTAATATTCCAATTTACAATGTGATACAAATTATAACGATGGTATATGTCATAATATAAAGTCTACAAAGTACAAGGCACCTTTAAATGATAATATGTAAAACTATCTAATTTGTGTATAGCACACATAGTAGTAGTTTTATAATAAAAATAATAAATTTAATACGTACCTTTTCGGTTTGTGCATTTAATAAAATAAACATGACGATTTATCCCTCAATAATATTGGATTTTATGAAGTTTACACGTTCTGTAGTAATATTCCGTGCAATAAATGTGATTATTTAATAATTTAATGAGTATACTATATAGGTAGTTTTAATTTGTTTTTTATTCATTTGGGTATCGCGTAGGATATGCACATTTTTTTTTTTTTTTTTGATCTTTGTTGGAGTCTTCGCGGAGACGGAAGAGCAGCAGCTGCAGACAACGATCGTGACTATATAGTGTCCGGTTTAAAGTGTCTTCGAGTTAAACAGTACAATTATAATAACATAATATCGTACGCATATAGTAATAATTACGGAATGGTTTTTTCGTCTACCACGGTAATCACTTCGGTACTTACGTGTGTTATTACTGTTACTACTATTATCGGTGTCTACAAATAAAAACGACGACGACGACGACCGAGTGAACTTCGTCACGCGAAACCAAACGCTATTCATATTCAAATAAACCGAAATTATGGTCTAAAAGAGTAACGTACATCGAAGTGATTAACATAATATCTCCAGAGTGCAGGTATAAATTATGTACAGGGTGATATTTTCTTACTCGATAACCGCGAAATAGTGCGGGAAATGTATAAAAAAAAAATGTTTAAATAATCTAAAGACTATCACAACCGGCGATTTCTAGTTACACACATACTTAATAGTACGGAAAAATAAAATAAAATCATTTCGACTTAACAGTAAGAACGATCTCGCCTCGTAGAACTATCGGATCAACTTTTTTGTTTTTATTCGGAAGAAGAAAACATTATTCAGGTTCGCGTTGAACTCAGATTTTTTAATTAGCTTTCAACAATACAATATAGAAGAATATAATATTATTTAAAAAATGTGCTCAACGATGGACAGTGTACATACGTCATGAACGTTTATTACGACTTCTCGGAAAAGACTTTTTACACTCGCAGTACAATACGTTAAGGCCTTTCGAATAAAATAAAATATAGCATAATAAATGCACGAAGAATGAGAGCTTTTCATGCGAGTCAAGTTTTTGTGCTGAAAACGCGTACCTATAGGCTCCGACACCCTTAAGAACAAACACTTACTATGTAATAATCGTAGGAAAATTGGTTCCCAAACGCTTCAAAAGAGATGGTATAATAACTAAAAAAAAATGCTTAATTTCAATTATATATTTTTATATTTGCGCCGAGACAAAAGAATCGCTCTGTATATATACGTATTCAATGAACAATGTACATATTATAGTCGTGTTTGGTTTTTTTTCTTTTGTATAAACGTATATACCTATTAATTTATGGTTTCCGACGAGCCTTGAGAAACTATTTAATGCCTACAATATAGTAATATATTATCTCCGCTTACGATGACTGTCGACTTGGTCGAATTTCTCCGGGTCCTCGAAATGTGTATATGGTACCTACTGTCGTCTCTGTTTGGAGGAAACTTAAATTAGTAACATAATAATATTATCGTTTACATCGGGTTAAAAATTTCAAGACAATGGTTACCGATGAACGCTGCAGACAAAACGCTCGTCTTGCTATAATAATAATAATAATATTATACTTGGGTATATTTTTCGTGTGCAGTGTCTCGAATTCGAATATTGTCAGCATCTATAATGTGTAAAATAATAATGCACATAATATAATTATTATTATGAAACATAAAATATCTGTTTAAAACCTCGTCACGCGCTCCAATTTTCCTACACAGACTATATTAATATAATATAAGAATATTGTGTACTTTATGACGTAGATATTACAAAATAATGTATTACGTTTAACGTAACTATACAACAACTATGAATAACGGTTTCTTAAACGTATTCAATCGCGACAAACAATATTTAAAAAAAAATCTGCAGGTGGTTTTCGAATAAAACGTTACAAAAAATTATAATTTTAGTAATATTCATTGATAGATAGGTAATAGTCTAAGTTACGATTTTTAATTAACGTAATTAGATAGTGTCGTTATATATATTTTAAACGTCAAATTTTTCGGAATTTTTTACACGATATTTCTATCGAAACGTTTTTTATTAACATGACTATGGCTTTCACAATTTCATATGACGTAATTAAATTTTCTAAAAACAAATTTCCAACTCCAAAATTTCTAGTTATCATTTGTGATTTGAAAAATATGCATTTCTACGTACAACTCGATACGGGGTCATTGATAAACCTATATCATTATAATGATAAAGTAGGTATAATAAATAAATATAAAAAAATATATTATGACGAAGATGGCTTTAAAATATTTTGAGGTTATCAATCAAAACTGATCTTTAGATACTAAAATTACAAAGTCATGTAACATAATTTTTAATTAGTTTCATTCCGAACGTATAGGTACATAATATATATACATAATATAAGTTATATATTCAAAATCTACTGATTATTTTTTTTTATTACAGTCAATTATTCTAAGTATCGTTGTTAGTATAATAATGCATTTAAGTTTTACTGGTTTTGGAAACCATACATTTTTGAAAAGCCTCGTACAATCGGTTTTTTTTTTAAATAATTAAATGAGATATAGGTACTTTACTTTACTCCAATATTACCGAATAATTTATCACGTCATAATGAATAATATTAATAATAGTGTAATATTCTATATTATTATAATATAATATAATAATATGGTTAACCTGCAACTCTTGTATATCACGTTTTATTTTTATTCGGTTCATGATTAAGTCACAATATTATATAGTATTGTGTCTTATAAAAGATAAAACTGAATTTACTAACATTTTTTGAACTTTTTTTTTATGATTGTTTGCTCACACATTATTCGATTAAACTCTCCACAATATTATAATATTTCCTCGCAAGAAGTCGCTTTTATAAAATATACATCATGAGAGTATATTATATCTATAGGTACTTACCAAACATGTTGACTCTCTCACGTTTTCATATTCTGAACTTCATGGTTTGATCTAGTCGAATTCGTTCCATTCGCCACTCCCCGACGACTTGACCGAATTATGTGTTGTGTATACGTAGACTTGCTCATTTGACTTGAAGGCCCTGAGCGAACACTCAGAACTATTAGATTTCGGTAACAGATGCAGGGATTTCGGTTTCAGAAGACCCGATGACAACTATAATTAAGTACTTCCATTTTTTTAGACACATTATGTATAGTTACTAGTTTGTACTTTAATTCAACTTCGTTTAACTAATTAACTCGTTTAAGATAGTCATAGTAGTCATAGTAGTGCCATATAATGAATGTTTCATTTTAAATGAAAATCTGCTTCTGCTTTCTAACAATATTTTTTATATATCAGAAGAACTGACTAATATATATAGTGAACCAAAAACAAATTTACATAATATAGAGAAAACTTCAATTGAAATAAAAAAAATATATATGCCTACCAGTATACCAAGGTATTTGAGTATTACGAGTTTTTTCATTAACTTCAAAGCGTTTCCAACCGTTTCCACGAAATTTGTTGTTGATGTTAAGTGCCAATATTACATCTTGAATCGGCAGAACAAACTAAAAAAAACTATAAGTAACTATTGATTCGATGAAAAAGAGTTACAACGAAATATTGTACGTACCTATATAATAAATACCATTTAAGAAGGTAATTTGCGGTTAGGCCTATCATGTAAAAGTACGTTTCATCAATAGGTATGTAGTTTACATATTTTGTGTGGCCGAAAGTATTAGGTTAAGATTTAACTGGTATTAAAAGTCGATTGCAGTGACATAAATACCAATAGAACTATTATTTGACCAAAAAACAAAAGAATTTTAGTGTGAAGTTATTTTTGAAATGGTATCAAACAATAATACAACAAAATCAATGATTTACCTAATTAATACATATGTGCGTACATAGTAAATTGTCTAGTTAAAACGAAAGGTGTTGCCTACGCACGCACAATTTATATAAATATAATATATAATATATTATCTTGAGCTGACGGACGTATTAACGGCTTTTTAATATCCCCTCACTCGTTCCGAGCCACTTACATAAAAGTATCGAATTCGACCACTGAGCAGGATGCGGGACCGCCAAACGTAAACACAGGCCACAGCTATTATATCCCACCACTTATTTAAAACAGTGGAACAAACTAAGTACTTAGGGCTTATACATAAATAAACGTAATGTAAAAAATAAATAAAATGGTTTCCAATGGACAAAAAAAAAAAATAGCAGTCATATACGAAACAAAGTGACAAACTACAGTCTTATAATACAGAGTGGTTCATAAAGCACGATCACCCCTAATGTTTACTTTAATGATGAATAATTTGTTCAAGCTATGATTTTTTTGAATTGATTTTTAAATATATCTACAAAGATACCATAATATTTTCGAATTATCGAGATTTCACGTATCACTTATGTAGTGTCAACACAAACTTCTGTTTCTCAATGGGAGAACCTGTACCTAAATTATTTAGTGGGTAATTTGTTTTTAATAATATTGTAAATTGTAATAAATTCACCTAATTTAATTAAAATGCTTACGAGTAATTTCTCAGTTATCAAAATGTATATTATATACTAAGGATAATATTTCTTAAAAATGGTTTCACAACAATTTAAGTTTCATATAATATTGGATCTAGTGTAGTTTGATATAGTATGATCATTTTTACGAATTAAAAATGTTGATAACAAAAACTTTCAAATCTCCATTATATCTACCAAACCCATTATATTTAGTACATTAAGCTTAAATAACTCAAAACTACTCGGTTGAATAATTTTGACTTCTATTCGTGAACATTTTCAGAAAAAATATCTGCTAAATAATTTACAGCACAAAAGGAGGGGTTTCATTTGAAAAACAGAAGTCATCTGTACTCAGCAAAACACTCTTTAAGTATCTAGTACAAATTATTATATCAAGAGTTTAAAGACGTGATCTTGTAGTGTATTTAACTTTTCCGAATATCAGATTTTGAACCACTGCATTGTTGACCAAAAAAAAAAAGGTAGAGCTGGTTGGTGAATCACTCTCCAAATATATAATATATTATGTATCAACGCTATATTAAAACGATTTCGAATCGTGCGGTTAATCACCAGGTGTGTGTGTTTCGGTTTCGTTAAATTCGTACTTAGCACGATAGGAATTACGCGGTTTTCTATAAAAATAAAAATAATAAAGGACACGTAATTCGCCACACACGACACATAAATAAATAAACGGCATCTGTCCTGCGCCCTTTTTATGTGTGCTATATTGGTATGACCTCTGCATCGTATGCGGGCGTGTACCTACCTATATTTATAGAATATTATAATAATCGTCTCGACAATTTATTTATACACACGGTTTTATCATTCATTCGAACCACGTAAATATAATAATATCGTAACGAACTTTGTACCACTTTTTGCACGCCATATTATTAATATAGAGATACCGATTAAAACCACGATGATCGCGAAATGATTAAATAATAATATTACATATAATATTATGTAAATCAATAATTAAAACGAAAATTATTACTTAAATTATTATGAGTATGAGTAACAGTGACTAACGTGATTGTAGATTATTAATACAAAATATCGCATTTTTATATACCTGACCGCGATACCAATATTTTAATTGTTTTTTTTTTTACCATAATATACAATGTTTGTATTTAGCGGACTACGTCATTTTTATATAATATTATAAAAGCATGCATTATTACAGCATGACTAATTTATACCCAACAGGGACGATTTTATATGTGTGTACATAACAATAATATTATAATCAAATTCGAATCGTTTCGGCAGTAGGTAAGTATATAATATTATATTAGTACGTATAGCTAGTTTACCTACGTTCAATTGATTGTCGACGAATTCTGTTTTTGCACCTCCGTGGCGACTTCCGATTGTTTTCGGGCAATCCGAGATTAAACGGGCTTGGCGTATATATAATATATGGTCATACATTAAAAGCTCCTACACGCGACATGACAGGCGATACCATGGTTACATGACGAGTACCAAGCTCCTGGTAAGTTACCAGTACGAAAATTATATATGTATATAACATTATAACATAATATCCAGGTCCTACGCTGCTTTAGAATATTGGTTCCTACACGAAAATATAACGCTGTATAAATTAATTAAATTTTAGATAAAAATAATATAATATTATTCCTGCCCACTATGTTCAGACTTAGGACTACCCATACAACCCAGACTGTGTGGTGAAAAATGTTTAGTGCGTTGCAAATATTGTTAAAATATATTTTAAAAGAATAGTAATCGAATCGACCGGAAGAAATTGTAGTATTAATTGATCATGATGCATAAAACAACGTCAATTTTTTTTTTATAACCGTAGAGGAACTCGCACATAATCATGTCCATAATATTATATATATATATATGTATACCTGCAACGACCCGCGTAGGAACTATATTTTACATTTCCTGAACAGCATATAATATAATATATACATAATGTGCCGAGGGGACCGTCGTTATTCGTCGTCGTCGTCGTCGTCGTCGGCAATTGAATATTAAGAACGACGTAAAATGTAAAAAAAATAAAAATTGGCGCGCAATTTATCGTATTCGCGCGTCACGGTCGTTTTGCGGCCCCCGTATTACACGAGTTACAAGTATTCATTTTATTATTATTTATATAATATTATGTTATTGTCCGTGGGCACCGCCCACCAAAATTCCTATATTTATACAAAAACGATTGTGCGTTTGTTGGTATCTGATAACCTCGGAAACTACTGTACCGATTGGCGGCAAAATTTTGGCCACATATTCCCGGAGACTCGTGGACAGTTTAGCGATTCGTTTTTCAAACCAAAAAAGTCACTATAGGGTGGCTCACACAGGAATTTCGTTTTGGCTCGTGAAAATGGAATAGTTTTTAGCGGGGTTCCTGCTATGGTTACATAAATAAATGGGACTTATTTATATATATGCATTCTAGTGTAGCTCGTAGTTTGTAGCTTATATACTGAAAAACTACTCTCGATCGATTCTGACGAGCATTGCAGAGGTTGTTCTCAGAAATATCAGAAAAGTATAAAATATATAAATACGGTATGTGCAGATAATGGACACAGTTACAATCAATTGCAATTTTTCGTATAATATATTCGGACGTCGTAGGACGCGGTTAAAATAATCATGGTTCTTTATTCGCCCACCACAGAATCCAAACTTTTTAATACGATTGTATACTAAAATGAATGAGTTCCTAATATGTTATGATAATAATATCAACCTAATTATTTTCGACAAACACGGCTAATTGATGAAATCAAAAGTGATCTAATAATATATCATCAAACTTTGACTCCTGTCCGATTTAATATTATTTTATGATTTCAATAGTGCATATTAATATAGGTACTATTAAAATTGTTTTAACTTTAAATTTGTTGAACGCAACACTGAAGTATATTAGTATAATATTGTTATAGTGTCTACACAGCACTTCTGATAGGGACGCGACTCACTCGTATTTTAATCATATAATGATGACACAATGACACAATCCTACCGCAAATAAAAAAGAGTACGATAGTGCGCAAACACATACATTATATAGTGCAAAATTTGCGTCCGTGATGGTGTGGAGCGCATTTCCGGTCATCCGGTCCGTGCTGAGTTCAAACGAAATCCTCATTTCCAACCACGTGTAAGCTGTATAGATTTGTGTATATAATTTATTTGTTTGTTAAAAATTCACCGGACAGGACGTCCTTTAAAACAATAAGTTAAACTTTTTTTTGGAAAATGTACTTCACCTTGGACCCTTATAAGGTTTTGAAGTTTTTTTGTCATAACATCTTTAATAATGGTTTCCGCAAAAATAATGCAAGCAGTTTCGAAATGTGCGTTGAAATTCTTGAATTTTTTTTAAGCTCATGAGGAGGGGTGTGGCAAAGGCCATTTATTCCATACATTTTTCAAAAAAATTCGTTGTTGCCCTTCAATTCTATGTTTAGAAAAATTACACATTGAACAATAATGCGAGTACTTAACGTGCGTGGCGGCTTTTAAAAATGTTCGTTCGGTAAATATTTAGGCACGCCATGAATATTGAAAATTGTTATTATTATTATTTTGCAGTCATCTAGTTTGGAAACCGTCCAAATAAAAAGTCGTCACTGCTGCGTTGGACATAATATAATATATTATTATATCATAGTATTATAAATTTATAAATGAGGTACCTACCTGCGTAAAACGGAATAATTGTAATTATAGAATATCATTAATTCAGAGCCTTGGTTTTTGTGAAACTGCGAATATTTTTTCATTTTAATATTTTGGGATTCTTATGAATAATCTTTATGAATCACACTAATTAGAATTCATTAACAAAATGTTATATTACACAATATGTTTGCATATATTTGACCGTAATTTTGTACATGAACAAAATCGCACGTGTATCAATGAAAATTATGCGAACAAGTTATGGTCAGTCTTCGAGCGGAGCGATAATACATAAACTAACATTCAGTTCACATTTAGGTTAATAAATAGAAGGTTTAGATGTTTAGAAGATAATAATATTATTTAAAGCTTTCTAAATTAATTAAAAGAAAAAATTAGCATTATCCCTGGTCCTAAACTCTAAAGGAGCAAATTTAAAAACAAAAATAATTGATATTTTTTCTATAAGCACGGGGATTAATGTGTTACGCAAAAATTAATAGAGCATAATTAGGTGAAGAGGTTCAAGTCGATGAAATTTACCATGACCCAGTAATAATAAGCACATTTAAGTATAATCTAAAAATTTCAGTTGATGTTGATCGATCATTTTCGATTTACAAACATTTACTAGCGGTCAGACGTAGGTATCATAGAAGAAAATATTGAATGGCATTTTTACTAATTAATTTTATTAGTAAAGAATGAAAAGGGAACTTTTACCCATTCAAACTATCATCTTTACATACTTAGTTTTTAGAAATAAATGTTAAAATGTATTTATTTATTGCGCAAAATATGTTACATACCTATTTACAAACTTTTTTTTTTGTACTAGTTATAATAAATTTTTTTTAATACTATTATTAGTATTAAATATACCTATTATTTTTTTTCATTGCATATTCTCATATTTTTTACTGCATAATATTATACATATGGCTTGTTTTGATGCTTTGTGTGCCTAAAAATCCATGTTGTAGACTCATTATTATTCAATAACAGCATCCGAGTAGCACCGCTTAACAAAAAAAAAAATAAATATTTTATCATATAAATGTCGATTATGTATAATATCATAATAAATTATTTACTACTAAGTCTATTAAAAATTTACCATATTATATCATAATATACCATTTAAGCCCCTGCAATAGAGACGAATAATTATCAATCGTTATATAATTGTGTGAGCACGTGAGTGTTCGTTTGGCATACATGACTAATTTATATAAAAAAAAATAATATTCATTCGCATTAATATAATATTATGCATACGAAAAATTACGAAATAATAGGTATTCTTCGGTCGAGTTAAAAGAAACAACCAAACAAACGAACGAACAAATGAGACCGTTCGAACGAAATTTAAACGTAATATTCGTCTGCGAAACACACTCACACAAAGCGATTTAAAAAAAATATCGAAGACGAAACTTTACAGCAGTCGTCGGTCTAAATAGGTACAACGCAAAGGATACGCACGTTCACTTGTAGGAAAACTGAAAAAAATAATATTATATTTTATATTAACGGTAAAATATAAAAGGTACAACCGATTATAGGTTGCAATACGATTCGTGAAAACATCAAAGGTCGCGCTGCAAAAGTATTTTGTAAAACATTTTTATATTATTATAAAATAAGTCGTGTCGAGGCGCTCGGTATTTTGTAGTTTTGTCGTTATTATAATATATTATTTTATAATGACGTTATACATGTTATTATTATTGTCGTCAATTATTATTGGTTGTAAAAGAACAAGAAACAAATTCCGACTTAATCGCGGTCGTTTGGCATTCGTTATTCAACATTTTACGCGTTATTTTTTTTTCCCTCGTACGACGACGACTAATGCGCAATAAACGACGGTTACTGCGCAGGTGGCAACGACGGCGGTTCGACAAAAGCGTATTATTCGGGTCGTATAAAAAGTATAACGCTCGTTCTAATAGGTACTATGTACTTGGCGACGTATCGTGCCTCCCATATATGTATTTTACCTACATCGTTTTACAAGCATTTATTACAAATTTGAAAGCGACTGACGGCGATTTCATTCGTGTTTAGCTGTGGAGACTTTATCAACAAAAAACTCGTCCGCGTGAAAGTCCAACGGCTATAATTATATACATATTATATGAACAGGGTGATACGCCAAGCACGCTCACCCCCGTTTGTTTCTTCTTTAGTATTGAATCTATTCAAATATTATGATTTTTGGAACTTTTAACTATACTTAAAGGCCACATTTTCGAATCCTGGAGGATTACTTAGGGAGGGCCGTGTGGCGATACTGAGTTCTGTTTCTCTACGGAGAACCACCATTTTTTACAGTAAATTATTTAGTTGATAATTGTTTTTGAAAATGTTGATGTACGTAATAAAAAATACAAAAGTGTAGTTTCTTATAGTGTAGAACTTCCTGACCCATATTAGAAAATCAGAAATTTTAATCGCCCCAGGACACGTCTTGCGTGTAACATAAAGACATTAAACAGTTTGAAAATATGCGGTCTTTAAGTACTTATATAATTAAAAATTTCAAAAATCCGATTTTGAATAATTGGATTATTGAAGGAGAAAAGCGGGGTGAGCACGCTTGGTGAATCACCCTGTAGATATCATTATATAATGTTGATATATACAGTGTAAAATATACGCCGTAATACGGTACACGGGTACTTTATTTCATCGATTTGATTCCGTTTGTTTAAAAATAACAATAATCAAGTGTTTCCGCACAGAGGAAAAGCGAGCGAAACGTTTTGAAAATGACGATTGTTGTCGTTATATAGACGACTATAGCCATAGTTATATAGAGTGGTATATTATACGGTAGGTATATAATAATGTTATTGTATATATATATTGTCGTCGAGAACGTCACAAAGGATAAGAGAAACAAATTTATATATTATTATCTCTTGTCCACGATTTTCTTTGTTGTCGTCGTCGTCGTCGTCGTCGGTATATACGGCACATTATATAAAGGTAACGAAAACATGGTATTATGTAAATATTTTATGTTCCATAACAGCAGCGGTCGGCGCATATCAATGGCCCCGCGACTACCTATATCGTATATTGCCCACCAAACGTTTTACGAAAGAAATTGATTACCTTTTTTATGGGTTTTTTTTCACATAGATTTTCACCAAAAGTCAAAACCGATGAAAATATAATCGTATAGTAGCTATTATAATAGGCAACTCTTATGTGTTCGTGTTCGACTCAAAGCTGCAACATATTATTTTAACAGTTTATATATATGTCAGCTATATGTTTAATGCGTTTGTGCATTCGTGCATTTTTTTGAATTATTTTCCGGGTCATCGATCTGTGTTTGAAAATATTCAAAGAAGAATAGTTTTCGTTGATCTATAAAAAAAGAAATTAAAAAAAAAGCGGGTAAGTAGATGTCGCTCTTCTGTACAGTAGGTTACAAGTGAGTCAATGTATAATGGATTGTATAAAACTTGAATTCAATGATATAATATCATTGTATAAGAAAAACGATTCTAAGTGGAGACAGTTTATCAGTCTGGAGTTTTTAAATTTTTATTATTTATTATAGCCTTTAAGTTGAATTAATATTATAATATTATAATTTTTTATTCGTTGCTACGGTGATAAACAAATCGAAATTAAAATCTCATTTTAAGCGGTTTTTTGAATTTGTCAGTAGTTATTCCCGCGGCATTAAATAACTATTGAGAAAATCGAAAAATGACCTCTCTAAAGTACCATGTTGATCCAATTTGCTAAAAGATAAAGTACTATATGTTGCAATCGAAGTACTTCTTCTGGTAGAAATTGGGGATATTAACGTTTCCAAATAAACACGGAACGGTGCGAAACATTTATTACACTATATTAGTGAAAAACATTTTTTTTTTTTGAGGGGGGGGAGGTTATGGTATATTTAAGTAGGTACTAATAATAGGATGTAAAAAGCCTCAAGTTAGGTCATACACGTCTTGGCCACAATTTCGTTAAATCGACCACGGTTGCCATGTACGGAGAGTGAAACAATTTTGTTAATATTCAAAATCGAAAATATTGAATTACCGTTCAATAGTATTATATTATACGTTGCACGCGCGATCGTTGCAGTGTTCGTGTCGTTCGGGATGATAATATATTGTCCGCCATCGTATTCGATGCAATAACCATAATATTATTGTCGAAGACTACCACAACTTCAACTCTGTGGTGTGTGTCCCGACATCAACGACCGAGGGTCACTGTGGCAGCAGATCGACCGACCCGTTTCGGCGTACTCATATTGTATTATATATAATAATACGCAGGTGTAATATTATATCGCACGAATTAAAAAACACGTTTGAAATAATAACATACCTGCGATGTAACCGCGTTTCGATGAAAATTAAAAATATATAAACCGTTCCAGTTATAGCAGCAGATCGATAATCGATTTTCCTATCGTTTTGCAGACCCGCGGGTCGTCTTATCCGGTCCGATTTGCCGGTCTGCGGTCTCATAAGTCGTGGCTCCGATATTAGTGGGCGAGCGACTTCGTCCACCGATTAAGTTCTACTATTAGACAAACAAACACAACCGCAATTAAATAAAACATAAATGTTCAACACGAATCAACAATCCAGGCCGCAACAAAATAGACCAATTTCAAATTAAAGCACCGATACCACTCTTTCGTGGTCACGTTATCAAGACCTATAAACCAAAAAATTCCACCAAAATCTTCCTATCACTAGTAAAAGGCCCGAGCCTGGTATAGAAAATAGGCCAATCAGGACGTCCCTGCAAAGCAAATTAAAGTGTCGTCTAATTTACAATTATTTATTTAAAATTATTTATAAAGTTTCTATAACTATACAGTTTTAAAATGTCGGAACTAATTGTATTTTGTAATTAGTAAAGAAAATCGCTCATTCCATACTCTCACATACAGTTGTGAACATTAATTTTCCACTACACTTTTAAAATTGAGATAATATAAACATGTTCCTTAATACTTTAGAGTGATTGTACATTTTTTTTAACAAATATCACCATTAAATCCCCGATCGTCCCGAAAAAAAATGTTTGTAAATATACGAACTATTTCGTTGGCGCGTGACTTTGTTTTCAAACTTCACAAAGTTTGGCACCTAACCAGAAAAAAAGGTTCGACACTCCTACTACAGGTAGGTATGTATTATTATGGTATATACATAGCTCGTGCAGTATATTGATTCACGGAGCTTTTTAAAAATCTCGTGGGCCAAGGGTCCAAAGTCCTCTGTTTTCTGCAACCAAAACGACGTACACGCAGGATTTTCGATCGCCTTTCTATCGTCGTGGGTCTCCGATTTAAGGATATAAGTTTTATTCAACCCATTGAAGACGATGATCAATGATCTAAAAATATGTATAATATTCCAAATCCTCGTTTTGTCGCATGTGTCATATTATTTAATATAAATTGTACAATTAAAAATTATATGACGTGTTTATATAATTTCTATTCATTTTTTTTTTTTTATAAGGCCATCGAATAAAAAAGTTTGGAGACCCCTGTGCTATTATACTGACCATGGCTACCGTCTATACGTATATCATTATAATATAGCTTATTTAAATTATTATACAATCATGATAATGTTAAGGTAACCCGTGGTATAGTGTGCATTTTATTATTACTTTTTTTACACACGTCGAGTCGTCTCAGCTCGTTGTACCTTCCGCGTACGTAATAAATATAACTTTTACGATGTAATGAATAATATACATTTTTAATGCATTTTACACGACAATCGTAAGTGCTGCGTAGTTTTTAAGTCGTATCGATCTATATATTATAATTATTATATTATATATATTATAAGCGCACATCATATATTATTATATTATTGGTTGACAAAATATGTATATATCGACGGCGTTATCTTTTACCGGTGATCGCACCAGATACACAATAATATTATGTAGGTATACAATGTTAGATCCTTACTACAGTGAGAGCCCATCGCGACCACAGAAATTATGTCTACGGAATGAATGAATTTTGATAGACAGCTCCTTAAAAACAATATTATTGTTATTGCGATTACCTACACTTACAAACACTGTAAATAGTATTATTACAATATATAATATATCCACTCAGAAAGAAATGTACGATGGGCGTGGGGCTAACTCGAAAGCGTCGGGTCGAGGTGCAAGGAATGATTTTTGTGTGCAACCACTAAACAACCGTCCTACGTCGCCACCAGTATAACCTATGAGAACATAATATAATTGTTTTCATTATTATTATTATCCGTTAAGGCTCCCCAACAACGGTAGTGGTTATTAACCAGCCACTTTTAGATTAGATACAGCAGGTTAAAACGTGAAAATACATTATTTACATTTCTTGACTTAAGTTTATGTTGTGGAAAAAATAATTCGTGTTTCATTTTTTTTTTCTTCCGTGTTTTCTTCGTTAAGTGCATGTCGGAGTGAGACTGAGTTAATAAAAATTTTTCGTGGTTTGGTGTATTTTGGGCATTTGGCCACGACGTGATTGATCGTGAGGTTTATCTCGCGTGTGTCGCACGTCGAGGGCGGTGACGAAGAAGGAGTGGGATAAATGCGCGTTCTGTATTCAGACTAGGACGCGATTATTACTTCATCTCCTCTATTTAAAATAATAATAATAATATAATACAATATTATATCAAACAAAATATGTCGTTCGTTACGCGCATTTTCGAGCGTATTATTATTATGTAACAGGGGGGGGGGGGTTGTCCTTACAGTAATACGTACAAAATATTATATTATACCGTATGTTATGTGCTTTTATCCGACGTGTGGCGAACGGAACGACAAACGATTACGAACGACGACGACGACGCGTATAATATATTATTATTATTATTATTTTACGCGTAAGCACCTACATATACGTTGTGTACAACAGGTGACTACAACTACAGGTACGGTGCGTGAGGAAATCCAATTCGTGTGCGTACACACACACACACACACACGCACCCGTGACACAAATATAATATATACATATATTACAATAATAATAAAAAAAAATAGATAATAATAATGAATAATAAATAATAAGAAAAAAAAACGTGCGTGCCAGTGTGTATGTGTGTGTGTGTGTGTGAGCGCGAGTGCGTGTAAAGTGAAGGTCTCTGGTGTGTGGATTTCGGCCGACCGTGAACCTCTCGCGGCTCTCGGTTCGTCCTTACGATGCGCGAGGTGTGCGTGCGCAACTGCGTGCGTTGCGCGCCGACTTTCATTGTCAAGTTCGTCTCTCGGGGGGGAAATTAAATATGGAAAAACGAAATAGGACCGCGCGAATTCGTGTGTGGCGCCGCTGAAAACCACCGCGTGACGTACATATACCTCCTATTATATTATGCACAGCGTAAAACAACATCTTTTAATAGTAATTCATAATGCATGCCAGGCGCCCCCGGCGGCGGAAGGAAAACCACCTGCGAAATAAATCGTCTATTATCTCCGGCGGCACGGCCGCCGCGCCGACGACCGTCAGTCTCGCGCTTCCCGCGCAGCGAACACGACATGATGATATTATCGTAGACGAGCCTACGCGCGGGCCCCCAACGACAAATTTTGGGTCCCCGTGCTAAATGTTTTTGCGGGCCCTATAAAAAAATGTCCAATAAAATACAACCCATTACAAGCGATACGAATGTCCACACACGATTTTTATTCAACATAATATTATGTCGTAAAATAAGTATTCCTACCAACATTTTGAAATTTCAAAAATTACAAATTTCGTTTCAACGGGCCCCTGCACCCCAAGTCCAATAGTCCCTCCTTGTAGGGGACCTGCCTACTAACGATATTTATAAGCTGCAGGCACGTCCTAAAGTGCTTGCAGTTGCGATCATTTGAATTATAACACTATCCGAGTTCTGTGTTCAAGAGTATTCCATTTTACTCGAACACTCAAGGTAAAACCAAATGTTGAAATTAGAGCTTTAACGTTATAAATTGTGTAAAATGATTATGCCTGCAAATAATATGTGAAATCGCCGGTAAAAAAAATTAACCGCATAAAGCACTCCGAAAAAAATATAATATGTATGAATGCAATGTCACAACAAGGGAGGCTTAGCTCCCCTGACTAAGATTTAGCTCTCCCTTCTCCCCCCAAAAAATTTAAAAGTTTTGAATTTTTACCTTTTTCATAGCCCGATTGACTCTGCACTCAGCAAAATATTTTATCGACAAATTATATTCTACAACTATTGTCCGAGTGCACCCTTAGTGTTATAAACGAATTAAATTTAACAGCCTGAACCTCAGTCCACAGCTGTATATGTACCTATTTAAGATATACTAATCAGCTAAAAACTTTTGAGATACAGATCTGACATTCCACTATAATAGTACAAAGTATTATATATATACAATCGTTATAAAAATTTGTGTAAACCGAAATAATAAAATAAATAATAATAGGTAATCAAATATTTTTTGGTTATAAGCCAGTTTGCACCTTCTAGTGGTGCACCATTAGTAACGAAATTAACTGGGGCGCACTCTGTCTACATCATAAATGTTGACCCAATTTTCTTGGGTCGCTTCTTGATACCTTATTCCGGGCACACTCGGGACATAAAGTAAGAATCATTTTGGGACGCACTCGCGGAAACTCCCGTTGAATGGGATAATATTGTAATTCATGGCAATAGTAAAAAATGTCAATATTGAATAACATAATTTTATCTTAGTAACACAGAAGTTCAAACGTATTTTCCGATTGTGCACCAAATAAAACCAATCGCTGATTGAAAATGTTTATTAAAAAAAAATAACGAATTGGAAAAGTCATAATGTAGTAATCAATTTTTTTCTATTAAATTTTAATAACTCACTGACGATTTCTCCCTCCCAATCCACTGTGCCTTACATATAACGATCGTTTTTTCGTCAACATATTACAATTTCCCATATAGTCGTATACATCGAATATTTCTATAATATGTTATCACATTAAACTTTTTCAAATTTTAATAATTATTTGAAAGCCTTAAATAATATATTCATAATTTTAAGGTTAAAAATAATAAAATAATATAACATACTTACATAGTATCGAATAAAAAAGCAGTTTCTTTGAAAGCCCGTGACGATTTCAAATACAAGTAAAACATATTATTTAAAGTATTTATTGTATCATAATATTTCTCGTAATTCAAAAATGGATAAAAAAGTCTTCTATGTCAAACCACTTGTAATATGATCGCGTAAGTATGCGATTTTACTATACATTTTTTTCTCAACAAATGTTCGCGGTCATAATGTTATATATTATACTTGACAATATGTATAGGGTTCACCAATCATGATCATCACACTCATTTTTCCTTTACTACATATATTGAAATAAATTCTTATTTTTTAAATTTTTATTTTTTTTGTAACATTTAAGAAGTGTTCTAGGACAAATACAAACGTATTTTTTTTTTAGCCTAACCTAACCTAACCTAGCCACTCTTTATTAGGTACTGTAAGCACATAATTTTGTTTTAAAAATGATGATGCGTGTATGTGTATCTGAATGGAAATACAAATGTGTTATTTCTGATGTATTTAAATGTATATATTATACATAGATAATAATAATAACAATAATTGTAACATAATAATAATTAATATATTTAAAGAATGTGGCGATTTTAAAACTAAAGTAATTACTATTGAAATATACTTATTACTATACTAATTACTAACATTCTTAATACAAATTTTATGAATATAATAAGTTGGTAGGTACTAAACTAAAATATTAACATGTATTTAATATTCTGTGTAAAACTATTATTAAAAAGTAAAAACTATTACTTCATAATATGGATAAATAACAATTAGGAAACTTCTCGTTTGGATATATTTAGATACACGAACGTTCTTAAAAAAAAATCATGCAATCATACAAATTTTCAGTTAAAAGGGAGGTTTTCATTTAAAAAAAATTGTATATCATAATTTAGGACACTGTTATTACATAGGTAGTATATACAAAAACTAATTGTGTAATTGAAAATACGATCTCTAAAATACTTAAAAATTTCAAAAATCAAAATTCGAATAAATGCTATATTAGAGGAAAATATAGGGTTCAGCGAATCACCTTGTGTAATTTTTTATTCTACGATTACAGACATTGACCCGCGAGACTTGACGGTTGTAATAAAATAGGTCGCCGGAGTTGAATTCAAATAAAAAGAATTACGTAAAACATTCATAAAGCGCTCGTACGGGCCGCAGACTACGCGTGTTGTTTTATACCTACTTGTATTATTAAAATACGATCTAAGTATAATGTAGGACAAAACTGTAGGTACCTACGCATAATGTAGGAAAAGTTTATATGATCATGGTTTTTGTCCGTTCAATTTATTCTTACCGAATCGTCCGAATCAAAATAATAATAATATGATATGCACGCAATACCTATATCATCTACTATTGAATTACATATATTTCTTTCGGCCGTCGCAAAAATAAATTTATCCGAATTTATTTGTCTAATCATTTTGGTCAAGTTTCAATATCATCCGCTGTGACTTGGATAGGACAAAAACCGAATTCGTTATTAATTATAAATTAACTGCGGTTCATTAATCGAATACAACATATTGTATATTATAGGTATGCGTGATAACTATTGAAAAGTTATACATAACTACGTAATGACATTATTATGTCTCGAAACCTATATGGAGTTATTAAATAATAATTATCTTAAGCTTATACTGACAGGCAGGGAGAGAGAGCACGGGGTACAATAAGGTATAATATGTATCAAATTAAAAAAAAAAACTATCGCCAGAGGGGGGAAACCCAAGCTTCAAAAGAAAATTTAAAACTGTACTGAATCGTTTACGCATATCGCCAAACCCGGTTTGCCCACAGATAGTATTTGTGACAATGGGAGAAGACTATATAATATTATATGTGTTAATCCTGTGATCCTGTTGGTCTGATAATATACGACACATAATTCTAAACGAATCCGACCTAATCTATGGTCCTCGCTGTTTCCTGTTCAAAACACTGCAGTACACCCACCGCCTATAAAATATATGTATCACTCGGACCAGACCCGGAGGACCACATCAGAGTGCTCGACCACATTTAAAAAAAGAAAAACAAATTTAATTAAAAATGTAACCATATACATTATGACAATATTTTAGTGTATTGTGCAGCTGAAGTTGTGATGGAGATATGTTTAAACAAAAAGTTTGAAATGTTCTCGACTGTAGGAGCAACAGCAAAAACTAAAAACGGTATATTGCAGCTACAAAATATTATAATATTCCTAGGTAGTACGATGATAATTTTTCCTCGGAAAACATCGAATAGCATCTCGGACGAGCACTCTGTACACGCACGCACAATATATATGATATTATACGAATTAATAATAATATGTAGGTTATCGTTATAGGTACCAATGCGACGATGTATATACGCATCATTGCAGTCATGTAACCGGCGAAAAAACGGGTGTTAAGAAAACTACTAATAGTATACGCACATAATAATAATATATAACACGCGGCGTATATGCATATTTTTAGGTACAACGTGTATAATATACGATATTATATTATGTGTAATTAATTCATCGAGCACAATTACCGAATACCTTTTAAAAGTTCAAAGAAGTCAAACTCGCACGTCGCGCATCGTAGTTTTATCAATGAGATTTCGACACGTCATAATTATTATTCCGCGCACCTATATATAAGAGGCATACTATACCCACACTATTCCCATATTATAATGTCTATACATACAACATATACCGGGTGATGCCGTACTCATTATTTCAAAAAAACTATGAAAATGTTTTTAAAAATATTTATTTTTTTCACTATTTTTTTTTATCCTTCACATTTTAAATTTTTTTCCGTGTGAGTTTTTTTCCATAATTGCGTTTGTAATTCACTACTTTAAAGCAGAATATTTCTCGGAGTAATCCGTTGTATAAACATTTAATTTTCGCCGATTAGCTAATGAGTAAGTATTATATATTTATATTATACATTATTATTATATTATACTTATAAGTATTTAAAGTTTAGACAGCCGGAGTAGTGCAGGCCGTACAGGGGAACAGCTGTTCCATGTGCAAGGGGAATCCCAGAAATGTTGATCCACTACTCCAATAATCTAAATGTAGAATATTATGTTTAACTAATAAGCTATACTCGTCCGAAATGCGTATTTGTATTGATCGAAATACTCCGGATAATAATCTGCTACGGAACGCAAAATAAAAAATGTACGCTGTCATGCAAAATGGTAGCATAATTTAAAAAAAAATTATAAAATAGTAAAAACATAATTTTTTACCCAAAATTTTTGTTTTTTTACTACTCAAAATCGTGTAAGCGAAATATTTTCAAAAACGTCACAGTGTATAGTATTTTAAAATAATGATAGTGTCTTACGTTAAATGCATCACCCCGTATGTTATATACGATGATTTACGCGTGCAGCGTAATTAACATTTTTATCATATAAAGATTTGTGTAAGTACGAAGCGTTACAGATAGCCCGCGCTTGACCCCCGGCCCCGGTCGTATACAAATTATACCTGTATGCGTGTTACGGTGGTTTATTTTTCTTATAACTTCCCGACGACGGGTAAACGTACATATTATTATAGTATGTACACGACGATATATTAACGAATTATTATTATTTTAAGTACAATGTAATAATATAATGTATCGTATATTACCTATATTATACTCTATAGATACGCGCAACGGCGGTCCGCCGCGTGCAGGTGGTATAGGTACCACTCTTTATATATATATATGATATCATTATATTCAATTAGACGTTTGTGTCCCATATTATATAATAATATTATTCATCTTCTACTGTGTATAACAATAATTGAATAACGCTCGTGCAACTACAGGCCTTGGCTGCGAGAGCCCATATTATACGATATTATGTACCCATTACCCGCGTAGGTATACATTAATGTGCTGCAAGTAGTACCTATAAATGTTATATGTTATAAATTATACAGACGCCGCTATCCGTAAACGCGAGGATAGTAATATTATTAAGTAAGTGACGCGAGCAAGTTGTTTTGTATTTATCGTGTTTTCGAAATCAGGTATTTTGGGCAGCGAGATTCTTGCGAGATGCGGTCACTCGCTGCTCAGTCGCACCCCGCGATGTAACCGTTCGAGAATTGAGAAACATGCGACGGGTTGGGGGCAGCACTACATTTATTTTTTCACAGAAACGCGAGATATCTATTCTTTTAGAAATGACAAATAAATATGTATATTTTTTAAATTATAAATATTGATATTCAGTTGCCAACATATTTGGGTTGCAGTAGATATGGAGCTATTAAGTACAAGCTGTTTATTAAATTTTGGTACACAAAAATGTATATTTCCTTTATAACGGGTATTATAGGAGTAATTCACTTTGGCTGCATTAAACTTAATAGAATATTTCTAAAATATAATTTATGAATGAATACAGCTAAGTTCTAAATAATATACAGAATTTTTGTTACAATGCATGGACTTCAATAATATAAATTTAATTAGCCTTTTTTATTTTTATTTAATTACTTATTTTTAATTAAAAAATTAAAAAAGGTGGATAAGTGGATGTCGCTCTGCTGTACAGTAGGTTACAAGTGGGTCACTGTAATGGATGGTGTTAAATTTGAATTCAATGATATAATATCATTGTATAAGAAAAACGATTCTGAGCGAAAACGGTCAGTCAGCCTATGATATTACCAAGTATATTTGATGATATTATTGTGAATAAAGTAATTTATTTATAACCTATTTACGTGGAGCCTTGTTTTAAATTTTAAATCCTTAGCCATAAAAGTTAAACATTTTATACATTTTTAACCACAAAATAATAAATAAATTATAAATTTGATAAATGTTGTCAAAATTTGAACTTTAAATGCTTATAAAAAAAAATTGTGCCTATGTATTTTTAATATTTTTCAACTGCTATTAGAACGATATATCAGGAGCCTTATATTAAATTTTCACGCTTTTTTACCCAACAAATAAAAATTTATTGTTATTTATAGAAAAAAAAACTAAAAAAATTGAAAACTGACAATGTCCGTAAACAGCTCAAAAAGAGTCAAAATATTTTCAACATTTTATGGTGTATAGAAAATGCTAATATGAACATTCAGTGAAATTTTCAAGTATCTACAGTCATTTGTTTTTTAATTACAATAAAATAAGAAAATTGTTACATGAGAAATCGAGTAAATATCAAATGTTGTAAAATATAAATTTCAGACGCTCATAAAAATTTAATTTAAGTTTCTTCTAGACATTTTTTTTTTGATAAAGGTAGACAAACTTATGAGTAATCTTATATTACATTTTCAAATCTTAGATTTAAAAAGAAAAATTTTTATGAATTTCAACTCAAAATAATTTGCTATTTTTCGTGATTTTTCCGTATTTTTTCAAGATTTGAACTTTAAACGTGTATAAAAAAAAACTGTGACTAAGGATTTTTAATTTTTTTCATCTGCCTTTGAAACAATAACCTAGGAGCCTTCTATTAAATTTTCAAGCTTTTTTACCCAACAAATAAAATTTTATTGATATTTATAGAAAAAAAATTTAAAAAAACTGAAAACTGACAATGTCCGTAAACAGTTCAAAAAAAGTCAAATTATTTTCAAAATTGTATTGTGTATAGAAAATGCAAATATAAACAACCAGTGAAAATTTCATGCATCTACGGTCATTTGTTTTAGAGTTACACCAATAACCAAAATCGATTTTGTTAAAAATCGATTTTGCGTAAAAATTCCCGTTTTTCCTTAATTTTTCTTTTGTTTTTCACATCGCTTTTGAAAACTACTGGGAAATTAAAATTTTGACCTCCCCAATGCACCAACGATATTCACTTTCCCATCGAACAAGATACTGAAGTCGAAAATCGAAGCATTATTTCGACTACTTATCGTGTACACAGACACAAAAATAAAAAAATAAAAAAAAAAATAAAAAAAAAAACACACATCATTGTAAAATCAATACATTCATCGTTTCACTCAGAATCTAAAATAAGTAATAAAATAAAAATAGTATAATAAGCATAATAGATGTTTTATTTAAAATTATAATGTGGCGGCTTGAGTGACTTGAGTGAAGACCAACCAGTGAAGGCACTTTGACGTGAATTTAATTATCCTAATTACATTATTTTTTAGTCTATAAATATGTGAATCATATTCCTGACCACAAACACTTGTGCCATAACTGATAAACTACTGTACCAATAATACAGTAAACTCACGATGTAACGAAACTCAGTGTAACGAAAATCTCGATATAACGAATGAAACTTTCGTTCCCTTGAAAATCTATTCGGTGGTAGATATATTGGAGGGAAGAAAATATTACTTTTAAAACGATTATTATAATATACGATACCTAGTTGATAATTTTATTATTATCGCAGTAATCACAAATTCGGATGAGTCTGAAACTCTGAAATAATGTTCAACATGTTTACATACATATTATAATACTTAATCACTATTCAGTGTAATCACTGCGCCCTCACGCGACTCTACAAGAATTATAGTATGTGCGACTTATAGTACAATAGTATATGCTAATTTAGTCGTTAAGGTACATATAAATCATAATATAATATTATTGTAAATTATAATGTCTTCCGTGTGGCTCGGCGCAGCGCAGTAGCTGAAATCAATCACGCCACGTGAGTAAGCAGCAGCCGCTGCCACTAGTTCTCGGATGGGTGACCCGGGTTCGTAGTGCGCAAAAACGTTGTTATATATACACGTATTCCTAACCGACCGTACCAACCGTTCCAACCCTATACCAACCTACGAGGCTAATGACCTCAGTCATCGAAGCCTTAAAACTAATAAAAAAAAAATGTCTTCCGTAAATGTTGTGTACTCAAGTATATATATATATATGGGCAACTGGACGTTGGATTTGTTATACAGCCCATAACTCCACGACATCAGTCATGAGTCACAACGAGAAATATACATCCGTAAACCTATACTCGCTAACCCCTACTTAATGGATATTATCAACGCAATGTATAAATATTGTTATGTATTTTATTATAATATTATCTTCATTATATGGCCAATCATTTTAATCATTCGGTTTATGATAATGTCGTAAGCAGGTACTGTAAAGTGTAGGAATTAATGCATTATAATAAATATTAATATTATATTCTATAAGCAGCTACAATTACACACAGCGTATTAGCTGAATTATGGGCACAATATGATATTGAGTTTCGCTCAGAGAATGTTAGTGAATGTTAGTATATTTTAATAGTTATGATTTTATGCTATTTAAGCTTTTTCATTTATTTAATACTGAAATAATAAGATACACAATATTAAGTGATACGAGCACGTTATTTTGTGCTCATCGAGTTTTCGAAATATTGGAAATTTTGAGTGGCGAGAGTTCCGCGAGATAGGGTCATAGGGGTTACCGGAAAACCAACGTTACCGTTAGGTAGTGTCTTATAACCACAATTCAAATATAAAATGTATTCGTTTTAACGTTGAAGTGTATAAACTACAAACGTTGATGCTGTATTGAAAAAAAAATAATATGTTGTACCTATTTATATTGGTCGTGTAACGATGTTTGACTTTCAAAAAAATAATACTCAGTAACATTGGGGCCGGATTGCCAAAATAAAGGTGTGACAACATTTCATTATGACACCCACTCACCCACCCATAGGTATATTAAAGCGAATATAAAAGTTCCCCCCCCCCCCAAAAAAAAAAAAAATTGCTAGCCCCCCAAAAAATCAAATATGTAGTATAGGCCTCAAAGGTTCAAAATTGCAATCTCCCAACTTCAAAACTTAAATTGCTCATAACTGTTTGTAACATTTTTCTCCGTGCAAGTCACGGTGTCCGGAGAACAAGTGCCGCCATCCCCCCACCTGGGCATGGCAGATACCTACGGGTGCCCAATCAAAAATTCTGCCAAACAAAACACACACGTGTTCCTCCCCCTACCGACTTAATAACCCACAGTAAAACTAAAAATAGCTAATGGCCTCAGCTGCCGGGCTCAAGATCAATTAAAAAAAAAAAAAAAAACTTTTTCAAATATACTATTACAATAATTTTTTTAAGATAATACCGTTATTTGAAAAAGTGTTAATAATTTCATCTGGACATAAAGTAATGTCCTTTTCACAGGATATCAACATTAAAGATTCCAGCCGCTCTTCACCCATAGTACTTCTCAACCTAGGTTTGATCAACTTCAATTTCGAAAATGCCCTTTCGGGCGATGCACTTGATACCGGTAGTGTTAGAGCAATTGACAACGCTTCATAAACAGAAGGAAATATATCCTTCAGGCCATTTAAATAAAACACATTATAAGTATAATTTATTGTGTTTTTAGTACAAAAATGCTTTTGGTTTTTTTCTTCGTCGTTGTCAACCTCCTCATCATCAGTTTCATAGTGTATAATTGAATCAATATCACCATGAATCAATATGATTACTGAGTCAGTAATCATATTAACTATTAATTACGATGGTAAAAAGTAAAAACACTCTGAAAGTTTATCACTGAACGTCCCTGCTCGTCCTTAAAGGTTCGTTCGTCACGGACAAAACAAATTATTATTGTTCTGCTACCAGGAGCGTACACAGGAATTTTTAAAAGGGTGGTGGGGGGGGGGGGTGTGAAAATATTTTTAACATGTAAAAAATATTCAATCAGTGGTTTGCACCTAAAGAATTTTAAATTCTGTTAATAAATGGGGGACCAACCCCCTTTTTGGTACGCTCCTGACTGCTACACCTCGTAGGTTTTGAAAATTCACTGAACGAAACTAATATGATATATATTGGTCGACCAACAACAATCATATTATAATATATTTTAATAATATAGATAGGGCTCGAATTTAAAAACTTTAAATGCACTGAATATGAGTGCAGTTTATATGCACTGAAAAATCAAATCACCAACATTCACTCAAAAACAAACAATTTTTTTTTCTCGTAATGCAAATTGTTAAGCTAAAATCACGTTTATAGGTTTCTGGCACCCTTAAAATTAAAATAAAAACATTCCTAAAACGCAATGAAATCATTCGTTTTTCCGTTCGTACCGTCACAAGACCTGGCAATAAATCTAAAGAGCTAAAAGTAAAGACACGCAATCGCGCAACAATTAATGTTCGGCCCCCGATAATAAAGTATTACGATTGTGCCGATTTGGCGGTAAAAGCACGCGTATATCACACCGTCCATGTTATAATCATGGTGATATATTATGTTATGTGCTGACAAAAGTCGCGATGAGCATAATATACGACTATTATTTAGCGTTGGTACCTAATACCGTGTATGCGGTATCAGGGTACGGTGGTGAAAACCAAAGAGCGTCGTTGTATAAAAGTCCTGCAGGTCGGGCGTTTACGACTTGTATAACGCGCGAGAATATTATTAAAGTAAGTTATACAGGGTGATTGTATTTTTTAACTTAAACCTGTATGCACGACTGCAATCGAGAAGTAAAAAATACATTTTAAAATATTATTTTTGTTTTATATACTTACCTATAATATCTTTTAATCCTTTAAAAATGCCGTTATTCAAATTCTGATTTTTGGAATATTTAATTATACTTACGCTGTTTTTCAAATGAATACCTATACCCATCTTTTCTACTGTAAATTCTTTAGCCGATCAATTTTCTGAAAAATTTATCTGTCTAGCAAAATTAAAATTCAAACGAATATTTTTTGATAATAATTTATATTTATCATGAAAATGTACTGTGTATAAAAACGGTCTACAATATATATATAAAATTATGCGATATTAGATATATTTTTTAATTTTTGATCATTTTTAGTGACTTCCTATTATTCTTAATATAAACTTTGAAATAACTGAAAAAATACTTATCAAATATTTTGAATTAGGCACCTACATCAACATTTCAAAAAAAAAAAGGCCCTTACATAATTTACAGTAAACCCCGACGCGATGGCTCTCAATTGAAACACTGAAATAGGTTATTTGTATCATCACAGAACACTCCTGAAGTAATTCAAAAAATCTCAAGAACATGAATCTATAAAGTCTTTACATAAGTATACATATTTAAACATTTTATAAAATCACAATTTAAAAAATTCGTAATTAAAGGAAAAATAGGGGACGAGTATGCTTGGTAAATCACTCTGTATATATTATATACAGCGCTGTTCTTATACTCCAGGTTGCCCCTTATGAGGAATTTATAAATTTTTGATAACGAATACTCACAATTCGTATAGGGAAAAATGTAAACCGTAAATAACGTATATATATTAACGTATAGGTAATAAAGGGGGATAACACAGTGGCGTAGCCAGGTGGAGGGGCTAAGGGGGCTATAGCCGCCCCCCCCCCCGTTGACTGTGTTGACCTTAGAATTTTATCAAGATTAATAAAAAAAAAAAAAAGTGTATATAAAAGACATATTATGTTTGTATACTCAGCCCCCCCCCCCCCCCCCATACAAAATTCCTGGCTACGACACTGGGATAACATGTTTGGTGAATCACCCTGTATATATATATACTCCAGATAGTGTTTGTCGTCGTCGTCGTCGTCTTCGTGTCGGTTATTTCTAGTCTGTTGACATTAATTTCATTCCTCGCTGCACTCATTATATTCAGTAACACAACATCGCGGTGTGTGATATGTATTAGTATGACACACAGTTTTGCCGCCGCCGCTGTCACTCCTCCGCGGAATGATATTATTCTGTCCTGTCTCACAGTCCGTATAGAGTCGCGAGACTTTTAAAAATATATAAAACCAAACGTATTCTCGATGGGCGGGCATAGGCACACGCGTGTCGTCGACCCTAACCCCATACCACCACCTCCACCCCCGCCGCCGATCGTCATTCCGACGAGGAAGTCCTGCACGGCCAGAGTATCCGACACGCGCGTCTACGCGCATTATATCTCCGACGTATGTACACGTCGATTGACTGTTACACATCATCGTTATATAGCCACACGACACGTTTAATATTTAAATGTACACGCAGGACCGGCAGGACGACAAAAGTATAATATTATTATACACACACACACACACACACAAACAAACATTTATGTAATGTGCAGATGGTACGTGACCTGTATCCACCCAAAAATGTCCTTTCCCTCTTCCGACACCATAAATGAGATAACGACTATTATTCCCGTTTCCACCGGTACCCGTTCTATATAATATACGTCATGACGTGTCAATATTTAAATCCAGTAATGTCATTATTACCTATTATGTAAAAAAAAATGTATCTACATGGAAAATTAAAAATCACATACATGATTATCACCAATGCAACTTAATATTAATATTTAATAGTATTTATATTGTATAATATAGCTTGTACTATTCGATGTATCGAGTACATATTATTGTTTTAATGGTAAAACGTTTAAGTTCCCACAACAGGGAATTTAATTTTAAAAGGGAACCTGACTTAGCCCCTTCATGTTCGGTGTACTGTACACAATTCTCTTGTAATAATTGCTTAATATACAATTTCACATAACAATTGTTTTGAACTTTAAAGTTCATCATACAACACGCTGCATAGAGTTATAACTTTTAAAGTGCATGCTTGTTGCGTTGCTGGCGTGTTTCAATTCAAAAACTTCATGACTTTGTCAATAATTAATAACTTTTAACATAAAAAACAAACAAAATATTATATAGATAGGTAGGTATATCAAATTATATACTTTCATCGATATTGTGAATATACCTACCTAAAATCGTAAGCCAATAATAATTTTATTATTATTACCAATATGTAGAATAAAATTATTTTTTGGCGGAAAAGGGTATAGTACATATAATTTACAGGTATATACTATGGTAAAAATTCGTATGTATAGTCAAATTATATAGCTGCAGCCCGAAATCGTCACCTCACATATTATCATCAATTATTGTGGATCTAGGATGTAGGGGGGGAGGGCACAATTTCAAAATAATATTTAATACATATTTATAAAAAAAATCACACTTTTGAATTATTCGTATAAAGAAATTGTATATTATTATTATTATGTACAGGTGCAATCCGTGTAGTGTGTACGCATTATTGGTACCTACGTACAAAAATTTAAAAATATTAGTACAAGTTACCCATAAGACGTGTTATGTGACAACTATATTCAACTATATTGAGCATATACATAGCACAGCAGGTGCTCCTCTGCCCACCATCCCTCAAATTCACCACTGTCACTATTTTTTTAAATTTAATTTTTCTTTTATCTAGGGTTCCTAAAGACAAGACTTCCAACGCGAGACCGCGTTACCATGGTGTAAGCCCGACAATTTATTTTGACGAACAAATCGGATCGTCGAAGGGGTAAGCCGCCGCCGCCGCTGCCGTATCGGTGTCGCGGTCGGCGGCAGAGCGTGGCGCGTCGTTCACAGTGGATCGCACGCCCGTCGACTTTTTGACAACCATACAACAAACACGTCCAATCCATTATTATCGTCATCATTATCGTAATTATTATTATCATCGTCGTCCGTCCAGGGGCACATGTGGTGCTCGCGCGTGCTAACCAAACACTGCAGCATTATAATAATTATAATAATATATTATGTTATTCCAGAAGGACGGCGACGGAAACCTGTCGGAGTCCGAGCTGATATTGTAATAATAATAATATAATATATTGTAATAATAACAATAATAATATACACGGTGTACATAGCTTGGCGGGTATACATTTACGTAAACACGTCAGTTATTGTTCAGATATTTTTCTACGGCCTAGACGACATAACATACGCATCTGTGCAACACGTTAATAGTGTAATAAATAATAATACGTACTTGTTACGTCGAATTTTGACTCGTGCCTGGTGTAGAATCGCCATACATTGTACTACCGAACGATAATTATAATTGTTTACCATACACCTATAATGTATGTAGTGTTATAATGTATAGATAGGTAGGTGTATCTGTGCTCGTCGCGCCGTGTCGAACGGCGATAATTTATTGTGAGAACCGCGCTGAATAAAAACAAATGAGTAGGTACAACATATTATATTATACTGAGGTAATGTTATATACTTGTATTATACATTAACAATATATTATAATTTATAATTATTTACGATAATGTGCAGTGTCTATACAATACGTACCTATACCATGATGACAACCGATGTAGTACGACGGACGACGCAATGTCGAACCATATTATGATAATAATAATTGCATAGGTATTATATGCCTATAATTGTTTATTTTATGCACTGTGAGCTCACAGTCTCGTAAATTATACTTGAGTAAACGTATTCAAATACTTTTTAAATACTCAATATATAAATGTATTACTGTTGAAAAAAAGTACTTATAGGACAGAGTACTTTCTCAATGTAAAAGTTATTTACAATTAAACTAAATGATACGATGTAAAATACTATTCAAAATAAATATCTGTAACTGTACTTGAATACTTTTAAAAAGTATCTTTAACGATGGAGTAAAAATAAAGTGGAACAATAAACTATCATCTAAATATAATATCGGTGTTTTAGAAAAATATTCAAACAGCATCGTTTGAAAATAGAGTTTGTCGTGCGGGTATCATAATCGTAAGTTATATAGTATATAGACGTTGGGAAAGTTTTATGGTGGGAGGGTGACTTTCAATCGCTTGAGCGGGAACTCTTGGAACTTTTTTTTAACAGATTAATTTAATACTTTTTATGGTCAATTTAAAACCATGATGACTACATCGTGATTAAAACTCAATAAATTAAAGTTCTTTTACTATTATGGTATATATATACAGATAATACTTTTTACCGACAAATATTATCACTAATAATTATCTTATATATGATTCGTTTATATTTTGTGATAACATTGGTGGCGTGTAAGCTTGTTTAGTCTAAGTGGGTTTAGGCGCAGTGATGCAGGTCTGCCATTGTCTAACACCCACGTAATATATGTATTACCGTAGGAATTTAAATGTGTTCTATTTCTAACGTACTGATTGATCTAGTAATGCGAAAAGACTTCTGAATAAATATTTGAATTTGACGTCAAGACTGGTCGATTTTGACTTCCCTACGTCATATTAAATATAAGTTTAGTATATAAAAAAAGTGGAAATTAATAAATGAAAAATGTGAAAAAGTCGATCTTGAGTAGACGTATTGATGTTCTCCCATCAATGTTCTCCTCAATATAAATTTTAGTACTGTTAATCAGTCGATTTTTCCTTTAAGTGTTCGTCCGTGTGGTCAAGAAGTTTAACTATGAAAAAACTTTAACACCAAACACCATAAATACGGACATAGGTTAGGTTAGCTTCATTCCATCGCTTTATAATATCACTTATAAAATATATCCCTACTCATCCCCACTTTAAGAAAAAACCTTAAATTCTCCCTGTATAAGGGTTAGTTTTATTCCACAACAAATGTATGAAAACCGAAATTATATTTAATTTTAACCTGTAGCTACGAACCTATTAAGTTGTGATAGAAAAAAGGTATACCACCTGAAACCCACCATCGACGTAACCGGAATTTGTCTTCCTTTTCTTTGGTTTCATGATTTAAGTCTTAATACTATGCCAATAGCTGAAAAGTAAAACAATCTTGCAACCTATCCATGTATTCTGCATATTCCTTCCAGTGGACATTCGGTAGTTAATAGTAATACACTATTACACTGACTTGATATAATTTTAATCACGATCTATCCATCTTGGTCTTGGCCTACCTAAATACCAAATAGGTATCTATGTAGGTTCTTCCTCAATTGCCATTTTAACTAAATATCGATATTTTCTTGTTTTCCCACATCGCAATTTTCTTTTAGCGACATCTGTAGCCATTGAAACTGGGTTTAAAGTTCATAACAATTATGTAATCGCTTCTTCACTCACTGGCTTGCACATTGGGCCGTGAAACGAAATTATAGTTATATTTATAGGCTATATTATATAAATATTATATTCTAGTTATAACGACAACAATATTATGACAATATTGACGTTGTTTGCGTATAATAAACGAATGTACATAATATATTACTATGTCCCTATACATCGCTATATATTGAAATATACAGTGGACTCAGAAGAGTTACAAGTTTGCCGCTATATTGAACGTTTGGAGTGTTTTATTTTTACTAAAACTCGTTAACGACTTTGTTTTACTCGAATATATATATTCTATCTATGGATTTAAACGTGATTTTTATCACCTACACGTCGTATATTATATTATTATATTGTGTTATAGGTCATTCCGGTTTTACGGTGCGGCCAACTCGGACAAAATATAATGCTAAATTGTAGGATATAATATTATTATGTCTGATTGATATTGTACTTGACCTACTCGTCCGTATACGAATTATACGCTAGTGGAGAGTATATACGACGTGTACGACGTCTGTCCCATAACTCTGCAACGGGTTGAAGGAGGCGATTAGTCTGTAAGTGAGAAAAAAAATTGGAAAACGAAATGATAATACCGGGAAGCGAACACCACTATTGTTGTTATTACTATTATTAAAACAGCTTTGCAAAACATCAATAACATAATTGTTGTTACGTCACTGGTCATAAGTGTCTTTAAAACCGGTGCTCGTAAAACAGGCCCGTAGCTAAGGAGGAGCCAGGGTGTGCCTGGCCCACCCTATTATGTGTCCGGCCATAGGCCGACCCACCCAAAGTATTCAGAGGGGCCCATTATTATACGGGGGCTTTTAATTTTAATCAAATTTCAAATTTTTAATATTGTCTAAATATTACACAAATAAAACCAAATATATCGGGTTGTAATTAGAATCTAAAATAAGTTACGTAACTAAATTCAATACATGTCCATTTCTGGAATAAAATATGTATATTGTATTACATTTAAATTCTGTTGCTACTAAGAATTAGTGATAATTTATTTTTATAAGTCATAATATCGTCAACGATTGATTAGGAAATAATTGCTATTTAAAGCCCAACACCCAACACCTAACATTGGCCCACCTAGTGAATATTTTCTGACTACGTGCCTGTCGTAAAATGCACCGATTTTCTTAGACTATTCCTGAATTATGTGCGTATTAACATCTTTTGCACCACTTGATTTATCAAAAAAAAAATTAATAAATCATATCATTAAGTAATAACATATTTTTCGATATTTAATTTTAATTTAAGTATTAAAACAGTACACAATTTGTATATTGAATAGTATACGTACGTTTCTCCAGCCCCCCCCCATTTCGAATTTCAAACTTTTTTTCGGTTAAATATTTAGCGTGCAATTAGCGTGAATTGGCGTGACTGGTTTTGAAATTTGCGTGGCACTAGGTCAGGTTTAAAAATGTAAACAAAGTGGGGGGGGCTGTAGAAACGTTTCTACAGCCCCCCCTCATCCGAATTTTGAACTTTAAGGACTTTTTTTTGTCTCAATATTTAGCGTGCAATTGGCGTGAATTTGCGTGACCTATTTCGAAACCGTAAACCCAAAGCCCCAAGTACCGTGGGCTTTTCCCCTTTATTGCCATTTCCCCAGCCCCCCCCAGACGACAAAAACATTTTTTTTCGAATTTTTTTCAACGCCAATATTTAGCGTGCAATTGGCGTGAATTTGCGTGTCCTATTTCGAAACCGTAAACCCAAAGCCCCAAGTACCGTGGGCTTTTCCCCTTTATTGCCATTTCCCCAGCCCCCCCCAGACGACAAAAACATTTTTTTTCGAATATTTTTCAACGCCAATATTTAGCGTGCAATTGGCGTGAATTTGCGTGACCTATTTCGAAACCGTAAACCCAAAGCCCCAAGTACCGTGGGCTTTTCCCCTTTATTGCCTTTTCCCCAGCCCCCCCCAGACGACAAAAACATTTTTTTTCGAATATTTTTCAACGCCAATATTTAGCGTGCAATTGGCGTGAATTTGCGTGACCTATTTCGAAACCGTAAACCCAAAGCCCCAAGTACCGTGGGCTTTTCCCCTTTATTGCCATTTCCCCAGCCCCCCCCAGACGACAAAAACATTTTTTTTCGAATTTTTTTCAACGCCAATATTTAGCGTGCAATTGGCGTGAATTTGCGTGTCCTATTTCGAAACCGTAAACCCAAAGCCCCAAGTACCGTGGGCTTTTCCCCTTTATTGCCATTTCCCCAGCCCCCCCCAGACGACAAAAACATTTTTTTCCGAATTTTTTTCAACGCCAATATTTAGCGTGCAATTGGCGTGAATTTGCGTGACCTATTTCGAAACCGTAAACCCAAAGCCCCAAGTACCGTGGGCTTTTCCCCTTTATTGCCATTTCCCCAGCCCCCCCCAGACGACAAAAACATTTTTTTTCGAATTTTTTTCAACGCCAATATTTAGCGTGCAATTGGCGTGAATTTGCGTGTCCTATTTCGAAACCGTAAACCCAAAGCCCCAAGTACCGTGGGCTTTTCCCCTTTATTGCCATTTCCCCAGCCCCCCCCAGACGACAAAAACATTTTTTTCCGAATTTTTTTCAACGCCAATATTTAGCGTGCAATTGGCGTGAATTTGCGTGACCTATTTCGAACCCTGCATTCAAAGCACCAAGTACCAGGAGCGATACCATTTTTTAGATATTTCTTCGCCCCCCCCCCCCTAAATGACAAAAAAATTCTTGGGCTTTGCAAATACGAAATACGAAGAACATACGAAATAATTTACGAAAGTTATAAACTATATAAATATATAGGTATGTATTTATTGTTTATTTATGTAATAATATGTTTTTATTATTATGTAATTATAATTTTGTTAATAAAACAAAACCATTTTAAATTTGAATTTCAATTGTACCTACCTAACGTCACTTTGCCTATCGCCTAAGCCTACGGGATAACCTAGCTAATCAGATGATTTTTCCTGCAAAAATTCGAGCATTTAAACTGTTTCTACTCAGCGTCGAAGACTAAATTAAACATTATTTAACCGTTTTAATTCGTATGAATATTGTGTGTAATAAACCTTAAATCGCTTATTTGTACCTACGTATTCGGTGAATTACCATTTTTAGTATCAATAATATTATATACCTACATAATGTAGGTACTCAATTATATTATATCCATACACTTTTTAAATATTATTTATTAAAAGAAAATTAGTGATCTGACTGTTATTATATTGCATATAATTAACAAAATTGATCACAGAGATGACAATATTATGGTATGAAGAAAATACATTAGAAGTTTTGTTAAAAAATAAAATAAAATTGTTATTATATTATTATATACTAATATAATATATATGCATTATGCATAAATGTATGTATTAGATATAATAAATAATAAATTATTATATAAAATATAGTTTATTTCTTTTATAAATATTATTATACTCATAAATAATATGTATATAGCTATATAATTAAGCTATATGCTATATAGTATGTAAATAAATATATTAATAAAGCATTATATACAATTGAACGTTAATTATTAAATGTAGACTGTAGAGTATATTAATCATTATAAAATCCAGTATAATATCATAGTATTTAGCATTATAATGGTCAGTTTAATATAATATTGTGAGAATTGTGATGGTATGAAAACTGTACATTCAAAAATATCAACCCACCATTTATTTATTGATGTTTTGCAATGGGAAGGTAAATATATTTTTAGTTCTATAAGTAAAAAATAATTTTTATCAACAGCTAAAAATCTAAACATATTTATATTTTTTGTAGGTAATGATCTAACTTCATCCATGTGTAGTACTGAAGCAGCTAGCATGGTTCAAGTAAAACTGAGTGATATTCCACAGATACTTGTGTATGAAAGCATCACATTTGAACTTCAAGGTGCTATACATTTCTATAAAGGAAAAAGTGGATTGAGGAATTCGATAGGCCATTATACAGCTTATGCTAAAAGAGGTACGCATAACTGGGAATTGTACGACGATCTCAAAAAAAGGCCAATTCCAGTAAAGGAAAACAGTTTAATATTATGTGAATTTTTAATTTACACAATTTAAATTAAAATATTTAAATTTTAATATGTAAACATTTTATTACTTAAAGTATGTGAATTTTATTTAAATTCAATTTTATTATATACAATACAGTATATTAAATAGTTGTTAATAGTTACTTTAATATTAAAAATAAAAACTGTTTGGAAATTGAAAATTATTATTTTTTTAAATTTTTTGATTTAAAAACAATTTCATAGTTGGTTTTTTCTTGTTGAATAATGTTAAAGTTAGTTTGTAACAAAGATTTTGACGTTAGTGTACTATGGAAGAAGTGTTGAGAATTCTTCCCATCAATCATTGCATTAATTAGACAATAATTAGAGCATTACTGTTAGATAAATGTATAAAACCCATAACATTATATAATCAGTTCAAAAAATGTAGTTCAAATCTTTTGTTAAGTGTGGAAAAGTATTCATGAATACAATAAATAATAAAACGACACATTGAGTTAACGAAGATGTGCTCAAAGTCTTTATATATAAAATTCTTTGTTCGTTACAACATGGATTTATTAATGTAGGTATATAATAATACTGATGTACTGTTCTTTTATTATTATTATTATTGTACATATTGCTTTGTCTTCGGTAGCCAAACAGACCTTTATTTATAATATATTTAAGCTCAAGTAGACGATGGTTTTTACAGAGACGTTGATCGACAACTTCCGAATACTCCTACAGATAATATAGGTACTACAATACTTTTTATAATAAATTAGAAGAGGTAATTAAATAGCTACTCAGTTACATCATGAGTAGCTTACATGTTATAATATGTAATGTAATATATAGTATACTATATAGGTATATACCTGTTCATCGACAACATTAGTATCAGACATCAGTCTGACTGTACTGCTACACATACTATATATATACATAAATGTTACTATTGACAGGTAAGTTAACTACTATGAGTACTCTATCATATTGATCATTCAATATTGAATTAACCACACAAACGGTGTAACCAATAACCATTAAAATAATTAAATTAAATGAATGGTATGAACTGATTATATAATGTTATGGGTTTTATACATTTATCTAACAGTAATGCTCTAATTATTGTCTAATTAATGCAATGATTGATGGGAAGAATTCTCAACACTTCTTCCATAGTACACTAACGTCAAAATCTTTGTTACAAACTAACTTTAACATTATTCAACAAGAAAAAACCAACTATGAAATTGTTTTTAAATCAAAAAATTTAAAAAAATAATAATTTTCAATTTCCAAACAGTTTTTATTTTTAATATTAAAGTAACTATTAACAACTATTTAATATACTGTATTGTATATAATAAAATTGAATTTAAATAAAATTCACATACTTTAAGTAATAAAATGTTTACATATTAAAATTTAAATATTTTAATTTAAATTGTGTAAATTAAAAATTCACATAATATTAAACTGTTTTCCTTTACTGGAATTGGCCTTTTTTTGAGATCGTCGTACAATTCCCAGTTATGCGTACCTCTTTTAGCATAAGCTGTATAATGGCCTATCGAATTCCTCAATCCACTTTTTCCTTTATAGAAATGTATAGCACCTTGAAGTTCAAATGTGATGCTTTCATACACAAGTATCTGTGGAATATCACTCAGTTTTACTTGAACCATGCTAGCTGCTTCAGTACTACACATGGATGAAGTTAGATCATTACCTACAAAAAATATAAATATGTTTAGATTTTTAGCTGTTGATAAAAATTATTTTTTACTTATAGAACTAAAAATATATTTACCTTCCCATTGCAAAACATCAATAAATAAATGGTGGGTTGATATTTTTGAATGTACAGTTTTCATACCATCACAATTCTCACAATATTATATTAAACTGACCATTATAATGCTAAATACTATGATATTATACTGGATTTTATAATGATTAATATACTCTACAGTCTACATTTAATAATTAACGTTCAATTGTATATAATGCTTTATTAATATATTTATTTACATACTATATAGCATATAGCTTAATTATATAGCTATATACATATTATTTATGAGTATAATAATATTTATAAAAGAAATAAACTATATTTTATATAATAATTTATTATTTATTATATCTAATACATACATTTATGCATAATGCATATATATTATATTAGTATATAATAATATAATAACAATTTTATTTTATTTTTTAACAAAACTTCTAATGTATTTTCTTCATACCATAATATTGTCATCTCTGTGATCAATTTTGTTAATTATATGCAATATAATAACAGTCAGATCACTAATTTTCTTTTAATAAATAATATTTAAAAAGTGTATGGATATAATATAATTGAGTACCTACATTATGTAGGTATATAATATTATTGATACTAAAAATGGTAATTCACCGAATACGTAGGTACAAATAAGCGATTTAAGGTTTATTACACACAATATTCATACGAATTAAAACGGTTAAATAATGTTTAATTTAGTCTTCGACGCTGAGTAGAAACAGTTTAAATGCTCGAATTTTTGCAGGAAAAATCATCTGATTAGCTAGGTTATCCCGTAGGCTTAGGCGATAGGCAAAGTGACGTTAGGTAGGTACAATTGAAATTCAAATTTAAAATGGTTTTGTTTTATTAACAAAATTATAATTACATAATAATAAAAACATATTATTACATAAATAAACAATAAATACATACCTATATATTTATATAGTTTATAACTTTCGTAAATTATTTCGTATGTTCTTCGTATTTCGTATTTGCAAAGCCCAAGAATTTTTTTGTCATTTAGGGGGGGGGGGCGAAGAAATATCTAAAAAATGGTATCGCTCCTGGTACTTGGTGCTTTGAATGCAGGGTTCGAAATAGGTCACGCAAATTCACGCCAATTGCACGCTAAATATTGGCGTTGAAAAAAATTCGGAAAAAAATGTTTTTGTCGTCTGGGGGGGGCTGGGGAAATGGCAATAAAGGGGAAAAGCCCACGGTACTTGGGGCTTTGGGTTTACGGTTTCGAAATAGGACACGCAAATTCACGCCAATTGCACGCTAAATATTGGCGTTGAAAAAAATTCGAAAAAAAATGTTTTTGTCGTCTGGGGGGGGCTGGGGAAATGGCAATAAAGGGGAAAAGCCCACGGTACTTGGGGCTTTGGGTTTACGGTTTCGAAATAGGTCACGCAAATTCACGCCAATTGCACGCTAAATATTGGCGTTGAAAAAAATTCGGAAAAAAATGTTTTTGTCGTCTGGGGGGGGCTGGGGAAATGGCAATAAAGGGGAAAAGCCCACGGTACTTGGGGCTTTGGGTTTACGGTTTCGAAATAGGACACGCAAATTCACGCCAATTGCACGCTAAATATTGGCGTTGAAAAAAATTCGAAAAAAAATGTTTTTGTCGTCTGGGGGGGGCTGGGGAAATGGCAATAAAGGGGAAAAGCCCACGGTACTTGGGGCTTTGGGTTTACGGTTTCGAAATAGGTCACGCAAATTCACGCCAATTGCACGCTAAATATTGGCGTTGAAAAATATTCGAAAAAAAATGTTTTTGTCGTCTGGGGGGGGCTGGGGAAAAGGCAATAAAGGGGAAAAGCCCACGGTACTTGGGGCTTTGGGTTTACGGTTTCGAAATAGGTCACGCAAATTCACGCCAATTGCACGCTAAATATTGGCGTTGAAAAATATTCGAAAAAAAATGTTTTTGTCGTCTGGGGGGGGCTGGGGAAATGGCAATAAAGGGGAAAAGCCCACGGTACTTGGGGCTTTGGGTTTACGGTTTCGAAATAGGACACGCAAATTCACGCCAATTGCACGCTAAATATTGGCGTTGAAAAAAATTCGAAAAAAAATGTTTTTGTCGTCTGGGGGGGGGCTGGGGAAATGGCAATAAAGGGGAAAAGCCCACGGTACTTGGGGCTTTGGGTTTACGGTTTCGAAATAGGTCACGCAAATTCACGCCAATTGCACGCTAAATATTGAGACAAAAAAAAGTCCTTAAAGTTCAAAATTCGGATGAGGGGGGGGCTGTAGAAACGTTTCTACAGCCCCCCCACTTTGTTTACATTTTTAAACCTGACCTAGTGCCACGCAAATTTCAAAACCAGTCACGCCAATTCACGCTAATTGCACGCTAAATATTTAACCGAAAAAAAGTTTGAAATTCGATATGGGGGGGGCTGGAGAAACGTACGTGAATAGTATACAATTAAAGAAATAAAAAATATTTTGTGTTAGTTACCTAGTCATAGAATACCTATAATATAATATACACCTAGTCATAATATTGTCGATGTTAAAATCTAACTATCTTTCTAAATTAATAAAACTTGATTTGATTGATTTCTTTGATTCATTATACATATATACAGTGTTCGGATTAGATAAGTAGTTTTTTATCTAGATAAAGGTAAAGATAATGCAACTCTAATATACAATTTTTTTTTTTTAATGGGTTTTAAATTTAGGTATATTTTAGTTAGGCACTAGAAACATAATAATAATAATAATGATATAAATAAAAATAATTACATTATTTATAAACCATAAACTTGGTTTGAGAATCTGTATAAATATTTAAATACGTTTGTACAATTTTATCAATAACAAATGTATCTAGATGAATTCATTTAGATAAGTAAACATATTATCTAAGATGAACGTTTAGATACCTTGTAACTATTTATCTAGATAAGATAAAAGATGAACAAATAATTATCTAGATATTCATCTAAATAAATTTATCTAGATAAGTCCGAACACTGCATATATAGTGTTATTGATAACAACAAACTATTTAGCGTTGAAATAATTTATATGATAAATAATATACCAATATTTACCTTGAAATAAATACGTTCGTGATTTCACTTTATGTAATATCTTGATAACAACTATTGTTAACTTAAAGTATAGATACTGACTTCGTATATTCAAACATATCGATATAGTGCCGTTTTTATATCTTGAAATATTATTTAAAACGTTCGTTTTTTACACTTGTTATTTTTTGTGTTATTTTCATTTTTTATTATATTATTATATACTTGTACTTGGATAATGTTATCGCTTGTAAGTACATACGCCGAGCATACATTCGCGGTGCCAGCACAAACGATGTATACCTGTAATCAGCAGGTTAATACCTCAATATCGTTCGACGCGATCGATGTATTACCTTTTTGGTACCTCAATATCGTTCGGTTAGGTGAATATAAATGTTGATAATGAGCTAGATGAATTACGTCCAAGGCGGATTAAATTGCTAGATGAATTCTTCTTCTTCGTATGTGCCTTCACTAAATGAATTACGTCTCTAATATTTTTACTTATCGAAAAAGATAAACTGTTTATGACTAAAAATGATTTAATATGAAAATAAATTACTGACTATAGATTTAAGTACTCCAAAGCCGTTTCATTAAAATATTTAACAGTTTGGTTCAGTAAGAATTTATTTTTTCTTTAAATGTACCTGTAAAATTAAATTTAACGAAAACCAAAACATTTATTATGTGGGTATATTATGTAATCATCGTAACACAATTTTAAAACTGTAATAGTTTAATTACTGTATTATCTTTATAAAAAGTAAGCTAAAAACCTTTGTCGTTGACGTCGACTAGACAACACACGCCAACAGTACACCGCTGCAGTAGCGATCTCGCAATATTCGACCTGAAATGTATAAAGACGCAATGGAATGCATCATATTATTGTCAATAATAATATTGTATCCGAAGCAGTGTTTTCCAGAGTTTAACGTAACGTATTCTGTTACGATGTACCTATTATCATGATAATAATAACAACAATACGTACATTGTGCACAACATCGCAAAAATATCATAATATTATATACCCATAATGTGCGCGTATATGGTGGTACGCTACAGGCACGCGGTGGTTAGGTACAGGTGGTGCCTGCCTGCCTACTTATACATCCGTTGGTGAAACCGAGCCGAACCGACCTAGGTTCACGACATTTCCGAAATATTAACACACACACTCACACATTGCGGAGTGGAAAAGGGTGGTTGTCGGAGGGGTATCCGCGAGAGTAAGACAGAGAGAGAGAGAGAGAGAGACAGAGAGACATAGTGTGTGTGTGTCAGCGGTACATAAAGAAACCGCAATCTTATTTAGAAAACAATGGCCCGAAAAAAAAACCGGCCTCCGACGATGAAACAAGGTTAACCTCGTTTCGTAATATATGATTTCGTAGCTGTGTATGCGACGATAATATTATACGCGAGCGCATAATATACTGTACGCATTATAACGACGTATCCTTGAAAATATATTATTGGACCTATTGTGATTTTCGGTTATTATCGCCGCCGCCGCCGGTGTGAGATTGATATTAATTTATTATTCTTTCTCTTCCGATCGTTCTTTCTTTCACGCGTGTCTTTTTTTCTCCCGACGTTTCGCGTCTTTCGACACAACGGACATAATTTACCGGGTACATATACGATCGGACCGCCGACGACCGACCGACCGGCCGTTTTGTTTTCTCGCCAATAATAATAATAATATATAATACCGTTATGTTATGTTCAATATTGTGACGGCGACATATTATTATTATAGTCACTGCACGCAGGTGGCGTAGGTATAGGTACCTACCGTGTATTTGAATAAGTCAGAGTTCTCGCAGTGGCTGTAAGTCTAGCATTTTTAAGATTTTGTTCGGGGGAGGGACCGACATTTTTCAAAACAATATCATATACATATTTAGAAAAAAAACTTTTTTATCAGCGATCAGCATACCTAAGTAATATAAAGTTATTTTATTTTATTAATGATGTAGATTCACGTCATTCTAATTGACTAGATAATATTATGTTACAGTTACACGCTTTCGTGATTTTGCTATAGGTGTAGCTAATTTTATAACATGCACTATTTGATCATCAAAAGTGTAATTTATAATATTATAAATATTGAAAAAAACGATCATTGGGGATGGTTTTCCATCATCCCTCCCCAATTGAACTTCGTTTATGACATAAACATATTATTTTTTTTGAAATGTTGTCACTCATAAACGTCACAACTATATGCCAACACAGCTAATGGACCATTGGAGCCAGTTCCCCATCCCCCCTCCTTATACCCGCCTTTAGTGTTCTGCGGATAATGAGTACCTATACTCAAAAAAATACGACTGATGATTATATTAATATTATTAGAGGGGAGATTTAAATGTAAATCGCGTTTCCGACTGCTCTAAATCTTTGTAAATCAAAAATAATTCGTTGCACACGTCTGAGAATTTTAAACGAAACGTCTGACTCCGCACTATTACGTCATATAGTAGTAGTGAGGTATACGAACGATGAAATAAAGATAATTTCAATATTACATCCAATAGTAATTATATTATTAAGTAATAGGTGGTAGACGAAATGGAAAAGTCCATTGACACATTTCATTGATGTGACCGTTAGGGTTATCTAATGCTATGTGAGCATTTTTATAGTACATTAGAACGGGTTTTTTTTAACTGTACGTCCTACAGTAACTTTATTATATTATATTAATCTTTATCGGCGGTGCAGAAGGAAATGAAAGGCATAACGGCCTATATATTATTATAATAATTAATAACTCGTATAAAGTCATTGTGATATAAGTTATTATTGCATCAAAGTCTTCCAGATAGCAAAAATATATAAAAACGTATGTTAAAAAAAACGATGTGTCCATAGCGAGGACAAACATAATTATATAACATATCTATTATACGTATTTTATACGTTAATATTCATTGCCGGTTAGGTGTAGGTACCTATAAGAAGAGCTGCACCTCTCTAAGTGTGACGTTAGATATTATATTGATCTAAATAATAATGTATTTTATGTATCGACGATATTATATTATATTGCACCGCGGACAACGAGCGGAACACGATGGCGTTTGATTTGTTTATTAAAAAACAATGACCTACCTTCTACTTGCAGTGGTGGGGAGTAATAAATGTCTCATATAAGTACGATTTGACAAAAAAGATTTATTTTTATTAAGAAGTAGGTATCTGGTTATAAAATTTGGAAAATGCATTGTTATTTTAAAAATCGGTTAAACAATGTTTGTCTTCTTTGGAACTTGATAAATAAAGTAGCTTAATAATTTAATTACAATTTTCAAACGTAATTCATAATGTAGCTAATTGAATAATCAAAAAAAGTAACTTCACCGAACACTGCCTACAATATATACAAAACATATACACTCGTGTGCACTGCAAGATAATTTTTTTAAAGGAAAGCACTCGTTTTCTCATTTATCTATTTACATTTTTGGAATTATTTAAGCCGTTATGAAAAAAAACCTTTATCGCTATAATTTTTTAAATATTTAAGTTTCTCAGTTATTTTGGATGGATACATTTTTAATTTCATATTCCGAAGTAGAATATTTTTATGAGAGTTCTAATAAATAAAAACTGAATTTAAAACGAGTAGATAGTTATAGTTATAAATTATAATATAGTAGGAAGGTTTGAAAGTTATGATGAATGGAGTCTAAACTAAACATCTGAATTCATCTAAACTTCAAATACCTACCTACTTATGACTACTAATTATCTAAATACTAGTAGTTAGGAACTTGATTTGTATTTGATGCATAAATTATCAAATTTTGATAATTATTCTAATATTTAATAATATATTTAACAATTCGATGCAATTCTAATACATTTTGAAAAATTAAAAACTCTAAAAATTATAACGATAAAAAATATTGTGTTTTTTCAAAAACGTTAGATTGTAATCTTCGAATAAGACAAAAAACAAAAATAAAAAATTCCAAAACCATTAATAATTTTCGAAAAAACGGTTGTGAAAAAATCGCCTTGTATAATATATTATTATCAGAACTCCGTGGCCGTTCGGCGCTGCAGTAAGTCGAATGCATCATATCATTCGCGTGTAGATAGGTACACGTATACGTTATAGCGAAATAATATTGATTCCTTGCACACGTTTCGAAAATGACCATCGGGAGAAATTTGAGCGACTGACGCGGAAACGGGTAAAACCATTTAATGTTAAAACCGTTTAAGCAAGTCATAGAGCAAGTCATAATAATCGATGTCAGAATCTCTCATAACTGACCTATCTACAGCATAACAGTTGTGTATCCGCAGCGCCGCCGCGTGTGCACGCGCAGATTTATTATATGATAAATGTTGCCGAGCACGCCTCTCTCGCCCATCCGCACACGAAGTATGACTATATTGGTTCAACGAAAAGTGGCCAATTATGTGAGAGCGTAAAAAAATATAAAAAAAATACGTTCCAAAACTGTACGCACCGTTTGACCACCTACGCAAACGCGTATATTATTACTTTTATTATTACGACTGTATCGATTATAAATAATATGTTGTTCCCATATTATATTATTATTCAAGAACTGATTCTTCTTTTCTCTCTAATGTCGTCCGGTTAACTACTATTATATTGTGCTACGATCGCATTGCATTCACGAAATATAATAATATACAAGGTGTAACAGAAAAACCTGACGAAAAAAAAAAAATATGACTTAAACGTATGACAAAAATTGTTAAAATTATATGATTAGAAAATAATTTAAGAAATATACTCATGTCAGCAAATATCCAAAAAAAAATATTTCGTTCCAAATTCATTTAATCAAAAAATAAACTACCTGATTTAGATAAATGTTTTTACTATCAAAATCGTTCTTATAATCAGATTCACAAATTTGCTATTTTGAATATATCCAAAGAAATTTTAATCAAATTTTAAATATTTATTTTCAGTGTTAAAAAATAAAAATTATTTATTGTATAATATATGTGTAACGCAAGTGACTATAAATTATATATAAAAAAAAAACAATTTAAATATTGATTGGAACAAAAGTTTTTCCAAAAGACAGTTCTGTCTGTTATACCCTGTATAATATTGTATGAATTATTTTTGTGTCGTAACGAAATATTTTGCGTAGCACGTCAATTATTATACTCTGCCGTGCAAATTGGTGTAGGCACTTATCTATAATACCTACAACTGCAGTACGTACACATTCCACACAATTTCTCTCGCGATTCTGTGTATATAATGTTATGATATTTACAGTCGACTGATGACCTATTATAATATATACACAGTTTACGGAAACGTTTTGAATAGAAAATGTGCACTAAAAACACGACGTAAGGTGCACGGCAAGGCTAATAATGCGCATGGAAGCGATTTCGTTATATTATAATATAATGTTATCGTCGCTTCGAAATGTTGTAGGAAAACAATTTGTTATTACAAATTTTTCTCGGCCAGCGAGATTTATGATTTTACGTAAATAGTACAGATCGACCCACCTCTAGTAAATACCTACTGATGATTACGACGTACCCCTAAACTTCCAGCTAACCCCTACCAAATAAACAAAAAGACTACCCCTAACCTAACTTCTCTTAAGGCGGTCGCAGCCGTGACTTTTGATTAAGGGGCAAACATTCAGGCGATTTCTAGTTACGTTGCGCGAAGCCATACATAATATAAGGAAAAATTCAGCAGAAACGATCTGTGAATATTGTCTGATTTTGATCAAAATTATCTCTTTATAATATGAGATGGGTAAACATTATTCAGGTCGCATAATATTGAACTCTGATCTTTGAGTTAACTTTAAACATTGCTAGTAAAATGTATTTTAAAATCTCAAAAATTTGTGATTTGGAAACGCGTTACTTAGTTACAACTTCTGAAAACAGATTTTTTAAAATCGGAGTTTAATCTGACCTGCATAAACTCTTCGTCTTTAAATAATACTGGAACATATAAATAGTTATGTAGGTAATGTTTGGTGGAAATGACGTAGATACCTAATATATGTGTTAGTTAATAATATAATTTATGTTGCGTGAGTAGGTACCTACGTTGCTACCTATATAATTAGTTAATACCTATACGAAATCATTACCTTCCCAAAATCCTAAAACAATTGCGTTTTTAATAATATATAGGTGGACAAAATATTATGTAAGTAGTAAAAATTAGAAAATTCTGGTGCGTGGGTGGAGGACAAATTTCAATCACTCCCCCCCCCCCCTATCATTTCACCTAGCTAAACAATAATACTAGGTTTGCGTGTCAATAACAATGTGTAAAACACCACCTGCTCGCACCTAAATTAACTATAAAAGTATTAAAAAACCGTAATAACAAACGGCATAATATTATTATAATATAACACATATCTAATACGTGTGAACTAAAAACTATACCCTATACCTAGTATGCGTTTAGGAACGTGACGTTTGTGTAAAATAATAATCCTTCTTACATAATAATATTATTATATTGCCTGCGTCGCAATACTACCTACCTACTTATAAGCTACCTATACGTAATAATGTAGGTAATGTCATACGTTTAAGCCTGCTTCCGATTATATTTTTAATAGGCAATTTTTTTTTATCGCCGTTCGCCAATGGTTTGTCCTTCGGGTGGTGGTAGTATTCCACAATGGTGGGTATTGTGTTTGTAAGTACATCGACGCATAAAACATAAAATGTTATTGCAATAGTCGTTATTCCCGCGACGACGACGTAGGTACCTAATTATAATATTATAGCGTTCGCGGGAATATAAAAATAATTTATGCAAATTTACGGTTTGGTGCGTATTGGTTCGTTATTATTATTATTTACCGAATAAAGATGTGATAAAACGATAATAATTACGCACGGTTTAAACTGTTCAATGGTATATTAATTTACGATGTATCCAACTCATAGATATCGGCAAGCGATAAGCAATTGCATTTTTTTTTTTTAAATTGTATTAAAATAATTATTATTTTATTATGCGCATCGCGGAAATACATAATATAGGTACCGTTTGCGCGCTAATTACATTACGACCACCGTTAATTATATTATATAGTTATTAAAGACCTTACAATTATCATTATAATATAATATCATTATCGAGATGATATTTCTGTGAACAGAATTAATACTTGACTGTCTTGACCCTCAATAAAATAATGAATGAAATTTATCGAATTTATTTGGTTCACGTGATTTGCGTCGATATATTATTATTATTATGCTGCGCTGTGAGAATCCGCAGGTGGTGTGATTTTCACTTCTCAGAATTTCAGCAGTACTTTAAGTAAAGACGAGTATAATAACACTATGTAGAACACAGCCCCGCCGATTGAGTGGTTACTTCATAACAATTTTATCGATCTTATATGTTTTTATTGTATTTTATATTTTTCCACGGCCGGAGTGCATGCGGGTGCATGATTAAATTTCACAATATAGGTTATTTTTATAAAATTAAATCAATGAAATAATTCAAATCCTACATTTGCGATAGCAAGGTTATTGAAACGTAACATATTTAGATGCATAACTATAAAAGTGCAATTAATTGATATACAAAATTTAGATTAAAACTTATGATGACTAAGAACATAACTATAGTGTCTATACTTAGGCAAAAACAGTATTAACTATAATATTATATTGCCTACATAATATAAAAACGTGTTCTATATTCAGTAATTGGCTTTTTTTTTACAACTTTTTTTCAATTTTTCGCCTTTTGTATTATCATTTATTTTTTGAATCTAGATTTACAGAGTAGTACATTTTTGGATGAATAGAATCTATTGCACAAATATTCGACCGAAATAAATGTTAATTTCACCATTGTATGTCCGAATCTTCCTAATTACTCTCCCTAATTTGTTCAGATTCCTCTAAAATCCCAGTTTTCCATGTTCTGTATCACCCAAAAATAGAATATATTTTTATAAACTGATTTTGTTTGTTAACCTGAACATTGTTATTGTTTTGTGACATAGATCCTTCTAACCATTTCAGTTGTAACACATACCTGTCTTAATAATTTTACTTGGCTAAAGTTTCAGGGGTTTAATAAAGCTTTTTGATTATGGCCTCTCCACACTCAAATGCCATATTTAAAAACATCCTGATATAATGATAAGTTATAAGTATATGTTTCGATATAATAATTACAATTTATCGCGTTTTACGAAATCGTGGGGCTGAAGGCGTGTAAACTGTACTGCAGTAGGGGTGGTTCTAGGAGTCAAGTTTCATACGGGCATAATTATATATTTAAATAGGTAAACTATAGTCGAATAGGCCAACCTAAATTCCCTATCCTAACATTTTTTTTTCATGAACAATTTTCATTCCTTCAATCATTATTAATTCTTTACACATTACACTATACTTATTAAAACGAGACGATATTGAACTTTTGAACAGGTTAACTTCGAAAAATTTGGTACAGGTTACAGTTGCCCACCGGTACGCTATTTATATAACCACCACTGGTGTACACGTTTTTTAATGCTGTAACAACGACTAAAAAAAACTGTAAGATTAATATTGTGCATCAACACACTGTTCGGCTAACGTACGTGTCCCCAACCCCCCATCCAAAGAAAATCTTGGAAATTTCTATCCAAATATTTTGTACGTCATTTGTATGAATTTGTATGACCATTTTTGGAATTTGTACGACACCAGAATTCGAGCAATATCGGAAATATGAAAGGGGGGCTGGAGACACATGTCTCCAGCCCCCCCTAATATAAATAATTAAGTATTCATACATTTTATACTGCAAGATTCAAGAACGCTATTTGTATGAATTTGTATGACCATTTTCGGAATTTGTATGTGACCCCCTCCCGAGTTATAATCGAAAAACCAATTTTCCCGTGTCCCCCGCCCCCCATCATCGGAATTTTCTACTTTTTCCTACGCGAAACAATTAAACGCTATTTGTATGAATTTGTATGACCATTTTCGGAATTTGTATGTGACCCCCTCCCGAGTTATAATCGAAAAACCAATTTTCCCGTGTCCCCCGCCCCCCATCATCGGAATTTTCTACTTTTTCCTACGCGAAACAATTAAACGCTATTTGTATGAATTTGTATGACCATTTTTGGAATTTGTATGCGACCCCCTCCCGAGTTATAATCGAAAAACCAATTTTCCCGTGTCCCCCGCCCCCCATCATCGGAATTTTCTACTTTTTCCTACGCGAAACAATTAAACGCTATTTGTATGAATTTGTATGACCATTTTCGAAATTTGTATGCGACCCCCTCCCGAGTTATAATCGAAAAACCAATTTTCCCGTGTCCCCCGCCCCCCACCATCGGAATTTTCTACTTTTTCCTACGCGAAACAATTAAACGCTATTTGTATGAATTTGTATGACCATTTTCGGAATTTGTATGTGACCCCCTCCCGAGTTATAATCGAAAAACCAATTTTCCCGTGTCCCCCGCCCCTCCTATTTGGAATATTCTAGTTTTACCTACGCGTAACAATTAAACGCCATTTGTATGAATTTGTATGATCATTTCTGGAATTTGTATTCGACCTTCCCTTTAGTAATAGTGGAAGAATATCTATGAACCCATGTTAAAAGGTATTGTTATACAGTGTTGAGTGGTTAACCAAAACCTAAGACTTATAATAAAAGTGGTTAGAAAAACCGTTAATATGGAAAACCTGTTGTTAACAACGAAAATCGTAATCGCAAAATTTGTTTTGATTTCCGTTTACCCGTTTGTATCTAATTCTTTGATTGTTGTTTATTGATATTTTAATTGATTTATGTAATAATAATGTTTTAAAATATAAATCTTATATATATGTATAATGTATATGATATTATATTCACCACGTACATGTAGAAGTATAGTAGTTTTTTTATAATTTTTGAATGTTCGATTAATTTATTTTTTCCATTATAAATGTTAAACAATACAATATAAGCATTAATCACCCTTTATACTTAAATTTAAATTTAAATGAACCCATCGTGAATATTAATATAATTCTAAAATGATAGTACGGTACAACCATACAGGTTTTAAATTACATCCATAATAATATATGTATCCTATATATCCATAGATATATTATTATCCAAGTGATTATCACTTATTTTAAATATTAATACCTTTTCAATGCATTTTTTTTTAAATTTAACTTAATTAATGTATTAAAGATGTGTAATAACATAACTTTTAATTTAATTGAAAAAATAATACTTTACTTAAATTATATAAGTTTAAAACTATCATTAACTTGCCCAGCTGTGGATTTAGGTAAGTAATATTATTTTATTTGTTTATAAGTTGTTTTTAGCAGTTTTTAGCATTCACAATATATTGTGCATAACCTATTTACTTGAAATACAACAATATAATATATATTAGTAAAATGCGTCTGTGAGGTTTATGACCCATTCCGCGTAATATGTAATGAGTCGAATATCTTGGATTGTCATTATTTAAACACTATTTGTATGAATTTGTATGACCATTTTTGGAATTTGTATGCGACCCCCTCCCGAGTTCTAATCGAAAGCATACACACGAATAGCATACACAATATATCGTGCATAACCTATTTACTTGAAATACAACAATATTTATATTAGTAAAATTCGTCTGTGATGTTTATGACCCATTACGCGTAAAATGTAATGAATCGAATATCTTGGATTGTCATTATTTAATTACGATTGATATACATCTCTATTTTAAGACCTATGCATTTCTACTATATGGAAATAAGATTTATCTTTTCCTATATTCAAGATAAATCTTGTTATACTTGAATTAATATGTTGTTATAATCACTTACCTGTGTATCTTAAGTAGAGGTGCTTCCTTTCTTTTCTGAACCCAAAGGAAGAAAGTCCACTTAGAAGATGGAAATAAAATAAGGAACTTAGTTTAATAGAGAAATAATTTAAACATTTGTTGAGTACTTTTTAATAATAAACAATTTTCCTTACTTTGTCTTGTTTAAAACTTTTACTTGAATTTTTATGAATTTTTAAAAGAAAATAGTTCTATTACATTTATAAAATATTGTTTCAGATGGTGTACAATAGCAGTTCACACGCGACCACAGTATTTATACTTACAGCTTTTGTTTTTTTGTTTAAGTCATCATATAATTCCCAATTACCTCCTTGTCTTTTACAATAGGCAGTATAGTGGCCAATTGAGTTTCTTAGTTGTGTTTTGCCTTTATGGTAGTTTAAAACTCCTCTTAATACATACGCTGTAGATTCATGGAACACAATTTCAGGAATATCTCCCAATTTAACTTCTACATGTGGCGCAGCGTCAGTACTCTGTTCCAAGTTTTCTCCTAAAATATAGAAATAAATTAAGTTAATTTATTTTCAACTAAAAAAAAAAATTAAAAAATACATACCTCTCCAAAACAAAACTTCTATTAGTAAATATAATGGGGATATTTCAAAACTTGTTCGTCTAAGACTGTTGCATTGGGTTTTATCCAATTTATCTGTATAATTACACACTATTAATTGTTGATTTTGAAATTGGTCACTAATCCATTTTTGCAGATCACCGATAATGCCGTTTGTTGTGTTGTATGTTATAATATAGATCGGATAGTATGTTTCTTGAAACTTCTCACATTTTACATTAGAACAACTACTTATTTCTGTGATGGATGGGAACTCTTTAAACATAGATTTGCAAATAGTCTTAGGTGTAGTCTCACACTTTACAAAATAAGTATTATACTCAAGTGTTTCTAACACTGGATTCAGTAATAATATAATTAATTCTGCTCTATCCGTATATGTGTATGCCGTAATTCCCTTTGAAACCAACTGAGTTATGAAATCAATGTACTTTGTTTTATATTTTACGAGCCCTTCTGAAAATAACTGACTGTCACAAAAAGCAACCATTACCATTGATGTTATTGAATCAAACGCACATGTGTTGCTTAAAACAACATTTGATTCTAAACTTTTTAATTTACAACTTTTGAGTTCTTCTGCGCGGGATCCATTTTTCAACAAAGGTAAAACACGTGAATTCCGTGAATCGCTGATATTTACGTGTCGTAAATGTGGATTTGGTAGAAGATATGAACTACTTTTAACTTTTCTTTTACTTTTTCGGTTCCACTCATCCGTTGCTTTATCTTCAATAAGCTTTTCATTATTTTCAATGCAGTTATAACAGATACGAATTTCATCGTCATCCGGCTTGTGTGCTGAGCATTCTGGAAGTGCGTGGACTGGCTTCGTACATATTCCACATTTATGAGCTCCGTTATTAGAAGGTAATGATCCAGATTTACACAATGGGCATCTCAAATTCCGTAAATTGTTTGTGTTAGTCTGTTCTTTTATGTTGTTGTTCTCACGTAAATTATTTGTTTGACCTGAATCATCAATTGGTTTAGATATTTGATTTACTACATTTGTCTCTGACTCTTGAGTAGAATGTAATAACAATGCTCCTCTCAATGAACGTATATGGTTTTCTAAAAATATTTCTATATCAGTAGGTAAAGAAACATGCTTCAGCGTTACATTTTTGAGTTTATGAAAACTTGACTCGACTGCAGCAGAGCTAGAAACACGTTTTCCATATCCAAAAAAAGGTACCATTATGCCCGACCACAATGGCAGAAATTTCATCATCTTAATTAGATGAGGAACTATTTTTGGAGCATACAATGGATTTATACTTACCCCTACTTGTACATGCCGTTTACTTTCATTCAAAACTGTTTCTGCCAATGCTTGGAAAGGGTTCATATCATTAAGACTTTCAAGTTGGTTATCGTTATCAAGTTCCTCCAGGCATCTATTTTCGGTGTCTGCATAATCTATAATTGTATCCAGTTGCTGGTCAAGTTCTATGGTACCTGTTGACGCAGTATTAATCAACCTCATATAATGTTTTTGACATGATGTTTCAATGTCAGTATTTCGTATAACTCCGTTTGTTTCGTTGGTAATTGAAATTAAAAGTGATAGGAACAATGAGTATACGTCTTCAAGCTCTTGACATTTTAGTAAACAGCCAATAGTTCTAAGAATGATTTCTCTAACTTTTCTGTTTAACAACTTTAAATCCGGCCACTGGCTTGCTAGTTTCATGAAATGAGCTACATCTAGTTTAACAAAACATTGAGGAAGCCAACGAGAATCTTTGGGTATCTTGTTGGTAATTATGTCTGCGCAAGCGTGTATATAGCTGTTTAATGATGAATATTGGGTAAATGTTCTTACTATTGATGAAAGAAGAGCTAATGATTGGTCACATACTACAGTTTTAGGCTTTGGAACATTGCAGCTCATCCAGTAAGCCAGCCAATTAGAAATACATATAGTATTGTGCCTTTCACTTAGCATATTTGTGATTGTAAAGCTATGACATTTTAATTCATCGTAAACGATTGCTTCATACAAAAATATGGTATTTGTCTTGTCTAAGCCTAGTTTACTAAACTTCTTTACTACGGATCCTGTTGCGTCAATGATAATTTCAGGATAATTAACATTACTACAATACTTCCGATACATATGAATTTGCTCTGCATTGGTATAATGAACAAAAAATGGATCATATCCAACTTCTCTTATAATGTCTTTAAATTCATCTTCTTTTTTCATCATACCAATCGCAGTGAGCGTATCTCCATTTCTCTTTTCAGAAGCAATTTTTCGAGATTTCAGAAGTCTTAGAGCATTTCCAGAGGGAAGAATGGATGGGTCATGGCCACCTAAATTACAAATATAAAACAACGATATACTTTTCTCGTATTCTTATAATATTATTATAAAAATACCTCCCGATTATCAAAAGAAAATCGAGCCCAATGCTTAATTTATGTTTTTACATGTTTAATATTTAAATTAACCACCAATAAGAAACCTATATTTGTACGACAAATTCACCGTTTTTATTCAAAATAATTACCAGATTTACAGTTTTACAACCAAAAATCATGATTTCATAAACAAAAAGGTGGGCAAGTGGACGTCGCTTTGCTGTACAGTAGGTTACACGTGGGTCGCTGTAATGGGTGTTGGTAAATTTGAGGTCAATGCTATAAAACCATTGTATACGAAAACGATTCTGATCATATCAATCTATGATATAACTTTGTATATTTGATAATATTATTGTGATTAAAGTTACTTGTTTTACTATATTAGTACTATAATAAGTTAATTTTATTTTTCCTAAAAAAATAACATTTGAAATTGTAATTGTGTGTACAAAATAAAATAAATATACTCTAACATTGTCGTATACGTATTTATAGTATTTTTAAATTTTTGTATAAATTTAAACTTAAAATGTATATACAAAGTAACTGTGTTTATATATTTTTTATACTTTTTGGCTACTGTATGAACTATTTATTAGAATTGTTGTTTCAAACTTTAAATTTTTATAAAAAAATCGGGCCTATGTTAGGTTATGCTAGATTAGGAAGGGGGGAGCAAATTCACGGTTTTCTCAAAAATTATTAATAAAAATGATCAAATAAGATTTCTAAAAATAATAAAATGAAATAATGTATATTTAAATTAATAAAAATAATTTATAATAATGATTAATATATCTGACTCTAAAAAATTATTACAAATGAATGTAAATATATAATTAATACAAATATAATATTCAAAAATATCAATACAATTATGTATGCGACTAACTAAAAAAAAAATAATTAACTTAACTTTATTAAATTTTTTAGTCACTTTTATTTTTATAAATTTTTTTAAATAAGAATATTTTAAATTGTATTGATTAATCATCGATTAATATTAATATTTTCTTTATTCAATAAAGTTTTTTTTGTTGAATAGATTTTTTTTATTAAAGAACGATTTTTTATTAATATTTTTTATTTCATAAAGACTTTATTTAAAGTATAGACTTCTAATTGAAATTAAAGATATATTATTAATGAAAAAAATGTGGGTAAGTGGATGTCACTCTGCTGTACAGTAGGTTATAAGTGGGTCACTGTAATGGATGGTGCTAAATTTAAATTCAATGATATAATATAATATAATATAATATCATATCATATCATACATATAATAAAAACGATTCTGAGCGGAAACGGTCAGTCAGCCTATGATTATCAAGTATATTTAATGATATTATTGTGAATAAAGTAATTTATATATAACCTATTTACGTGGAACCTCGTTTTAAATTTTACAATCTTTAACTATAAAAGTTGAACATTTTATAAATTTTTAACTAAAAAATAATTATTAAATTTTAAATTTGATAAATTTTGTCAATATTTGATCTTTAAATGCTTATAAATAAAAACAGTGACTAAGGATTTTTAATATTTTCAAATATCATTGTAACAACATAGTAGGAGCTTTGTATTAAATTTTCAAGCTTTTTTACCCAACAAATAAAGTTTTTTTGACATTCATGGAAAAAAAACTTAAAAAATTGGAAACTGAGTATAATCCTAAACAGTTCAAAACAAATCAAAATATTTTTAAAATTTTATCGCGTATAGAAAATGCAAATATAAACAACCAGTGAAAATTGCATGTATATACGTTCATTTGTCTTAGAGTAACACCAAAAACCAAAATCGATTTTCTCGAAAACAGATTTTGCTTAAAAATGCGCGTTTTTCCTTAATTTTTCTTCTGTTTTTCACGGCACTTTTGAAAACTACTTGGAAATTTTTGCTTATAAAAAAAATTGTGCTTTTGTATTTTTAAAATGTTTCAACTACTATTGTAACAATATATTTACAACCAAAAACAAAAATCGATTTTGTCGAAAACCGATTTTGTGAAAAAATTCCCGTTCTTCCTTAATTGTTATTTTGTTTTTCTCTGCGTTTTTTTTTTTACTTTTGACTTGCTAAATATCGACGTTGGTTTGGAACAGATCTGTCAAAGTGTTCGGGAGTGGTGCTCCATCAAGTTAGCCCCACCCCAAACCTAATTATTAATTTGTGACTTTGTACTTGATTTGGAACCTTATATTACATTTTAAGTTTTTTGACAATGTGAACATTTTTAGTATTTTAAGTATGATAATTAATAATACACTAATACAGTTATATTTATAATATTAATATTAAATACCTACCTATTTTCATTAACCGTACTGCTTCTGTCTCTCTAAATGACTCGCTTGAACGACCGTCATTAATCATAGCTGTAATAGCTTTTGATTGTGCAGGTCCAATCATGCGACGTTTCTTTGCCTTATGCACTTCATTAAAATTACCTGTGTACGAACATTCCATAAGCACTCTGAAAAAATAAATATAATAACAATACAAATTAAGTTATTTTTAATTTCAAATTAATAAAATATGGAATAAAGTATAGTAAAATCGATTATATGTTTGAGAATACCTTGCAGCTGCTGGAGGTCTTTCGAACACAATTCCTTCAAAATAGGATTCACATATAGTACATTTTCCGACAACTTTTATGTAAAAATTACCATATGGATGTACTCTTGCTCTGCGAAAAGAGAGACAACAAGGTAACTGAGTATGCTCCCAAAAATGTTCAGCCAATAATGGTGTCCATGTATTTTTTGGCAATACATGGTATATTCTTGAACTTTGTGTAGAGCGGTTTTTCTCGTTATCTTTGTAACGGACTTCTTCCGGCTCTACACTTTTCCATTCTTCAGGTGAAAACGTGAATACAATTTTTTTTGATGGTAGTGTTATTGATATATCACTATTATCCTCACTAGAATCATCTATAAATGAATTTAATAAATTAAAACCAAACATCAAGTTAATTTTGATAATTTATTTAGGGAGGACAATTTGATATAATTTAATTATATTCTTCATACTTTTTTAACCATCTATTTCATTCTATTAGAAATATATCCGATTAAAAAACTTTTAGAATTTATTGTGATGCTTTGAGTTGCAAATGTTCATGCATTAGCCACTAAAAAGCATCCAACTTGACATAATATTTAAACTATTTACCATCATTGTGCGAACTATTTTCTTCCGTCATTAAGCTGTTCTTTTTGATCTGACCAGAAACAAGACCTAATCTGTTTTTAATACCATGAGCATTACGATACACAAATGTATGTAACGCTGCACCATTCATACGACCATTTAAGTAACAGCTAATCTCGTACCATATAGGATTAGTTGCAACAACTATACCTAAAATTGAAAATTAAAGCAATTAATTATGACTAAATTGATGATATTTAAAATCTTAACTTTCAACACCTATAAGTTATAAAACATACTTATAGTTTACATTTATTTTTTTTATAACTATAATAAGAAAAACTTATATGGAAACTTGTATTTAATGTTGAAAACCTTATTCAAATATTTTTGAAATTTTTAATATAAAATAGTTTATACATTTTCGGGAATTTTGTCAAATTTTAACTTCTTAATTTTATGAAAATATTTTTACAATTTAAATCCATGAATGGCTCACTACACACACTAAAAGAAAAGTATAAATGGATTTTTGTATTAATTTTCCAAGCTTTTTGATATAAGATCATTTTAGTTTTCGAGTGTAGTGGTGAATGCCTTTATTGACTTTAATGACTTTTATGATAAAAAAATATCTATACTCAATAAAAAAAATACCTTGATTGAATAAAAAAAAATCTGAATGAAAATAAAAATGATTAAAAAATGTGGTAATGTTTAGTTAATTATTTGTTCTACTAATTAACACATAATTTTATTAATTATTTTTAAATATTATATAATTTGTTTTAACGGGTTAATTTAATTTTTAATTTTTAAATATTATAGTTTTATTAATTATTAATATACATAATTTATTTTAATTATACTTTTAATCATTTACTATTTTTATTAATAATCTTAATAAGTTTTTTTAGTTAATTGTTTTATTTACCTGTGTTTTTCACCAATTTTTTTTTATATAATTATAAATATAATATTATTAGGTATAAGTTAGTATAAGTAGGTACCTACGTTTTACGTTGTTGACAATAATATTGTGACATTAAAATATTATTAATTTTATATTTTCTACCCGCTAAAATGGTCAAAACAAGAATCCAAAAATACCACTGAAAAGTAACTGTAGATTCTAATATTCTATTAAATAATGTCATACAAAAATATCGAAAATAAAACAATTTTATTATAAATAAATTTCTAAAGTTTTAAATCAGTAAAGGGAAGAACGGGACAAAATGCGTTCCGCATAACTTTTGTCTGGACAACAGGTTACGAAAATTACGAAACGTATTTATTTTTCACACAATGTACCCATACTATCAATTACCATACATTTTGTTATCATAAAACTATCATACAATTATTATTTTTGTTTCTAATAACAGTTTAGGTAAAATTTTATTACCTATTCTAAATTAAATAAATAAAAAAAAATATCTTATAATATAATAGCCCATTATAGGTAGGTATAATCCAAAACGTCGTGGACTCCGGAGAGGGGTTGGGTCACTGATTCCAATATAACTTCATTATTATTATTTGGTACATGCACGACGATTTTTTTCACTAAAACTACAAATATTACTAATTTATGGTAAGTATTAAAAAATACTTACTTCTGTTATCATCATCGTCATTCATCACTACCCTCTCTTTAAATTGCATTACAGCTGCAACAACTTCACTAGGCTCTATTGCAGGTTTTCTTCCAACCATTTTGAAAATGCACTTTAATGTAGCCGTTAAAAAAATAGCTCAAACAGTCACAATATTCAAATAGTATAAACTACAGAAAAGAGTAGTTATACGATTGACTGGTTTAAGCGAAATGAAATAAACCCGAAACGAAAATTAATTAAATGGATATAAAAATAGACACAATGTTGTAAAGCAAGAATCTAAAAATAATATTTACGAGAAAAATATACTAATATCAATATACTATAATAAATCTTATTAACGTTTAATTTTCCAACACAAACATCACGTAGGTATTCTATTAATATAGTCTATAGATATTGTTGTACTTCAAGTAAGAAAGTTATGCACGTTCTACTGTGTATATAGTTAAAAACAACTGGGCAAGTTAATTATAGTTTTTAACTTATATAATTTAAGTAAAGTATTTTTTTTTTTCAATTAAATTAAAAGTTATGTTATTACACATCTTTAATACATCAATTAAATTAAAATAAGGTTTCATATCATAAATAATAATAATCCAAGATATTCGATTCATTACATATTACGCGGAATGGGTCATAAACCTCACAGACGCATTTTACTAATATATATTATATTGTTGTATTTCAAGTAAATAGGTTATGCACAATATATTGTGAATGCTAAAAACTGCTAAAAACAACTTATAAACAAATAAAATAATATTACTTACCTAAATCCACAGCTGGGCAAGTTAATGATAGTTTTAAACTTATATAATTTAAGTAAAGTATTATTTTTTCAATTAAATTAAAAGTTATGTTATTACACATCTTTAATACATTAATTAAGTTAAATTTAAAAAAAAATGCATTGAAAAGGTATTAATATTTAAAATAAGTGATAATCACTTGGATAATAATATATCTATGGATATATAGGATACATATATTATTATGGATGTAATTTAAAACCTGTATGGTTGTACCGTACTATCATTTTAGAATTATATTAATATTCACGATGGGTTCATTTAAATTTAAATTTAAGTATAAAGGGTGATTAATGCTTATATTGTATTGTTTAACATTTATAATGGAAAAAATAAATTAATCGAACATTCAAAAATTATAAAAAAACTACTATACTTCTACATGTACGTGGTGAATATAATATCATATACATTATACATATATATAAGATTTATATTTTAAAACATTATTATTACATAAATCAATTAAAATATCAATAAACAACAATCAAAGAATTAGATACAAACGGGTAAACGGAAATCAAAACAAATTTTGCGATTACGATTTTCGTTGTTAACAACAGGTTTTCCATATTAACGGTTTTTCTAACCACTTTTATTATAAGTCTTAGGTTTTGGTTAACCACTCAACACTGTATAACAATACCTTTTAACATGGGTTCATAGATATTCTTCCACTATTACTAAAGGGAAGGTCGAATACAAATTCCAGAAATGATCATACAAATTCATACAAATGGCGTTTAATTGTTACGCGTAGGTAAAACTAGAATATTCCAAATAGGAGGGGCGGGGGACACGGGAAAATTGGTTTTTCGATTATAACTCGGGAGGGGGTCACATACAAATTCCGAAAATGGTCATACAAATTCATACAAATAGCGTTTAATTGTTTCGCGTAGGAAAAAGTAGAAAATTCCGATGGTGGGGGGCGGGGGACACGGGAAAATTGGTTTTTCGATTATAACTCGGGAGGGGGTCGCATACAAATTTCGAAAATGGTCATACAAATTCATACAAATAGCGTTTAATTGTTTCGCGTAGGAAAAAGTAGAAAATTCCGATGATGGGGGGCGGGGGACACGGGAAAATTGGTTTTTCGATTATAACTCGGGAGGGGGTCGCATACAAATTCCAAAAATGGTCATACAAATTCATACAAATAGCGTTTAATTGTTTCGCGTAGGAAAAAGTAGAAAATTCCGATGATGGGGGGCGGGGGACACGGGAAAATTGGTTTTTCGATTATAACTCGGGAGGGGGTCACATACAAATTCCGAAAATGGTCATACAAATTCATACAAATAGCGTTCTTGAATCTTGCAGTATAAAATGTATGAATACTTAATTATTTATATTAGGGGGGGCTGGAGACATGTGTCTCCAGCCCCCCTTCCATATTTCCGATATTGCTCGAATTCTGGTGTCGTACAAATTCCAAAAATGGTCATACAAATTCATACAAATGACGTACAAAATATTTGGATAGAAATTTCCAAGATTTTCTTTGGATGGGGGGTTGGGGACACGTACGTGTTCGGCTAGAGTCTGCGGATCGAATTTATCAAAAATTCCAACACGCGCGTGTGGGCTAGACAGCCGCGGGGAACGCATTTCGCAGTGGATAATAGGAATTCGGTTCACTCGATAGAAAATATCCACCGTGTACCCGTGTAATAATATAATGGGTCAAGATAATGTGTAAAAGACGTAGGTACGAGCCGCAAATTATAAGTACACGAAAACGGAAGCTGAAGAAAATAACTCGACGCTAAGGACCACCACGGCAATAATAATAATATTATAACAACAAAGGAGTTTACTGTTCAAAAGATATTTTATAAGGTCTATATGTATATAGACCAGTTGCGTTCGGTCATTTTGAGGGTTGATAGACCAATATGTGCACTAAATAATAGTTACTATTTTAATTAATAACTACAAATTATTATAGCCATCATTCATTATTTAAATTAAAAATATATAGGTACCTAAGAATGATATTTATTATACTTTAAAAGAAAAACCTACATTCTTTAATACCTGTAATTATTATTTTGAATATAATTGACAATTGTACATTATATTGTCCCAGACAGTGCAGTACAACGACCCGATTAGACCGATAAATATATTACATATATGTACAATAATAACTAGTGCTAATGAAAACACTTGATTTAATCAATATAGGTGTCACTAAAATTCATACTTGCAGTGTACGTTACTTATGACGTTTCATAAAATTCCCGAAGTAATAGAATAACGTTTTAAAATATTGTGTGAAAAAAGAAACTAATATTTTAAAAATGCAAGAATATTAATTATTTTTCGTAAACAAAAAATATATATCAATCGATTAATATATTAGTTTAAGTTTTTAATTTTCATTTATTTGTGCTTACAATATAATATACATAGTTCATGTCTAACGCATGATTAATATTGTTACAATTGTATTGGACAAATGCCTACACATTGTTCGTGCCTGAAAGTAAAACTAAATTATGAGCTCAATTATCCCAATTTTTACGGTCAAATTTGGTACACAGCTGATCCTAAACTATACATTTATCACAATCCACAGGTACCGTACCCAATTACAATATGATTTCCTACGCTGCTGTTGTTTTCATACCACATTTATTAATTAATTTTATTATAATTCGTCAAGGATTATAATATAATAAAACAATATTTGCGTCTCTACTTAAAAAAAAAAAAAACACAAATTACAATCACGCACAAATCGATACATGATTATGTCATTTATACTAATAATAATAAATTGTTAAAATGATTTTGTTTACCTACTAATCTACCTTACGTAAGTCGAACGACACGTAAATAATGTTATTGCAGGTTATAACATTTCTTTTATCAACTTTTTATAACTTTGGAACGGACATTCAATATCGCGAAAAATGACAATGTTTTGATTATAGTAACGCATAGTGACGTAATGAATTAAATACGTCTTAATAGTATCATAATTCTAAAACAATTTAGATTCAGATAAATTCAGTATAAACTATAAAAACGAACAGTAATAAATAATAATATAATATGTAAAATGTAAAACATTGTTATTTACTTGTATTGATTTTACTAATTATTTTTTGTTTATTATTATAATTAACAAATTTGGTCGATATTTTAATTTTGTAAATAGTTAGGTACATAGTATATGCCATATATATGAGATATAGTTTGAATTAGTTTAAATAAGTTACAGTTAAAAAATAAATATTATTTAACACTAATACTATCGTATACGCCATACGGATCTCGAATCAGAAAAAAATATGTAAATATTGGTACCTAGTTTAAAACCAAAACGGACACTTACAAATTGAGTTTACCTGTGAAGACTTAACACTGTAAAGATCTACTACAAAAAAAATTCCTGCGAAAAAAAAACAAGTGTTGCTTATAACCTAATCTAACGTACCTGTACCTACGCGATATACCGACTTTTTCGTGTAAGAAATAAAAGAGTAAACAATAAATATTTATTACCTGGTAGGTACAGGTAATAATTGTTTACTTTTTTCAAAACATTAACAACAGTTATATTCAATTTAAGAAAATCAAACAGTTGTATGATTCAATGACCGATGTCAGCTATAATATATAGATAACTACCTAATGTAATATGGTTTATGTCGCAGTTTTGTAGGCGAAAGCTTAATAATAACAAACAAATAATTTCGATCGTTAGTTCGTAGCAGGATCTAGGATACCATACACGTGTTTGAAAATGCACGTACAAACAGCTAGTATTATTTAAAACCTTTATAACCATGATATCAAGGCTGGACATTAACGAGTTAAAAAGTTTAAGTTAAGTTAAAAAGTTAATTTAATTTTAACTTTTTAACTAAACTAGTTACTTTTGGCTCTTCATTAACTTAACTATCAACTTACTAAATTTCTTTTTTAATTAACGTGAAATTAACGAATTAATTTTTCATTTTAAGAAGTAAGTTAATTTATTATGTTTTTAATTTTATTATATTTCACTATTTCAGTCTATTTTGTTTTCATCTCAAAAAATAATTACCGTGGATTGTTGAAAGTTAAATATTTATATCATTCGAATCCAACTTATATGGAAATACTATATAAAGTATAAACACTATAGTATATAATTTAGTTTTGGGTTGGAAAAAAATTAAGTACGCTACTGTTGTATAAACAAATTACTTTTTTTTTAACTTAATGAAAAGTGTGTATTACTTTTAACTTAACTGAGTTAATCTATAGTTAAATTAACTTTTAACTTTTTGTTATTGGTGCATATTATCTTAACTTAGCTAAGTTAAAAAAATAGTTGACTTGCCCAGCCTAGCATAATATTATAATTGTCATTAGGTACGGTAATTCAATCGTCACATATCTGTCGTAATCAGATCATCGTCGACCCGACTATACCCGAGTGTATACACTCAGTCGATCTCAAAAAACTTTCAGACTTGCGTGTGGACACGCAACGATCGTGTCTTCGATTACCTAGGTACAGTGCGTTTGGGTACATAATAATAATATAATATTATGTGAGTATATTATATAGATCGTACATAAATAGGTACTGGACCGAATCGCATATTGTGGATTAAAATAACACGGATATCTAATAATTATTCGTCATAATGCCTCAATTATTTTAAATATGAAAATGATTTTTGTTCGCTTAGATCACAGGCAAACGCCGACCGAAGACATCGTTCCATAATAATATTTTACAGTATCGTTCAGCCAGCATGCTCAACACTTTTATTAATGCATTCGTGCAATTTTTAAGTAGGTATACTATAATATTTTCAATTACCTAATTTGTTTATACCTTATCTATATTTTAGAAGTGTCATCTAGTAATAGTGTGACATAAACTTTTGTTTTAAAATTAAAAACCGCCCTTTTTTGTGTAAACTATTTAATGTCACGCTTGCACCTAAAGGTTAGTTTTCGATGACAGTCGAAGCGTTGTAAAGCGACATTTTTCCGTCCATCGGGTGGGAATCCCCATAGTGCCGGGTGGTAAAGTGGAAATACCCAAAAGTGCTGGGCGTGCATATCACGCGTATCTTCTGCACAACCAGATACTGAAATCTATACCACGGTCCTTACAAAACATAAACTTTTAGTGTATACATAGTGCATGCACATACGTGCGTACACGATAATATTATAGAAGGCGAACGACGGGTCGTGTGATGTTCAGACACGGTACTATGTGAGTGCATGATTCTAGTCTTGGTAGAAATAACGATTTTGACAGAGACGTAATATGTACTTACTTACTGAGTTGTATTAAAATAATAATATGTATGTTAAGGCCCGTCTTGACAGAATATAATAGGTAGGTACAGGCGTATTATACTACAGCGTGCGTATAGCGTGCAGACTGCAGACGCGTCATCCGAACGTTTCGACTAAAACGGTCCTAAGGTTTACGATCAACGCGTCCTATGTCAGTTTTTGAACGCATATTTCAAGTACATAAACAAAATACCTATGGACAAAGGAGACCTTCCAATATGCACCACATGCGGACCACGAATCACCATAAAACACATTTTAACAGATAGTCGCAGATATGAAAACGAAAGAAAATCAAATAAAATAATTCACCAGAGCACATTTACGAAATCCAAAGACTCCGAACGGAAGCAACCAACAAATTAATAACATTTTTAAACCATTCAGGATTCTGTAGGCTTATGTTATAGCCATGCAATTAGAGAAATACAAATTGTAATTAAAATGCTTTGTGAATCACTCTGTATTTAATAATGTATATTATCGTATATGGCACGCGAAAATATTAATTTTTTTCCTATATTAAATCATACACTTATTGAACAATAATAATTTATTGTGTGATAAAATTCTACATATTATTTCCGATAACAACTAAAATACTGCTGCAGTTTCCGTTTGTAAAATATTGACAGTTTTAAACTCACTTTCCACACAATAATATGTTTTGAACAAAAAAAATTGTTCATATTATAATATAAGTACTCTCACAATATTCGCAACAATGCATGTAAAAGTTTATTTTCCACAATGAATGTAATTAAATCAAAACATAGACGGATGAAGCATTGAAACGTTAGTGCTGCAGTTTACGTTCAATTAAAACTAATAAATTGCCCACCAGATAATAAATAAATTGAAATCGAACGAAAAACAGGAACAAAAATCACATAAAAAATATTGACGAATTATAACCAATCATACTTGTACATAAATACTTATTTTTCGTAATTTTACAATAATATACAACAAAAATAATTATAAGCAGTGTATCAAATCATACACAACTTTTAATTGCCCCAGAATCAATATTAAGTATTAACCGGTACCTGGGAATCAACTCGTGCTCAGCCCAAATAAAAACGCGTAGGTTCTTTATAGCCTTGGGAATGTAATGCGTTCAAAAATTATTTTATGCACCAAAATTTCAAAATAATGCATTTTAAAAAGTGAATTGATTTTTTTTTATTTTAAACAAGTTTTAATCCAAAAATATGTTTTATTAAATTTAAAAAATAAATTTTGCAAGCCTGCACAATTTAAGTCATCTACGTGAACTTTTGATCTGAAAAAACAATAATTATTCTCTTTTAAAATCCCATCGCTACTCGTAATCTCGGTTTTTACGTCGAATACGGATCCACTCGAACAATATTACGATTTATAATATTAACTGATTAGATAAAAACTAGGTTAGTACCTTACTGAGTTACTTTCTTCGAGTAAAAATCTTAAAATAAAATTTAAAAAACAGAATTTTAATGCTAATGCCATAAAACCCGCAAAAATATGTTCCAAAAAAGTACGATTAAAATTGAAAACTGTCAGCAAATGCAAAATAAAAACTACTTACATTCTGATTCAAAAACACATCAAACGCATAATATTATGTTATACGCAACGAGCATAGCGAGCTTTGCGATAAATGCATCGAAATCTCAGACCTATAACATAGAATAATATTGAAATATAAAATATAATACATAATATTGATAGATTGGTGAAGCGTTGCGTATACCATTTTATCGAGTTTTTTCCGATTTTTCATGATATTATTATAATGGTGTTGCACCGCCGCCACTTGTCGTGTGTAAATATTGGCACTTGCACACAATAATTTGTTCACCACATTGTTCAGTCACTGTGTGATCGTACAAATTTAAATTATAAACTGTTGTATACAGCGCGTGCGCGGTCGGCCGATTGTTAGGCTCGAACTTAGATGTTCGAAAAGTGAACTAAATAATATATAATTTATGCGCGCCGCGTTCTATGCGCATTGCGCACATTGGAAAAGCAAAAATATGCACTTAATATGATTATTATTTTTCAGTTCTTAGATTCAAAATTATAATTGCATTATATATTTGTATTATAATATGGTTTATTTAAATTCGGATATTATATGTTTAAAACTGTTTGCTACATGATTATATTTTACTCTTCAGTCTCGGAACGTACGCGACAATCGGTAATCACGTGGACGAAAAGTTAAAAAGTTAAGTCCGATAATGCTGCAGTCCTAGATTCCATTTTATAAACTTTTAACAGTGCACAAGTTTAAATGAATATCATATAATATTTTAAATTGTAATGCTTTTTACGTCCCGATCTCTGAATCTCTGATTATTGTACAACAATATCGTCGAATACAGATGTACATTAATCGTGGTATGACGAGGACGTTGGTAGACGCTAACCAGCAATGGGATGGTCCCTTTCGCAGGACGTGGTTGGACGTCCTTGGCAAGCCGGCGCCAACACAGCACTACGCGATAGAAGGCGATTTTTGTTATCAGGTCCTCCCACGCCAGCTGATAACGAGCAATGCATAACACGTGTGTTATTATTATTAATATTTATTATTAAACCGGCGGATGGTGTTTACTTGATGAGGTGTAAGGGTAGAGGGGGATACAATTTTAGCGAACGTATCTTGGCGGCGGTGTCGGAGGCGGTTAAGGTTAACGAACCGTTTTGGGCAGATAAACACGACCGACCGATAAACGCGACTATCGAGAGGGTCTCCCGCTACGCGTATTGATCGGGCGGGGGTGGGTGTGGAAGTGCCTCGAAGTGCGTACAACGCGTTTGGCGTAGATAACGGAGACACACACAGACCCACGCACGAGTACAATATATACTATATATTATGTTTAATGTATTGACAAAACACAAGGAAAACTAATAACCGAGAGAGAGAGAGAGAGAGAAAGTGAGAGTGGTGGTGAGGAAGGAAGGATCAGGTGAGGGGGAAAGCTGCACTCGACGAGTGTCGCCGCCTTCGGTTCGGAATGCAATTGCCGCGACCGTAATCCGAGTTTAAAAACTAATAAAACTAATGAACGTCTGCTCGCACGCGTCTCGATTCGAAGTATTTTCACACCGCAGTGCATCCCTCCGATGGCGAGGCCATGTAATACAGAGTTAATCGAATGTATAAGCACTGCACGAAAAGTATTTCGAAAGTCGACGGGAAAACCTTCCCAACGGCGTGACAATGTCGGGTGGCTCGTATCATTCGGCAATTCGCGGTTTATTTCATTGCAACGCGATATTACTTTGATATTCTGCAGACTGCAGCAGTGCTCGTTTAGAGTTAAGCATATTTTGAGTTTCGCGGAACGACGACGATTATTCTAGTGTTATGACGTGACGACATTAAAGTCGCGAGAATTAATCGATACGCCCTGTGAACAATGTAATAGAAGTAATAACGTAACGAGCGCCTCGTACAATTTTCGGGGAGGGACTTCATGCTGAGAGACATCACGCGCGGTATTTATAATAATTCCCACCTACAAACGTATTTACTGCGAAACGAGACCATACAATGTCGATGTATTCAGTATCAAGAGCGGCCGTTTTCGAAAATCCAGTGGAGCTACGCCCCCCCCCTCCCCCCCCAATGAACGCCACACGTACAGTATACTCAAACGCGCAAAGCTGGGCGAGTTGATGACTTATTTCAACTCGATTTAAGTTGAGTAAATATATGTATACATTAATAAGAAAAAGTTAATTTGGTCAACTTACCCCTTTTCACTCGAGTTGAAAGTTTATACACAATTTTATTATTTTTTGTTTCTAAAACTATTTTACATCGTTTTTTTACCAACTCAAAACTATATAAAGTCAACACTAATAAAATATATATTATAATAGCTTGTGCACCACAAACCCACACCGAACTATGGGTGTTCGACGATGGACATAATATGTAAAATAATAACAACACCCTTAAGCGTGAGTAATGTGGATCAATTCAAGTAGATAACGCATAGATTACAGAGGCAGATATCGCGTTAATGATTCACCGAAGCCCGGAAGGGAGCGAATACATAATGGGTTGACTAGGTTCAATATATCGAATTGGTTCATGGGGTTGTCAACAGGTGCCATACGAGTTCCGATGAGCTTTCATAATGATAATATACCTACAACTATGTTAAATGAACTTTTCAAATTGTCATGCTACATTCAACCGACTTTCTGGTTTACACAGACTTGGGACTGTCCAGAATACATAGGTGTGGTTAAAGATAAAGTCGCTTGTCAATTTGTACACATTATTATATTATACGCGCTGTATAAGCGTATGTTTATGCTAATATCAATGCTAATAATGATAAAATAGGCACATGATAATACTTTTATAAAAAACTGTACTTCGCCAATTTATCATATTTTATAAATTTGAATTGATTTGCGTATTTGGTATGCATAGGTATTTAGTCTTCAAAGATCAGTTTTGAAAAAGTTTCACGATAAACTTGCCCAATCGTCAAATTGCGCGATAAAAACTATTTATATATTATAAAATAGCTAATAAAATTGCCACTATTATAGATTTATCTCTCCTATTTCACTATACTTAAATCTAATAAACAAGCGTTGTGCCTTTGTGGTATTTAAAAAATTAAATATTATTATTTACAGTTTATACAGCTTTGTCTTAATCTTGTTATTCATCACTATTGTGATTATATCGTATCAGCAGAAATGTGCATATATTATAATGTCAATTGTTGACACCAAAATTCTCTAAGAGTGATTCATATTTTTTAATATTGACTCATAATATCATGTCCATTTATTATACGATTATTTGATTAAATCATGTGTAATGAATTAATAAATAAACAAAACCACCCATTGTCCTCCTTGGTCGCGGTCAATAGATTTACAGACAATATAAACGATCACAAACCCATTTTATAATATAGTTAGCGGGTGATTCACCAAGCATGCTCAATTTTTTTTTCTTATAATTCTCACAAATTCTAACCAAATTTTCAAATTGTTGAACTTTTTTGTACTTCGGTGATAAAAATTTCTATTTTTCAGACGATAACACCCCCAATTTTACTGTTGAGTAATTAGTGAATATTTTATTAAACATTTGCATGTACCTAATTTAACACTTTAATGAGTAGATTCACAGTTATTAAAATATTTATACTGAGGATAATAGCCCTAACGCAAATAATTTATATAAAAATATAAAATAGACGTAACATCGGATCTATAGATTTTATTATAATTGGACCCTTTTTGCAAATTATAAATGTTAGGTAATAGATTAATGTTTTTATTTTTAAATCACTTTAACCCCCATATCATCTAAACCCATTATCGTTGACCTATTAACCTTAGTATTCACAAAGTCAATTAACTCAAAACGTACTCGTTCAAATTTTGATTGCGTCTACATTTTCAGAAAAATTATCTACTAGATAGTTTACAGCATAAAAGGGTGGTGGTTCTCATTTTAAAAGGTAGAAGTTTGTATTTTCACTAGACACTCATTAACGAGTACATAAAATCTCGAAAATTTGAAAACATGGTAGATGTTTTTTTTCAAGTATACAAAAATCAGAATTTGAAAAATATTCATTATTAACGGATAAAATGGAGGGGTGAGCATGCTTGACGATTCACCCTGTATATATACTGTGTATAGATTTCGTACATAACACAGGTGGATATAATCTTATATAATATTATGTGCACTGAATTATACACATCTTATAAAGGAACTGCGCGGTGACACTATACAGGTATAAGTGGCCAATTACGACAGTTAATATAATACTCAAAATAGCGTTGTATATATATATACTACAGTTAATTACTCGTGTCTAACGTGCTGAATATCAATAGCCGGTTGTTTTTTTCTTAACGCCGTAAACCGAATTGCCCTAAGAACAACACGGCAAGTAAAAAAAAAAAACCACACCGTCTTTGAACGCAGCTGACGTCTGAAGGACGCGCGGCGGTAACCGGCTAAAGCGTAAAAGGATATACAACTTTTTGGATTGCCAAAACCGACGTTCTCCCGTTTAAACGGCATTTCGATACACAGGTATAATAATATTATACCCACCGACCGCTGCAGGACTCGAACCGTTGTTGACATTTTGTTCAACTTTCACGCGAATAAAATTACACCGAAAAGGGACCTCGTCTCTTATACGCCTAATATATGTATATAATATTATCATATACGACATACCGCCGATGACGACGACGCCGGAGACCCCCTTAGCGGAATATCCGACTAATAACATAAAGAGTACCTACGCGTATTTAAATCAATTCCGGCGGCAGAAAAAATCTGTCGATCGATTATATTATAATAATATATGTATATATATATATATATATGTAGGTAGGTATTTTTCGTTTTTTTTTTTCATAGAGCGGTCTCCGAACCTCGGGCGATCCGCCGCGACGATAAAACAATATCGCCGACGCCGCATCCGAATATTTTCGTGACTTTTTTGGAATTGTTTTTGGACGGCTATGAGGTAAACGATAACAACAATCACTCGAAAACGGTTTGCCGGCGACGCGTTTCTCGTTGCGAATAACGACATAGACTACGATATTGCCCGACAGCGATTCATTGTGATTGCGATAAACGCACCGACACTGACCTAATAATTTGCGAGCAACGTATAATCACTTGACCGGTGCCGAAAAAATCGTACGAACGAGACGTTTTGCAAAAATCGGCAAACAATACACACCGCTAACATAATAGGTACTTGATGACCTGTAACTGCCTGCACGCCATATAGGCACACTATATTATTACACTGACCTGACCTGTGGTGGCCACAACGCGTCTGGGCATTTTATCACAAACAACGACACGTCTGGGCACTGGATATTGTCTAGGAATCTTCAGGTTTTTTAAATATATACCTTTTTTTTATGCAAGTATACGTTTATAAGTTAGATAATAATATGTAAATCGAAAATCTCCGCCATACCTGTATACCACACCTGTGGTTGTGCAACGGGACTCTCGAGGATAATTAGTGAGGACTGAAAAAAAAATATTGCGATATATAACAGACTGCAATATTGAAAATCAATTTGTAATTTCCAAACATTTTATCAGTGTTGTTATTATATTAATTGGTAGTATCGATATTATTAAAATATTTGAACACATTATAATATGTTATTTGAATCATCATGAATGTCATAAGTACCTATTATAGTAGGTATAATACGTGCCTAATATAATTCTTAAGGTAAATAGGTACTTATTTAATTTTAATACCCAAACGTGGTATCATTTTACAGATATCGAGTGCCCAAACGCTGTGTTGATTTTGAATGCTGAACAAGTATAAATGACAAATCGTGCTGCACCGTCTGTGGTTCATACGTAAGGGAGAATTTTAGTGGGTGTAAGGGTTGGGCTTAGAGGTCTAAACACCCCCAAACTATTCAGTTTCTGCAGGACACTACTTTCTGTAATCATATTCTTACTCCAACCTGATTCGAATACTAGCAATCTCAAATTACGGAAATTTTACAAAGATATAAAGTAATTTAGATGCAACATCAATATACAAGTAATAGAGTACCTACGTCCTACATACAAATATAAAAAAGCATAACTAAGTATATAAAGCAGGACTTGCAAACGTTATAATAACGTTATGATTACAATGTTATATTTGACGAAAATCGATTGAAATTTGTAAACGTAATTATAACGGAAAACGATTATCAAAAATAATTAAATACCGCAAAACATAACGATTAACAAAATATATTATATATCATTAAACAAAACATAACGCAAAACGTAATTTATAGAATACCATTAAACGAAAAATAACGCAAAACGTAATTTATAGAATATCATTGAACGAAAAATAATACAAAACGAAACATTTTAAAATCTATTTATTTAAAAGGTCTATTAGTTTCGTAGACACATTTATTTCATGAAAACAATCTAGAATTTTTTATATTATATTCCCTATCCAGGCCATGACACCCGCAATTGTTATTATTTTTAAATTTAATAGGTATTAACACTATTTTAAATAACGTTAAACGTAAAACTTGGACAACGTTTTAATTGTAAATAACATAAAACGGAATTTTTTTTCAAATGCAATTCCTAATATAAAGGAAATTGTTATATAGAAATTATTGCGTGGATTGTCCTAAGATTTTCACTTTTACACCACTTCCCAAGAATAAAAATCTAGTAGACTTGTGCCTAAAATAATTAGTCACACTGTTCTTTGTATTGGGTCATTACATAAATGATTAGTTTTTCGAGTGCTGATATCAAAAATTGGATTATCTCAGGATCTAAGCCTTAGTACATGAAATCAGATCTTATTAAGTACCAATAGTTAGCATCAATCTTACAATGAACAAGGTTAGTTATAAAATTTGTATCTAGTATTCTTTTCCCAGGTTAGTTAAATTCAACAATTTTTTTATTGTATCTTTATTATTATAATTTATTGTCAAATATTCTATACTCAAATTTATCATAACATACAGAAATATTAGACGAAATAACGTAATTTTACAAAATAAATTGGAAAACAATATTATTGTTTTCAGGTACAAATTCCAGACTATTCGGACACGATAATAAATTGATTTAATATTATGCAACGCGTACATCGTATTTCGTAAAAATATAAAATTAATAAAACAGTTCAATTTTTGGTTAGAGCTACAGCTGCTAACATGACCTACAATAATTTATCACTTGTCATACCCGTCCCGAAAACATGGTTCTGCATCTGGATTAATAAAAAAGTATTCTATATAACTTGCGCAGTACTGTGGTAATGACGTTATGTGATAGGACACTAAATAATTTAGTATTGTTATATTGTAAATATTGTTACATTAATTATTAATGTACACCACGGTTGATAGCTTAAGGTCAAAAACTGACCACTTAAATGATTGCATAATAATTTACCACGCCGCAGTAAATAACACCAAAATCGTACGGACTGAAAAAACCGATCAAGAACTGTCCGAAACGCTTAAAATCAGAAGGCGCCGTGTATTGCGTAAACACGCATTGAGCACACGAAGAAACGATCCAATCCGTGCGTGTTCCTCTGCGAAAATCCGCACTTAACGATTCGGCGATACAATTGAACATAAAGAGCTTACATAATATTATGTATAATTAAATTACATTCTTATATTGGCATATAAGCGGGCAGAGAATAAAAGTAAACACACAAACAAACAATGGATTATGGCCTAAACATCGACGTCGCTCGAGACAGATAAACGTTCGAAAACGGGACCAATAACATAATTATATTGTAATGTACATCAAACAAAGAATTAAAAAACGAAAAGCTTTTGATCCCGATTATCGTCTAGTTTCAACCGAAAACCGTTTCAAGATGCGATTTCGTAGGTACTTGTATGTACACATTAACGCCCTACGATCACTTAAATACAATACACACGGTGCTATTATAGAGTGCAGCTGATTGTTATTATAGGTGCAGAATGTCGGCTATCACCATTGTAGTGGCTGTGAATTAATGCACTAAAAAACAGGAATATACGCACTCAAAATCAGGAAAACGCTCCTCGCTAACAATTATTCCAAAATGTGTGAAATTATACAAAATAAAATCACAATCATGGTTCATGATAGATAACGATAAATAATAATCTAAAAATATAAAAAGAATTATACAGACCAAATATTACTATAATATTTGTATTACGAAAACAGAATATACATAGATAAACTTTATTTGAAAAAAAGTTTATAAAAATAAATTTTTTATCTATTCGTAACATTATGTTGGTATTAAACGACAAATCTATAATTTTAGCTCGAATTATGACGCATTTCAAAAGAAATTATTATTTATAGGTAGTTTCTGATGTCTAAGGGCCCTAAATTCCACGCCTGTATGCAATACAAATATTTAAAAAAATATACATTATATTATAAACATTTTGATTATATTATATTTATTTATTCAAACTTTTTAGCTTAAAAAAAACCCCATCGGTCGAACGGCATTTCGTGGACTCGGCGATATTATACATGTATTTCTCATTTCCCCCTCCCCTCCCCCCCGGGCCCGAGGACCAGACGTAGAGACGGCGGTGGTGCTTATTTTTTTCCACCGATTTCCCCCTTTCATCGGAAACATTACGCGGAATCGAATTACTGAAACTCTGCAAACTCGGCCCGACCCCACCCCTCGCCAACCCCACGAAACTAGCCTAAACAAATCGTTTCCGAACCCAATATTATGTATTATACATCGTATTATAAACCGCGAACGGCGGCGGTGTATAATAATAACGTTGAGCCCACTTTTTGTTTCATTTAACAGCAGCAGCAGGGCAGAGTAATGTATTTTTTACACGACCGTACATAATAAGAACACGCGTTGCACGAGATCGCGCACGACCGAACGTTTGAAATTCTAAACAAAAAAAAAAACCATCTCAAATCAAACGACGACTATAAATAATGAGGGGGAGGAGGATTCCGGCTGGAGACCAAATAAAAAAAGGCACCTATGACTTGCCGAATCCGCGATCATCCCGATGACTTGTCAATGTCGTAGGTCAAGGGCGGGCGCAAAACCGATAGAATTGGGGTGAGCGCATGCTCGGTGAATCACCCTGTAGTGTATATTTATGGACACAATACAGACTAACGATGCCGTTCCGAACACGACTCAATGATAATGAAATAATAGCATAATTTGACATAAGTACCCCCGATGGGCCCCCCGGAACGACGATGCGAGTGATGACACAGAACACCACTCATTATTTGCCGAATAAACAAAATCTGCTCGCACAAAATCGGGTCAACGAACCTACTAGATATTATATCTCGTTTCGTTTGTATTAGGTTTTTTTTATTTTTTTTTTGTTATAAAGCTCAGAGATTACTGGCGAGTAGCACAATATAATATGTAAGTGACTAATATAACTTATGAAATGTTCAGTTTATTTTGTTTGATTTACGAAAAATGTAGGTATGTCTTTGCAAGATTAATAATTGAATGCATACACTCATAATAAACTATTAATAAAATTAACTATAAATACGTTATGCTTAAAAAAATACCTCTTACGTGTTGCATATAAAATCTGCATTAATTTATAATATTATAGTTTCAAAAAAAACGTCTGCTCGTCCATCAGCTATGTCAAAAATCCAATACTGAACAGCGTATGATAGATATACAACGCCGAATGTGGAGAGATGAATTCAATCCTGCAGTCTCAGGAGCCCTGCAGAGATGAGGAGCTATTATACTGCAGTTTCGGCACATTTGTAGTCGAATTAAATAATAGTTACGTAGGTAGTGATTGTTGCGTATACGTTATACGGTCGAAACCAAAAGCATTTTAATTTATTTATTTTTTTATGTCGTTACGAACCAGATAAGACGCGTGTTGATGATATTACAGTTTGAATTTCCGGTTTTATTTTGTGTACCTATTGTTTGTATTTTATCAAAACGGTTTTTCAAATTATTTACAGTCAGGGGTAGAGGGTCAACTTCACGCTCGTAGATCGAGCGCTGCAATAGCATTTAGTAGGTAGATACTTGTTTTAATGAATAAAAATAATAACGATGACAATCAATCAATAATTATATATTAATATTTTACGAGCGTGTGCCGGCAAGCACAACCCATCATAATACCTACACGAACGCAATAATATATGACACAAACGTTTTGTTCTACTCATTGTGAACCGAAATACAATCGAACACAATAATGATGTACCTACGCGCATGGATCGCGTAGGTTTACTTACTCAACTTATTGACGCGAAACGTCCGACGAAAAAGTGGCTAATTATTTACGTGTCGAGGAGGTGTCAATAGAAACACGTTGTAACCGTCGTTCTACGAACTATTCTCCACAGTGTATAATAATATGTTATAAACTATAATATAGATTATATTTTATAGGATAATAATATTATGTTGGTGTGTAAATTGCTTAGTGCTGGGAAAAAAACTCACTGAATTAACCGACATTATATTTTATAAAAAATACATCTATAAATATTTTCTCAAATTGAAAAATTTATCAAAAAATATTGATACACGCTTTGAATATTTGGTAAAGATTACAATATCATGATTAAGATAAGGTATTTTTGATGTGAATATAAAATATATGATTTTACAATTCAACTACTTGTTGAAATTATTCATCATGATTAAAAGTGCAATCATTGTGACATACTGATGATTTATTTTGTGTAACTTAATTTTTACTAATTATTATAATATTTTTAATTTTTACATTTTAAATGACATTGTTCCATGTACAAATAGATGCTTACAAATTCAATGAATGCGCATTTATTGAAATTTAACTCTAACTGCAATCACATAGTGTTTTTGTCGAACACTGCTGTGTAGGTTATAACCTATAAATTTATTTTTTAATTCATATAATATCATAAACAACCATACCTTTCCCTCTCTCAACGATTCTGGTGGTACCTACCAAAAAACACAGATAGTCTATTTTTTTCCTATAGCCCAAAAGTGCAAAATTAATTTTCGCTTCTGTAACTAGCAAAAACAAATATTATTATATGACACAATATTTGTACCTGCGTCACCTATATAAGTTTCAGATTAAAATTGTATGTTCATAATATAGTTTTCGCATATTTGATATTAGTTTATTTTTCTATTTCAAAAACCACTGCAGTGATCGAGTACATTTGAAATTTAGCTTACAATAATTGCATCGTATAATATTATCGTAACAAATTACGATGACGGTCGATAGTTATTTAGGAATTATCTTAAAATATATATAATATACAGTAAAAACTTACATCAAATTGGTTTATTGATTACAATAATTATAATTTTATTGGAAATTACCAGACCTCTGTGCTGGGCATACTTCGAACGAGCCATTATTACCTGAGATGGTGCTTGAATGATGAACACTTGAATGGAAAATATGGATCATCCACGCGTATCAATAGAAGTATACTTAAAAAACACCAAGACAAAAGTTCAATCAAATGGACGAAAAAGGAAAATGTTTATTTGCGCCTATGGGTTGTTCAAAAACTAACTATTTTTTACCTTTACGGGATGTTTGTTTTTGCTTTCGTTTGGATCATATTTTTTACGCTTATGGGCTGCAGCTGTCAACGACAAAGTCGTAGTATTATAGGTTATAATATATATATATATATATTAGTGCAACGCGTATATTACTTAAATAATACATTTTAAATTAAAAGGGATTATAGTATCATACTGTGCAATAATAACGAATTATAACTCCATATTAACATTTTGAACTCATTCGATTATTGAAATAATAATATTATATTACACCTACGTTGTTTAAAAGGTTATGTTCTACGGCCACCCACAGTTCACCCGTACACCCTCATACGTGTATTAAGTATAAAGTATGTAACTGGTACGATTAAATAAATTAATATTGAATAATACGAAGTGCATCCGATGAGTCATTGTCCCGAGTCCTGCAGCAGCAGGTTGTCGTTTATAACGTTGGTTTTTATTGATAAAGACAATCGTCAAAACGTTTGCCGGTTTCTTTATGGTTTGTTTCCTCTTGTAACCACCCCCCGCCCTACCATAAATAAACCCTAATAAAGTTATAACGCACAAATTTTAATTCAAACGCGCGTCAGACACACTCGTCCAGATTTTATTGTTTAATTAAAACGACGAATTCCGAGTTTGGCCGTCGGTCGAATGGTAACGAAATAAAATATATATATATAATAATATACAGCCATGTCATCAGCGGACCTCAATCGAGTACCTACGTATAAAACCATTATAAAAGAGACGCTAATATTTTCCACGGCTCGTTTAAAATCAGAACAACATTCAATTACGAACAATCCTGTTTAACGTATGTGGGGAAAAAAATGTACTTAATGCTTCTTGAAATCAAGCTCGCCATCCATCGGCGGGGGTATACAAAATGCCTATAATGGCCGGGAAAGTAGCTCCGGTGTATATGAAGTTTCGAGTGTGCCTCGTCATTGAGTAGTTGTTCGCTGTTATAGGTGTGTTAAAAATTGAATTTTGTGATTAATCGTTATATTATACGAAAAACGATTCCGAACGGAAACAGCTTGTCGGCCTCTATTTTTGAGGATATTTTACACTATTTATTCTTCTATAACTATAATACGGTATATTAAAACATTTTTTGCCAAAAATATCTTACCCATATAATTTTATAATATTATTAATTATTTTAATAGTAATAATTGTTATGGATTACGATTTATGACTATATTAAGTCTTAAAGTAAATAATATATACCAATACGCCGACGTACCTACCGTAAAATTGTATGTGAACATATTATTATAGTTTCGAAAATTAAAAATTGCGTTTATATGAAAAAATATACGTAAGTAATGATGGTAAAAAGTTTTAAGGGAGCACTCCGACGTGGATATTTGTTTTTGAATGCAACTAACAAAATAACAAAATCGTTTTTGTTGAAAACTATTATTATGGCGTAAATATTCCAGTTTATTCGTTTTCCCGATTATTTTGAAAAGAATTGACAATTGTTTACTTCTCACCCCTCTCCCATCCCCTCCCCACAAGTGCCAACTATACACCAATTTTCCACCTGAAACATTTTACATTTTCACTACCTAATGGCTAATACTAAAGATGAAATAATATGGAAAATAAATATGAATACAACTATATCGTTGTAAGACCAATGCAATCATCGCTCCACTTGGAGTCTAAAATATTTAACGATTATAAAATATTATAATAATATCACGATGACCTCAAAGCGCAAGACAACACGTCACGAAAACGTTCTCGTCGTCCTCTCCTGTTGTATAACTGGGATAGGTACCTATTAATAATATATAATATGTCATACTTGTGTCGCCTATTACGAGTATATTAAACGTTTGGTGTATACTATATTTAATAAAAAAATGACCTCTCTAAAGTACCATCTTCATCCAATTTGCTAAAATTTAAAATACTATATGTGGAAGTCGAAGCACTCCTTCTGGTAGAAATTATGTATACAGGATAAAAAAAAATAACTATAGACACTATTGTAAAACCACTAAATCCCCCACTCCGCTCAGAATCTAAAAAACCGTTATTTAGCCAAATGATACATGAAAATTGTCAAACTGTGTAGGTGGTACGTGGATATAAAAAGGTTGAGAACCACTGCTATATTATATTGTGATCGCATCGCACACGCTCACATACAGCCGACTTCAAAAGAAGAATGTGTGAAAAATCGAGTTTAAAATAACGCATTATAGTGATTAGTAGCGGCATTGTGTGTTTTTCCGCACTGGTGAACGATTTTACTACCTATGCGTTTTTTTCAGGTACCTATATGTATATAGAACGAGGTGGTGTTCGTGGGGCACGCGAGGTGACCGCGTGTTACCACCGTATAATATTATAATGGCGTTAAGTATAATATCGAATTATGTACATACCACGGTAATAATATTATGTGTGTACGATATCTACGTGTAAGCTAATACGCGATCGGAGTATGTGTACGGAAGGAGTTAACGGTTTGTGTTTGAAAATACGTGGCCTGGGATGAGGTTAGGGTTGCCCAGGTTGTCGTGTTCGGCTCCAGAAAACTATATCGGTCTCGGATGTTTATAACATATAGGTTAAACGGCTATTTCGTTTCGCTACAGAGTTCACACACGGGGAGGGGGGAGAGGTAGCCAAAAAAATTGCGTCGAAATTGACGATTAATTTGATCGATGATGCTGCAGTGTCGTGGACGGGCGGTGTTCATTCATCTGCACCTCTATAGGCGAAATGGCATGGGTGTTGCTGGTATATTATTTGGTAGTATTGTAAAGTCATCATTAGGTCATCGCATTGTCTACTAATATAAGCTCCATAAAGCACACGGACTTGCATGATGATAATATGCACCGAAAATACTCACCAAACGAAATATCAAATATGCACTTGAACAGAAAACTGTTGACTGAACGATTCAAATTTTTATTTTATTACTTACTTGTATTATATATTAATATTTCTCATTTTAAATTCTATGTACAATCATATCGCATTCGGTATTCCATATACCAATGTCACTTAATAAAAAAAAAATCAAAACAAAAAGTACTGAAATATGATAATATTAACGAATAGATATGCTCTTATAAGTCAATATGTTTGAATATGCAAAAGAAATTTTTGAATTTATATTCTTTATACTTTCGAAAATTGGACTTTCATTTGACCCTGTTATATAAATATTGAACCTCACATATTATATATTGTTGATGAACAATTTCTATAAAAGCCATCAATAAGCTTAGTCAAAACAATGTATGATCACAATAATTTAATGCAATATGGTCAGAAATTAGAATAAGATTTGTGAAAAAAATAACCGTTGGTCTCTTCCGCAAATTCCTACGTACACGTGAAATATTATTTCTTTTTTTTTTGACGTGTTGCCAGATGAGTGGGCGGCGGCGGCTATGATTATTCAGCTGCGGCGGGCGAGTCGAATTCGAACAGACCGCGCAAAAGGATAATAATAATATTATGTACACACGAAATAATTCCTAAAACGGCATAGGTATGTATAACAATAAATAATAACGATACGCGTGTTACACGATCGCGGAAATACGTCCGAAATATATTATTATGCTATTATTTATTAATATATATATATATATATATCATATAGGTAGGACTACGCCACACGCGCGTGCGTTCGTTGTCTTTTCATTTTTGCACACAATAATAATCACAGCATACTCTACCTACTTATTACACTACTTGTTCGTTCTACGTGTTTCTAACACGGTTTATTTGTTTAGGAAATCGTAGTAACAACTACCTGTTATCGATCGAAAGACGAAAACGTTATAACCACGGTGCTTGCTCTGTGCTCTTTTTTTTCAATCGATCTTTCAATTTTAAATCGAGTTGTATTTTAAAACGTTATTATGTAGGTACTCCCATAGCACCCTTTAAAACTAAAATATCGAAAATTCTGTATGACAAGAGAGCACGGATAATATTATATCGTCTTTATAATAATGTGCGTGGAGACAACGAATGCGTTTTCGTTTTCATGTCATATTAATTCAAAGATGGAAATTTACTAGGTAGTTAACTTGAAAAGTTAATTTTTTTACTATTTATTTAATTTTCTGATAAATTAAAATATTGAATATGTTAACAAGATAGAAAATATATATTGCCTTTTTCCAGTTAATCGTACAATAAAAAACAATATAGTATAATATGGTGCGTTTAAATGTTTAGTTGTTATTTTAAAAAAAAATTTAATTTAAATCATTATAATATTATGCGTGTTCCAGGTGGTAATAAAATTAAGTTAGAAAGTTTCTTGTTAACTGAGTTAATTTAATATTCTCCTCATGATTAACTTTTAGAGCTAAGTATGTATATCGTTTATCAATTATTAACTATATTATAGTTTATAACGTTCTTATTACTTAACTAAATAAACTTAATTTTCATTAACTTGCGCACATCTTTGCATATTGTATAATGTATTAATAATATACACATCCAGCCGACGATCGAGACAGCTTAAATAATTTTCCGGTCGACGGCCGTAACGTCTCCTCGGAAAATCGCTGTATGTTTACCGCATGTTCTATCCAATAAGACCGCCATTGAAACTGTACGCAACGAAGTGTACGCAACTCGAATTTCTAAACAAAACGTAAAGTTAGCTGTCAAAACATTTGCAAAATCCTATGGTACAAATCAGTTTACGATTCTCGCGTATGTGAACACATTATGGAATTAACTTTGCTCGTGTGACTTTCGATGAAACTTCTCCAAGTTTAATAACGACATAAAAAAAGAGATATTAAAGGTGTCAGCATCGACCCGTTTTAGTACGAAAACTTTCTTTGCAGGAAAAACGCTCATGCCTCGTGAAATATTCAGATTTTTTTACATTGCATGTCAGATTGTACTTCAATTTTAAAAAGTCTGTTTTCAGGTCTTGTAAGACTTCGATTTATCACAGTTATTTGACTATTAAAAATTTTTCGGGCGTTATTTTAAGCTATAGTTTAAAAATCTGAGTCCAATCAGAAAAATAATGAAAAATAATGAATATCCGGCCATTTTACGACGCATGATAGCTTTTCCTGTAAAGTCTTTTTCTGGTCGTCAAAATAGTTTGATTTTATTTTTGCGTAGGTACGGTATTATTATATGGCCGCCAGTGCTAACTAGAAGCTATACTCGTGACTAGAAATTGCTTAAATTTTGTCATTAAATAAATACCCAGCTCCGACAACCGTAACAGAATTTGGTGGGTGCGCTTAAAAACGGTAATAATCAAACATAACGACATCATATAAATAAATTACTATATTCAATATCAACGTTTGTTTTTGCATCACACTATATTATGGTTCATTATCAAATATTTATAGCTGAATTATTTGTATACAGGGTGATTTACCAATCATTTTCACCCCTTTTTCTTCATATAAATGCAGTTATTGTAAATATGACTTTAGGAATTTTTAGATATACTTAAACACCGTATTTTCAAATTGATGTCCTTTTGGAATATGCTAACTTTTGTTTTTCAAACGAGAAAACATCTTTTCTACTGTAATTTATTCAGTGGATAATTTTTCTGAAAATGTTTAAGTATTAAATTTAAATTTCGAACGGGTATAGTTTGTGAGTTGTTTAACTTTGTGTACCTACCCTTAATTATAACTTATAATCTAAGGAGCATCAACATTTTCAATAAAACTATACCATGCATACCTGCATGTTATAATTTAAAAAAAAAAATAAGCGTTTTCGTTTGGAAAACAGAAGTTTGTAATTATGGTCTTGAAGGAAATTATTTAAAAATATTCCAAAGATCAGATTTTGAATAAATTCATTGTGAAAAAAAATGGATGAGCATGCTTGCGGGGAATCACCCAGTACAGTACGATGTGTTCAAACGCCGTTCAGAAAATCGAAACGTGACAGTTTTAAACCACTTTGGATCGGGAAGTCATTTACAGTGAGTGAAAACAATAGGCCTAGCCGAAACGGGAAACATCTCGCGTGTGTGTGCAGTGTGGGCGTTCGAAATAGTATCCCGACGAACTGATTGAAAACGATCGTAATAATAATAATAATAATAATAATCGCGTTCTTTATAATATTATCATAATAATAATATACATTATACATTACAAATATATGTATGTGTTAGCGAGGACGGGCGCGGGGAGGGTCGTGGGAACGGGCACAGGAAACGGCGCCGAACGGGTATCGGTCGCAAAAATGTAATTGTTTGACATCCTTATTTTTTTGTTTCCCCTTCTTCTTCACTTCCTCCTTTCGATTTCACACATCCCCCTCCCGTCCGCCGCCGTGGCACGAGGAATGTAAATTTAACGATAAATACATTTTATAAAATGTACAATTTACATTATATCTGTATGCAGCCAGTGTGTGCGGTGTGTGCGTGTGTAAAATTGCACACACATAATAATAATATGATGGGCCACAGACACGGTTATTATTATTTAGTACATCCGTCGACGGGGAATCAACGCCGAAAACGAATCAAAAACTATTTATGCAATAGAAGAATGTCTTGAAATTAATGTCGAATGTATGTGAAGGGCTTGGGTAAAACATGTGCACGTACAAAGGGTATATAGTAATTAGCCCATATATACATATATTAGGCATACTTACTACTCGTCTTGCCTGAACTTTATAACGTACACAACTATTACTACGTGTACACGCGCAATGTTAAAAAAATAACAACACTCAAAAAATTGTTTTTTTTTTTATTTTGAGTTAAGGTAGGTAAACTGAAAAAAAATTAATGATCAGTGGCGTGTGTCTCGATATAGTATAGGTCAGTCTGTTAGACAGTTATAATTTTTTTGAATCTCATTTCGATTTTATCAAATAGCAAAAAAATGTATCGAGACAACTGTCTGTCGTGTGATACCACAACATTCAGAGTGAGACAATATTAGGTCTGTTTAAATTGTGTGCCAAAAATTCTTTATTTCGGTGGCGGCTGTGTAACAGTAGGTATACATAATATTACATTATTACTTAGATTGCGCGGGAAAGTTCAGATTTAAATGTTTCGTTTTGCCGCCACCGCCGAGCCATGACGCGTACCTACCGAAATATTACTTGATCGTTAATCATTATTTATTTAATTAGTGACGTGCGGTTTTCCATGAGCAAATATGCGGTTAAATGCGCGCGATAAAACACAGTATTTTTTGTCATAGAATCGCAGGAATGTCGACAGGAAAAAAATAAATAGTCCGACGTTATGCGAGGCGGCGATTTCGGGTCCCGCGAAACACTTTTTTAGACACGACTTTTGCATGCGTTTCGGTACGTCATAAATCCAACGGCGTGCAAGTCTCTCACGTGTATCGCATAGTATGCACACATTGTATGTTTGTATTACGAAGCGAAAACGGTGATTTATTTTTCGGTCGAAATTTCGACGCGCATGTGGACGTCGTCGGAACGTCGAAAAATCCGAAAAATGTCCTTCTTTACGTCACGCGCTATCGTAAATAATTATTATAATATAAGTTACGTACAACTGTTTCGACGCGTTTTCGTCGTACGCATTTCACGTGTAATTAATGGACGTGCAAGACTCAGACATGACACTGAACCCTCAATAAAATACTGAGGTTGGATTTGAGGTGAAGAAAACGATTAACAAATTTACAAACAAATGCTGAGGATAAGTAACTGTTTAACTTAACTAGGTAGTTAAAGAAGCCGCATTCATTTGAAAAATAATACGTCGAGTTAAAAAAGTACCTAGGCTACAACAACTGAAATTTAAAACTAAGTAGTTGCACTTACACGTCATGTTCCGTTTAATAACGCCGTATACAGTAGTTTTAAACAAAATGGGTTTGTGCAGAGACGTTTCAGCTGCGATCTACAACAACTGTTATCACGTCTGTTACACGACTCTAGTGCGACGTGCTGGATTAAACCTGATAATAGCTGAATACGCATTATTCGGTGAAGAATAAACTAAATGGGTGGGCCGAAGCCACACTGGTTCGAACCGTTCGACCCTTATGGCCTTGTGCGATGTCGTCCATTTTCTTAGAACACATTATTATTTATTATTATTATCATTATTATTATTATTATAGTGACCTTTTTCGGCCCTCGGAATAAATTGTAAGGAAAACATTTGGTGGACATAATACACTTCCTGGGGCGGAGAAACGCGCAAAACTATATACAACTACCTGTAGCGTGAATTATATTATTTACTTTATATTATTATAAACAGGACAGACGATAAATATTTCGCAGAGATTTCTCGTCAAATCCATCGGAATGATCTACAATATTTTGAGAAGGCGTACGTTGTCGAACACGGACCATTAGACTCGAGGTCAAACCTATAAAATACGATGATATTTTGTGCATCATTATTACTCAAATCTACAACATTCTTATCTTTAGAAAAATTAAAACTAGGGAATCAATTCTAAGTTTATTATATTAAAATTATTACTAATACAGTAATACGTAATATTATTTAAGTGCAGGGCAAATGGTAACCCAACTAGTTGTTCAGTTTTCACATTTTTCTCGACTGAAACGGCCCAATACGGGAAAGCGGAAAGTAGCACTAGGTTGCATGCCTACACTATATAATATAATATTATAAATTGTTATGATGTCCCGGTAAGGTGGGCATTAACGAATTAGTTAGAACTTAGGAGTTAAGTTGATTTTAACTTATTAACTTAACTTACTAGTTCGGTGTTCTAATTAACTTAAATTTAACTTAACTCATTTGCCTCTCATTAACTTAAAAACAACTCATATTATTTTTTATTTGCCCAATCAACTTAATTTTGAATTTTCGTATTATCCAGAAAAATATTTTGTAATATGGGTAATATTAGTCACCTGTATGAAGACATCAATAGCCCACGATGCCACGAATTATATTCATAAATCATAATACCTATTCATTACTCATTAGTTATTAATTATTTTTTATTAGTACTATAATGATTATCATAGATTGTTTGAAAAGTAATATACCTATGAATGATGATTACTATTCAAGTGAACTTATTTTATTAAAAAATGCCTTATAAATGCATTTTTTTTAATTATTATTATTAATTTAAGTTAAGTTAATGGTATTTGTCAACTTAATTTTAAACTTAATTGATGTATTAAAAATTTCTATTAACTTAATTTTTAATTTAATTGAAAAAATAATAATTAACTTAACTTGATTGAGTTAAAAATATCATTAACTTGCACAGCCTTGGATATTCGGGTATAACGGGTTAGTTCAAAGTATTATGACTATATCGATACATTTTTATTATTCGATGAAGGTATATCGTATAGGTGTATAGGTACTAATCTGGTGTAGATAAAACAAAATTAACGGTTTTTATTTTGATAACAAGTGGATAACTTTTGGTTTTCCTAAACATATAATATATTGTATTATTGAATATTGTGTACGATCTACACACGCCTAATGAATCGGCGGCACCTGTTGAACCGAACGTGGAATTTCAAATGTAAATAGCTCTCGACGAGCAGGTACCGCCGACGTATATTACAATGTGTATGTAAATCGTTTTTACTGCCTAATTGGAGGTTTATGGCCACAACTTACTGATCTTCATGTTATGCACCATTTAAAAAATGAGTACATCGTACGAACTGTTATAATTTATAACGTAGCACCGGTGTAATGTGTGTTTTAAACACAACGTTTTACATACCTAATACCTAATACCGCAGTCGTGTTTGTTCGGCGTTAATTCCGCGTTCCACGACGGTGGAGCAAACCAACTAAAATAAGTGTAAATACTAAATAGGTACTATAACGTCGGGTTTATCATTTTACAAACGTATGTAGGTACCTAGTGATAATCTTCGGTAAACGATATTATACGTTTAAATTTTAGCGAACGAGGCCTGCACGCGTGTACGTTAGTTGATAATTTTTATAATATACAGTTAATAATCGATAACGGAGTTAGTCAATTGTAAACGACTGCGTAACATATTATTCTAGTTTTGTCGAAAATAATTGAAATTCGACCACCGAGAATTAATGTCGATCGTGAGATAATTAACGGTTTTCGTCTTTCAATTTACTTCACTTGTTTTGTTGACAAAGTTTGAGACTTTGTATATACATACGATAATAAATTAAGAGTAGTTCTCGTTCGGCCGTACGAGTTAATAGAAATCAGACATGGTTTATTCTGTACAGTGTAATAGGTATAATATATTGTAAACAGTAAATTATATTTACCAACATCGAGTTCTATACGCTTTTCCAAAGTTTCGATATCACAGGTAGTTAGTGCGTATAGGTTAGGTTAGCTTATACATAAATAAGCAGAGGAGATAGAAATTCGTTGTTGATGCTTTTCCAATAGTACCTAACTATGTTTGTACGCATTTGACCGTTTTTTTTGAAAATGTCGTAAGGAAAACAACCGTGGGCATGCACGGCGAACGGGCGGTGGTTTAGTTTTTCGAATAAACAAGGACCTCGGGGTCCTCCTCGCACAACAATGATAAATTAAAAACGGATTCGAAATAGAGTCCTGTGGAAACCTGTTCGTATAATATTATATACGCGATTTGTTTGTTTTTTTTTTCTATTCCTCTGTCGAAATGCAACGCACAAAAGACACGAAATGAGGGTCGGGGAGCGGCGACGCCGTAGAGGTGGTTGGTATATTATATAGGACTGCAGGGGTGGGATGGGGAGAGTTTGGGTTTACGGATTTCTGTGACGGTCCATTCACACGGTATAATATAATATTATATTATATTGTGTTTATATATTATACGCGTATGTACCTGCCTGTACCTGTATACGAGAAAATATTTTGTGCCCGTCGAAATCGTTATTACCTGTGCAGCAGCTCTACGGGTAGGTATGTAAGGTACCTGTAGCAGATTCGTTTATTGAATTACCACCTACACCGCCGCCGAAGCCTCCTCCTCTTCCGAAAGGTGTACGCCTGTTGTAACGTATATAATATAGTACCTACCCATATAATATTGTTATATAATTCCGCGTAAACGAAAAGGTCCGTCGGGCCAAAGGACTCGGAGCACATAATATATTACACATTTTGTGTATTATTTATTATTATTATTATTATTATTATTATCAACGGCGTTGCATTGCACCTGCGTCAGCGAAATGTCGTCGTCGCCGATGACCGTTTATTGCAACCCCGTTTGTTGTGTGCGGGTGTAAGTGCAGCGATATTCGGACCCGCTCTTCCACAGGTAGTCGGTGGTTGTAAACAATCCGCGTAAAGGTGTTTTGCACGGTACGCACAGTTGCACACCATACATACATATTATTATATTCACCACATTACGCGTATTTTCATCGAAAATCGTTGTATGATATAGGAGGGCATTCAGACTTTCAGATGTGTTAATTTCGGAACGCACCCACCGCGAAGGTATGGGTAGGTAAAATATAATATAATATATTGTAATAATAATAATATATAAATAATATATTACAAAACTCGTTCTTATTATTATCATCGTCATCATCACCGTCGTCGTATTATTTTTATTATTATTACCTACCTGCTGTGGCCCGCTGCAGAAACTGCTGGGACCGTGGGATTTTCGTAAATTTACCACATCGCGCGTACGTCACACGCTGCACTTATTACGACACATATACAGCACACACGCACGCACATCTGTTGCACGCATTCTCATCGTCGGATTCGAACACACCCCGAACAGCGCGTAATATATCACAAAGAGTTTAAAATTATTAAGGTTATTCAACACGATGACGAGTGACGACTTTCATTTCGGTGGAAAAATACCAACTACGTATTTCATGTCCCCACGTCGTGTCAAAAGTCCACGTTTTTGATTCCTGTAATAATTCATCTACCTACCCCGTTCTACGTCTGGTCGACGAACAACACGAATTAAATGGAAAAAAAATACATACTTACAGAAAAATACAATATTTTGGATAAACAAAATGAAAATTGGAATAAATTAAAACAAATAGGTATTTTATAATTTTTATCACAGCTTACGTAATATTTTATAATATCGATTGGCGATTTAATTTATATACTAAAGATAAAATCACACTATAATCACCCCCAACTTGACTAAAGCATAATATTAAGTGTTAAACATTTTAAAACTTTTTATTAATAACCTATTAAGTCGGTAGTCCATCACCGGATTACTATAGGAACGTTGTAACACAGCAAATAAAAATCGATTAAAAAAAAGAATGGTAGGTAGAACACTGGGAGAACCTGGCGTATTCCAGAGGGGTGTTTCGAGCTCTAGTGAATATTACTTTAATTATAGGTACCAAAGTATAAAATATATTTTGTTATCGTAACACATTTAAGTCATGGAAGATAAAAGAAAAAGCATACATTTTTCTTTCGTGGGAAATAGTTTATCTTGCGAGCACGATTTAAAAGGCAGGGAAATAGGGTGGGTATAATGAATCTCAGTCCATTAATAGCAGTAATAGATATAATATTATATAATATACATATAAATGATTAGTTAACAACCCCCTAAAAAAAGATCCTATTTGTTCCACTGCACTGTGTGGTGCAGATTAGGCCGGAGATTTTTAAAACCTTTCCGGTCAGATCGAACTGATAATATTATCTACGGATTTATAACAATGTAACATAGACCAATAAATAAATTTCGAAAATGTATATATGATATAAGTATAATAAATAAAATACTATAAATATAAATTGTACCTATAAAATATTTTCGGACATCATATACATTATATTATATATAATAAATATGTAGGGGGGACGAGGTGGCCGAGTGGTCTAACGCGACGGATTCGGCACAGCCGGTCCGAGTTCGATCCTCGACCACTGGGCGGCATTTTTCTCCGTGCAAGTCACGGTGTCCGGAGAACAAGTGCCGCCATCCCCCCACCCCGGGGCTCGGCAGAAACCTACGGGTGCCCCATTAGAAATTCTGCCAAACACAACACACACGTGTACCAACCTACCCAATATAAAACCTACCCAATATAAAACCTACAGTGCCCTCCCCACACCCAATGGCCTATGTTGCCGCGGGTTACCCAATAAAAAAAAAAAAAAAAAAAAAATAAATATGTATTTATACTAAAAATGTTGTTATTATATCGTTTGTTTTATACAGTGCAAACCATTTGCGCCCGAACCTATTTATCGAATATCCCTAATACGCCTGATTTAAATAAGGTGAAAATTATTTATTGGGTATAACTATACAATTTTTATAACATTCTTGTTATTGACTAATGTTTAGTATTTATTATTTATTTTGATTTTTATATAATAATTTAACAATTTGACATTCATAATTTAATACAATATAAATTATATTTAAATATATAATATTATGTATAGATAGTAATTCATCGTTATTTCGGAAATGATTAAATTTTTTCTGATTTGTCTTAACGATTTTAAACGATAAGGCCCAAAAGGCGCATTTACTACCGCACTTACTACCTAAAAACTAATGGTCGAATTGCACTTGGGTTCAAAAAAGGAAATGGTTGAACTGCACTCGGGTAAAAAGCAGGTAGTAGTCGAACTGCACTCGTTCAAAATAAAGAGTTAAAATTTAAGGTCACTAAGGACGTTCACGTTCATTATTATAATAATATTTGACAATTTAAAAAAAGAATAAAAAATTCTATGTATATTATTACTTCAAAAATTATCAAAATTAGTTTTAAAAAAAAAGTTATAATAATTACAATAATAATATTTCATGATTTAATATATATGTTTATATAATATTATATTAACATAATGGACAATGGTATGTATAAAACAATAATTTACGTTTAATCCCTTCAAATGCATGATATTTTTGTTGGAATACCTTTATTGAGCCCAAGTGCAGTTCGACTATAATAAGTGCAATTCATACCCTTTGGGCTATAACCTTAAAAATCAGGGTGTCATGGTTTTTTTTTTGGGGGGGCGCAAATTTTCGTCATGATCCTCGCTCGTGGCGCAAATTGGCGACCCTGAGGGGAAAACAAGCTACAGCCATTTTAAATAGGTACCTGCCGTTGCGAGAAAATAAATTAATTGGTTCACCGCAACCGTATCGGAATTACCATTTGCGTTCGCCTTTGACAGCCGTTCCGATAATGGCCTCGGATTAAACAAATTCCAACGCGATCATTACACGTTTCGTCATTTCATTTGCATTTGAAATACATTTTTTTTTATTATTATTATTTTGCCTCGTAGACTTGGGTTACACGGCCTTGACATTAGTCAAAGAGGTTTCAAAATTCCGTTGTATAATCGCTTGTCCCAATATCATTCTATTTCGTATCAAAATTGACTACTAATTTTCTATTGTTCACGAAATCCTAGACAGCGCTAGAATTAAATCGAAACGTTCGCGCTGCATACACATATATTAAACGTCCCGATTTCGAAACGATTAAAACACGGAGACTACCTAATAATATTATTATAATAATATAATATATGTTCGGGTTACATAAAGCGTACGGGTATTATGTGTCTGAGACGCGTTTGTCTGGTAAAAAAAAAAAAAAAGAAAAGAAAAACAGAGAAATTAAAATACAGTTTACCCATAAAAATAGTCCACGCGAAGATTTTTATCGATTTTACGTATAATACCTATACGGAATAATATTCTTGGAAAATTGCGGTAAATAATGTGTTACATTGAGAATTTTTTACATTTACCGTCAGCTGCAGCCGTGGACACATTAAAAGTACCTACCCAAATATTACAATAATCGGTCGGAAATCGTATTTTTATTTCAAATAGGTTTACCGTGCCGTGCAGTTCTATGTATATCTACCTATTGTACCTACTCTGAGGCAAGGTAAAAATATATGAAAATTTAACCATATTGTTACAATAGTCATATGCAGTTTAAAATATATTCTCAACAATATATCGGGGAAACGTTCTATTTTATCTATATATTTACCATATTATTATGATTACAACAATCTGTCGGAAATCGTATGTTTATTTCAAATGTACCGTAAGCTGCAGTTGTATTATGTACCTATTGTACTTACTCCGAGGTTATAGGTAAAAATATAATATGGAAGACAATAAACCACGACATTGTAATATTTAGTCCTGCGCAGAGGTGCAGTTGACACATTCGCAACAACCGGGTAGAAACGGTGTACGTATATTATTAGCTATTATATATTTACAATTATGCGCCAATACTTACGTTATGCTAATGGAGTGTTATGTACCCATCATATCGTCCGATCATTCCAAATTACGTTTCTCGTACGTGGCGAATCGTCGCAGTATTATTAATAGCGCCGATTTCACATGATATAATATTATATTATATTAAGCGCGTAGGTGCGTCATAAGTGTATGTGCGCGTTATCTCGAAACGTCTGCCACTGCGCATATACCAGTGTGTTAATGTAAAATATATGTATTATCATAAACTTTAATGCCATGTATGAGTTATTTGGCAATTGTTGGATTTCACCAAAAGTATTGTTCTTGTCCGCGATAATTGTGGAGGGAGGTGTAGGTGGAAGAGAAACCGCACTTTCCTGCAGACGGAAATGAATGATGCGAAGTTTCGGGGGCCATGTTCGCGTACTACACACGTATTATAGGTAAGTATATTGTTCAAGGTGATTCTTTTCTTAAAGGTAAACCATCACGTTCGGAAAAATTATCATTGTTTTTGGAAATGTTTTTTTTTAGATTAATTACATAATATTATTATCATCAACGTTTTTGAACAAATTTCTTTTTTACATTACTTTTGAAGTTTTTTACTAGATAGTTTGAATGACAGCACAGTATTGTGTTTTTAGTTTCAAATTCCGAAGAGGAATATTTTTCTATGAATTTCAACGTATGAAAATCGAATTATGCATAATTAGTCAAAACAGGAGTGCCTCGCAAAATGTTAATCCATAATGCAGCTCATCCATACCTATATTAAAAATCAAAAACTTCACTCGTATATTATGTTTGTTGCTGTGTATTTATAATAATAATTATTCAAGCTTATTACAGCAATAAAAATTGTAACGTGTGAAATGTTTACTAAACAAATGTTGTTGAATTATTTGAATAATTATGCCAAAAAAAAAAAAAATTAAATAAAACAGCGTCTAACGATAACATAAATTATAATATTAACAAAACATAATATACACGATCGGTGGCGCATTTATAGGAGTCATGCTCAGGGTCGTCATAAATTTGAAGCCCCTTTTCACTTTTGTTCCTACGTGCCAGATTTAAAAAATAACTGTTTATACTACTCACGATTTTATTTATACTTATAACTTTTGTATTAAAATAAAAATATGTGACAAAAGAACTAAACTAAGAAGACCTAAGAACTGAACTAATCAAATTAAACTAAGCTATAACTTACTAACAGAAACATCACAAACGTAAGACCGGAAACTAAAAAGATGGAATTCGTAAAATATAAGGCACTTTTTGTGGGTTTCGATGCTTTGGAAGTTTGCTTACCTAGTAATTTATGAAAATTGTAATTACTTTTAATTCACTATTTTTTCAGACTTAAAAGTAAAAATATTATAGAATAGTGGGCGTGAGACTTGTATGCATATTGTATTGTACCACGTTCAGTAGCGTAATTGTGGGAGAGCAAATTTTTTCGAGGGGGCAAAATAAAAACAAATTGCAATACCTACATTTTTAATATGTATTTATAATATAAAAATATTAATTTTTTTCAAAATATTGCATGTTAGTACATTTCTTTTACGTTTTTCCTGTAGAATAATAATATGTTTAAGTACTAACTGTCGATGTTATCGCAGCATCTTGGTCATCTACAGAAGTAACCCAATAATATTATTTCATGAATTTTGATTACAGTATTTTCATCAATTTTATTTTTTTTAAACATGTTATATGGATACCTATGATTTGTTACTAAGCCATAAAATAATAATTTGTAGTTAAACTATGGCTTTGATTTTGGTGAATAAATTATTTCCCCTCTCGTTAGTTTGTTACACAGTTACGCCACTGTAACTCGGTTTGTCTAACTGGGCAATACAGCAACAGTCCACTAATTAGCTAAACCAAAATCGTGGCACCTATGGTACTACTATTCATAGTTTAAACTCCCATTACCACATTTGGAGAGAAGAATTTCAATTTTTAACTGCCACGTCGACGTTCACGAAGTTGGTTTTCCGAGGAACTTAATATAGGTATATTATAATATTATATTGTCATATACAATTGTAAACAGTTTGTCAATATTATTTTATAATGTGCATTATGTAGTAGAATGTGTGGAAATATATTTTCACAACTAAGTACCAAATGAAAATAATTATGACCACCAAAGCAAAATGTGCTGAGACTACACTATATTTTTATTATTTAACACCGTAGGCACACGGATGTCCAGCTGCTGTCGTAGAGTTCGACAGGATTATAATGTATGACGTTCGTATGTGGACAACTCAGGACAAGTACCAATTTGTAACACGGAAAACAATTATCGAATCCAGGTATACTCCAGTGGAGGGGAGGGTAAATGCCTCCTTGAAATTTAATTAGCCCCCGCCCCTGAAAAATACTGTCAACCAAATGTATTTATTAATGTGTAATAACTAATAAATAAAATATAATTCATAATAATATAATACTAAAATAGTAAAATGTATGACCAATGAAAAAAAAGCGAGCCTCGCCAGAAAAAAATGATCTGGATTCAACACTGCGGGCAAGTGAATTATGTTGACATGTTTTTATTCTTGACTTTCAAACCAAACATATCGCTGACGTTTTTTCTTAAACTGAATTGCGCTTTGGAATACTAAATCTCGAGTATAGGTATCTCTGTTTTAAAAGGAATGATCTTAAAACAGACAAACGTATGCAAACAACGTATCTCACTAAAGCTATGACAACCCAATTGATTTTGGAGGGAACCATTAGCTTAGTGCGTTCGTGGGTAAGAGTGTAAGACGACAGAACATGTTTAATTGTGTCACTCGATACAAGTGTTACAACAATATATATATTTATGTACGACGAGCGTCGCGGTTTTCCGCCAAAATCGGCTTTTCCGTTTACCGCCAGTACAGCGATATATATTACAGTTTTCGCCACAACAAATTTCAGTTTTTAGATTTTGCTAACTTCTTATTGAAAGAACTGATAAATCATAATATAGACCACGTAGATTATATTTTCACAGTGTGTACCTTTTCTCCATTAATAGGAAACAGAGGATTAAAGCATTACGTTAGCAATACTGCAGCAGCTGACAATTAAGATAAATCATTGTAATGAATTCATTAATTAACATTGTATTTTACCATATTATCGTGTCTCCACTCATGTAACTTACATACGCACACGAAGAACATGTTCTATGCCAATACAATTAATATTAATTATTTATTTCATATATGTATATATTATATATATATGAGATACCTACTAAATGATCCTGCACGGCGTGCACAAATTGAATAATGCCAGTGGATTTACCCTGTTTTACTCCATTCAATTTAAACTATCCATTTTTTTAACACGGTAATTATTTGGTAGTTTTGATCAAATATAAAATACAAGTCAAAATTATACGTACAAGAATAAAATTATAATATTAATACTTTTTTTTTAATATTATGCATTTATCATTATCAATATTACATAAGTCGATCTATCAGATCAACTTCATTTCGTATATTATTAACTTAGTCAAATATTCTTAGTTTGGAATCTCTCTTCTCTTGCACAGCCATCAGCTTTTGAGGTGAATCCATCTTAGTAAAATATGTTGTTAAATATTATTATTTATTTTGTAACGTTTGTTTGATGGAATAATAAATATTATTAATATTACTATAACAAATTATATCCAATTATAATAACTATTTTATTTTATGTAATCAGTGGCAACCCTATACAAACAAAAAATATTCGTATTTGGTGAGTCAACAAATCCCCATGTGAGCCCCTCTTTAAATGAGAATTTTGGAAAACCCTTTATTAGTGCACCCTAATAGTAATACAAATATAGGTGTAAATTTGTGTGTAGTTGTGTACATTTCAAGTCTTTGGCTATCACAGATAGTTTTAGCTGTACGTCGATTAGTCACATAGGACATCGTCTTTTTTGTATACAGATTTTTTTTTTTTAATTCCTAACTAGGTACACGCATATAAATTAATACTTTATATTTATTTAATATGTAAGTATTACTTGAATGTGTTCTTTTTAATATTTTAAATTAATAACCAATTATCTATACCGTTAATTAATTTAGTTAGATTTAAAGTTATCATTTTCAATTAATCTGTATAATGAAATTCATTGTGGCGGGAAATGGAAGTAAGTATACTTATTATAACGCTGGCGATAAATGGACTTGACGGTAGACGATGGAAAGGTCGATTTTGTCGGAAAAGTGGAACAGCCAACGTGTACGTCGTGTCGACGCCATTCTATATTAGAATACTATAATAATATATATTTTATATATGACGAACGATATTAATACTACAATTTTGTGTATTTTTCGTCCCCTCGGAGAGACAATAAATTGCTCGTATAACTTGCGTACGGCGGACGTGGCTCTCCCATATTATAATAATAATATTATGTAACATCCGCGAGCCGGGCGAATTGGCAATAACTCAATACAAAATAAGCAGTAAACCTATATTACACTCGTACGCGCGAAGGCGAAATATAATAATAATTATTCGTCGTCGTCGATGTTTGGACTGCACTCGCGGGGGGGGGGGGAGGCGTCCCCGTGCTCTGGAGCATTTGTAGTCGTAGCTTTGACGACTTGCCAATTCTGCTCACCCGCTCAACCCGTCCGCACACGACTGGCTGCGAAAACGGAAGACGGCAGCAGAAGACGCAGCGCGGAAGTCGTTCCGCGACCGTCATTATACGGTCCGATGTGGATGCTGCAGTCTACTTCCGGTCGACTCGTGTACAGGCGACTTTTTCGCCTTTTTTATTATTATTATTGTCGTCATTATACATTTCGTTTTTACGAGTAAAACGGACTGGAAGCCGATAAAAACGACTATATAATAATATATGTACGCACTGCAGCAGACTCGCATTCTACGCATTATTGTCTTACCTAGGGCGTCATCGAGACTGTAAATTATGACGGTATATTATATCATATACGTCGCGCATATAAAACCGACTGCGAAACGACTTGTATAATATTATTATAATATGTGTTAAGTATACCGAATAATTGTCATATTTTTCGTATAAACAGCGGTATATTATGATACTATTATTTCGACCGGCCGGACATGATAAATGAACGAAAGGTATAAGTGAAAATCTGATGGCGCGATTCCTCTCGAATGTGTTTTATACATAAACGTATCGGCCATGTTTTATACACTTTTGTTAGAAAACGCGTCGATTACAATAATATTAATAAAACATATCGTCGACGTTGGAAGGTCATATTATATTGAACAATGCGTCTGTGCTTTGACAGTTCGACACGCATTTACTACACATCCACATATTATATTATGTGAGGGCCATCCCTGGGCCTCGCGCTTTTTGCTTAAATTTGGAGGCCTCGCGTTTGAAGAAAGTGGTAAAATTGGTTTAAAAATTTGTTTTTGCCCTGAACCTCAAAAATCCTAATGACGGCCCTGTATATTAGGTACCTGTAATATAGATAGTGTTCAGCAAATCGGCGGCGAGAAATGCTTTGTGTCTCGTTATTACTAATCCATCTCAATTATTGTGTTATTATTTGTAACGGTGTTGTGCGCAAAAATCAACGTACCTACTTTGTTCTTCGTTTATATTTTGTATATTTTAATTTGAACGTGAGAAGACGAGTAAGGGTTGACGCGGGGAGGAAAAGCGCTCTCCCCGGCTCAACTTTTGAAACCTGCATGATACCCGGGAATAAACTGAAAGTTCGAATGGTGTAAGTCCGCATAATGTTGGAACAACTCTGCTCAGGATACTGGATAAGAACCGTACTGCGCAGTAACCAGGGTTCATAAAACTATACAGAGTGCAAATACAGTGATATAGTTAAGGGTTCGCTTCTCGATTAATGGGATTGATAGGGTAGTCGAATTGACTGGGTAAGTCACACACACTGCACATATCGCAGAAATATTCATGAAACGTAATATTTTGTGGTCTAGTTGTATAATTAATAAGTACCGATAAACCCTAATAACATAATATTATATATCTGAACACTTTCAAACATAATTCAGTTAGGGGTGGAACCATTGAGCCCCCTGCTATATAACCCTCCGCCAGTTGCAGTTCCTATACGTCTCTCCAATTTGTATACATATATATATTATAATATGTTTACTGTACTCAACCTATTATACACAATATAACGTATAGATATATTATGTACGGAGTGGACTATATTATTATATCCTTCTGTCTTACCTATCCCTCCCTTTCACGGGGGTAAGCGAATTTCAGGGCACGCAGTAGTATATAGTACACTCGCAAACAGGTAGGTTCATATGTGACGTGTGTGGGCGGAACGAACAAAAGCCCACACAACTGCGTATTATATTACTATAATATGGGAATATACGAACCTGCCGGGCAGGGCAGTGTCAAGCGCCGCGTACCTTTTCTACCATTCAACGGGAGAATAAAAGGAAACAGTTTCTACGATTGTGCCGCGCAGATGAATATAAAAGCCTACGACGTGCTCTTGTTGCGCACACAACAATGATAATATTTACCTACCTACCTATACCTACACCGGCACTGCACGGCGCCTAATAAATAGGTACCCATGTCGTTCTGCAGATCGCTCTGTATAAATTATTATAATATCATGTCGTGTAGTACACTGATGCAGCATCACAACCATGAATAGGGACAGCGTGGCGCATTTAATGCGCAATGTCCACAGTGGTGGGAGGTGGTCCGTCTGTTCCAGAGTCCGGGTGCCAAACGATTGAGGGTGGAAAAAATTTTCGAAATCTTCATAGTAAATGCCAACTGTGACCACCAATAGAAATTCCCTGTAGAGATAACTTATATAACTAATAAATAACAGGCGTGTACCAGTTGCCCTCAAAAGTACCTATTTTTTTATACCAATGTCCCCTCCCCCAAACTACGTAGAGGAAATTTCACCAGTTTCTCTCAACCAAAAATACCAATTGCCCTCAAATATTGTGTACACGATTACAATACCGACCCGTCAAATACAGGAGGTAAATATTTGTAAATAAATGAAAAAAAAAATTGCACATAATAAAAGAATAAATATGATATTATATGGATATAATATATTTTAAGTGACATACAATGTAATTTATCAAAAAATAGTAAGAAATGTATAGTTACTTGCAATTTTATATTAAATATGTTAAAATTGTTTACTGTCATTTTATATTATGTATTCTATTTTTTGACAAATAATTACATTGTATGACCCTTATAATTATATATATTATTTTATTAAATGAATTTTTTTATACATATATTATTTATTACATACATATTTATTTCCCCTATTTTAGGGGTTGGTATAATTGTAATCGTGCGTATATAATTATGAGGGAAACTAGACAATTCTGTTGAGGGTAACTGGTAAATTTTTTAAATGCTGAAAAAAGCCACTGAAGGCAACTGGTCAACCCCCTAAGAACCCAAAGATAACTACAAAAAGGTCTAATCTGAATTTCAGTCCAGGGTTTTTGCGTTATACCTGTGTCAAATACTCATTTAAATAATCGAAGAACGTGATATCATAGACGAAAAGAATAATTCATTAGAAATACTACGGAAAAATTACGAGAAGAAAACCAAATCAACAAATTTGAGTCCATACAAAATATATATAATTCAAATATGTTTTACCGTTGCTATAACACGCCACAATGTGACATAATCAGAAAAATAGAATTCAATACTGATGGTTACTTGTAATCAATAATATAACTTATATCTATTAAAATATGGTACACAATAAATTAGAACTTGAAACAGGGGTGGAACATCGATATTACGTACCTATACGTATACACCTATATCTAAATCGACTTTGGTGAGATTTTAATTAATTATTTCATTCGTGAGGTAAAAAAGAAAAATTGATAAATATTCCGTACGGACGACTACGCGCGCAATATTGGAATCGAAAACAATAATAAATTACTGTGTTACTTATGTTATTTTCGTGGGACGAGTGATTCCCACGTTTGGAGGAGGGTGTTGCTGCAGCAGCAGGTATATCGGAAACGCGATGAATATTTATATTACATTATATTATTATACTTGAACACATACGTAACGCATATTATATTATTGTACGCGTCTATTGAGATCCTTCAGCAGGATGTCTGCAGCCCTGCGTATCCTTTACCCGTTACCTATATACAGGTAACTATAGACGCGTAACTCTCGTCGGCATATCGTGCGGTATAAACCCGGTATAATGCGCACCCGGCCAGCGGTGCATAATATAACGCATACAGTTTGCATGCACTCATTGCAGACATCCGACCGAACGAGACTTGTGCGCACCCGTGAAACCCTTTGCGCGATCGAGGCGTGTTCGGTTCCGTGTGAAAAGAAGAGAGACACATTTTTATTTTTGACAAGTGTGCGACGCCCATATTTCGGTTTGTATAGCTGCAACACCGAGCCATTTCCCCATACTCGACGCGACCGATGGAACTTGGAATGAAATATTATTATGTCTCTATTAGGTGTGCGTAAAAAAAAAAAATGGTTTTTTTTATCATTTCTATCGTTATTGTATTATAAAAGTTTTTACTCTTTTGGAAGACAACATACGTACATTTTTCGGAATTCATATTCCGGAGCGAAATATTATTTGTATTATTTCGATTCATAAAAGTACAAGACAAGTATATAGTTTATGAGTTATAGAACGATGTATTTTGAATTTAGATGAGCGAATTGAGAGACCAACATTTTGGGGGTCGCCCCTTTACCATCAATCCACTCTGCTCATTTAAACTGTAAATGCTAGCAACTCGTAAACTATTCATTAAAAATTCTCTATATTTATTTCAAAATATTATGTAAGAAAAATATTTTCAAAAATGTTAATAGTTTTTGAAATATTGAGTATTTTATACGTCAAACGGATCAACGCTATGTATATAAATATATATTTAATTTTATACATAAAATATTTCATAATATGGAGAAACTAAACACGTTAAGCTATCTGATGTATTTAATTAAAATTTTTTATTAAATGTAGGTTTAAAGCACACGACATGCGTATAAATATACCTATATGTATATAGAATTTAAATTAAGAGTGTTTTTTTATAAAAATATAAAAATAGGTATTATGAATTTGTTATTATAGGTATCTAGTGAATTAAAAACAAAAAAACCTAGACAATTTTAGAGTCCACGAGATTATTGGTTACCTAACAATAATATATAAAAATGTATTATTATAATAATTTCGAACTGTGTAAAATATTACTTTTGTTATTTGCCATTTTATTGTTAGGAAATGTAAACTTGGCTGCCACTAAAATCGTTTTCAGACCCTGCTCCTCCCAGAAAAAAAAAATCGTATATACATAATTTTTTACTAAAACGAAGTTTATAGTCTTTCGCAATATTATAATAATGTCGGCAGTCGGTTATACCAAATAAAATATAAACGCATTCGGTTAGTTGAAATGAATATTTTTGAGCTGGACATTTTGATGGGACTTACCAAAAGTTGAGATAACGATCAACGTCTACTACGTGCGGCCAACGGACCATAGAATACACTTTTTTTCATGATTTTCTCGTTACTCCGATATGGACAAAAACATTATCATGGTAATCTCACGAAAATCCATAGTTGGATCTCAAGTTCTAAAATATTCATATAATTTTGCACGAGTAATGTATGTATAACGTTATGAATTTGTAAGTTGTTAAATATGTCGATTTGTTGTAATATCATGTATAGACAAAAATGTAATGGAATTATTATTATTTTTATCTTCTCGAATATTTTAATATTACGAGGACCACTTTTTTTAAAACACTGCCTTTATGAAAGATCTCCTCTAGAGGCGGATAATGAAATACACTTTATTATGCATACGTTTCCAGACAAAACATATTCGTATGAGCATCATGTTATAACAACCGAACGATGACAAACATACACACGATGCACTACTGGCTTAGGGTTAACCGTCTGTAGTATTGTATCTTAAAAATAATTGGATAGTGCACATTTGTTATTGGAAAAGTCAATAAAATTCAAAAGTAAAAACAATATAATACTACAATAATACTCACTGTAAGCCGACCGAATAGAAAACATTCTTATCGGATGCACATTATTGTCCGTTTGATTTTAATAACACATTTCGGTGCCAGGCTCGATAGTAATTTTTTATTACACGTTTTCGTCGTCTCTGAAATGGCCATCGGTCTCGTAAACTAGAATGCGATTATTGGTCGTCTACGCCCTCCCCCTATAGTTCCTTCGAATTTCATCCCACGACACAGACTATTATAGGTACCCGTACGTCGACTAAATAAAATAATATACACTACTCATTCAGCTCACAATTTATATTGGGACACGAGAAAATAAAATTAAAGACATTTTCAAAATAAAATGACAATTAAACTGGGAACAAAATTAATCGAAGCGATGCAGGGAAAGCAAAAACATAATACGTGATTGGCAGAACCGAGCGTTAAAAAGAATAAAAAATACAATATGTATACCAAGAATCAGACACACCTGCAGATACCAAAATAAAACAATAATATGGTTTTAATGTCACAGGAATATCAAACTATATGAGAAGGTTTTTGTTCCAACGCATTAATTATTGTAAACCATTCCCGTTGGTTTTTGTGTCAGGACCGGACTTATGACCGATAAGCTTTAGATCACCGATGAATACTATTTGTTGGCTCTCTAATATTTATCATGCACATATTTTAGGGTTGCCGAAAATAAAATAGTTATCATGTAACCAATGGCAACCAGAAAAAGCTCGCACATTAATTTCGTTTTCGCTCATGGAAATCGAATATTTATTTTGTTTATCTATAGATTGCCATAGGTGACTTATAGACTCGAAAAATAACTCGACCGATTTTGACGAACATTTCTGAAGTTGTTCTAACCGAGATAGGTATGTCAGACAAATGTGGACACAGCCCCATATTTTATGTTTGTTCATTTTTTACAGGGCAAAATCCTTATATTTTATAAAACGCATTTTGTTATCAACCGACGTAGTGTGGGGACATAATGATATGTACATTGTACATGGATCGCGTTGATCACACAATGTATTACAATATTTATGGGCACCATTATACGTGAGTGCAGCCGCAGCCGATACGCACTTTCGTCGAGAAAGTTGGTCCGAACACGTCCGTAAATGGAAAATTACGAATTTCCCAACTGTCGTCGTCGTGGTTAATTTCACTTTGCTCTGAACGCGTTTCCCGAAGCGCAGGCCTACAGATATCATCACGTTGCAGGGTTCGCTCGCGGAAACGCCTACGCACGACCGAGCGTCTCTCGGCGGGGGACTTATAATAATACCATAACATTTAATACACACAAAGTGTGTGTGTGTGACATACGCTCTGTATACACGCATTGTTGTACATTATAATCCTTTTCGGAACGCTCACTTGTGTGTGTATATAGGGCCGAGCGCGAGCTTCGGTCGAACATAATATAATACGTCGCGGAAAGAAACATTTTGGTAATCTAATTAATTACACGCCTGCACTGCAACACACGACAACCAAAGGGGTTCTCCGGGCGGTATATGGACCCCAATTACGGGCCCAAGATTGAAAACGAATTATTTACAGTGTTCGGAATGGGATTTTTTCGAGAGAGAGAGAGAGAGAGAGAGAGAGATAGAGAGGTAGGCCGACGAGAGACCGACCGATGGAGTGTCGACGGGCGGGAGAGGGGGGTGTCCGGGAATGGAAAAATATTAGAGGGAAAAGAACTGATTGAAGCGGCCGCGAGCGATAGAAACACCTGTATGATATTATATATGTATACGAAGACATCATCATATAGGTGTGTGTATACGTCTATCGACTTACCAGTCCTAATCATGTTATATGCTATAGATAAACGATTTTTTTTTCTACTACAGTGGCTTCGAACACAACTATACAGCAGTACTGTATATTACGTATAATAATAATAATATACTTAGCCGTATAGGTTCGTTTTTTCACCGACAGATATATAAATAATAAAGTATAATATTATTATGTTTAATATTTTATTTTATTATGTACAGCGGTTTTAGTTACGGTCGAACGGATATTTCAATCAATTATGACGTGTCAGATTGTGATATCGAATTTTTTTCCGTCGATTTCAAGCGGCAGTTTTTGATAATATTATATTATTATTGGTAATTATATTACCCGAAGCACAAAAAATCAAAATCAAAAGCGTTCTTCGCGTGTTGATACTTGATGCACGGACGGCGTAGGATTCTAATTTGGAAATTTCTTTCTGGTATTATTTGCTGCTGCAGGCATTTTCTTCCTCGTGTGTACGATGTACTTACACTGTTTTCAGCATCATATTACTATACTCACCAGTCCTCCGACGGAATTGGTTTCGAAACGCACTTGGTGGTCGCCCGAATGATGTTAATTATTTTTTTAATTTAAATTTTTGCAATAGTTGCAATAGGTCGCGGGTACGTCAATAATAATAAAATTGTATATCTTGACGAAAACGATTACAACAATTATGACGGATAAACTATACGAAATAAAATCTAAAAACTATTATAATATAGGTAGTAAAACAGTAATTCGTTATGGCTATAATGTGAGAAACTATAAAAAATTATAGTATCTAGGTATATATACCTAATCATAATAATCATAATTACATTAAGTAAAAATACTTGAAATTTATTATCCGAATAACATTTATAGTAATTTATTTGTTATTTATTAGCCCTCAAGATTTTTTTATTTCCTTTTAAGGGAGTTTCTGTATGAATTTGAAAACCTATATCGTACAAAATAATACTATCGCCTAATTTTTTTTCAAAAATTTTAGTCACGGGGGTTATGTAACGTAGGTACGTTTAAAAACATTTGGACTAAAATGTCACATAAAATCGTTAATATAATATCAGAAGTACATGAATCGTATTAAATTTATTTGCCTATATAAACGTAACCTATAATACGTATTTTTAAAGATAATACACCCACCCTTAAAATTCCACTTAATCTCCACCCATAATCTATACGTATGCGTTTGCATGTGATAAATATTTTTTTCAAATAATTTCATGTTGTACAAAGATAATATAACTTAAGTATATAATATAAGTAAGAGTTTGTGATGTTCGCAATCCTCTGATAATCTGATAGCTTGTGGTGGAGGGTTTGATAGAGAAATCACTACACTTCAAAGTTACGCAAAATAATACTGTATCAAAGATAATGTAATTACAATTTCATTTAAGTACAGTTTAAAATGTCTTATACATTTACACATATACAATATATACATGTATAATAATTTCGTATCCAATATTAGTATAAAATATTGTACCCACCCAAAACCATAACTATCACCGAGAGCCGACTAAGTATAAATTGTCACAGCCATAGAATTTTCGTCTAATTAGACTCCATCGTCCATTTTTTTATCCTACGAACCGTAATATACATAGTTCAAATAAAAATAATAATAACATGGTCTGGATAACGCCCGGAGCGGGAGTACGAGGATCTTACACACTGAATCAATTAAGAGACAGACAAAATCACTCGAACAGATGTACGACGTATTTCATTTGTTGCCGAGATTTTAACCATGTTTTGATAAGGGGCGATGACGTCCGTATAATGCATGGACGATTATGTTCTTCGACACACGAATACGCCTTGTACAGGGTGCATTCCATCGACGGTTTATGCCTACCCTGTAAATTATATCCCGTTTTAACCGTTTCCGACATTTCGTACACAGGGTGATTTAATAAGGGAGGTTAATTTATTCAAATTCTGTTTGACGAACAGTATCCTGTGGCGTTACAAACGTCTTTTTTTTTTCAAATGAGAACTAATCTTTTTTCCTGTAAAATGTTGTGCAGGTGATTTTTTTAAAAAAAATTGATAAATCTAAAACTAGTATCTAGTACTCGAGTTGTTAAAATGTTTAAGATAATAAATAACAATAGTCTTTAAAAATGGTTTTTCGAAAATGTCAAATATAGTTGTAATAATAATGGATCTAGTATTTAATATAATTTGAAATAAAAATGTTGATAGATTAATAGACTCATTTGAAAGTTGTATCGCTACAAAATACTCCTTAAATAGTATACAAATTCGAAAATCAAAACTACAATTTTAATAAAATAATTGTAAAGTTAAAAAGGGACTGAGTATCCTTAATGGATCACCCTGTATAAAACACTTTATGTTTTTTAGCGCCAGCTGAAACAAAAAAAATAAATTGAAATGAAATGAAATGTACATTCCATGTATAATATTCGTATAAAAACCGTAACGACCGTTACTGTTTTTTATATAGTTGTTTTATGTGTACGTCGATGTTTGTTTTTAAATAACTCGATTAACATCACTTTTCCGTTATTTTATTACAAATAATGTTCGTGTATATCGCGTACAATGTAGTTTAGCTATAATACGCATCGACACTTAGCGAAAAACCTAAAAATATACGTCGTAAATTTGTCAATTTACCTTCAATTTACTTTCAATTTGCCTTGTACTCGAAGCACAAACGCTTTAGTCGAATTATATTCATTTATCCTACCTGGGAGAGCAGTTTTGAGAGGGGGGGGGGGGAAGCAAATATAATAAATATTTTTGCTATCATAAATGTCTAACACTATAATGTGGATGGAGGTGATGTCTCTGTCACACTTCTCATCCTTAAACAATTTACCAATCATACGTTTGTATACATAAATAAACATAATATTATATTATAGCTGCTGTCATTGAAGTTTTGTAGAGTTTTCAAAACACCGAACATATATCTCGAGTTAGTACAATATAAATATTTCAAATAATAAGTATACAGAAAAATAATATTCAAGTTTAAGTATTATAATGCTTTAAAAAGAATAATAAAAGTGGCTGCATTGTTGTAATACACAATAAATTAAAACTTGAAAGAGGGATGAAAACGACATATTTTCCCTACCCCCTCCAGATTACGCCTATATGAGCAGGATTGTAAATTGATGTAGGTACTGTTAAAGAAAATTAACTTACCCGGCTTGTATAAACTCTAAAACTCCCAAAATATGGGGATAAAATGCAATTTAAAGTATAAACAGGTAAAACGTATTTATTTTTTTTTTCGTATAATTTTGAAATAGTAATGAATACTAATTATGAAAAAATATTTTAAATAAACCTTGAATATATTACCATACATATTTTATACATGCTTTATAAAAAAAAAAATCAACTTTATTAAGCAAACATATAATAATATATAACATCATTTTTTATATGCATATTAGAATTTCGTATAATATGTACGCGGCCATTGGTATTGAATTACGTCTTGTAATATTTAACGCAAAACACACGAATATAATACACATTTAACGGCGTGACAAGACGGTAAAAAATCGGGTGAATTATCGAATGTATCTCGGATCATGAATTTATACGGGAAAAAAATTGTTGCCAATTTGTGCGGGTGATCCGTATTCTAATTGACGCAGCTGCAAATAAGAGATCTTTCAGCGGAATACATCGTATTCTAAAGATAATTTTATTGAAACGAGAGATAGTCGTGCTCTTTCGAGTGCAGTTTTTGAATAGTTGTGGGGCAGATGCAACGGCCCGCACTAACGTAACTGCGGTGGGGGGGAGGCATCGTGTAAGTATTCATCGAGTAGGTTTATGCATCAAAAGTAAGTACATACCTAGGTGCCTGCTTATAATGGCTGCAAAATGTCTTCGTTCTGCGATTGCCGTAAAACTACGAATCGTGCGCGTTCGTATAGTTTCTGAATGGTTAAGGCTGCAGATGCGACGGCCTGCACTTACGCAACTTTGCAGGGGCCTCGCATGTGTACAATATATTAATATATATCATATCGAGTAGATGGTAGTGTGGTACACATCAAAAGTAAGACGCACCCTACAGACGATGGCTGCAAATTTACATAATTTTGCGATGGTATATACCTTAAAACTATAGGTACCCGGGAGAGTCACCGGTGCTTCGGCTGAAGATAAATCGGGAGAGTATAATAATATAAGTATACAATCGCCCGCGAGCCCGATGCAGTAGACCAGCGATTTCGGTCGAAAAACAATATTATTATCCGCGCATAAGTGTATTCAACACGTGTATTTTAATAACATGCCACGGCCGTATAGTCGTCGTATTTATCATATTATAATTTTATGTAAAAGTGCGCCAAGATAGCTGGACAGACACGACTGTTGCACCTGTTGACTATTATAGTCCAAAACCGCGGTGTTCGGCGAGATTTTCGGAAAACGGATCGCCGCGGGCTCGGTCGCGGATCGTCGCGGCCGTGCGCAATAAATAATAATATTATTATACATATGGCAGACGCGAATAAACGGGGTCAACTCGCCGGCTGCACGGGTTTAATGATATCATATTATATAAGTAGCATTATACTAATGATAATGTAATGCTCAACGATAAGTATCGGCGTGGTGGTCTCAGACTCACGAAGAATCGCGTCGCCTTCATGACGACACAAGTCCCGAACAGCGGGACAGGTGCAGGCCGAGGCTTACGGACACAGCAGCAGAGGCATTATCATTATAATAATCACACGAGCTCGCGAGCGTGTGCTGAGTGCGTTTTTTTTTTTTATTCGTCATCATCATTATTATTATTCTCCCCGTTTTTATCATTATATTGGCTAGGCACGAGCCGCTTCACTAGAGGTACCTATGGCGATGGTCAACACTCGTTTACGCGCGTGCCCGGACGAGGGCGAAACGACCGCGCTCGGAGATAGCTGCTGCTGATGTACGTGCGTGTAGCGGCGGCCTAGCGAGAGAGCTGCAACAACGACGACGACGGCGGCGGCGATGATGATGATGATGATGACGATAATAATAAAAATATATAATACCGTCGGGTGTGGAGTGGACGACCGGGCGAGTGGGGTGGTGTGTGCGATGGGTCGGGAGAGGTGGGTTCCGAGAGCAGGTGTAAACGAGCAAAGCGCCAGGTGGCCCCGACCACCTTGCGCACCGAGTCTTCATTGTGAATTTCTTTCGGTTTTTTTTTTTCACTTCTACTTCTTCTTCTTCTTCTTTGAGATTTACAACAAAATATCGTCGGACCTCCCCACCCACCCGCCTACCCACGTCGTAAATGGGGGACTCTGGGCGGCTTATGCGACGGCGCGCGCGTAAGACGAAACGGGTACACGAAACGTATATAAACGTATTATATATATTATTATTATTGTATGTATAGGTAGGTACGTATATATATGTGTAATGCGGCATGTACGCGATACGCCCAGCCGATGTAAAAAATAGACGTACGAGGAAAAAAATTGAAAACCAAATCGACAGCATAAGTTATTGTTAAATTTTTGGCGTGACAAAAATTACGAGGACAAACGTCCCATTAAATTCGTATACCCGCCCCGATTAATCGTATACTATTATACTATAACTGTACCGCACCGTTTTTATACCTAGGTATAAAATGTATGGATATAATTTATATTAATACCACATTCATAATATACCGAAATATGTTGTATACTATGTGCGTATATATGTGTAGAGATGTAAAATTTTAGAAATTTAAGTTTTGAGACATTTCTAAGAGGAAATTAAGAGTAAAATTTAATCTTTAATTTAAAATAGGTACTTTTGTTTGTCGGTATTATAAAAATTTTAAATATTTTTTCATTAAATTTAGAAATATATTTCATTATAGTTTGACTTTATTTTGAATCTTAAATAATCATTATAAACTTAATCTCAATGTATATACATATAATAAATATACTTTAATTTTTTTAATTATCTAAATAAAAAAAAATATTAAAATATGGTTGTTATGAAATTTATAATGGAAATTTCCTACTACCACTACTATGTAGGTTAGGATGGAACCCCACAACCACATAAACAGAGAGTTTTAAGACGATATTATGAAGTGTAACACTAAATTTCATCTCTCATCAATAAAACACAGTAAACACAAACAGCAAATACATATGTTTAAAATTACAGAGAATCCATACGTACTACATTTTAATTTTGTATATTTTAAAGATAATTTTTTTCACATTTATTATTGCAGTTATTCGTGGATGATTCATAATGATGAGTTAAATAGTTTTTAAATTTGTGTTTATTTACTAAAAACACATATTTAAAAACTTTTTTTTTGTATTTATTATATCAACACATTATTTAATATATTTATATATATTTTAGAACATATTAAACCACACTTTTCAAGCAAAATAAATTGTTTTCTATTAATTTATATTCAAATAGGTAAATACAGTATATCTTTACTGTTTTTAATGGGCTAAAAATTGCGAATTTTCTAGGAAAGTATGATTTATTTGTTTTTTTATAATTTTTATGGAATGTTCAAAAACCAATTAAAAATGTAAAGTACCTTATTGCATTATATTATAATATATATTTTTGGTTAAAAAAAATTGCTGAGCATATTTCTACGTGATTGGTGTTTATTGTCTATAATAATACATAAGCGGATACCTAAACGTTTTTTTTTTGTTTTTTTAGTGTTACAAGTTGGTACTGGAAGGTCCAGCCCTTCTTATAATTAAAAACGAACCATCGCGGCTCGCCGCCGGACCGGACCGAAAAATGTTTCGGAATCTTCTGTGACTCGCTTTAATTACGAACTGAAAAGCGGTGGAACCCGATTTTCGATTTCGTATTTAGCCGTCGCCGTGCCGATAAAAACGAATAAATTTCAAAAAGGTTAAACTCGCGTCGGTTTTTATGTAAAAATAATATATAAATCAACGTTTTCCGTTCGTACCTATACATAATAATATAATATATATGTTCACCGCGTTAGACGTACAGATGAAACGATAAACTATACACATATACAACATCGTATATATAGGTACCCACATTATTATATTATGTACGTATATATTGTATTATGAACTACCGCGGTAGATTTTTATATACAATCGGCTACCTATTTATATTAAATTAAATTCGTTTAAGGACGTTACGAAAAAAAAAGTCAAAGTATTCGGTCGGGTAAACACGGGAAAACCATTATACGTAATACTGCTTGCATCAAACGCGTTGTAAAGTGCCTGACGTAGGTATACCACGCCGGGCTTTAGTATAATATACGAAGCAGACTTAAAATTGTTCACCCACCAGTATAACATAATATTATACGAATAGTGGTATGGGATAGTACGTCATAATATTTGTATACATTCGTTTGGCGTTAAAATTCTATGCAGACTATGCACCTAGGTATATATTATACCGCTACCGCAACAAGGTTAGGTTGTTACATATTTACGTGTTTAATCGACGGAAAATCGAATACGATCTCGATCTGCATAAATAAATAAAATTATAAAACGTTTTACACCGAGTGATCCATTTGGACATTTATTGTTTCAAAAACTATTCTGAGCATATTTTTCTCCGCACAAATTTAAGTCGTGGAAGAACAACATTTTTCAATGACAACATGCATTTGTCCTTAGTCCAGAGTAGACTATATTATATCTTTTGGAGTATTTTTTGGTAGACGAAAATCGAATTTTGGACGAGTAGTTTATGAGTTCCTTATAAATATTTAAAGTTTAGTGGAGCGATGGTACAGGAAAACTCAGCAAAATGCGCCGGTCTACTATACTGGGCTCATCTGAATACTTTAAACGCTTATAACTAATGAACTACTTGACTTACTAGAAACTTGATTTTTATAATACTATTCTGCTTTGGAATATGAAATTAATAATGTATGTTGTCATTCAAAAGAGTCAAAAACTTCAAAACCACTTAAAATTATGTAAAATAAATATTTTGACGATGTGTTGTACAATATTGTTGTACGAGTCTTAATTAATTAATAATACAATTTTTGTATTGTTTATATCGATGTAAGCTAAATTATTCGCTATGGTGTAAGTGTATGCGACCCACTACAATGAAGCGTATACGATTTCAAACTGGTTTAATAATTCCGAAGGTTTTTGTATAATATTTTTTTGGTCGAACATAATTACGTACACAAAAAAAAGGTTTGTCACCACTCTGTTTTCGAGATTTTTGATCAGGTACCAATTTTTTAACGAAATCAGTACACAATTAGCAGCACAAATCATTACGTCTTTAATTAGGATTTTCTGATTTTCTTAAAACAGAAAAATAGCGGGAGACTAAAAACATAATATTTACGCAAAACTCTGACGGAACGAACATGTCGGTCGGGTGTTTACAAAATTGAGAATTATTGCCGTGTTGATGATAATTCTGGTATATTACAGCGGTGGAGGTAACTTTGTTGAAATGTCATGTCATGTCACGTCGTCATCCGCTCTGAACGCCGAATGTGATTTATACCGAATACATAAACGAATGTTTGGTTTGGAAAATCGATTTTAAATGTCACTCTTCCAGTCTTTCGACTAAACCGCGACGGTGAAACATTATCACGAACAAGACGAAACATGGCGCACGCCCACCTACGTAGTATAACATAAATCATAATAATATGAGTGGCCTAAACTATGCCTTAATACTATAACAGCAATGATACAGGTTCGAGTTGAATAAAGTCGAAGCGAAGATGTTATCCGAGTGCAACGGCAATAATAATAATAATTTGATTATTAAAATATTATAATAATAATAATTTGATTATTAAAATATTATAATAATAATAATAATTTGATTATTAAAATATTATAATAATAATAATTTGATTATTAAAATTTTATAATAATAATAATTTGATTATTAAAATTTTATAATAATAATAATTTGATTATTAAAATATTATAATAATAATAATTTGATTATTAAAATATTGTATTCGTCGTACGTGGTACAGACAGCGGTAAACGTTATAATTTAGGGGACAAGTTTGGGCAGCATATTTTCGTCCAACTACGGACTATCCGAATTGCATACCAAAAAAATAATTATTGAAGCGTCCAAAACCGTAAGTCATCTCTTTTTGCGTGAGTTCGGGTTGCATGCCATGTACAATAAATTGTAATAATCACTGTCATATATTTTGTATACTTACAAAAAACGATTCTGAAAATCCGTAATAGGTTTCAAAATTCCGGTTCTGCGGATTACTGAAATAGGATGTAGTATCGGGTGAGAACTACTACGAACACGCTGGCATCAAAGCAATAAAGATATAAACTACGACGAAAAAACATTGTCGTCCTATAACGACATGATTAGCAACTCAAGTCGTTGCTGTAAGATGTCGTGAAGAGAGCTGACCAAGAAATATATACGTATATACGTCATGTGATAAAATCAAAACCGAGCTCCACTCGATGGATTATTCGAGTAATTTGTCTGATAATTGCTACCCCATATGAGTTCTGAGTTCCTAAGTCGTTTTTCTTACACACTTCTACTAGTAATAATAGATCTAAAAATACATTTTATCTTACACACAAGTAACTATAATTATGCGAGCAATAACATCCTAGAATGCAATAATAAAATTATGAAAAACGTTAACGAACTTAAAATTGATTTGTTTATATTATCATTAAACATCGACTCATTTAAAATATTTTGTGATTTCGTATACTTATTAATATTCATATAAGTATTTTAAACTGTTTGTATATTTTTTATTTTCATTGCTTTTCATTTTATTATTTGCGAACGTTTGTTATTATTATCTAATTTATGTAATTGGGCCAAGCCCGTTTGAAACTTAAATAAATAAATGAATAAACGAACTTATATTATAAACTATACAATAATTCGGTGATTAATATGCACACTCTTTTTTCTCACAGAAGAAGAAGACAGCTGTGAAACGTCAGGTACGCCTCGCAAGGATGCCACCATGACGGACATAATGAAACGCGGCATCGTCAAGCAGCGCAAACCGCCCGTGACCAAGTGGAAGATCACGGTCAAGCGGAAGCCTGCACTGTGGCAGCCGTGGCCATGGCACACCCAATGCTCCCGCCGGCCGCCACCGCCCAATAAGCTGTGCGGTGGATTGTCGCTGTTTGACCGATACAAGAAGGACAGCAACAACTGGAAGGGCACGTCCATCATCAAGGAAGAACCCGTGGACCGCTATGGTTCATCGGTCGGCGATTACGGCAGTGGCGACGACGAGTTAGACAGCCGGCAGCGTCAGCGACAAAAACAGCGGCAACAACAAGTTGCACTCACGACGACCATTAAGCCGGAGCCGTTGGCCGGGGATGGAGACTGCAAAGGCGAGGACGACATAGATGCGGACTTCGAGTCGCTGATGAAGAACGAACCGGACGACATGTTCGACGACGATTACGATGATTACGACGACAACCACGACATGGCCTGGGACAAAGTGTTGCGGGGCGCGTCGAGTGGCGGCCACAAGTCTTCCGGTGGCTCTTCGTCGTGCAGCTCATCGTCCACGACCACGGGCGGCGGCTGCAAGAAGAAGAAGACTGTCGTGTCCGGCTCGTCGAAGTCGTCATCAACCAAGCTGCAACACCACCACAGTTCGGTGATGGTAAGAAAATCAAGTACGAAAACGTCGGCGGTGATAAGAAAATCAAGTACGAAAACCGTGGCGGTGGCGGTTACAGCTACACGACCAAACTCATGGACCCCGTCGAGAGGGCGCTGCACAACGACCTGGAGAAGTCGCGGCGCGTCGAGACCAGCATGCTGTCCATGAACCTCAGCATGCAGGTGTCGTTCCTGGACGACAACCACAAGACACCGTCCAAGCTGAGCATACTGCGCGGCAATGCGACCTCATGATGCTCGACGAGTGGCGGCTGCTGTCCGAGTAGCATGTCATGCGGCAGACGCAGCGCATGCTCCGCCAGCGGCTGTTCGAGCTCCGGCGCGAGCATTACGACCGGCGGTACGGCAAGCCGTGACAAACATCATCATCATCAAACCAATTCTTACAAAACCAACAACAACAACAACAACACCAGCAATAGTCGTCGCGGTGAGAACGCATCTTATATTTGTAATATTTACACTATTATTCTTATGACATTATCTTCTCACCCGCCAAACGAAACAAACACAAACAAACAAACTACAGACAAACACATGCGCACTCTCGCGCCACGCACTCTCGTTCGTCCTGCGCATCATTTTATTTTATTATTTATTGTATTTTTTTTTTTTTTTAATTTCGAAGAACGGTTGCTCAAATGTATTTAAAATGTTAGACATAATATATTAATTTATTATTATTATCATTAATTATGTATAATCGTATTAATAATTACTCTTATTATCGATACTTAGTGTTTATGTATGTATGTAGGTAGTTAGGTAGTTAGAATTGTGTGTGTGTGTCGGTGTTACAATATTATGCTTATGGCCTGCACATAGCGCCACATAATATGACGTGTATACCGTGATTTTTATTAATTTAAAATAAACGATGTGGGACCGAGTATGGAAGTTATGTGAAAGCGTGGGATCAGTAATAAAAAAAAGCTGGTAAGAGGATGGCGCTCTGCTGTACAGTAGGTTACAAGTGGGTCAATGTACTATAATGGATTGTATTAAATTTGAATTCAATGATATCATATCATTGTATACGAAAAACGATTCTGAGCGGAGACGGTTTGTCGGTCTGGATATTTTATATTGTTATTATATTTTATTATAGGCTGTAAGTTGAATTAATATTTTAAATTAAAACAAAATTACTAAAATCATTATTTTTATTCTTATTCATTTTTATGATAATATAAACAAAGCGTTAGAAATTAAAATCTCATTTATAGCGGTTTTTTGCAATTTGTCGGTGGTTTTTCCCGTGTCATTAAATAACTATTGAAAAAAATCTAAAAATGACCTCTCTAAAGTACCATTTTGCTAAAATATAAGGTACTATATGTTGAAATCAAAGCACTCCTTCTAGTAGACATTTTGTATTCAGGATAAAAAAAATAAATAAATAAACACCATTGTAAAACCACTAGATCACTAGCTCCGCTCAGAATCTGAAAAAAGACACTACGTGCGTATAATAGTGCAACATATTATATACCTCCACCGTTTTCCGCGTTGAGTGGTCGTTCTGGCTTTTGCAACTCTGGACCCCTCTATTATAAGCATAAATAAAAGTCCGGTATAGATATATAGGTACCGATCCGTTTTTCACTCGATAAGACGTAGGTCTTCGAAGGGTGTTTCCGAGAGTGGAGGGTTAGAACACTGGTGGAGCAGGAGCGATTGCCGTCTCGTATATCGTATTAGAATATATGGTAACAATAATAATTATTATGATTATTGTTCCGTTATACGTTTTGACGTCGTCTATTTGTGTATCATTATAATATGACAGCCAGAGCGTTGTCACTCTCAGCGACGAGGACGACGATGTGCTCTTGTGCGAGGAACGCCCTTCGTTTCCACGCATCGCCGGGCTTTTGTTGTTATTATATTATTATTGTAATCAAAGGTGTGTGCGAGCACACAATTTGACACACATAAATATTATATAGGCGCATACACAACTACTATTTGCGCGACGAGTCGTACTATATAGTGACGCAGAGCTCGAAGGGTTTTAGAATATATTCGGTGTACCTACTATCCGTTTATATATATTTATATTATGTACTTTTCAGTGCACATATTATTATTATATGCAAATAAATTATCATAAACCGGCGCGCGAGTGTGTTTATAATAATGTTATGTGCTCCCGAACACTCTACATATAGCTACTGCCAGTCGCGTTAATTCGAGCGCCTGTGATGAAGAGAGAAATTTTTTTTTCGAGAGAGAGACATGGTTATGGGAGATTATCGTTATAACAGATCGATTGATCGCTGCTAAATCGCTTCGATTATATCAACATTATTATTATTATTATTATGCGTATACATAATATTATATTGTAGGTACCTATGTACCCATGTATTTAAAACGTTAAGAGCGCCACTTATACTTATTATAATATATATATTATGTGCATCCCCGCGGCAGGCGACTTCCGCGAAATGTGTTCCGATCGTTTTTAATCTTCGCCGCCGTCACCGCGCCCGTCAAGAGGAGGTCATTAATAAATACAAGATAATGTAGGGTATAAAATATTATAGGTACTTAGGCATTACAAACTAACCGCAGATAGAAATCACTCAGGGCCGCGTTTTCGCTTTTCATCGCTGCTGCTGAAATCGGTTTCTAGTTCATAGTTCTAATACTATACTGATTGACAGACATTCCAAATCATTGCACGCACCTGTAATCACCTGTCTATAAACGATCAGCTTAATTCGAGTATTGTGCATCAATATATTATCATTAAACGGGTCGGTATACCTATAGGTTCTTGACCTAAAATATATTTATTACACTTTTTGCTATTATTATTGTTGTTATTTTTTTATATTTTTTCAATTTATAATTTATACAATCTATACATTAAAAACAGTATAATAAGCGTGATAGATGTTTTTTTAAATTGTCATGTGACGGCTTGTGTGACTTGAGGGTAGAACCAACCAGTGAAGGCGCTTATTATTAAAACACAGAACAAGCTGTAGGTACAGTTATTTAGAGCATTATAATTTATAAGTAATTTCCTGGGAATCATGAATATGTAACATGATTGAGAAAGACATATAGAGTCACAAATTTGGTTACGTGCAAGCCTGTGAAGAGACTTGTCAGGTATATATATATATGTTATAATTGAGTTTTCTATAGTTAATTAATATAAACCAGTATTATGCATATTTTAGCTAATTTTTTGAGTTTATATTTTCATATTATTATGTAGTGATTAGTTGGTCGCTATAATACCTCATACCACGGGGCGTACTAGTATAATAGTGCGCAGAAGAATGTCGTGGAAAGATTAAATGGGCCATATATTTGAGGGTTCAGCAAGTCCCAAATTTGAATAACACATAACCAAAAAGGTCTGATGATAGTTTTGAATACTAGCATTTTAGTTTTTAAGATTAAGTTTGGCTTTCGGCCACGAAAATTCAAGTCTGTTATTAGCCAGATTTTGTTTATTTTGGTAGTTTTCAAGTTACTTGTCCAACATTGTAGCAAGGTATTTGGTTTCGTAAAGGACAGGTATGTCGGATTATGTTATACTAATTTTAATGATTGGTCATTTTCGGAGTAGAGAGAGAGAGAGAGAAAACGTGATTTGTGTTTATACTTTTAACAATTTTAGATTAATCAGCTGTTGGACCAAATGAGATGTCCTTGGAGATGTTTTGCATCGGTAATAATGTTCTTCAACCAGTCAAACTTTTAGGTAAGAAAATTATCTGTGCTTAATCGTCGGCTTGTATTCGATGTTTCAATTTTCAAGTGAGATATGGGCAATTTTTATTTGTGACAGGTATTTTTCATGCTTAAAAATTTAAATATCGAAAAAACCACAGACCCTTAAGCACAGATAATGTTCTTACCTAAAATTTTGATAGTAAGTTAATTCACTTTAATATAAAAACTGACAGCACACTATTGAAACTAGTGAACGAAAATGTCATACGTGTTTGTAAGACGCATAAAACTAACACATGGGTAGCGTTCTCTTAATTATATTTTTCTAAACAATATTTAAAACTATTATTACCAACTATAATGATTAATGTTGTATTATATTATATATTATATTAAATTTATATTGTGTGAAATATGTAGAAAATATATTATATAACGATAGTATAACAGTTTTCAAAATATATTAAAATGATATATTGAACAAACGTGTTAATTATTATTAATTGTAATTTGTAACTCTTGTTATATTTTATTCTGATTTTGAATCTTTGTGATTCACCGAGCAACATCTGCTGACTGTACAATTTATGGTCTATAATATAAGGGGCGGGGTGGCCCATCTGGTTATCTACGAAGGGTTTCTGATGGCGCATTACATCTTTAACGATTTTATATGGCCTTATGCTCGTTTTCTCGAGTTTGAGTTATCTGTCGAGCAAACCACGAAATATAAGTATAATAGGCGTTTGGAACAAAAAAAAAATTGTTCAGCTGACATGTGTCAAAATACTTAAATACCGTATGTATAAAATGTCACCACATTTTTTTTTACAAAAATGAAATGATTATTACTTGTCGACTTGAATGAAGTGCAGAGTTTAAAACGTACATTTGGTATAACTGCCCGTTTTATTTCCAACGTGGATCCGATCACCGTGGTTTGCTATACGAACCACTGAACGTTTAATTTGGTCGTTGAGAGAATAAATTTGAAATAATTATATCCGTAGGTATATAATATAAGAAAAAGTTAAGGTTTGTACATTGAAACCTCCTGCACACTTCGGAGGGACGATTAAACGTCTACGTTAGCCTTTTCAGAAAGTATACAAAATCTTAATTTTGTGTATTGACTATAAGTTATAATTATATTGAATATAATGTATCACGTATACAAAACAAATATTATATCGTTATGAATAAAAATAATAAATCACTTTCATCATTATTTTGTATATTAGGTATACATATTATTATCTAAGATCAAAAGGTGTATTAAAGTGAATAATGTCGGAAATAATTGTATTTTAGATACTATATCAAGAACTTATAATAAATTCTTTCAAAGGTCGAGTTAATTATTATATACATCTGTATAAAATGTCGTCCGCTATGGGGGTGTCTGTGTGCACGCCACATTCCATTTTGAAGGTCAACCCTCTACCCTTATTCATCCCAACAAAAATGCAAGAGTTACATAATAGTTTTTTTTTTTTTATTATCTTAACAACAAACATGAATTACCCGCAATATCATAACTTTGTGGAAGTCTATTTGTGTGTGGGAGTCCGGTGACTTCGTTTACGCCACCGCATAGTTATGACACAGCCCGCAATGACGCGCGCACAATACATAATAATAATATTATCGTTCGATTTAAATTTCATATTATATATACATAATAATATATTATATTATTATATAGTCGTATATAATAGGTGTGTGTATATATATATATATATGTATATTATATACCAGACCTGCAGTGGTACATTGTCGTAACCATACATTGTTTCTTCGTTTTGTCCTCGCGATGTACGCTAAAATATGCAAATACATAACATATAAATAATATATACACGTATTATGTGTGTCGTAAATAAGAAGATGTGTGTGCGAGTGTGTGTGTGTGTGTGTGTGTGTGTGTGCGTGTGTGTGTGTGTGTGTACATAAATTTGTCTTCAATAACGCGACAACGTTCGGTACGCACATAAAGCGGCGCGCGGCTGGCGAGTTATTATACGCGTCGACTGGTTATTTTTTTTTACTTTTGTTTTGTTCGTCAATAACTACTAAATAAAAAAACGAAATAAAATGTAATAAAAATACTCCGAGAAAAAACAATAACATATAATATTAGTTATTATATTGATAAAAGACAATGTCTGTGTCCACAGTCTGCAACGGTCTATCGCACTAATGATTCTGAAAATTGGTACTCGGCTGGTTATCCCATACACCCGAGGATGTACACCTCGAAGTCAATTATTTAATTTTGCATTTTAAAGAGGGGCTCCACAGGGACACGTTGGATAACGTATTTGTAACGATTTCAGGCTTGTATTTTATATCGGGTTGAAACCACCCAAATGCAGATAACTGTGATAAAAAAAAATGTGTGGTTTACATTAAACCGAGTTTAAAACAGGATAAATCCTGTGGCATTATTTAGTTTGTCAGGGCAACGCCGTGCAGGCTCAGCAATAATCAATAAATATAATAATATCTACTATTTACATAAAATTAAAGGTCTAAATCGGATGTCCCTTATGCAAATCCACAGTTATCGACCGATTTTCATATAATTTACGTAAATAGATCGGCCATAAGATTCATAGTTTCATGGGCTACTTTTTACTTTTGAACACATAAATGTTGAGTATTATAGTTGACTCTACTATCATTTTAGATTCTGAGCGGAGCGAGGGATCTAGTGGTCTTACAACAGTGTTAATTTTTTTTTTATCCTGTAAACAAAATTTCTACCAGAAGGAGTTCTTCGATTTCAATATATATAGTATTTTATCTTTTAGGAAATTGGATCAAGATGGTACTTAAAACAAGTCATTTTTCGATTTTCTCAATATTTATTTAATGACACGGAAAAAAACCACCAACAAATAACAAAAAAACTGTTAAAAATGGGATTTTAATTTCTAACACTTCGTTTATTATCATAGAAACGAATAAAAATAAAAATAATGATTTTAGTAATTTTATTGTAATTTAAAATATTAATTCAACTTACAGGCTCTAATAAAATATAATAACAAAATAAAATATCCAGACTGACAAACCGTTTCCGCTCAGAATCGTTTTTCGTATACAATGATATGATATCATTGAACTCAAATTTAATAAAATCCCTTATACAGTGACCAACTTGTAACCTACTGTACAGCAGAGGCGACATCTACTTACCCACTTTTTATTATTATTATTTTAATATTAGCAATAATTATCTCTTATAACTTTTTTTATTTATATTTCGTCGCCGTGATTACAGAAAATAAAATAGTTATTGTGATTGAATATAATTTTAGTGCTATAATTATTTATATTCGGTAAAAACAACCCAAACGACCGTATAAAAAAATCTATATAGTTGTCATTTTATTTTGTTTTTATTGATCTTAAATCCGGCATCTATGACCATTTTTGCAGAGGGGTACGGTTGGATTGGAACACGTGTGTGTATGTGTGACAAGGATTTGTCACTAAAATCCCGGGTGATCATCCATCCGGAAACTATAGTGACACCGGCCGGTACTTGCCATCGAAAAACGTTTCGATAGCACTGTAGCAGTTGACAATTAACCGAATTTAAGACAGGGTAAATCCATTGGCATTTAATTTTTCACGGGCAGTATCAGCTAATACATAATATTATATACGCTTCAGCGTCTTAGTTTATCAGCTTACTTTTAACTTAAATACCATATGGGTTGAAAGTTAAACAAAAATTACATAATTTACAGTTTTTTTTCACAAGTTTATACTATTGAAAAATAAATAAATTGCTTTACTGCATTCTTGTTGAATTGAGGTTGGGTCGAATCTTTTCTTAGGTCATTCTTCGTGAATTGGCTTGATTAGGACATATTTTATTCTCAGTAATAATATTAACTTCATAATATCTGCAAGTGATATTGTTGTTCCGGTGCGATCGGCATCTATGCAGTAATCGCGTATCGCGGACACCGCGATCTCCTCTCTCCGACGGAGCTCGCGGCGCTGTCGGGGTAAATAGGGGTTGACCAGGCCACGAGGGTTGTAGAGTACAGACAAAGTCGACCGAATAAATGGTAGCAGGAAGTGTCCATAATTGATATGCATAGCGCGGTGCACGAATTTACCGAGCGCAATTTCTTCGAGACAGCAGCCGCCGCCGCCGACGACGACGACACGTTCGCGCGACAGAATCGTAATATATAATAAACATAACTCTATGAATGCGAGTAGACGTACATAAGTATGCAGTAGTAAGTCCACGTATTTTAAATGTTCGTAATACACACGTGTCGTGTACGATTTAGTTGCTCGCGTTGTCTAACTAAATTATGATTTACTGGGTAGCTGATCCTGCACGTGACAAATAACGTCATAATCCCAATGGATTTTCCCTGTCTCGAGCGCCGTTAAATAAAGTTAAACGTATTTTACACTTTAATTTGACTAATTATAAAACGCAGGTCTAAAATCTTAATATTCAGTTATAATATTATAGTTATTCAATTTCCTGTAACCAATGGCAATCCTATACACAAATAAAACAATATCCGTTTTTCTATTCTCGTTTACTTCTGTAGAAGACCAAGAATATGTGGCACAGGGAAAATTACATAAAAATTAAATTGGACGTTAGTGTGGTGGTTCTAATTAGATTAACCCAGATTTGGACATAGAAAGATGGAGGTGCATACATAATACATATGATACATACGTCATATAGTTTTCGACGATGATACATAATGTATAAACTGTGAAAAAATACAGAATGTAAAATATTTTAGATTCTTGGTCACTTGAATAAGGCGTAAGTGAGCGATTGACTCGTATATTATTATGCACGTGTGGTTTATGTACATCATGTACAAGGTTATGTCTCACCGCGTCTGCAGCAATTTGATCACAAATGTTTACGTTAATCAACTCCGAGCGCATAAATCTCGGACAATAACTTGGACGCTTTTCTGGGCCTATCGGTATGTTGGTTACATCTCTATCCGAATATAATATACGCGACAGTATATAGTCATAACAGCGCATAGCTTCAGAGCGGGGAGGATTTCTTAGGAGACATCGTCCGGGTTCGAAATCACCACCCTCAGCAAGATTTCGAACGTTGTACCACTGTATAGATTTTTAAAAACTAGTTTTTTATCATCGGTTATCGCGTCAGAACTGTGAATGTATAATGAAATGATAATTATAATAATATGTCGTCCGAAATAGTATTCGCTGTCGGCAAGACGGCACTGTATTAAAATATAATATTGTGTACCTACTCACGTGCTGACACTAAAAGTACAACAGTCATGTTGTCATAATATCTAATAATGTGCACATATGCATTGCTATTAGATGAATTCGTACTTGCGATTTCCAACCGGGTATATTATACCGCCGACCGAACGAGAAGAACTAGACGGTTCGTGAGGGGGATTGAGAGGGTTAGGTTTGGTTGGATTGGAGTAGGTGGTGGTGCTGCGGGGGAAAGGAAAAAAATTAATAATTAAACGGTGTGCGCCAACCGTCTGTATAATATTATGATAATAACGACGAACGGCCAAAACCGTAGCTATATAATATATTATATAGTGAACTATAATAATAATATATGTATAAACATGTGTTTGAGATATTATACTTTCCCAGACGTGTCTCGAATGCGGTTGTTTCGCAATAGGTTCGTTCGCGGTTCGGTCGGCGCTACAAGGTCGGCCGGCGGAAATCGGAAGGCGAAATTCCGAACCGCCTTCGCACGTTATCATTGTACTATTATATTCGGTACGTCGTATTATGATATAAATACCGATGATTGTAGTCCGGGCGATGAGATACGAATTTGATTCAATAAACATTACCATTCCAATATTGCACGTGTTTTGCATATTTTGCACGCGTGAGTACGTATGATATGAAATATGTTGTTATCGCCTAATTAATTATTATTTGGAGTAAAGCGATGCGCAGCCAAGTCCATCGTGCTTTGATGGTTCTGACGTTTGGTACATCAGGTGATCTATATACTCGGTGATGTGCACCTCAAAGCAAAATTTTAAAATTTTGCATTTTAATGAGAGGTTCGTGAAAAACGAATAGTTTTTTGTTTATACATTTTAGGGTTGTCGTCATTGGTTACGGAAAAGAAAATAGTTATTATAACTGGATATAACTTTAACCCTCTATTCGATATTTATTCGAAACCACCCAAATGTAGGCTGTGTTAAACGTGTAGTTTACATTTGACGGAGCTTAAGACAGGGTTCACTGGTGTTATTTAATTTGTCACGGGCACCGCTGTGTAGGATTAGCTTAGTCATATAACATTATTATAATATTATTGAAATGAAAATAATTATTATTTTCAGTAGATTCTTTGGAAAAATCATTTTTACATAAGCCATTTCTATTTTTTTTCTTATTTTTTTACATACAATTCACGGCTTCTACACATACCTGTTATTTATTAGCTTTCAGCGCTTATACCTTTCAAATTGTAACTACATTTTTTACTAAGTTTATTTTGCAAATTTCGGAATTTTTAGAGTACTTTTATATCTCCGTATTTTTTTAGTAAATACTTATAGTACATAAACTGAACGAGTATTCCTTTGTTTTTAGCGCTATAATTGTCTGTGACTTATGCTTTGTATTATAATATGTGCCAATAGAATATTAGTCATATCATATAGTGTGTATAATGTCTACCACGAAGTCGTTTAACGAATCTCCGCCTATGCGTGCGTTATATCAAAATTAAAATACTAATTTATGATTCAGTGTGGGTTTTCATTTAATATAATATTATAATATTTTAAATGAATATGATATCAATTTTTATTTTGCATACGGAACTGAATGGTTTTAATTTACTATTATTTTTATAGCTGAGAAACGCTCTTATCGCCGTGTGAATTTTAATTCAATTATATTATACGGATGAACGAAAATCTACAATAAACATAATATTATGCAACTCGCTTTACTCATCGATATCATTCACAGTATAAACGTGCTGAACGGTATATTGGCTTACAATTATTCTATTAATTTCTTCCTTTTTTTTTTTTGCGAAAGGATTGTTTGGAATACGTTTTTCCGATAAGCTGGTGCAGGTGGAACGGGAAACGGACAGGTCGATGGGCGCTGGACACAATATAGCATGTCAACGAAGAGAGTATAAAATTATAATATAATACGGTTTAAAAATTAAGCCGAGAGCTTCGATCAGAATTCGACCACTGTGGTTTCTATCTCAATTTATAAAATATAATAAATTTACCGCTATCCCTCGTCGAGGCGGCTCTGCAACATTCGCGTGGTATCCGTATCTATCGTACCGTTTTACGTAATCGAATTTCGGTTGAGTAATAATGATATACGCAAACGGAAATTAATTCATCGATTACCGAATCGTTTAATAGACCGGAAGTAATATCGAAAATAAGCTATACATCCTATGATACGATAACAGTAATGAATTTGACAATGAAACCCTATTGCGTCTGCTGAGTATTTTTTTTCTCCATAGCAATATTTATATTATTTTATTCGGATTTTTCGTCGGCGCAATTTATAGGTATCGAGTGAATTTCGAAGATAATTCTAAAATTTACAACATAAATACAAATTACCTAACTGTATATATTAGAATAATACGAATGGACGTGGATAAAATTTATGGGAGTGATAGAACCTATAATACTTTGGTGAAACACGAGACCGGAATTGATAATGATATATTTGTCTGTAATTTATTTTTTGTCCTAAATAATTTGGAACATATTTATTTATGTTAATATATCGTATAAGTAACTACTTTTTGAAAAAGAGTTTTAAAAACTTGCAAAAATCCTAAAACGATTGCTGTATAAAACGAAGACATATATGGGAAAAACCCTACTCATCGTAGCAAATGCATACAATATACTGAACGAATTCGTTGGGAAGAGGACCGCGTTTAAAGATTTACAATAAGGTGCGCTGTACTCTATTGCAGTGGACTGTTGCCAAAATCCAAAAGTCTCTCATCGTTCGGTCGGTCTAAGAAAATAAAAGCCGTGAAATGGACTGTACACGTATGCCATAAATCAGATGTCTCGCCGGAATCGCTTGTACAGCAGCCCTAAAGAGATACATTTTCGAAACGAAAATTTCGTCTGTGAACTGAAGACACCCACGTCACATACAAGTACCTGTAATAAGACTTCGATATTATAAATCTGGTCGATGACCGTTCGCCGATATCAGTATAGAGATGTTAATTATTACATTTCGGTAAATTAATGTTTTTCACTTATCTTATCTATATACGCATTATAGGCATGTGCACGGGTGTGAACCGTTCTGCACACATTACATTTTTGATTTATTTACAAATATTATTATTATACTTTTTAATTAATTTATAGAAAAATAGGTAACCATCACCACTCTGCTCTTCCTACATTCGTAGATAAGTTTCGAGTGTAACTCTCGTCTTGAGACATAGAGTATAAGTCGCTGTAATGAATGTGTTGAACTATACAATGAAAAATTATTCTGAGTGGAGACGGTCTATGGTTACCAAATAAATATTATAATAATAATATTAACATTTTTAAATTATTTTTTTTTTGTTATTCTCGAATATGTAAAAAAATTACTTTTTATCCCCAAAGTAGAAAACTACAAACTAGATCCAATTTCCTACCAGAAATCTTCCTCAATGTTGATGATTGGAGCATTTTTTCTTCTAAAAAGAAACACAAACAATTTTAATTAAAAATACACACCACGTAATATCAAATGCAACATAATATATTTTTTATATAATTTTTAAACAAAAAAAAGTCGAGGAAGAGTTTCTTAAAACTATTAACACACCCCACGAAAAAAACCTACGCACGCCTATGTCTATATAGGTACGTATATTACTTAACAAGTTAAACGATAAAGAACCAGTGAAAATGGAAAATCTCTTAGCAACCATTATTTTTTTTCAATAAGAACAAAATATGTAACCTTTCATTTGTATACTATTTTTGTAGGCCCTAAATCCAAACAAAAGTTGTAGCACAAGAAAATCATTTATTTAGCCCGGGTCATTCGATCATCGCTCATCGTCATTGAAAAAAAAACGCATCTACAAGATTTACGCGATTTACTAAATACCTCGGTAAAAATATGGTACCGAACTCGCACATTGTTATATTATTGTCATCGTATATTTCAAATATAGGTATTAAATAATATTGGGCGAGTATAGGAGGGGACTTTTTAATTCAAATTAAATGGGAGTTTATTAAAATAACGGCAACGAAAACAACGCGGGATTTAATCAGAATAAACAACGGTTCCCGACGTCGGAGAAATTAAATTACACCCGACGCAATTATCGTAATGGGCCGTTCCTGCAGCGAATAACGCGGTGCAACAGTCAAGTGTATGGGACATTTGTAAAGGTCTTAAACGGATTACAGTTTTTGGCGGAGTTTTTGGCTATTACACTGCCGCTGCTCCTGCCTATATATAGGTACTGTGCGTATATGAAAAAATGTAATTTAACAAAATTTAATTAATGGCGAGAACGAACGAATAACGCAATGGGTAGGTACATAATATTATTATATTACATCTATATCGATATAAATATATTATGATATGATATAAAAGAACTTGTCCTGACCGACTAATTCCATCGCCGCCTAGCCGGAACCGTTGAAGCGAAAAAATATGCAATTTGATCAGTAGTTATGGTTTAATAGGGCCACTGAGAAAGGATTTTCCATAACTCGCATTTTAATGTAGTCTTAAAACAGATTTTGAGATTAACGGTGGATATTAAAATTATTTTATTGTTTGTAAATTGTGGCCATTAGTTGCAGATTATAATAATAATAGTAGAAATTTCTATTTTTATACTAATGAGAAAAGTCCATAAAATTTTACATTAGTTGAGTGTTAATTCAAAAAAAAAAATGAACCATACCATAGGAGATATTTAATTTTTATTAGATACAGTTAGAGGTGTGAGTGGGTATTATCATACATAATATGTATAAAATTGTATTGTACGAGGTATTATATAATTATTTTATAAAAACGTTATAAAATAATAAACATATATTAGTTAATATTATTAGAATATTAATTTGATATTTTGAGGGACGGAGTGGCCGAGTGGACTAAGGCGTCGATTGCGACGCGCACCGACACCGGTTCAAAACCTGGGCCGAGGACAGCATTTTTCTTCGGGCAAGTCACGGTGTCCGGAGAGAAGTGCCGCCATCTCCCACCCGGTCATGGCAGATACCTACGGGTGCCGACTAAAAAATCTGCCAAACTGTGTAAACGTGTTTAAAACCTACAGTACCCTACCACACACTGAAAACCACCCAATGGCCTAAGTTGCAGCGGGTTGATTAATAAAAAAAAAAATTTGATATTTAAGAATATAATTTACTGTGACTAATTGTAAAGAACATCTTTTCAATAAACATCATTGCTCGTCACTATATAGGTTTATCGGGATTGATACCATGATTACTTTAAATTCTTGTACTCTTGTATGATTGTTGTTTTTAAAAATGTTTCCAAAATTATTAAAAGATATTAAAATTGGTCATTCTAACCTGTGTTAAATTGTTGATTGTTAAAGATGGGTACTATACATGATTTTATACCACAATAGAATACAATATAAAAATAAAATACCGTATTTTATCAACTCTAGAAACAATTAAGAAGGGTGAATTTTGATTATTCGTATAGTGGCACATTTATTATGTAACTAAATATAAATAATATAATTCGGGGCGATTTCAGAGTCGCTGCGCTGTCGGAAAAAACACTCGGCTGCGAGCTCCATCAATTTATAATAAATAATACAATAATGCTTGTTTTACGCGGCCAGACCGTTATAAAATAATAGTGAATAATGCCTCTAGTCGTGTGTGTGCTCTGCTTACGACGGTATTCGTTGTAATCCCATCGAAATCGGATTTCCATAATGCCGACCCGCCGTCAACTTATCGTAATCCGCGACGGACAGACAAATCTATCGAAGATCGATACATGCCCGCTGTATATGTGCACCGACGCGTTCAAAACGTAAATAATAACATTACATAATATACGACCCGCGCAGTTGATAATATTTTCTTCGAAGTCTAAAACTTTAAGTCGTATTTACCTGCGTATACACTGTGTCTATTTTGTATTATATATAAAATACGCGGTTTTAAAATTGCTTTTTTTCATTTTCGCTCCAGCGGACGCGGGTGGGAAATCGTACATGCACTCGATCTACATGTAGAACAATTTTATTGGACCTAACAGATCACTTTTTCAGTTACCTTATGGTTACCTAATATCGATACACAAAGGGTTTCACAGTTATATAGGTGTAAGTCTAAAATCGTTCACCTATATATTATTATAAAATGCGACGACGTGGCAATGTTGGGGTGTGTGTGTGTGTGTGTGTGTGTGTGTGTGTGTTACCGATCCACAGGTAAGTGGGATCGCACTCGTGGTTCTGAAATACGGTACATCCTGTGTACTCGATGACATGCACGATGCACCAAATAAAATAGTTGTTATAATTGAAAATAATTTTAGGCCTGTAGAGTCTAGATATTTTATGTCAAGTCACAACTACCCAAATGCAGACTGTGTTGAAAAACCCATAGCACAGTATTCGATATTTTTGATCTGCAAGGAAAATCTATGAATCATAAATAAGTTTTTGTTGTGCGTACATTAGTGTAGTTAACTAAAAATTGAATTTTCAATATCTTAATATTATAATATTATACTATATTATATCTATTAAATATATTATTAGATTATTATATAATATATATATTATTGTATTCAGTTTAGCGCATTCAATTTTTCCAGTACGAAATAATGCACTATTCCATTGTAAATAATGCTATTTTTATCATACGAAAATACGTGTAACTCAAAATCTTCAATTTTTGAGTTACTACAGAACTACACTAATGTACTCATAGTGCAATATGTGCATAATATTATCTGCCATTTCACTCGCCTATTTAAATGCAGTGCAACGTGTCTTAACGATACTATAATATTATATGTATACTTTACCTAATCTGCCAATGATCATTGATCGATCACGATGAATTCGATATTACTTAATTTGAGTCAAGAATCTGCGTTCATCGCTCCAAGGCCATTTTTAGGGGTGGAAACGTGCCAATAACCATTGTTATTACTAGGTAACCTAACCATTGTTATTACATATATAAAATTCGCAAATATTTTCAGGAGTCTGCCAAAATAAGGGTTAGTAATCATTAACCAAAATTAGTATCTCTGTATTCAATTATTTCGTTGGTAGGTACCTCGTTCACGCGCTCGCGGTAAAAGAGACTCAAATGACTACAATAATAATTTTTTGGAATTTTTAATTTCCCGCCGCCTTATCGGCAATCATAACAAAGTTTGATGCCCGATCTGCGGCAATCACATTTATTACACCGTCTCTATATTAATGGATAGTATGTACTACAACACTATTATCGCCTAATAACAAGCTGTTCAAATTTTGTTTTACGATTCGTACGAAAAATTAATATTGTCATCATCAAACATTCGTATTTGAAACGTATTGTTTTCAACGTTGACGATAACACTCGCAGATGAGGTACGCCCGAGGTAAGTACCTACCTACCAAAAGTTAGGTTAGGTTAGGTACTGTGCCACCGGACGACGACGAGGACGTTCAATATTATGTTGGCGGAAACGCTGCGCGTCTTTCGACGACGATATGTCCGTTTAGGTCGTTTGCATGTACGTGACCGCCGGAGCCGGCGGCGGGATCTCACGGAAATCGCATACGTAAAAAGAACGACTGCATGCAATCACCATAAATCAGAGATTCGACTGGTGACGGATACGATGGGCACCAGACGGGTCGTCGTCGTCGTCGTCGCTGGGAGAGACATTCCAACACCGAACCCTCCCCCCCCCCCCCACACACACACACCACACTCAACCACGTTCACCCGAACCATATACATACTGCACGTACGACGAAGACGACGACGACGATAATAATAATAATTTACGGACAATATGACTTGACAGCAGCGGCGGCGACCACCCCTCTTCCTACCAGCGCGCCAACTCCGCTGCAGCAGATATTATAATACGTATAATATATAATAAAGTTATTATAATGACTATATACGTTGCGACTTAGAAAATTATATTATAAAAGTTATTTGCTTGGATCATATTGTATAGGTACTCTATGTGTATGTAGGCATGTAGCAATATGTATATTTGCTCCTATATATCGGATTGTCTCCAACATTATCTCCTATACTGAATTCAAAAGGTTACAATGTCCGAAACGAATGCGCATGCTCAGAATCAGCTGGTGGTTTATGACGACTGATAACGTTGAACTGATACCTGATCCTGGGCATGCGCATTTGTGTCGTGTATCGAAAAATGTATTGAAGATGGTGGGGACGATAATGGACACAATTTGGTTTACGCATAACTAGATCTATAGTAGGTACATAATCTAAGGTTAGGTATATGATGTAAATATGCGATATTAACTTCATCGTTATTTACGCCACCTTACCGGGTTAGCCGCGAGGTTGATAACATTATGATATACTTCAATCCTTCGTCTTATGCTTACAGTGAATGGATATATATATAAAAGCACTTGTCCTTACTGACTAAATCATCATCGCCTAGCTGGAACCGCAGGAGCTATGACCTATGAGTATGCAAATTGGTATTTATGTAATAGATGAGGTAAAATCTGACTTCGTATCTTATAACTTTTTAGAACATTAACTACCCAGAAACAACTATTTTTAATAAATCAAGGTGATCTAATAAATAATAATTATAGTTATAATATTAAAATTGTAATGATCTAAACTCTAAAGGCAATCTCTACAATATGTAATATAAAAAAATAAAGTTATAACACGAAAAAAACTGCACACGGATGAAGACTAGTAATATTCAGGTAGACAGAATTATATATATAATTATTGATATGAATTTATATATTTTATTGCAAGCCATTTGCATTATATTTTATGCTTGTAGCGCGTAGGTACCTAAAACGTACTCAGGGTTAGCTTTTCGCCTTTTCCCTGAAAATATTTTCCTGTTTCATTATTCTCAAATTCCAAATTTTTGCGGAGTGTTACCTAGTATAACTGGTGTTTAAAGTAAACCATTAACGTATAAGTCTCTCTTAATGGAGTAAACTCCATTGTTTGATTTCATTCTCTGTATATATTATATTTAATATTTTTATACATTTATATTTAGTCATGAAAATAAGACAATATTATTATATAAATTATGATCATTATAGTGTTAAAAGATTATCATTTATCACAATTACAATAAATTATAGTGATAGATTCAACACACTAAAAAACTATTAAATATTTATGAGCTAAGGCACTTAATGGGCACTTATATGCACTGTAAATTGACAAAATATGTAAAATACATTTACAATATAACAGCAAATTTAATAAAAAAAAACCACGGAAATATTGAAATATAAGAATAATAAAATATAAATTTTTATAAGCAAATAACATTTTGCCAAATTTTCTGATACAATTATTGTATAAATTATACATAAAAAATATGGACAAATATATTATGCAAAATCTGAAATGTAATTTCGTATATTGATTATATTTTGTATAGTGGTCCAGTAGTAAAATGTAAAATAAATTTTGGTCCAACTCAATTACCCAGCAAAACTAACAACCTTGCAAGTGTGTTTAATTCACTGTAGCCTTGTCGGTTATGATTTACAACTAAAATAACAACACAATTACATAATAATTATTATATTAAATGCATAAAACATGACCAGCAGGCAACGTGGCTAAAATAAAAACAATAAAATCATGTGAAGACGAGTGAATACTTTAAAATATTTCTTAAAATTCATACTCACGGCTTCCACGATTACGAGGCACTTTTGTCCTATCAAGATTTTCCACCGTATATGCTGTAGCTGTAGGCGCCCTAAGTGATAATACGAATCTGCCGATAAAACGGTTCTCCGTCTCGGTCGCATTAGTTCACAAACCTGGCTAACCTTCACTAACTGAGGTACACTAAATCCGAGATTCGCCTGTATAGAGCCTTATTTTATATGAATGTTCATTTTTTCGCGGAAAAATTCAAGTACATACAGCAAGTAAATATGGTATATATAGTATGACGTAGAAAAATAGATAACAAAAATCGCTGAGCGCGGTGGGCCGCAAGAACTACTGATTATTATATGATACATATGGGCCGCTCGCTAAGATATCTTGGAAGTTAAATGGACCGGTAAAATTATTGTGATCGGTAACTTTCCGGGATCCAATCCGACCAACTTTTGAGTTTTGAAGGGCTGTAATACGCGCGCACGACGAAAACTCCATGTACAAGGTACACCTGTCCTTACCACGATTACGACTCAAAGACCGTGGAATGCAAAATAGACCACTAATAAAGGCATGCCCATGTAATAGCTCAGGCCAATGACCCGATTATGCTCGTCAGTTGGCTCTGTCTGAGATAGGTTACACTGATGTATTGATATACTGACGGCCGCCATATTGAAGATATAATTTTCAAAAAATCGGATTTGCTACTAATTTTAATAAAACAAACTGTTCTTCTCTAGGTTCTACTGTTCGTTATGTATTCGTCACGGCCCTTATAAACTCTCGTCAATTATTGGCTCTGCCGCACCCTGTATAATAGTAATATGCTAATACGTACGATATTGCGAGCGAAGGCGGCGGATCGAGTTTTCCATGACGACTCTTGGGCTGCACGGACACGATGTTGACACGACAATCGGAAGTCGTAACAATGATAATAATAATATTATTTAAGGTGTAACGATGTCGGTATGGACGCGTGCCGTTTCGAACAGCGGTCGGAGAATCGTCTCTCCGGACCGGACGGCGGAAAACAGAAATCCCTCTTGTTTTCCGCCGCGCACATCACAATGACCCGATAATTAGACCATTTGCATAACACATAATATTATTGTATTATATATACGTCGCACGGGTCGTTAGGTTTTCGGTGTTTATTGTTTCCCGCCGAATTAACCTCGTTCGTTCGTTCGTTTCGGAATTCTATGCGACCCATTTACGCTCACCAAGCAAAAGCGGTTCGGAAAACATCGTTTTGTCCAGTGTTTACGTTTCACGATATTAATAATATCGTGTTGAAAACACTTGTCTGCGCGACTCTCTAGATATATACAGAGTGATTCACCAAGCACGCTCAATCCCATTTTTCGATTTCTTTAATTTATTTTGGATTGTTTTAATGCAATATTTTAAAGACAATATTTTCAAATTCTCGAGATTATTGTACTATTCAAGGAGTGTCCTAAGTTTATAATTTTTTTAAAAATATGTTAATGTATCTTTTCAAAATTCAAACGAGTAGTATATCAGTTATTAAAATGTTTAATAGGATAATATTATATGGTGCATAAAATGATTTTACAAAAATATAAAATATGTGTGATATTGGACCTAGTATTTATTATACTGTTATTACAATCTATAAATGTTTATAGATTACCCAATATGAATTACCTACTAAAATATTTAAATCACTATTATAGCCCCCATATCTTACAAACCCATTATCATGAAACTATATTGTCCTTAGAAAACAAAGTTAAATAACTTGCTCGTTGGAATTTTGTTTTTGATGCGTCAATATTTCAGAAAACTATCTACTAAATATATAATTTACGGAAAAAATGGGAGTTTTCACTTGAAAAACAGAAGTTTGAATCTCCTTCATTTTGGACACTCCAAAGTTGTACGAAAAATTACAATAATTTTAAAATACGGTCTTTGAGCGTGCCTACTTGAAGATTCCGAAAATCAGATTTTGAATAACTGCATTATAGAAGGGATGAAGGGGAGGGGAGTTAAACTTGCTATTTGGTGAATCGCCATGTATATGGCGACGTGCTACATTATACGGTAGGTAGAGGTAATAATAGTGACATTATACAGTGTGTAGTATATCCGTATGGCGTATGCATACATATAGAATATAGATACAATACACGGATATTATAATATTAAAATACATATATTATTATAATATTACCCGGTGAACTCGTCAATTGTTTCTATTCATCAGACCGCCGACGACCTGTTCTATACTATACGAGACTATATTATTATTATATTATTGCGACGTGTATAATATTATGCATACGACAGACATAGGTCGGGTCGACTCCGTGTCGCACAACTATTACGGTAATTAATAACACTGTGAGACGGTTCACTCTCGTGTGACGACGGCGAACGTTCGTTACCTAAATGCTTAATGATATGCATAATAATATGACGTATGTGTATGTGTATTATGATGTTAGGTCACCGACGTGGATGGTGTCGTAATAATATCATCATCATCATCGTTTTGAGGTGGTCGCGATATCATTGATGCGCTCTTTTGCCGCTGTTCGATTTCCGAACCTTAATATGATGTCCAAAAAAAAATAATGCACCCATATTATTATAATGTATAATAACTTTTATCATTATTTCTTCGTTTAGACATTGTGTTAGAAAACTTAAAATAATATTGGTCTTGACACTCCTGTAGTCCTGTGAGATGGTAATTACAGTATATTATATGTATATTATATTATAATATAGACACTATAAATAGTTGTACTAATCAAAAAATTTAAAATATGCACTAAAATCAGCCAATATGTACTAAAAAAAACGTCTGATGTTTTGTTCGTATATAGCTTTAAAACAAATTAAAAATAATTCTAACAGGCCAAAACAAAAACATACTATTATAATATTATAATACAAGACGGTCGTAAATACGAAAAAAATTGTTAGATCAAGATAAAGGTTCAACGTCCAACTATCATAAATTCCACTTTTTTTATGAAAGATAATATTCTAATATTGTTGTGTCTTATATATAGTTATATCTATATATTCTAAACACAGATACACTTATTAGTTGTTACTATTTTACATGAAAACAACTACCTAATAAGTTAGATAAATATAATTAGAATTTATTAAATTAGTTATTAAAGGCAAATATTTTATTTTTTACAATTTTTTTTAATATCAGTATTTTTTGTAATAACTTAATTTGAAACGTTATTATAATTTTTTCAAAATAATCTTTTACTTCAAGAATTTCCTGACATAAGTATATTTCTTAATTTGTTCATCATCTATATAATTTTCATAAATTTTAAGTATACATTTTTTTGATTTATTAGTCAAGTCATTCTTCTGTTACACTGTATAATATTATAAAAAAAATGATTGTGCATGTTGGGATCTGCGTCCGATTATGTGATATTTTTTTACTTTATTAGATTGACAATCATTGTATAATATTCAATAATATCCACACTTGTCTATACTAAAAATAGGGAATTTTTGAATTTTGAATTTTACATGTGAATTTTCAACATGAAAAATGAATTACCAGCTCGGCAACTCGATACAATTATTAAGTCAACGTTGCACAGCAAAGTTGTGTGTTGTACCTATGCAGAGAAGAATAACATTAAAATAATAATAATATACGTCCGTTGTGTGACCACGGACACACAAGTTATAAAACAAAAATTACGACTGGAAATTTAAAAAATAAAACTTATTCCATAACCGATAATAGAGGTACGCATAATATTATTATTCAGCGGCACGGATAAAATAGTATTGTATACTAACCTTTATAAGGTATATATGTATATTATATTATACGAGTAGTCATTAAGATGGTCATAGAATACAATTAAAGTATATTCGTTCTTCTAGGTACCACCCGGCGACCACTAAACACTTATACCTGTGTCACGGAGAACAGACGTAAATGTGTACGACTTCAAAACGAAACTTAAACAATGCAAACATAAAGATTCTGAGCGGAAGGATAATAGTGTATCGGTTTTAAAATGAAGTGGTTTCATTTTTATTAGTTTCTGTCATCACATTTTGGGAGCCGAAGAATGTCCTTCAATTTTCAACATTGAATGTGGTAACAGCAGGGTATATCCATTTAATCAAATTTGGTACTTTGGAGGAGGGTTGAAAAATAGAAAAATCCAGTAAAAAAATTGAATTTGTGTTGTAGTGCAAAGAGAAATAATCGTGGAGACTTAAAAAATTAATTATTTTGAATAGGTATTTTTTAGAATTATTATGATAATATAACAATTATTTGGATTGATCTATGTAACTCGAGTCCACTATACCAGCCATATCCACCTGAGATATCGGATATGACGTACAATATAAAACCATACCATAATATGTATTGTATACGGTTTCAAAGGTTCGGTCAACCGCTATAAATACACAGTTGTAATATTAGGTATACTAGGCTTTTGAATAACTCGTTCAACGATAAAACAAACGGATGCGCGAACAATGACTTACATAATATTATATATCAACAATATAATATACGATAATCTTTTGTCGCACCATCAGTCCTATATATTATAAATTATAATATTTTATTGTTATACAGAAATACAGAATGTTTAAAAAGTTTAAAAACGGAAACCAAACGTATGTCTTTTTCCGAAATGTATAAAAACATAAACATTGAACACCTTAATACATGGTATACATAAATGAATAAAAGTCCTGACTGACAGATTCATAATCAACGTAAAGCTAAGACTATGATAGCTATAGAGACTTGACATTTTCATGATACCTATTCGTGCCATCAGTAGAGGAGCGCTAAGTAAAGATTTAAAAAAAATCACGTTTTAAAGGGATGCTTACCCAGGGATTTGTTGGCTCACGTAAAAGTAAAAGTATAATGGTATTTTTTCTAAAATACACGTAGCCCCACCCCCACCAATTCGGATTTCTAGATCCACGCCTGCGGGATCAGCTAGTACCTACAGCTAGTATATAGGTATATCATTATATAGCGCAAGTGGGCACTTGTAGTAGCTGTAAAAGTGTTATTTCGAGTTAATATTATGTTATACTCTCAAGTCTTGAACAAAATAATAATAATTAAAACAGTCGTACCCGCGCCTGTAAACATTATAATATTAATATCATATACGATATTCTACGTATATGAACTGGGCCCAAGCCAACTGCAACAGCGATTGCATAATATATAATTATTGGCGCCAGACGCGGGATGCCTTGGGTAAGGTATTGTAATATACACATAACAAAAAAAATTATACTCACACGTACAACCACGCGACAATAATATGTCTCCTCTCTGCTCGCATTTATTTCCTGATGGGTGACCGGACTCGTCGAGCTGCAGACGAAGCCTTATTATCACTCATATTATTATTATACCATAACCATATTATACACGCGCCGTTCAATCGATTTCATTTGTTTGCTCAGCCGTGAACTCTGCTCCACGCATCTGTAATAACAATATGTAATATTATTATCATCACGATTTTTACGATTATTATTACTATAATTTATATATCGGTGGTCTCGTAAAGGGTTTAATTTATATAAAAATGTACGTCGCGGATCGTATAGGTATAGGCAAGATGGGCGTAAACGAGTTAAAAATTAAAGTTGAGTTAATTTTAACTTTTTAAAATTTAATATTTTTTAACTTAACTGATTTTTATTGATATAAACTTAATAAATAACGAGTTACTTTTAATCAAATCCAAGTTACGTTAATTTATAAATAATTAAACAATAAATATAATAAAATTATTATTGGTGATACATATATTGCATAAACGTTTACTTTTTATTATTTTTAACCACATTACTGACTAGATATGTGTTTATTTATTTAAAAGTAATATATAACTCAACTTAAGTGAATACCTAAGTTAATTGTGAGTTTCCATAAACATATTAACTTGACTGAGTTAAAAAAAAAATCAGGATGACTATTAAGTTGAAACTATTTTGAAAATTGTCTATCAACTTAATATCACTCAATTAAAAATTATCATTAACTTGCCCAGACTTGTATATAGGTATATAACGCAAATGTAAATACGCTCAGTTATCGACCATTATGATGTTTGTGCGTCATATTTTATATTATATCGTTGTATTGTTATGCGTATCCGACGAGCAACACCAAAAAAAAAAAGAAAATATATAACATAATATTATATTTTATTGACGATCACTAATAATATTATAATTTAGCCATCATCCTTGTCGTAATATTTTGTTTTCTGACGAGAAACGATTTTCAATAACGTATAATTATAATGTTTATATCATGTTAAAGAAGACTATATTATAGGCCTAATACGCCTAACCATACCTAACCTAACCTTGTAGGTTTGTTACCATATAGGTACGCGTAATATCGCCGATAAAAATTAATCACCTAAAAGTGTTTGAACCCTTTTATTAGTATATAAGTACTTACGATAAAACACAATTTCGGAAAATAAAACATTACCTATAATATTATGTCAGTAATAACCGGATTTCTAGTAACGTTCGGGATCGGGGGTGGTATTATAATTGTATGGTGGTCGGAATTTGTATTCCTTTACAAAATATTATAAACTATAGTCATGGCAGTGAGAACTATATATTATGTACGTATATTATTTGTGTAACTGTGTAATGTTTATTTATTTGCTAGAAGACTTTTCAAACAAACGTTTTGATAAATATATAGAAACAATGTTACAAATTAAATTTTAAAAAAATACTAAGTCGATAAATTCTATTATGTCATATTTCCGCTAAAAATAAAACGCGTACTTATAAAAACGAGTAATATAATATCTTGTGGAATCTAATGGAGCACTTCGAAATCATAATGAGACATGACTTATCTGTCACAGGCGTTTATTCTAAGACGATATTATACTCCCCGAAAAATGTCAAATCGAGGTTGTTGTTAATGCCTCTGAGTATAAAAAACGGCGTAAACTTGTAAAAACAAAGTCCAAAAGAGGGTTGATGAGAAAAGAAAATGAAAAAAAGTGCAGCCGCCGACTTGAGGACGCCGCATTTTGGGTGGTCTACTTGACACTTCTATTACTTTTCAACAAACTACTGATATCGATATAAAATGTGTATGATTATTAATTGCCAATTGGTATAAAACAGAAATATTAGATAGAATTGATTAAAATATAAGGCCACGATCAGCCATCGTTCAAGAATGGTCTTAATAAAAACAATTATTTGGATCTGGACAGACGTACAGTAATATGTCAACGATAAAAATATATTATAATTATTGTCATTTATAACAATAGTCTCATTTCGATTTAAAAGAGACGTTATAGTTATGATTATAAAAAATTTTGAAACTTAAAAGTGGTAATTTATGTAGGTGATTAACAGACTATCTTAGAAAATCAGTTGTAACGCTGAAAAATAAAAAAACTATACAAAAAAAAATTATTTAAAATCTTAAAACTGCACCATTTAACGTCACGACGTACAACTTTTGGCTTCTTGGCCATCGCAATGATACTATACAAAATATTATATACTCGATTCCATATTTTATTTTTTATGACAGAAAATTATCAGTTAAAAACAAACAGAAACCGTTTTGGGGAGGGGTAAATTTATACCCTCTTCTTATTGAATTTCTGCAGCCAAATGACGCCCTGTATATATATATATATATATATATATATATACAGGGTGATTCACCAAGCATGCCCACCCCCATGTTTTCCATTAATAATGAATTTATTTAAAGTATAATTAAAAATTCCAAAAATTAGATTTTAAATAACTGCTTTATTGAAGAAAAAGGGGATGAGCATGCTTGGCGATTCGCCCTGTATATATATTAAGAATATCGTGATTTAACATTGGAACTGCGGTCGATCGTATTATTTCCCAGGTAAAATCTTTTTTTGAAACGCGTCTCAAAAATGTTATATAACCGTGCGAGCAGTACAAACAACGTAACAAAAAAAGAGAACCATTAACGCGCATCGTCGTCGAGATTACACGCAGCGAAACACGCTCGCTTATACCTAGGTAGGTGCCTATATAAAATACGAGAATTAATAAAATTTTAAATATCTGTTTGGAAAAAAAAAATAATAATAGTAATAACGAAAGAGAAGTAAAAATACCACGAGCCACGGGCCGGACCAGCAATAAGCGGCCGTGTACCCGTTTAGGTATATACCGGCTATACCGCGGTGTAGGTATTATATGGGTAATTGGAGCGCGCTGACTGCAGGAGGGTCTTCGTCGCGGTCGGTCGTAAATTTCGTTTTTTAGAGATTAAAAACGAGCGATACGTAAACACCGTTCTGAGGTGCACCGATGTACATTGTGTGCGCGTATAAATTAGTCGGTGTTTCGAAAAAGGATCTTTGGCCGACTGGCCACCTTTTTATAAAATAAAAAAACAATAGTGGTTTCCGGAAAACGCATAATGTAATGGGCATAATGAGCTCCACCGTCTCGTCTATGATAATTGATATGTGTAATTGTAATATAATATACGACGCGGCTGCGATCGACCACGAGCAAAAAATACTCGCAACCGATTTTCTCGTGTACGCGAACCGAAATGATATTATTATTATTATTATTATTATCTTCGACGTCACGTAATTGCACAGTTTCGTCAAAACGACGGTTTATGATGTCAAAATATAAATATATTTAAACTCGACCCACCCGCACGGCCATTAATTTTGAGACCGGAATTATAATATTATAATATACGCTCAAAAAGTGCTTCAAAATATGATGCAATTATTATGCAGCGAAAACATGTTTAAAATAATCATCAAAAATCATAAAACATGACGTCCTATGAAATACTATCTAATGAACATTATTTATTTAAAATCCAGTCAACAGTTTTTTTTTTATCTAGATAGGTTGTATAATTAATTGAAGGAGGACGGAGTGGCCGACCCGATACGATACCTCGGTCGCGGGTGGCATTTTTCTTTGGGCAAGTCACGGTGTCCAGAGAACAAGTTCCGTCATCCCCCACCCGGGCATGGCAGATACCTACGGGTGCTCAAATCAAAAATTCTGCCAAAACAAACACACACATGTAAACAAATCAATAGTACCCTCCCCTACAGTACCACAGGCTAATGACCTAGTAGTCGAAGCCTTAACCCTAATAAAAAAAAAAATATTAATAAATTTAAGTAGTTAATACAATAATTACATTTTGCTTAACCATTCAAAAAATCAGACGTATACGATAAACCAAAAATATACAAGTACCTACAACATTTCGATATCCGATCTAATGAATTGTATTTTTAAATTTTAATATTTTAATTTCGATAATAAAAATACGTTTTTATCGTATTTTATGAAATATTCAGAACCGAAGATGAATTCATAAAATATGCAATATTCCACGACAAGATGAAATTGACTTAACTACGACGAATCGTGAGGACAGTAACGACTGATCAAAATATTTCACCCATATATATGAAATCGGTTAGTTTTGAACGCTAAAATTTCGAATCCTCGTCATTGTGCGGTGACCATTGAATTGGCTCTCAATATTAGGTAAAGTACCTCATGGAACATTGAATTGGCTCCCAAGAAAGGTAATATTGAATTGGCTCCCAGTATAATTTTCAACAAGTGGTTATCAAAATATAAAAGTTGAAAAAGTACGCGACTGTTAGTGCCGCTTAACTGCTTTCAATATCTAATCGTTAATCCGATAACGGTCACAAGACATGATACATGATATCATTTATCGCAGTTCGTCGCAATCCATCGCAGTTCATTGCAATTTGTCGCACCTAAATATAGTAAAGTATAAAATGAATTCGGTCGAAAAAATGCTTAGTGAATAGGGAGAATAAAATGAGTTTAAATGTAGTAGGTGTAATATTTGGTTTACCATTTCTAGAACAGCAATCAGTCGGCGATTACTTTTCACTCGAACTAGCTGAGATACAACCCAATAATGAAAAAGTTAGAAAATGTATGGACTATGTGTTGAAAATTATATTGAAAATATCTTATAAGAAGATCCAATGAAGAAAGACCGCACAAAAAAAATATTCAAGAAAAAATACAATTTATAGAGAGTCAAATTCAGAAATGTAACAATTATCCAGATTTGCATACATAAAAATTCTTGCAAACAAATTTAGACCTACTGAATAATATTAAAAGAGTCCAGGTATGTGAATATTTGTATATTACATTTTTGTATGTATAGTTGAATTTATTTTCGAACAATTTTGATTGACTATAAAATGTAATATTTGTATTTTAAATTATTTTAATGTATTGTTGAATTTATTTTCGAACAATTTTTATAATCAATGGATTTATAAAATAAACGTCGAGGGAGCCAACTAAATGCATAAATCTTGGGAGCCAATTCAATTCATAAAAATATCGATTACCTGTGTTTGGGAGCCAAATCAATAGCTCCGCATTGTGCAGCGTTTCGTGCGCACTAAGTATAATATTATGAACGTGAAAATAGTTCAGGTCTCCGAGTCTTAGTTAGGTACCACTTATTATACCACTTATACCTTACAATAATGTTACCCATATATTATATAAATACGAATCGCACTTGAATCGGCTATAGCAGTAAGTTGTCGACGCGTTTCCGCCGCATAAAACCTTAAACTGCGAGTGTATTTCATGCGGGTGAGCGAGTATAGGGGGTCGTTATTGCTGCGTGGGTGATTGTGTGTGTGTGTGTGTGTGGGTGATTGTGTGAATACCTACTCCTCGAGAAACTCCCCCCCCCCCGAAAAGGGTGACCGAAGTGGTTTTAATTAATTTCGTTTTCCGTTCGAATCGCGTTTACTTTTATTGCAGTTCCGGTCGAAAAGCTCCTCTCCGAGACGGACCACTATAATATATTATATTATTGTATTATATAAGTATACGAAACTAATAGCTGGTCGTAGGTACCTATATGGCTATATACTATGACTGAATTCTAGTTGATATAATACTATTATGTTATTATTGCAACGGGACAACCCGCCTCTCGGGTAATTGAACGTATTTTGTCGGTCCTTATAATATAATATTATATTATTATAAAATCAAAACAATTATTACCAGACCCCCCAAGACCCTGAACGACTCTAAATGTCAAATCGGCGGCCCCAAATCACACGAGGAACGCTCAGAAACAAAAGTCTGCGGCTGCACTATACATATACGGAGAGATTTTAGAAAATTAGGTGGGGCGGTGGAGGACTGGGACAATGGGTAAAAAAAAAAATTAAAAACGTCTGCATTTCGTGTGTTATAAAATATAACAAACATAAAATATGTAAATACGTAACACTATTTCAAGATATATTTTAGATTCCGAGCGTGGCGATGAATTTATTATACTATACAATGATGCGTGTGTGTTTTTTTTTGCTATTTGACGTCACCTTTAGTAGCAGTGTAAAAGGCTGCATCAGTTTTCTACTTGAAGTGTAGAAAATTGAATTTAGTTTGTACTTTGAAAAGTCAAAAGTAAAAATTCCCAGCACTTTCAAAATAATCAAGAAAAACTAACAAAAAATCAATGTGTCGTAGCCCGTACAACAGTCTTGCTTGTAGACGACGTGACGGTTTGTCTCGATACCGGAAACGGTCTGTATACGGCCCAATTAAAAATGCCATATATGCATGAGTGAGTGTGTGTGTGTGTGTGTGTGTGTGTGTGTGTGTGTGTGTGTGTGTGTGTGTGTGTGTGTGTGTGTGTGTGTGTGTGTGCAGTAAATACCTCTATCGACGTTTTAAAAGCCAAAGCGTATCGTATAATATAGCGCACAGGAAATACGTTTTTGTCTTCCCCGTATATTCTTCTTCTCTGTCTTCGCCACCACTTAGTTAGGATGTTCATGATTTTACCTACCCATTTGTCTTCTCTACTCCCCGTCATCACGGTGAAAGACGCGCCCGAAAACAATTAAAAATATATTGTGTTTTCTTAAAAATTATCATTTTTATCGTTCTTTTCATTATTATACTCGTGGAAGGAAACGTTTTTTCAAACGTGTTTTTTGTATTTGTATATTTGTTATCTATACATTTGTCACGTTAAAAGATAAAATATTGTTGTATTGTTTTAACAAAAGTTTAACACGAGTGACGTCGTACATCGTTTTTTAATCTGGGATCCCTATCGGGATGATCGGATTTATTAAAAGGTCGTAAAAAACGTCTGGAAGTTATGTCGAGTAAAAAAACTGTTATACCTATATATTGTTATAAATAAAATAATATATGCTCTGTATAATTATTATAATCCTCGAAGGGAAAACCAATAATAATATGAGCGGTAACCTATTCGACAGCATCTCGCTAGCAGTTTTAACACTTAAAATTCCGAATTGTTTGGAGATACTTACCTAAACATTCGTACATAGTATTATTAAGTCTCACGATATTATTGATAACGATAATTACCCAATACCTCCGTTGTTCGTAATAAATGCTTTTTTTTGTTTGTTTTTATAATTTATAATAATTTACAGATTTAACGACCACGTTAAAGAATCGAAAAAAAATCGAAACCAACAACCTTATTTAATCGTAATCATAAACGAATTCGGCATACAATTTCATTTTTTTAAGAACTTGATCACAATATTATGTTACATAATACATATTATTAAAACGTATAGGTAAATATGTAATAGGTCTTCAAGAGAAAGTAAAAGAAAATATGATAAATAATGTATACGGTTTTTGTTTTTAAATATACCTACATAATTATATTTGAACAGTAGGTATTATTATTCGTATCAGGTCTTGTATCAATATAAAAAATGTTATATACTTGAGTCCGTTATTGTTTATTTTATATAATTTAATGAATTGATTAATGAATTATTCAAGTGTTAAAAGATTTTCTTTCTGTTTTCTGTGTTGTACAAAAATGTTTCACCACCCCATTTAATTATTTAAACGCTTTTTTTGAAATACACAACAATGTTATCAAGCGTTTGCCTGGTGTTAAAATTAACAATATATTTTAGTGCGTTTTAAGGAAAACAAAATAAAAATGTCTATCGGATTCATATTATACGGTCGATGCAATTTCCTCGGTCTCAGTGTTAATGATTTTGGTGGTTTTTTTTAACATAAAGTAAGCCGTGAATATTCATTATTATCATACCCCGGGAATTGGCGCTGTTTTCTCCAACATTAACAATTGAACTTTAATTGAACCATGTTTAATTGATTCTTCTAACAAATACATATTTTACTGCACACTATTACATGAATGCCGATGGTGCGTGTTTAATTGCTTAACTCAACTTTTTCAAGCGCGTACTTCAAAGTTTTGTTTCAACGGTAAGTCCCGAGCCCTATCTGGCCATAATATAATTATACCTCTCGGTTGGTAAACACAGTTGCGCGTTAAAGTAATTATTTTTGTCTGATTTACGTTTGTCATTTTTTAACGTCGCCGGAAACCATCGTCCTTGATGTACCTAAGTGTTAAACACTGTTACACAGATACGCTTAAGTAGGTATTATATAAGCATTTTATGATTTTCGAGGATATCGTCATAGATTTACAGAAACTCTTGTGCGGACGGCAAACAACAATCGGCCAAATGGTAACCATAAAAATAAAATCATTTCGTTTGATTTACCTGATTTGAATGCAGAGACGTGCTCGCAAGAATTGTGTTTAAGAAGTGGGACGGGTCCAATATGCCGATATAATTACAGTGCTTCAATTGGAGGTAGGTCGCAAGAGGAGATTTGTGTAAATACTTACATTATTTATTATCATTACATTATTCTTGGAATTTTTATTTCCCAAATTTTTATTGAATAACATATAAATTAAATTTGATGAACTATTAAATTTATTATTATTCTTATGATACCTAGGTACTGCTTTGGTACATACAATTTAATTTAATTTCAATTTAAATATATAAAAAAATAAAAATAATTTTTTTAATGTAAAAAAAAAAAAATTTTGTTTGGTTGAGAGGTTGAGATCGGTAATTTTAAAGGGAACTAATATTTTACCAATCCAAGGACCAAGAGTGAATAATGAAAGTAGCTATCTTTTCGTCGGTTAATAAAGATTTGTGCGCGTGATTGTATGCAACACTCAATCGTCTTGACGCTCGTAAATGAAGACAATTTAAAATTTAAAAGCCCACTTTTGATTGCCACAAGTCATGTACACTATACTGCAGTGTACACATTTTTACTTTTGTGTATTTACTGTTTACACACAGTTGTTGGCGGTGAAAGCGAAACTTGACACGAATCACTAGTTAAAGTATTTTGGAAAATATTGGCCTTCATCTTGAACGCTATGTACTTAGATAATATAGGTGAACTTGGAATAAAAAAATCTTTGCCAGAAAAAAAGTCTTAGCGCGACAATCGGCGCACACTGTACTGCAGTCAAGGGGCGAATAAGATTCAAATAAAAGTCGGGTCCTCACATCCCACGGGTGGAGGACACTAATTGGTTACCGGGTTTTTTCGGACGGTACACAAGCAAAGTTTGGTATCCGGTTATATGAGCAGCGTACTTATAATCACGTCCGCCGCCAGCTGTAATCAACGGAAATATCATTAAAAACTGCATAATAATATACAATGTATAACCGTATTCTATCGAGTTAATGCGCAGTGTCATTGTCCAATGTCAATTTTAATTCCGTCCTATTTAATCTTATCTTTATAACGAGATAATCTTATACACACGTTTAGGTAGGTTCGTAATTTGATTCGTATACATCTGTATAGGTACAATTCTATAATTATAACCAAAATAATATTTAAAATCAAATTCATTTTCATTTAATATTATTGTATTGTACCCGATAGATACAAAAATTAGATTATATATATATATCTGATAACACAGATTAGGTAATTAACAGAAAATATAGAAATACTTCATTAATCTAATAATACAATGGCAAAGATAATTAGTTTGATTTTCGAGAAAAAGATTGACGCACAAAACCATACTACTTATATTTTTTTTCAACTTGTGTAAAGTACCTGATACTATCCCGGACCTATAACCTGGATAAAATCAATAATATTATTATGGGGATACTCTCACAAAATCACATTTAGGTATACTAAATAAAAAAACAACTATTGTACTTAAATTGCCTATGAGGTCCAATTTAGGTTAATTCCCCGAATATTGGTTATTATATCAAAAAATAATTAGATTGAAGAAGGAAAATTTAGATTTTTGTCGCCGGAAAAAATAGTTTCGGAAAATACCTACGATAATATAGTTAGATATAGTAAAGATGGGGAAAACAAAAATAACAATAGGAAATATATATAAATAAAAACACGTTTGGTTTTCAAACAAATATTAGTGGTTACCATGTATTGTTTTTTAGCTCGTAAATTATTATTTCCATCAATCAGTTCCAACTATAGTAATATTTATTCGTCCAAGGGTTAAACTAAAAAACTGCAAAATAAATCATTTTTTTCTCTTAAAATCTCTCTCATGTAGTATACTATTATATATACCTATTATAAAACGATACAATATTATGTTTAATTCCATTTCCCAGTAATCGTATATTCACATAATATTATTTATTAATTAAGTTTATAGAAAAGTAAAAAGTAATTCAAATAGAAATAGATATATATATATATATATAATTAAATAGTATAATTTAACCCTTAAAATATTAAAATATTCTAACACAAAAAAAAACGTGAAAAGTTACAGTTTAATTAATAAATATAATAGTGGTGAAACTCCAATCGATGAAGATATATCAACAATATGTTATTAGTTGTCCTAATATTGTAGTTTTTTAAATTATTTTTTTTTAAATTATTAATTTAATTTTATTAATTATTCATATTATTATATGGTTGTAACGAATTCAATATAAAGTACTCGGTATTGAGTATCGTAGATTTTTAAGATTTTTGAGATTTGTAATTTTGTTTGATTTTGCAAAAATACTGTTACCTACCTATCTATTGATTTTTAAAATGTTACCCGGGCACAGTTTACATATCACCTTTTTACACTTGATAAGAACTCGGGCGCAGTTTACATGTGTAATTTAATGTTAACCTGTACCTTGAGCGCAATTTACAATAGCCACTTAAGTCTACGCGCAGAATAACATCAAACCCTACCTAATATAAATGTCATTATGTCAATATCTTGCATGCATACTGATACCTATACCTTTCGAGGATCAAATTACACAAAATCCGTTTGTCAAAGCCGCGAGTCCCATCGAAAGTACAATGGACGGGAAATATTAGTAATTCATAGTTATGTTATAAATTATAGTATACAATTTACTTAATACGTATTATAGTATCTGCAGCGTATCGCATTACCTACAATTTTTAATAATAATAAATAATAACAATCTTTATTACCTATGGAAAAAACTCTATTTTCAAAATATAATAACAGTAAAAAATATTTTACATTTTATGATATTACAACGAATTAAAAATTACATTTTGAATTTTTATATTTAAACACGATTTGAACTTATCAATATTACCACAGTAATCAAAATTATCAATATTGGCTGTATTATACCTATGCCGCCATTAAAACGTTTATAGAAGAAGTTACCAGTATTTTCGTTTAGATTTTTTATGTAGAACAAATATTTAGTTCGCTTTACATCGATTATAGACACTGAATATTGTAAACTCTCGATAAGAAATGGACAATCAATATTGCCAACAAAGGGTTTTAACAAAAAAAGTAAATGTTTGGCATTCCTTTTATATATTGTAGAACAATGAAAAAACCGGAAACTCTATTATAACCCGAACGGTGTTTTCGTTCAACATGGCATTTAAAAGACTTAAAAAGTTATTTTGATTTGACTCTGAACCGTGAATTTGAGTAATTCAATCATCGGACGAAATAAGTGAAGCATATTCGAGGTGATAACTTACCAATTAAAAGTAAACTGCATATTAAAGGCATCAGAAAAGAACTGCTCGTGGAAAATTCTTTTTGAGGAAATATTATGTAAGTTGGATGAACCTTAATTTATTTATAGTCTGCATATTATGTGTCTTGAAGGTAAGTTCAGTATCAAAAATAACACTTAAGTCTTAAGACATTGTCTATTACGAAAGAGACGAAAGAGTATATTAATGATGTATTTATAATATGTTTTCTGCGCCGCGTGAAAAAAATGTAGAGGAGTTCGTATTTTGTACACATGGACGTGAAATCTCGGTATACGATAACCACGGTACATAATATCTTTGGGGTATTCGAGCAGATGGACACGGTCGCGCAATGTCGTGTCTTCTCGAGGCCCCGCCGAAAGAGACATTATTTCATATTCTGGTCTCAAACGAAGGGGCCATGGACTGCAGGTGGTGTGCTCCGATGGCGGCGGGTGGAGGGTTCGTAATACAATATATATCATATACAGGGCGGTACAGTATGCACTCGGAGACGTTTTGAAAACGTCGTTATAACCTGGTATCGTTGGTAGGTACCGCGCGGTATACCGTACTACCACAGTTACGATTCGTACACCCTGTGCGTACAATATACGAACTACAATAATAATAGTTATATATATATTGTCACGTATATAATACGTACACGCGTTTTCCCTCGCCACTCCCATCGCACAATAGTAGTGTAATTGTGTTGGCGGGCTGCTGCCAATAGTATCCGTATACACACACATATAGGTACACACAAATAAATATATTATATTATATATATATAACTAAATGCACGCATATAAGTCCTTTTTCGATACCTCATCGGGACTTGTCCACCGCCGATGCAACATCGTTTATAACTCCGGTGCTCTCGGTGCGGACGGCGGCACGCACAATGATACACAACATTATACTATATTATATTATATATTATTATATTACGTCGTCGTTCTATTCACAAATCTCGCGGGGGGGTGCGCACGCGGGCTCGAGCGACCGCTGTTTTTTCTTCACGCTTTTCCTCCCTCCGGATCTATCGCCGCCGCTGCCTGCTCGCGACGGCGGCGGCGACCCGAATTTCTTTTGACCGTTTTCTTTTCTTCCCTCCGCACAACAGTATAATACATAATAGGTAGGGTGGGTACGCGACATCTTTTCCGCTGCAATACGTCATTGTGTGCGTCATAATATAATGTATACCTATATAATAATGGTAAATGCGCTTCGCAGAGACCTGGTCGGGTCAGAGATCGCGAGCTCGCGCACAATGCAGCGGACGACGTGCACGCGTGTTTTAGATTCATATTCACACATATATATAAGTCAGATTACATATATTTATATATATACGTGTGTGTGTAACTTGTATATGAGGGTATATACGCGCGCGCGTCGAATCTATATAATATAATATATTATTTATATTATTACATACACAATATTGCAGGCACACGCCAAAATCGCGACGTTTAAGTATAATGTACATTATAATATATATAGGTACCTACGCCTCCCCACAAGAAACTGGTCTGTTATTACTGTAGGTAGTATGATAGATTCAAGGCTGTGAACAATTTCGTGCAACAAAAATTTGACAAAGATGCACTCGTTTATATATGCGCTGAATACAAGCAAGACATGCAACAATTTGCAAAAAAAACTTAAAAAAATTTTATTATGAACAACAGCGACGATTTATCGAAGGACGTCACGAGTACCTACGAAAATCTCAAGTTGGACAGTTTTAATGCTTTTTAATTATAGTCATTCTAGCATGCATTAGCACTCTATTTATTTGTGTATATAGTATAAATATAATGACTTAACTAGGCGTATTATTATTTGTACCAAAAATAAAGTTATTTTCTTCATATGTTAAAATTTTATTTAAAAAAAAAAAAAACAACTCAAGCTATAATATATTTTCGATGCCATAAATCTAAGTTTCAAAATAATAATATGGATATAGGTATATACACGAAATTATATAGACTTCATAATAGTAGTAGTCAACATGTATGTGCGTTCTGGTTTTCGCAAACTGTAAATTCATGTAACGATCATATTGCGATATTGCGTAAATACCAATCGGCGACCGTTGTCACCGGATCCGTAAACTAAACTTATTTACGCGATATGTCACACTTGGCATTTTCACGTATTCTTAATCGTTTATAGAAAAAAAACATTGTGATTAAATTAGATACGAGAAATCGATGCGTGTTTTACCTTATTTTAAAGAAAAAATAATAACATAATATTTATCAAATCTAATCGCCGACACGTCGAATACGTGGACTTTTCAAGTAGGTACAATTCATAATATGTTTTTCTTTTCGATTATAAATCGATCTCCTTTCATATTTTCTTATATTATTATTAAAACAATATCGAAACCCTGCAACACGCGCGTAACGAGACAGTTCGGCAATGGCACGTCTAAAACATATCGGCCATCAAATTCTAAACTTTACTCCCGACTAACAAACCTAAAAATTGGTCTAAAAATGAAAACAAAAAATTAGAGGAGCCAGACACAAAATAATAACGCTCGTAAAAAATATCAATTTAATACCTCCACTCGTAGTTTTATGCAAATGTGATGGACGCATATTACGAAAATATATTGTAGGCATTGTATTGTTGTAACTAATGACAGTGCAGTTGGCACGACAAATGATGATGGTTCAGTGAGACAGCTCGTGTCAAGTTCCAAATCCAGGTAAATGCGGGTGCCCGGTTGGCGATGTGGAATAATATGTAATACTGAAGTACGGAATTCGTCCTAGTTTATAGTCAGAGCAGGCCCTAGGCAGGGGAGGGAGGCCCCGAGCCTCGCTCATTTGTATGACATTTTGAGTCTCGCGTTATAAAAAATTACATATATTATAATCTAAGGTCTCACCTAATACCAATTGCCCCAGGCCTCGCTCCACCTTAGACCGTATCTGACTATAACAGTATAAAGGACTAATAATTAAGGTGTGAGTGGTGAGCGGGTGAAAAATCGATTCCTTTCACACTCAGCCAGATATGCCATAAAAAATGAGCTCATTCGCCATATCATTCCTCCTCCTCGCGTTGAATATTCCCTCACTTTCCTTCACGTCGTCAGGAAGCGGACATCCGATTTATTTCCTCTCTTCTTGATGGCATTGACACCCCTGCAGCATTAACTTTATACCGTGTACCTTCATATTTCTCTGGTAGTCAAGCACCCTTCCTTATTACATTTCGTTCCACTTCCTACATGCGGGTCACATAACATAATTTCGGGTTTTTCCTCTTCGTGTAGATTGTAAGTATGTACCTATAGTCTGTCCAGCGAGAGAACGCGCCGCGCACCGACCAAAACTGGTTGCCGATAGCAGTGAGACGCGGAGAGATGCGCAGAATCGGCGCGTTCTCTCGCTGAACAGAGTATACCTATTTTATCAATGTTATAAATTATGTACAGTACAATGCTTTATACCTTAGGAAAACAGTGGCCCGATCAGCTGATCGAGTGTCGCTTTTATATTGACACATTGTATATACCTAATATAGTGTTTAACTGTCGGCAATCTTCGGTTTGCGCGTAGTTGTTTCTGTTCACGATCGGTTATTATTGTTATTGTTTTCGTATTGTATGGCAGCTGACGGGAAAAAAATAATGACGACGGCTCTGTCCCAGCCGGACACCACGATTTAATCGAAACGTAATTTAAAGATCACTCGTGATTATAATATATGATTGCTCGGAGAGTACAGCTGTGTATAAAGAATGTATTATTGTATATTTAGTTGTATATTCTGCAGCGGTACAATCCTATTCTATGCACTCAGCACAATATATATTATCGTCCATGTAATAATTTGACTTCGTTGTAAGATAAATATTTAATAAATCATAACAAACGCATTTCAAACATGTTGCATTTCCGCAAATTTGTATTGTTGTTGTTGATCAGATACGTCTTGTTTCATAGCAATTAGTCCAGTTAGGTAAGCTATATACTTAAATTAATTTCACATGAATTACAAGTTATATAATACACAAGTTCTTTTTATTGAATATTTCCTAATTTACGATTTTTTTTTAGCACATAATTTTGATTTGTTTTATCACAAATTACCATCTTTTTAAGCACACGAAAGCTCAAGCCCTGTATAGACTTATTACCCCATATTGTGGTATTATTGGATAGACGAGTGTTCGAAATACGATGAATCAATTAAACGATTTGTGTGAAATGTAGAACAAAGATTTAATATCATAGGTTAGCTATCTATAATATTATATAATTATGCAGAAGATAATAGTCAGCGACTGAGTTTTCCATTGGAAAAAACAATAATCGTTAGACGTTCGTTCGGACCGTCAATAATATAATTACCAGCTACAACGATGGTCGCGTGTTTATGTTGTATCATACTTATTACACATATTATAGTCTAATTTGTACGTCTTATGTCTAATCATACTATCATAGATAAAAAATACAATTAATGATTTAGTAATTTCCAAACATGCCCAATATGCGGCGGTGGTAAAGTAATAACTAATAATAATAACGATACAAAATAATATTATGTTATAATATGGTAGGTACTTTCTTTCTACTAATTTTTACTCCGTTATAATATGTAAGTATGAGACAGCAATCTCTATTTACAATTGTTGTGCGTTTTACAGCGTAACATACGATGACCTATTTGTTTAATATAATATTATACGATTATACCGTTTATTGGCTGCGTTATATACTTCTATATCCATATAATATTATTATCCTGCGGGTGCGTAGTAAATTTTAATTTGGTTTTTATAGATTTTTTTTTACAACCTGTTGGTCAATTTTTGTTATAACGACTAAAATGAAAAGGTGATAATAATATTAAAAAAAAATAAACCTAGATGTGTGTGTTTATAGTTTTGAGACCATGTGCGTAATTCAGCGAAAAATAAGTAGCTTGGAAATCTAAATTTGTTTTTTTACGCAATTCAGCTAGGCGAATTCGAATGTTGTCGTGTCGAAAATTCGATCGAAAAAAAATCGCCGACATTTACATTAGGTCACCTTTCTTATCAGGAAAAAAATGATATTAGGAATTCGTCATTTTTTTCCTTGTCTTCAACGACTATCTCGGATCATTGAACTTGTGCTGAACATATAGCGCATTAGGTAATCCACTGTCGCGAGGTTAGATCATGTTAGGTAGGTTATTCCCCCGCGAACGCGGCTGCCGGACGGATTAATATTATATTATTATAATGATGAATGTTATAATATTATATTAATAATAATAATAATTTGATTGATAATGGTTACAATAAAATCGACGATGCTCTTACGATGTGCACGACACACACGTACAATAATATAACCGTAGTTACGTATATCGGTTATCATTAATATTACAAATACAATATTATTATGAACTAGTGCTTGAACGGGATAGCCCAATTATTAATTATTATTCTTATTATATACGAAAAGACTCGTACGCCTTTTATGCGATCGTAATTATTATTAATTCTGTCCTACATTTCTAAAAAAAAAAAAATTTAACATTACACGCGTGTATTATAATAATATTGTACACATTATTATTATCATTAAGACGTTTTAACAGACGACGACGACGACGTAACAGTATGATAGTATTCATTAATTGGACGGCATAGAATAATAATAATATGTGTGTGTTCAGAAATTATTATTTACACCGTTCGTCATTCGTTTTTAAAACAGGTAATGGGTACATTTTATCAGGGGCTAAATACTGTGTCCCTTGACACACTTTGTGTCCCCTGAAAATCAAAGTGTGTCCCCTGAATGACAAATGTGTGTCCCAAGTCTTCTAACGTGTTTTTAGTTTTGTAGAAATAACAAACATTAATCATTTTATATTTTAATTTACTAGTTACTTATTTTGTTAACCTAAGTTAGTTGCCTACTTATTTTATTTCTATACTATGGACAAGTTTGTTAACATACAAAAATATTTAAATATTTTTCAATTTACTACACACATAGGCTTTTACTACTTTTAGTGATTCAAAATAATTATAAAAGTTACCTGACTAACTCATTTACAGGGTAATTAGTGAAATATAAAAATGGAGGGGGGGTTGTGTGATACAACACCCACAGATTTTTATTTTTGCTATAGAAAACTGTCAAAGCCCAAAAGTAATAGTTAAATTAATAAGTGTGTGGTGTGTCCCCTGAAATCAGCTGTACCTATTTTAGGTCCTGCATTTTATTATACATAATATACCTATATATTCTAATATTATTATTGTTATTAAATTATATTATTTTATTCGTCAATGAACGACTGTTCTCGCGTGAGCCGATTGAATTTTAAGCCGTATAGTATGAACTACGAATTTAATGATAACCTATCGTACATGAAATCGTTATATTAATGTTATTACCACATCGTTACGGGATCATACATAATATTATTATTATAACACATTCATGCATCATGAAATGTGTACCAACACTACCAACTATACCTATATACATTGTAAGACATAGGTCGTAGGTACGCGTTTATGAACGAAAAACGTCGGACGATAACCGACTATAAAGTATATCATAATTCATAATACATAGGTATAATAATATTGTAATAATCTTAGACCGTGTTGTGACCCGAGACGAGCGAGCGTATCAGTGCTCTGTGTTGTGGTGTGATCGAAATTGGATGATGTCTGTCCGATAAAAATATGTACGATAATGATAAGATTGCGATTATGAAACGGCCGCAGAACAGGTGGTACGTGCCATGGTTGATGCACGGTATATCGTTATATTATATTATATTATTACGATGATAACGGCACCGCGAAACGTTCCAAAATATATTATGATGCCGGTAAGGTTATCACGCGCAAAGCTATCGGATTAATAACAATATAATATAGTATGTCATATTGCTATAATATACGATTATTATTATACAGGATGATCTCCCGAACACGCTCACCCAACCATTTTATTCTTCGATTATGCGTTCGTTAATCAAAATCTGATTTTTTGAATTTTTAAACATACTTAATGACCATATTTTCAAATTCTAGTGATATTTTGTAACACCATCTATTTGTGTCCTGTGAAGATAAAAACTCCATTTTTTCAAATGGTGAACCCATCTTTTCTACTGTAGAATGTAGATTGTTTAGCGTATAATTTTCCCGAAAATGTTGATTGTAAAAATCAACATTGTAGAATGATGGGTGGAAACCTTTGATGATTAATATTTAATATTAATATATACATATATTATATTAACGTTCAAAATTTGTAAAAATGGTACAAGTATGATGAATACTATATATCTGTAAACACACGCTGACGACCATTGTTTCTGAAACGTTATAATCAATAAAAAAAACTATAAGTAACTAATTTTTCATATATTTAGTATTTTTGTAAAACTTTTAAGGACTCATATGTATACCTAGAACAAATTTTAAAATGTTCCCAATCAATATTTTCAACAAAAAAAACTACTAAATATACTAAAAAGAGAGGTTCTCATTTATAAATAAAAGTTTGTAAAAGTTTTTATCGCCACAAGACATTCGTTAAGTAGTACAAAAATATATTTTAAAAATACGGTATTTGAGTTAATAGTAGTATTAGTATGTTTAAATTTAAAAAAAAATTATTAAAGGAAAAATGGATGTGAATCACCCTGTGGCCTGTAAATAGGAAACTTTTTTTTGTTGTTTTCGACGTTATTCTACGTCGTATAACGTTTGTAATCGGAGTTGGTCGTTAAAAAAAAATCGGTAATTGTATATTGTGCATTTACAAAAAACAAAACAATAAAATATGGACTAATAAAAAAAAAAAAGAAGTTTTTCAGTTGCTGATAATCGGATATTGACTCGTCGAATGGAAAAAGCCGAGAGGGCGTTTTAATAATAAAATTATTTCGTGTTCTCGAACGATTCAGCACCTAATAAAATTGATAAATTTCGTAGTTCACGACGTATCGTTCATCACTTAATTGTTTTTACATTCTATATTAGACGAAATAGCGAATAATTATTATGTCACTATAATATTATTTTAGTCACATATTATTCTATTATATTATTTACGTTTCCGCCTAATTAACCAAGGTAGCTTTACTATTCCGAACCAAGCACCATAATATTAAATAGGTATTATAGTCTGCGGTTCCTCACCTAACCAAAGTCTGCTTTTTGAAAAAGTAATAGTGCTGCAGCTTATTATATTATTTTATCACTTTACCTTTTTTGATCAGGAGCCGCACCCGTCCAGAGCTTGAATTCTATATCATTGTTTAAATAACTATTTACGACCATCGCCTGCAAATATACTGACTAACTATGGAAGTTAATTTTAATATAATTTCTATTGGGTAGCTATATAGTATTTATTGTAAATATTATAAAATACACATTTTATATAATAAATATTATATAAAAATTGTTTTTTAAATAGAATTTTTTCCGTCCATAAATAAATAATAAAATAATATAGATAAAAGTAGTAAGTTGGCACAATAATTGTTTTATGCATCAATGATTCCAAATACAAAGTTTGATGTTGCATAATATATTATAAAGCATTTTAAATTTGTAATACTTTTTTCCAGTGTTCATCAATTAGAATTTTTTTTACGTTAAAAAGTAGGAAAAAAGTGAACAGATAACAAATTTACTCTTTCCATTTTACAGATTATATTGAAAAGTGTTGACTTGAAGGTCAATTCAATTCATATCCAATATGAAATATTATGTAATAAAAGAACCTAAATAATAGTTAATAGACATGTAAAATAAAACTATTTTTGTTTTCTATTTACTATACTTAAAGTGATATAACTCATATTTTATGATTATTTGATTAGTATTTGATATTGTAGTTCGCCTTCTTATTGGTGGAAAATCGTAATTTATTGCATTCATCATACATTTTTCAAAGTCAATCGTTACGTTCTCATAACCAACAATTCAGTAGTGATTATTTTCAATGCTTGAAACCATATTGGTACGTCATAATATAACTGCTGTCTTTTAGATGATAATAAGATGAGATATACAAAAGCACTTAGGCCGATAACCAGCGATCATTTACATTTGAAAATGTATCAAAATCTTTAATTTTAAATGTTAGAGAAGTATTATAGACTATTTATAGTGTATAATATACATATTTCCGATTCTTTTATATTTTTCAATTTAAATTAGAAGTTTTATGTTTAAATGTAAAAACAATTATATTTTTAATTACCAGTCAACTAAATTGAAATAAAAATTGTTAGTAGTACTAAAAGGTTTTGTATTTATATAGATAGGTATGAATAAAAAAAATTTAACTGCATATTTCTTTTCAGTATTTTAAAACGCTTGTATGTATTCATATTTCGGTAGTATTCAGTGCATACATAATATACTTCCTAATAATATTATTAACTATTATAAGACGATTGATCGAATAATGATATGGCAGTATGAATTGACGGCCCACGACGGATTTTATATCATCAGGAGAAGCATAATATTACAATATAATATTTAAAATTTAAAATATAATGACCATAATATCAGCAGCAACAATTAACCATCGGAATTTTCGATTTCGGACGATAACTACGCTCTGCTGCGGCGGCGTCGTCAATCAACAAGTGCGCAGGCAAGTGGCGAACCACCAGGCGCGTTCTGACTTCCGGCGACTATTTTAAACGCGGCCAAACTTTGGAACGCACGTGCAGAGCAAAGCAGGTGCACCGATCGCCGGCGGAGTCTTTTGTATAATAATAATAATAATAATATAAACATACTCATTCAGATGATACGCGTTTAAAGTACTTACGTTCAGTCGATCGTACGGCGATTCAATAATGGACGGCCCCGATAATAATAATACGATCGCGCGGTGAAAACCGGTTTTTCGAAACGTCGACAAATTTACTATTTTGCTTTTGAAATTCGAGTATCGTCGGTGAAACGTAGTCGAAAATTCGAGGACGACGTGATAGGTATCCGTTATAATATTATCGTATACCATCACCGTCCGTCGAACGAGCGATATGCAAATCTGTGGCTGACAAATAATATATAGGTGAAAATTAGAGTTTGAACACCTACAAAGAATTTTAGTATAATATAGGAGAATAATTTTGGTCGTGTCTACCGAAAAAGTGATAGCGCTAATGTTTTTTTTTTTGTTTTTTGTTCTATAAACATTTTGGCATTATACTGCTGTGACGTCGTCACATAAGACAATATTTTCGCAATACTTAGTGACATGCGTGACATGATCTCAAAAGTATTCTCTCCTTCAAATTTTACTAATGAATATAATGGGTGTTTAAGTTGTAATATTAACTTTAAGATGATCAGTGGTTTTCAGTCTTCAAGGAATTCGATTTTAAAATTGTATATAAGACATAACGTATTATATACAGGTGAATACGGATGTGGTATTTGCTCTTCTTTTCAGCCCAATGAGTACATTAACTGCTGGCTCAAGTTTTCGGTATTGTTTTTGTTATTATATTATAATCATATAATTATATCATTCTCCATTCGGTTAGGTTAGGTTTAAAATTTTTTTTTAATTTCCCAAAACCATTCGGCATATAATATAGGCACTATTCTAATCTTTTTTTTTTATTGAAAGAAAATTATCAATCGCTATGGTATGTGCACAATAAAATAAAATGATGAAAAATATATTATTCGTAATTTTTTTTTACATGAATGAAGAGGGAGGCCAACCGGTGATGGAGCCCAATGTGATTAGTATATTCTAATCTATACAAAAACAAGTTGTAGTTAGATTCTGATCTATGATTATGACCATACTTCGTAATTGTTCGTCTAAACAACTGTAAATACTAAATACTATAGGTAGTAGGTACTATGTTATAAATACGAGACTTAACGATGTCCCTTTCTCCCGCAACAATAAGGAACAATACCCATATAGGCGGATCACGAGGCAAAGCCCTGTACAGAGGCGGGTTGCACAGGAAAGGGGGGGATTTGTCCTCCCTCCAAAATGTTTGCTGTAAAATTGTCTTTTTCATTTATTGACATTTTTAGTTACACATTATTTTTTTTATTTTAAATCGCTTATCAAAGTCGACAAGTGAATCGCTGTAATCTATAACCATTTACGATGTAGTCAATTTGTACCTATTTATACACCTTGGATGTAATATCGAGTCTTCTCTACATCGTACCTGTAATCTAATAATCATAGTTGCAATTATCTATATTCTTGTTACTATTAAAAATTGTGGATACATTGAAAATAGTTCATAATATTGCCAATGTCTGTTAACTTCTACAGCTGAGCAGTGAGCGTAGTTTTTCAACATTAAGGTGTTTGGGTCTTATACTTATCTCATTTGAATATATTAACATAAGAAAGATTAGGTGCTATCTTGTGCTTTTGATTTAAATAATTGAATGTACCTACTTATTTTTCTTACACCACTTTTGTGGTTTTGTGGATTTACATATGAATTATATTAATTAATATTATTATTCACTTTCAAATACTAAACACTAAAAACTTTGTTAAGGTCAAATTGTATTATTTTTATTTTTACGTAAGTAGGTATAAAATAATATAACAATAATAATATTTATTTCCAACTACCAATAATATGCAGTGTGATTTCAATAGTAATAGTAAAATAGTAGTTGGTCACACCCAAGCCAATAACAGCTGTGCGGAAGCAAATATAAGCGAAGAACGGTTCGTTGGCTTAGAATTGCATTATGAGTCCATTTGAGTTGATAAAATAATATATTAGTTTGTCAGAGAAACGAAAAGAACTATGGATTTTATATCATAATTAATTATTGTTCAATATAAGTATGTAAAAAAAGACATTTATTTCGATATACAAGTGCGTCAACAAGTACGTATAATAATACTGTACCACAGAAGTCAAGTACCGCAAGTCACAAAAAGCAAATTTTACAGGAGAGACAAAACAAAAATATTTGTTGCAATAGACTTACAATTGTACACTTCAAACATATTATTTTGTATTACTTTTCTTATGTATCACGCTGGGAATACGTTTTTATACTCCTACCATAGTTTAGGACTTAAGTTAGTATACTTCTTGCTATCTATGCATTTATTGTATATAGGACTTACGTTTTAATACCTTTAAAAAGATCGCAAAAAGCATATTCTGATTAACTAACTCAAAATTTCAAAAAATGGACTTGCGTTAGTTGACTTCTGTGGTACAGAATACACTGTATTTGTTTGGTGCTTTAAGCTTTTTCCTCATAAAATATTGTGTTGCTATTGGATTTTTTTTTATAATTTCATTGTAAGGTATTTATAATATTTCCTTCGATGATCCCATAAAATGATCCCCAGGTACGCCGCTGGCCATTTATACGCTTATCTACATGGACTAACCCAAAATATATTAATGATGGTGTAACAACAATTATTACGGTGCGCATACTTACTTTATTCCTGCAACCCCATTGGTTATAACATAAGCACTGTGTACATAATTATAATATAACATAGGTATACCACATAGTGGTATGATACATACGCGTCTATATATCGATAACTTGACCCGCACCGAGGGGTTTCGCGTTCGAAAACGTCGTTTCGTATAACTATTAATAAGGTAGGAATATAATATAATATTATACATTATACATCAGCTGACTTACACCGTCGACAATAGTGCCTATATGATAAATATTATAAGACTGACGACGTCGTACACTCGTAAAATTGATAAATAATATATAATATACCTAATAATAATTGTCGTCAAGAGAAAGTACCTTGGTATATATACCTACCTACCTACCACGTAGCGTAGTAGGCCTTGAAAGTTGGAGGACGACCACGACGTCGTCGTTTTGGAATCTTTCTTTTTTTCCAAAAATGAAATCCTAAGCGGCGCGTATGCATAATAAATTATTAATATATCTTCTATATACATCGTACAGCATTATAATAATAATATATCGATTCGATTTCTCCACGGACCCTACACACAGGCACGTAGTTAAGGGGGGGGGAGGGCTGAGTGGGCCAGAGGCCAGCCCACCCACTTTTTTTAACCCCAGCTCTTACTAATATATGTTTCAAAGAAAAATGTATTTAATGAAAAAAATTTGGAAGTTATTAATATAATAATATTCTATTGCAAACACAATGATATTATAAACTTGCAATTTTTATTGATTAAGTACATTTTTTTTTTTTTTTTGGAAACATATTATTGTTATCAAAATATCAATTACAACCAGAAAATATTTGCCCGCCCTAGGAATATTTTCTTATTTATATATAGTCTGTACAGGTCGGTACACATGATTTCCAACGTTTTCTCGTATAATATTTAGTACGGGATGACGCGATGGCCCACTGCCCCACTCGACTCATATTATATAAATTTTAGACGCTCGACTTGACTTATATATTATTATCGTGTTGTATAATATTCGTATATATATTATACGTGTTCTTGTGTATACCGTCACCGTGGGTACCTGCATCACATGTGTATAATCAGCATAATCACTGACGTTGTATGCATTATATTATATAAGCGTACTATATGTACATATATTTTTATTATTTATATACATACGACGTGTATATTATAATATGTATAAAATATTATAAAATATTATGGAGCTATGCGATCGCACGCCCGGGAGGTCCCGTCGGACGGGCTTTGACGAAACCCGAGGCGACCGCCGCCGCCCGCGGAGAGAGAAACCACTCCGACCCGAAAACTAAAAAATAAATAAATAATATTATGTACAAAAAATAATAACAACCGCTCGGACGTCCAAAAGTGTTGTCGAATCTGCAGGCGTAATAATTATATTATTATCATCATCGATACCTATAACTACAACAAGTATAGTAATATAATTATTAATACGAGTGTGAGAGTACAGTATCTTCGCTAAGGTTCAGAATTTGATCTTCCGGTATAATGATAGTGTCATTATTGTGGTTGTAGGGGGCACTTACCCCCAGCCATTTTTTCGACAAAGGTTTGATTCCCCCCTCCCCAAAAAAAAAAAAAAGGAAAATACAAGGAAAGAAATCTTCAAAAAAAAAAATACGAAATAATACATCTATGTTTATACAATATAAGGTAAAAATGTTTTATTGCAATTATTATGTTGACGTATTGTCTACGTTATCAGCTATCACACTATATGGGTTACAAAAAATAATCCAACAATAGCAGGTGTTTCATGATTACATGATTATTATCATTATTATTGTTTTCAAACAAGTTTCGTAGGACCTTTATAAACGGTGGTACTTACGATTCACTTCTAAGCCGCATACAACGAGATTTAAGACTATACCTACTGTTTAAAATCAAATACAATTATAGCTGGTTACCAATAACGGATTCGATTTTGGTGAACAAATTATTTCCCCTCCCCTTAGGTTTTGCCCAGCAGTTACTACCTGTACCTCCAAAACGGAGATTGTACGCGTTTATTAAATAATAATATCATACGCTCTGTGCAATGAGAGCGCGTGCCTCTGATATTTGATATCGCGCGGAAGCCCAAAGGCGGCTCGTGGCATTTGATAACATGATAATATTACCTATGTATATATTATTATTTAATATTATGGTACCACGTTTCGTTTCCTCTTCCGAACTGTAACAAAATAATATCGTACCGTGGTATACAGTCATGCACCACGCCCGTAGTGGTTTTTATCTACAATTTGGATTTATATAAACCTGCAGATCGTGACGGAATATTATTATTATACAACGCGGTATAAAAAGCGTCATTCGAGGGGGCATATACCGTGTTATAATATTGTACTTTAGCCTCCCCATTCTCTGCGTGTGTCATAGGCCCGCATCAAGTATACGGTAGTTCACGCGCATATATTATAATCATGGAAAATAAATAATAATAATAATGTGTCAATTGGCGATCGTGTGCGTTTGAATTAAGTTTTTGTACATAACAAACGCAAACATATGGATAAGATAAAACAATATATTATAATTGCTGTGACCGGTTCGGGTGAATGGCCCAATAAATAAAGATATTTTGTCGACATTTTAATCACCAAACGCACTGCGAGTGGTACCTATAGATCGGTATATAGGTACATAGAAACAACTAGAGAGGCAGAGCACTCGATTGTTGATTTTCGGAAAAAAAAAACGTTTAGAACACCACCACCGCCGCCACTCGTCGTTCGACTATAATACGTCATGACGTCATTACACACTTGAACGATTTTGTTTAGTATTTTAATCATTTATTTATTTTGCTGTTTTGAATAACGCGCCACCGATGCTCAACCACCGTCGATGGCTATAATAAGCCACTGCCACCACCAGCATTAGCAACCCTTCTATATTATATTATATATTATTCAACGGCGGCGGGGTCGTTGTGCGCGCGTGTGCTCGAATAACTAATTTCCGAACGTCAAAAAACAATGCCGTGGCATAAGTGTAACAATGTATTGTGTTGACCTGTGGACGTCCAAGTACACTCATTGTGTGGTTAAAGTCCCTCGTTTGGGTCGTCTCTTATTCGCGGTTATACACATCGGTGGCGTGGCGTGAAACTTGGAGTTTCTACTTATAGAAGAAGGAAACTCCCGAAAACACTGGAATTAAATGATTAAATTGTGACGCTAGAAAGAGTCAGATAAAAATTGTATAAAAAAAATCGTTCGTGACGACGCACGCAAACCTCCCAGCGTTGACAGGCTATCAAGCAGTGTGTTGCTTCTATATGGTTCTGTCCTATACAATACATAGGACATATACGTGTTTGTATGTGTGTGTGTGTGTGTGTGTGTGTGTGTGTGTGTGTGTGTGTGTGATTTAAGCCGTAGGGGAGGAAGTCACGAGTCAGCAGGTGCTCTCCGGCGAGTCGCGTACACCGGCGAAAACATTATTCTATAAATCTATTTTATGCGGACGACACGTGGACACACATAATATTATAAAATAACGCGCCTGCAGCAGTATATAATTCGCGCCTCGGAGTTTCGACCAATCGAATCGCGCAATACTAATAATAATAATAAAACATCATAACATTGCGTACACATAGATTATAATAACACACGCACTGTGTGCATCTGCAGATATTATATACATATACAGAGACGGACCGGGCAGCTGGACTTTGCGTATACTATCGTCGTAAATCGCGGTTGACCGTCGTCGCACGCGCGGCTCGTGCCACTCGTTTATATTATTATTATTATTATTATGTACAACCTCCGCAGGCGGCGATCGTGCAGAGACGGCTGGACGGTGTGAAATATTATGTGTAATATTGTAACGACACGACAAGACCTTTTTGAACGCGTATTTTTTTGACGGTCATAAAAAAAAAGAGGCAAATACAAAAGCATTTAATGCCCGATCGTGCTATAATACGTGACGGCGCATCGGGTGCCCGGCGTAATAATATTATATTACCGTTTAACAGTCGTAGGTACCTAACACGCGTATTCATTTTATAATAATATAATAAACAGCCGGCAATAATAATAGTAATAAATTGACGGCAAAATTCTCACTGCCGCCGCGGTGACAACAATACGCAGCGGCGGACTTAACAATCTTGTGTTGTGTCTCGAGGCATAGACCTCGTAGACCCCTGCCTAGCCAACACTACGCGACGTGACCCGAGTCATAGAGTGACCGAGTCAGCTGCTGCAGTGGCGTGGCGAAGGCTCTTAGGTCTGGGCCGGCCTCGGCCGAAATTAGTGCACCTGATCGTCTGAGTCTCGGATGGGTCAGAAGACTGTATAGATTAATGAGTTTGAGGTAATAATCTGAGAACTTATAAAAATGTATTGCATTTAACTCAGCGTTATAATATGATGCTTATAAAAATGTAGGTTATGATATACTTAAAGCACCCCCCACATGCAAACTTTTAGTCACGATCCACGATATGACTAACAAATAGTGAGTTAGGTATATTATGCGTCTAAGTTTTAACCTATTTAGCTACAATGTGAAGTGGAATAATTATTAAAACTATACAAAAATATTCAGTTACTTGCATAATATAATTGATTGATAATTTCAGTTGAGATAAGTAAAAACAAATATGAAATTAAAATAAGTAGATATTATAATTTCATCATTCGGTGCTAGTAGGGGCAGGTAAAGAAAATGTCTTGGCCTCGCCCAAAAATAAAAGTTCTACACAGCACTGACTGACGCACGCAGTTATATAATACATTAGTATTGAACTTCTCAATTCAAATAGCCTGATCCCGATTAATACAAAATATTTTTCTAGGGTGAAGGGGATGTTTAAATTGTATATATATTTAAATATAACATGTTAGGCCCCGCCGGCTTTACACACTCTCCTTCGTAGTCATCAATTGTCGAGTTGCATGAAAAATTGATTAATTTAATGGTTCAATAAAATTTAATGGACCAATCATGAGCCACTAAATCATGTTTAAAGGACCATTAGCTCACTATAATTGATTCGTTAAATTTTTAGTGATTGTTAATACAACTCGGCACAATAATAATATCAAACATGAAATAGAACGTTTTTTGACAACATATTTTGTAGAAATCTGAATGATATTTTATGGGTATAGTATAAACTTTTATAATACACTATAGGTAATATACTGCACAGTGTATATGTATATAATTTACATATTCCATTTTTGCACAAGTAAGACCGATTTATCCTCCCCATCCCGATGAGTGCTCCAAAACACGGCCATGGCCTGCATACGGCTCAAGGGGTAGACGACATAGGCACGCGCCTAGGGTGGCACTTAAGCAGCACTTTAGTAGGAGGGCGGCATTTTGCAAAATATTAATTATATTATATTGTTTGGGGCGGCAAAATTTGATTTTGCCTAGTTCTCTATTTTCGCTGGAGCCCGCATAGTCCTGATGATTTATGCACTACCATCAGCGCCAACTATTGAATTCACAGGGCCGGTCTATAAAAGGTACATATTATGTGTGTAGGTATATTATTATTACACGGCTCTACGGCGGGTTTACCTATATCTAAGGATCGATCTCTGCGGCGGTATTCGAGGCGTAGTAGGTATAGGGAATTCGTATACCAATAGAGATGATATCATTATTATATTTATTATGAACTACGATGTGTAGGCACACGGCGAACGCCTCCCGGACGGAGCCAACACTTGGGCAATAATGATATATCATGCTCGTATAATATCCTTCGATCGAATGACGGTGCAATGACGTTTACGTTATTATCGTCGTGATATCGCCAGAGGAAGAAACTGCACCGCTCGTAGGTATAATATGCACAATAATATGTCGCCCGACAATAATGCTCGTCGTGTACGCGCCCGTGTACCTATAATATACACGACAGTTATCGAATAATGAAAAGGAGAAAAAAAGAGGTCGACGACGAGGAAATCCGCACTCAACAATGCGCGCGTCGCGATGTTATAAATAAAATATGTTATCGAGGGGGGTGCCGCGTGACGGTTATTGGCAATATTTTAGGGGCTTGAGTACGGCGGCGGCCTTTACGTTTATAATATATAATAATATTATACATCTATCGCGGTTATTGAAATACACGCACGTCTCACCCTGCAGTTCAACCCCTCCGCGCCATCATCATCATCGTCGTCGTCGTCGTCGGCATTTCACAAAGGCTATTATAATTCCAATCGCCAAAGCAAATTATTATTATATTATATTGTTATTTATTACTCTATGATATTATTATGTTTTCGATCGCAAATGTTATATATAATTGTTTCGGGTGATTAAATTAAAACGATTAAACTCTGTTTTTATTTACTATTTCTTTTTTATCGCCGTCGCAGCATGAACAATCGAAACACTGGTTTACACTATAGTTTCAGTAGTAGGTACACATGTACTTGTAGTATAGGGTAGAGATAGGGCCCGGTAGGCACAGGGCATAAGTGTAAACATAAAGTTCGGTCTGAATTCAAGCACTATTGAGGCAGGTGCTATATTCATAGTAAAAAAAAAACTATACATTATAATAATATTGTTATATCAAATATCTTGAATTTTATACTAAGGGCACTTAATTAATTTGTAGCTTGTGACTGGTTTATATTTTAATGTCGATACGTGTAAAATAATGACTATTATTATCGAAGTCGACATTTTGTAAAATACGATTGTCAGTTGGATAATGTACTGTTATCTCGCGCAGGGATGGTAAGCTTGAATAGCTGTGGAGATATCTATAATAATATTGTCATTAGTCCAAAGTGTAACTATTAAAACTTAACTATCTGTTTTGGATACGATAATTTCGTTTTATAATATCACTTTTAGTATTTGGAGTTAAAATTGTCGAACCGCGTTCAACTTTAGAGAACTGACTTAAGTGCAGAACAGTGTCGCTATAGGCAACGTGAAGAGTTGAAGTTAGTCACATTCCTGCGGATAAACCCAAGAACACGCTACTTGCATTACTTTCGCGATTATGGTGTACTGAAAGTCTAAAGATGGGACCATGATGACAATACCAAAGTCTTTAACAATAGTCACGCGGGATCAGAGTTATGAAGACCTTGGATACCGGTGACACGATTTTAATGTATTAATTACTATCAATTGTATAAGTTATATTATGTTTCACTGTCACATTAATTATTTGTAAACTATATATTTTCATGATAAACATGTGAAAACCGTTAGGCATGTACCTACTAAAGTTCAAATAAAATAAAAAAAACTGTGTAGATACTGATGTATAAAAAAAAAGGCTTTAATTGTGTTACGCTCTGCTGCAGTGGTGCTGCAGTGGTGCTGCAGTATTGAGTACTTATACTGTATTACGAAAAAAATTTTAATCAAAATAAATCGATTTAATTGATGCGTACCTACGTACAATTATTTAACTCAGTGCAAATGCGAAAAAAAATATATTACTCATATAACCATACAAATAAAGGTTACCTATTAAAAACAAAAACAGTAAATTGGGTATAGGTTGAGTGAATTAAGTTAAACTTTCGATCACGGATTTCAGTGCCTTCCTAAAAATATGTAACCATATCATGAAAGACGCGTATAGATATTCTAGTTTGTGATTAAAAATTTAAATTTGTATTTCGTCGTCGTGCTAACGTATAATATTATAGAATTTAAAGTTTTGTGAACTTTTATAATTGGAGCGAAACGAGAAATGTTTTGGCGTAGGTATACTCACAATTTCATTTACATTCACTGGTGATCACACTTCAACGCAAAGTGATATGGGTAATAAATTACGATGATGGGTTCTGTCTAGTCGTCGGGCAACGAGCAAGCAACATCAGTTGTAGCGGGTGCAATGGTGCATACATTATTATTAAATGCATCCGCAATGCGTTTTCAAAAACATTATCGCCGGCTGCGTAGTAGGTACTGACCAACTGCCAAAACTTTGAAACCACAGTCGCTGCAGAATGAGTATATAGAACACATACATATTATAAAATATAAATAATAATGATTATATCCGTTGAGCGTTTCGAAAATCGTTTGATGTCTGCGATGTCAATTATGGTCTCGCGCGACGTGTCGTTTGGTTGCCGTTTATATATAAATATTTGATTAAAATTAAATAATCATAATAAACGAAAGGTAGGAATACGAATATATCAGACAAAAAACAAATTATTCAAGAGCAAATGTCTGCAGGCAGCACAGGTGAACCGTGACTGATTATTCGCGCAAACAGTTCGCTCGACAGTAGAAATGGGCGGTCTTCTACACAGTGATTCACCATGATTGCCACCACCCCCTTTTTCTCCAATGATGTAGTTTTTCGAGAATTTAGAATATTATGGTCTTGGATTATATTTAAAAATTCCAAAATTCAGAATTTGAATAAATGTATTATTAAAGGGAAGAATAGTGGTGAGCGTGCTAAGGTGAATCACTCTGTGGGTGTTCCTTATTTGAATTAAAATTAATTAATAAATAAATCAAACTGTCTTAGACGTACAATCGTATTCTCAGCCACTTGGTGTGAATTATATATAATTATTATAAAAAACAAACTCCGAAAACCCGCCGATTAACCACGATTACCAATTCGGCTACAAGTAAGAACTATTTCAAATAAAACCAACACTAACCACTATTATGAGTCGAATATTCAAAGACGATACGTGATGATATAATTTAGCCATTTTATTCTCTAGTACCTACATATCTTTTACCACTCACTAAAATTGAAATAATTTCGAAAGATCTTTACGATGCGACCTGGCCAACGACACGTTTAAAGGCGACCACACGGGTCTCATCGAAACTCGTTTAAGTCTCTCCCCAATTCGATTTCTAATTCCTTCGGATTTGCGAGTACCTATGCCTATAATTTGACATTTGTTTTTTTCGTCGACAGTATTATCATGCGGGGCTCCAGTTCTCCTGGGTAAGTAAATAATAATGATATTATTATGTAGGCCATTCGCGGGCCTACGGGCGGCAGTCTCGACAAACGCGCCCGCGAAACCTCCTCATTAATTTATTCCCACCGACCAAACGTCACACCGCGGGCACTCTGTAGTGAGCACGCACACACGACACGGTCTGCGGCGGTCCACGAATATGATGTATAATGTATTATATTGTATGTTTTATGTATACATCATCGTTGTCATTGTGATTTTCAACGCACACGCACGAGATGCGGGTCATTCGATATTATTAATAAATAAAAAATAATAATAAGGCTCATGAGGGTAGTGGGCACGCGTCTCGTCAGCGCCACAGTGGCAATCGCTCGTTTTCTATGCTCTTGTACACATCACGGCACAGTATATTGTTATATTATATTTGTAAAATAATATTTATTTTGTTTAATAATAATATGTGCATCTCGTTCACGGGGTCGCTGCATTCGCTGCCCCCATGGCCAATCCATTTAACGGCGGTGGTCCATCGATCGGACCGCATTACTATTATAATACACAAATATTTAATATATAATGACGAATATACATAATACAATTATAATTTTAATATAATATTATTGTACATAGTACGTATTATACTATTATGTGTTACATGCGCACACGGGTGAAATCGGGACCGTTTGAAAACTCTTATCCGCGATAAATCACTCGGTCGGAGTGCTAGAGAGACCCGCCAACCCTCCTCGCCCTACCCTGATGATCTATTTGCCGGCCTGCCGAGGGTGAACGTTTACCAGCGCCGCAATCATATGTTAAAATAACATAACGAGTCTTCTGAAAATCTCGGACCGTACTCGGAATCGGAAACGTTAATATGACACAAAATATACGGCGCCTATTATAATAATATTATATTTTATACTTCGTCGATAGGACGTCGGGAGGTCGGACCGGAAACGTGACGCTCGTGACGGATGTATATATGAACGCAAATATGATATTATGATGTGGACGAAGGTAATAAATCCAAAAGGCGAAAACATAAGTGGACGTGTTCTTTCGCGTCATCTGTCGCCTTTGTCGGCACTCTTTTTTGCGTCTTACACTCTTATACGACTTACTCGCCACCACAATATGCAACCCGGAACGGTCCATTTCGAAATTATGTTTAATTTGAACATTCACATCCTGGCATGGTCCGAGACCGTGCACGAGCTATAAATTTATCTGACTTGTCCCTGACGCAAGATGCACGTATTATTGACCAGTATATACAGATAAAAATAAAACCAATCGTAAACATTATAACCTATCTTATCTGTTTGGTATAAAAACTTAATATGTAATGCGGACAAAGTGTGTTTCAAGATCGGAATTTCAAAAAATACGGTGCTGCGGACCTATAATATTATCATAATAATAGTATCATATTATTATTATAATCAAGTCTTATCGAAAATCGAAATACACCACAGCTGCAGTCGATAGGGTTTGAGTGGTTTCTGTCACGGTGGTGGCCTACGTAAGGGAGGGAGGGGTGCGATTAACACATTACGACTTTACGACTTGAAAATTGTGGCATCTCGACTGTAATACGAGGACGACGACGACGACGACTGATTTTCGTAGATATGGTTCAGTGATATTAAATGTGAACGTATATCACTCTCGACCGTAGGACCAAAAAAAAAAGTGACAAGGCGTAGATAGCCTCCTTTAGATACTATTTTGAAGATAAACTACTACCACTTACTTTCTACTCTATTAGTTGATCCATAAAATTAAGAAATATTTCATAATCTCTCGCAGTTGTATTTATAGGCACTTTCGACGATATTTAATACGATAATTAATACGTATTATATAATATAATATTACATTAATATACATGGTTAATCACTTTTTAAAACTATATAATATGAATCTAATTTATATATTAATTATATAAATAATATAGGTGCATTATTTTGTGTCTAGCTCCTCCCCCTTTTTTTTATTCCTAGATTCACTACTGGTCTCGACCAGGTGGACCACTGCAAAGAACGCTACCGCGGGAAAGGTTATGGGAAAACCAAGTTCTTGATCCCGAGGGTCATTAACCCGCCACCATACACGCGTTATATTTTAATAATATATTAATATATTACGCTACCTATACGGCTAGCTATTATACGTATATACAAAATGGATTTGTTTCTTGTTTATTATTATTAAAAAATAAAAACCACAGTTGTATTGTCCGTATGAAAATGTTGAAAAGGACGTGAGGTGGCCCAAAAAACCACGGGGTGCATGTGGATCCATCTTGAAACAGCCCGGCACTTGACGTGTCCCGGCGGGAGTACCTACGATATAATATATAATATATTTCGAAACACAATTATGTACACGATAAGCATTTAATAATCTCTCTCGGAAGAACAATCTCTAAGCGCAGACGACCGTTGATAATTTGTCGACCATCGCCGCCATTTTCTCGCGTTTGTATCGAAATCCCCGGATGAAAAATAATAAAAATATCCATGTGGACACGAAGTCTTTTTCCGAGTCCGAACCGCGGTTACTCCTCCGCAACTGACTCGGGCAGAGGGTTAGATGATGGCTTGCATCGGGATTACGTATGTGAGTTCTGGGTGCATCGAACGAGCGAACGAAAGATATTATTGTTGTGCATCTCGGCGGAGGAAATAGAGGAATGGGGTCGCCGCCGCTGGTTGCACGTCATCGCTGCGAACGGGACTATAGTGCGATAGGTAAATATACCGCGGTGACGGCGCAGGGTATATACCTACACCTGGTCGTGGTATAGCAGCGATGGTCGAGAGGGGCCCGTGGGAAAATGACAACCACCGCCGGAGCTTTGTATTATTTCGCGTTAACAAAAGAAGCGAACACATAATAATAATAATAATAATAATAATATTATAAGCAGCGAGACGTGTATGTGTTATAAACGTTGTATAATATTATAATATACACACCCGACCGATATAGCGCGAGAATTAAACACTGCACCGGTGCGGTAGCAGTACATATATTATTATCATCATCGTCATGCGGGCGTCGCATCGGTTCAGTTGCCTACCCCTCTCGCGCCGCTCAAACTCGATCGCCCATCCCCCCCCTACCCAGGCTTCTTTTTAACAACATTGTTCGTACGACATCACAAGCCGGCGTGCGTCGAATTCGGTCTGTTCGTTCGTATTTTTCTCTTCGCACAACGAATATTATATGATATTATTATTGCATTACACTGCGAGCGGACGCCGTCAAGAGCCCAACCACTCGGGTTGGCAGCACTGAGGAGGTCGGCCGTCGTGGACCAGAATGAGAGAGCAGGTAAAAACGGAATTCTCGGCCCAGGACGGACGGACATAGGTACACATGGTGCGGCGCACAAAGCAAAGGTCCAAAAGGAACACCTCCGGCGACGAGGACGGTCTTTTATGTTATTTATTTTTTTACCATCCGATCGGAATCTTTAGAAAACTATTTTCGACCCAAACAATTTTTATAAATATCTTTCCGACACCCATTTATCGCCTCCTCCTGCCAATGAAAGTCGACCGACCCCACCGCCGCCGCACGAACGAAGTCGCCGCGGCCGAGCGCCACAATAATATTATTGTCGTATACAATTTAATACTTGTTATACTTGTTAAGGGTACGCCAAGAAGTAACGGTCGATGTATCGTAAGAGTCTGCGGGTGTTTTTCATCCCGCCTCTTATTGTTCATTATATAATGTACGCGTGAGGTTTACACCGCCGTCGCGGCGCTCGTTTTGTTAACAGAAAACAGTTTATCCCCCGCACCCACCCCCAAAATGGGGTTTTCTCCGACAACCTTGATGGATATTGTTATTATTTTGATAATAAAACAGTCGCACAACATGATATATTTCTAATGGTATAATATGGGTACCATAATATAATATGTGGTACACGCCGCGGCCATATATTATATACATCTATAGGTGTACCCGCTCGGCCGAATAAATCTGATTACTCTTGTAATATATCTATGGGCAATAATGTAATATAATATAGTGTGTGTGTGAGCGTAGGGTTGTGTCCAATAAAAATTTTTGTTTTTGAAAATATACACTCTGTGCCGCCGACGTCTGATTCTTTTAAAATTTGTTATATTATACGCTGCACCGGTGTGTATATATATATATATGAAAAATGTATGCGGAATTCTATTGTTGTCAACTGTGTCGAAACAATACACGATTACAACGTCGTATTCGTTGCTGAAATACGAAAACACGTCCAATAGTCGCCGGATAAAATATTTACTCGCATACCGCAATCGACAATCGACGGACACGAATTCAGATTAAAAAAATACAAAACCGAATATATTAGTCTACCAATTAAGAGAAGGTTCAAAATATAATATAGTTTTGATCGTAAACAGTCGCCAAACGATGGGTGTACAAAATATGGCGAGTAGTGAGTACAAAGTAAACCGTTCGATGGTCATTTTATTTTTATAATGATGTGTGGAAGCCAACGATATAGCCTGACGGCCCCAGTAAGACGACTATTATATTATTCTAATATTTACTAGTTATTGTAGGATATCGAAAAAAAACAAAACGACCCGATTCAGTGATAATCACAACTATAATACAAGTATAAGTTTAACACACATTTAAACAAACCGGGGGAAATTAAAATCGGTGACTAAAATACGATCCTGGGGTTTTCAAAAAAATTTTCCAGTCGAACCACGGTTAGGTATATACTTTTCTACCATATTCTTATAAGTACAAAATTAATAATTACTAATTAGCAATATACTCAAATATTAGCATTATACTCTATATTGGTATATTCCTAGTAATATTGTAGTATATAAATATTTAATATTCAGTCAAAAATTAATAAAATAAAATCACGTGCACATCAAAGCTTATTTCCCTCACGCATAGGTAAATAATTGTTATAATTTCATTCACTCCAACAACATTTTTGGTCAAACTTATAACACGTTCGCCCAAACGACCACCGCCCGTTCTACTGGCTGGTAAGATAAGACTTAGGACTTGGGTAATACCCGATAAACATAAAATGATATTGGTATATTTGTATATATTATACGATATATATAATATTATGGTGATATTATTATTATTAAAAATATTAATATTATTATCTTTAAATTATTAATTTCTAGTATATTTTTTAGACTATATCAGTAAGTATACCCAATATTGTAATAATTATTAAAAATTAATTTTTTAATTTGTATGTTGTGTTTTTACGTTTTTTAGATTTTGGAAAATGTTAAAGAACTTTTCCGTTCGACCGAACCGTGTGACGTGAACGTCGCCGAGAAGCGATAAATCACAGATTTTTTCCCATAGAGTTCAGCGTCCAGAGTAATCGTATAAGGTTAAGGTATGACTATACTAGAAGTGGAAAGAGACCAACTCGACGATCGTCGTGTGAGACGCTCGAACAAAGTTTAAAATAATAAGCACTCCATGTGGTTTGTCAGCCGATCGAAATGCCGTTTCGAAAACAAATATTGAACTCCATTTGCGATCTGCACAGCCGATCGTTGGCCCACTAAAGGGTAAAAGCCGAATTATTAAAATTAATAATTGTATTGTTTCTCAATATACATTGCTGAAAATAATATTTTCTTCAACATTATAAATTATTTTATAAAAATCTAAGGTTTTAAATACTTAATTAAATTTTGATGTAATTACGGGTAAATATTTGGTTGCTCCTATAAACGTTTGTCATTACTTCAATATTTGATGCCTGGTAATATTCCACTCAATCCCTCCCATTAACTTGATACTTCGCACGCGTACACTCACACACACATTATCTAGCTGATCCTTTTGTAACGTTGCCCGAGACAAAATTAAATAACACTAGTTGATTTACCCTGTCTTATAAGCTCGGTTAATTGTAAACTAGAATATTTTTAACACGGTAATTTGAGGAGTGGTTTTGACCAAACATAAGATACAACTCTAAAATTATATCAAATTACCTATGACAAATATTTTATTTTCTGTAATCTGTGGCCACTCTATACAAACGACAAATATTAATTTTCTTTTGAGCCCCTATTTGGCTCTTTAAAATGAAAAATGAAAAAGTTTGAGGTGCACATCCCATCGATTACTTGCATGTACTACATTTCAGAACAAGGAGTGCCACTGACTTGGCTGTGGGTCGCACACACATTGTATTTTATCAATATAGATAATATCATATTTACGCGTAGAAAACGTAAATGATTAAAAAAAATAGTATTTTCGTTAGTGATGGGAAAAAAAAATGTCAACTATAGAAACAATTAAACGTAGGGCGGTTGTAACTTATAACACACATGTAACCCGTGCGACAACCTCATAATTTTCACCCTCGTGCCTATTTATATATATAAGAATCCTTGTAACCTGCACTCAACAGTCAGTCTTAAGGAAAACGATTTCGCGCGCACTTGTGTATTTTTTCACAAGAAGTGCCGTGACACATAATACCCACCAGATATATTACGGCACACACACACACACAAAAGACTCGCACACAATCACACACAATGCTGTTTAATAAATCTCACAAGCGGCGTGTATACCCCCCGCCCCGTTTGACACGAATCTCATTATTGTCGACGACGGCGGATCTTTTATCCGCCTCCCGCCGTCCGCCGCCGAAGCCCGTCCCGGTTTCCACCGGTGGTGATCTGAAAAATCCGATCGTTTTAAACAAAAATAATAATTTCGAAATTTCTTCCACTCCGCCACAACGACGATAATATTTATAACACATAATATTATAATATATTATTATAATTTACGGTACACACACGAATGTAATTGATTTATATTTTTCGAAGCCGATGGTGGTGGCGATAAACTACTATACCTACATAAACTGGTATGATTTGTTGTGCGTGTGTGCACAAGTACGAGACTACGAGACGGCGCAGGTACCCGTGTATACACATAATATATTATTATTACTATTATTATCATCATCATTATTATATTATTATGGGCACGAAATACATATTATATTGGTAGACGACGAGCGACGTATTAAAAATGTTTCGGTAATAATAATACATATTATAATATTATGTGACTATATCATAATAATAATAATAATACGTAGGTATATAATATTATACTAATATAGGCGCGCGGCTCGTTTGACGGATATATTATTATTACTATTACTATATATTATGTATAATATATATTCAAGAAGACGATAGTTTTCATGTTCGACATCGTAATACGTCAGTAGATATTAATATTATGTCTGTAATTTCCTTAACGTATTTCGACCTAGTATTTACAGTGTCTGCGTTTAATACAATACTCGTCGCATATATTATTAGGCGACTTATCGTTCCAAAAACCAAAAACCAAAAAACAAAGATAAAAAAAACGTTCTTCCATTCCTCCGGTTTCACAATAGGTCAATACGCCTTAATGTCAACACGGGACAAGTGGTTATATCACTCGCGCGGTAGACAAACACACGACGGCGGCAGATAGCATCGCGTTCCGTACTCGAAATATCTGAGGACATTATTTATTACGAAACGAAAACGCACACATGTCGTAGGTACCTATAGACCTAAGTAGAAGCCAACGCGAGTGGATGAAAAAAAAACTACCGACAAGACGACATCGAATTTTTACGAATAATTTCGAACGGCTAGTCGGACGGCTAGACGAGTTTTTAAAAATGCAAATCCAAAATGTTTCACGCGTTATATTATATGTATATAAGCTATAAAATGATAGGTACTCGTATTAGAAACCAACGAAATGTTGTGGTCTGAATCTTTTCTTTTAAAAACATTTCTTTATTGAATTTTTATTTAAGTATCCCCCCCCCCCCCCCGATAGTCCCGATTCCGCCTCATACCTATGTTGTATCCGATACCCGATATTCATTAATTATTATACTATAATACACCAAGATACTGTGTGTGGGTCACAACCGGCACCAATTCCATTTAATTAGGTTATTTTTTTTTACTTTATTGTCATAGGCACAATAATATACTGTTTGTTCGACATTTTTTTTTTTATCATTACTGTTAATCATTTTTTGTTTGTTCATTGATTACAAATAAATGTATTTTTGTATATTAATTTAAAATTTACGTAGAAGAATAATTGCGCAATGAACCCACACATACATTGCAGAAGAATAGGGGCTGTAAAAAGTACAATATATAATAATAATATTATGTATATATCTGTTGGCGGAACTTACTCCGGAAACGTGCTCTCACATGAATACTTCTCCTGTTGCACACGGATGTCAAGTCTGCCGAAACGAGTCGCCCGTGGTTCGATGCTTTGCGGGGTATCTGACGACACTATTAAACATAAAGTCGATTGTCACACCCCGCCGAACGCAATACGCGTACACGTACGTATACATCACACACCATTATATTATTGTTGTTGTTGTTGTTGTGTAAAGTACCTATCTGATGACGAAACAAAACCACCGCAGAGACCCGAATTTCCTGTGCAGCGTTCGCGGTGGGGGGGGGATGAGGTTAGAGGGTTGAGTCTGCAGCAGTCTCCGGGGTTGGTTTTCCGACTTGTCGCCAGGCTGTCTGAACGGAGGAGAGCAACGAACGATAATAATATTACGACGATAATGTGAATTTATATACCGAAATAATGATATGATATTTTATGCGTGTGTGTGGCGTGTGCGTTATCGACGTGACAGCTAAACTATTATACAATTGCAAAGTGCAAACAGTTTCTACACAGTCATCGGCTGCGACTGCATCGCCGTCACATCTCGTCGATGTACAAGTCTCCTCTCGACGCCAATAACTAATAACTATAGTGAGTTAGTTCCTTTAACGTCAATCAGAGGCGCCGAAAGTTGATTTTGCCTATGACAAAAAATCATGTATACATCATGCATGTAAATTATTATTATTATGAACAGTTGGAGAATTTTTTTGTTAGTAGATATTATACTTGTGGGTGGTTAAATTTGAAAAATAATCATGTCTCAGGAGATTCAAAATACATCGGCACGTTTGTCGTCAATTGAATTCTCTTGAATAAAACTGCAGCACGTACGGCGTACTTAATATTTGAATAATAATATAAATTAATAATACAAAGCACGGCGCAGCGTCCATCCTTGCTCGCAAAACCTATATAGGTCCGTATATGTGTATAAGTCTCGTTTGATAATTGAATTTGTCCGTTTTGCCACAACTCGCATTTTTTTTCCATAGAAAAAATATGGTTAATGCATACAGCATGCAGTGGCGCCGAACACGGGTATCAACTTGGGAAAATTCCCCAGAACTATGTATGTTTGGGTCAGGTGGGTGGATGGGTGATGATAAGTGATCAGTCATTAGTAGTATTTAATATTTAAACATCATCATAATTTAACTATAATGGTAAGTGTAAAGAATAGCCAATAATGGTATGAGTATGGCAGGTCACCAGGCAGTATATCGCGATTATTATGCACTATTCGAGAGTAGCTAAAAAATTTTTTTAAGTAGGTAGGTCTAACACCAGAATTTTTTCCCCATAACATGAAATATAGATCGGCGCCACATGGTTTCTATTATTTTGCTGTCCGAGTATAAAACATGTTTTGAACTTTATTATTTCTGTTGGTCTCTATCGAGGTTGGTAGTTATTTATGAAGGGCGTGAGTAACAGATTCAGATTTTCGATTAATATTTTGGATTGCGACCTATACCTATATGTATACTAGGTAGTTTATACGTTTTTCTTAACAACTTTTGAATTAGATAAGTACCTATAATAATACGTGATACGTTGTTCTTTTACACTAGTAAACAAGTGTTAAACAAATTATCTCTTAGACGACATTGATGATATTAATCGTTTATAGCTTATACCTACTAAGTACCAACCAAACAAATGTTAATCGTCCGATTTATATCTTAAAGTAGGCATAATAGTTTCCGATCGATTCATGATTCGTCCCTACAAAAACACTCCTTTGGGCGACCAATAATTGGAAACGATAATTTCGTTGTGTAATTTTTAGTGCTCGCATTATTATTTGTAATATTATTATTATTTAACAATTTTTTTGATAATTTTTAATCCGTATGCATCACAAACATTATTCAAGTAATATGCTGGTTTCGCATAATATTATCATGCCGGTGGATCTTTTCCGATTGGTTATATTATACAGTATATTATAGTGCGATTGTTAAACTGTAAAGTCTACCGTCGAATAATGCATACACAATAAACGTTTTGTTTTACTCCTGCGGACAACTTGAGTCCGTCACGTTATATTATTATAATATTATTATTATATATACGTGTTAATTACAGATGTGAAATAATAGTATTAGCAGTGACAATTAAACGCACTCCATAGCTATTATTAAAGTTATACGACAACGACTTAGGAGGTAGACGATGTTTGTGGTAAACGTATGGCAACTATTAATATTTAACAGTAAACACAATTTTAAGTTGTGAAATGTGTTTATAAATACTTTAGATTTTTTTCTTGTCTAGGACATCAGTAACTGTTGTTCACTCTAAATTATTATAATAAACAAAAATGTAGGTATAATAATATATTCAGGCAACACGTGAGCGGCGAATCGACAAAAATATTCGTAATACCATTTACCTAATAAAAATGAATGTAGACTATTATTATAATAATATATTATATAATATATACTAACTGAATTACCCGGCGTTGCAATTGTGATTGTTCAACTCCTTTTGGGTGTAACTCGTATATATAAATATATATATATAATCTAATATATTATATTAGCTACTAAGGTCAATTTTAAGGTCCCTAGACCCTAGTGTATGTAAATTACGCAAATTCTCTCCATTCCATGCCCCAAGTGTGTGCTAATAACTAACTTCATACAATAAGCCTGTCCAGCGCACAATGAAATCGGCCAATGAAGCCCAATAATTGACCACACTACTCATTTTTTAAATTAAATTTTACTTTTGTTACTTGTTCGTAAAATAATTGTAATAACTGTATTATTTTGTATAACATCTCGTCAACATTATAGTTTTTGCTGTGCGATCTATAATGCATAAAAAGGGCTTGTCCCGTGAATTTATAATAAAAAAATATATTATGATAATATCACCGATATTCCATGACCGCGACACAGTGAACTATTCAACTAAACCTACATAACTCTGAAAAACCGCACCGTTTTTAATAACGGGCACACGCGTACCAAGTAGCACTTCGGACTTAACTATAAATTATTGTATTCGATATCATTATAATGTCTGGTTTAAATCTAAATATTTAACCGTGAGCTGGCGGTTCCCGATTATACTACATTATACTACATTCTTGTGTACAACGCACGCACGCAAACACACACACACACCCACACACACACGCACGCCAATTTTAAGTAAACCGAAAAATGTTAAGTTGTACTTGTAAAGTTAATACGTTTTATCATCGATAATGATATAATGATATGCCATACACGTGGAGGTTAAAAAAAATTAAAAAGTATAAAATCACTATACCGGGACGCAGTTAAGCTTTTCTTATCTGTATATTATTATTTAGGTACACTTGGTATATGCATACCAAATTTAACAATAATATCCTGGTACATACATATAACCCTAACACAGATGGGTAACGACTATAAATTTGAACTGTGGGGCTAAATCGTACTTTTCACATGTGACATGCATGTACAAAGTCGTGGATCATTAATACCTATATATTATAACGTATTATGTATTTATTTACTTGAGTTATAAATGGGCCGGGCCCAATTACATAAGTTGGTTAGTAATAATATAACAAATGTCCGTAAATAATAATCAGAAAAACAATGAAATACACAAATATTCAAATAATACAAAATCCTTATAATTAATGTTAAATGAATTAACGAGCATGATATTGCAATATAATAGTAATTTAAATAAGTCGTCGTGGTTTTATTATATGAACAAATCGATTTTTAGTTCGTTTATCGTTTTTATAATTTATTCTGTTGTAGGGAGGTATTGCTTGCACAATTTATTATTAAATGGTTATGTATTAATTATAATATTTATCAACATAATATGGTAGATCTGTGGACTATGATAATTCACGGGCAGACTTAACAAGCGCTTGTTAATAAGACGAGTTAAAAATGTACAGCAACATTTTTGGTGTTTTTTTTTTCGTTTTAGTTTTTTTTTCAACGGACCGCCATCGATGTGACGACAATATTATTTGGTTTGTATTAAACGTATCAAAAGAATATACGAAGGACAATGGCGATAAAACCGGTAACATTGAAATTATGCCAAAGCGAATCATTCTAGGACATATTGTTTCCCGTCTAATAAATACCCAAATTATCAACCGGTTTCGTGCGCCCGATAATATAATTAGACAATATATTATTATAAGTTATAACTTATAACCATTATAGGACGAAGCAACGTCGCGCGGCAGTCCAATATAATATTTATGGCGAAAAAAAAAATTCACATTACAAATTGTAATACCTATTGTGTTAACGCGGAAATAAAAAAAAACGTAACTCCATATTATTTGGTACATGCCATAAAACCAGTGCTCGAGTTTGTTTCATCTGCCCCGCCTTTACACATACATACTCATAATACATAATATACAGGGTAATTCACCGGGATGCAAGCTCTCCTCCAGTTTTTTTCTTCCTTTAATGATAAATTTATTTAAATTCATTTTTTTTTTGCCATTGTTAAGTATACTCACTTAGAAAACGAATTTTAAAATACTTGCATAGTTCATGCCATTCCAGGAGGTGGTCACACAAATGTTCCTGTGGCGACACAAATTAATTTTTTGAAATGAGAACTTATGTAGAAATTGTAAAGCCGATTATTGTTATTTAAAATGTCGATTTACGTAAATAGCTGTAGTTAAAACGAGTGTTTTCCGAATAGTTAAACATTGTGTTCTTAGGATAATGGTCCACGATAATAATATAATATGTTTTATGGGCCAAGATGATTTGAAAATTATATAGTAATTAATATTAAATGTATTAAATATGTATCTACATCAACGTTTTAGCACATTTTGTAAAATAAATGCATTAGCAAAATGTAAAAAGATCAAAAGGGCGCGAGCATAATTGCGGTAAATCACTTCGTATATATATACAAGAAGCAATGAAAATATGACTGCATATTATGTGCAAGTACCCAACGCAATAATATAGTACAACTCGTGCGGGGACGAAGTTTGAGGAAATTTAAATTTTGCTGGGAAAAGGGATGTAGTAAAAAAACGTACTTAACATTTTCGTTCGCGCGCGAAGACCAATAGCTATGACTATACTTACGCGTGTTTTATAAAAATTAATGATTGTAATTCTATGTTACCTATCGACGATAACGTTTGAGTTCAATATGATGTGACCTAGAAAAATGGTATCCACGTTTATATGTAAGAAACGTCACCGTGCGACTTCCTGTAGTAGTTATCGAACTATATATACTAATTGGGAAGCATATTATATTATTATTGTATTCGAATGCACATTTTTCGTATCGTATGACTTATACACGTCTTGCACAAAATTTCGAATTTTTTATCGATACAACGTATTTTTGTCAATCAACAATAATTCGGTTTCTTAAATTGTTCTATTTTATTTCTGTAGATCAAAATCCCTACAAAAAGAAACCACAGAAAATAAATCACATGTGAGGCCGGCCAATTCGGCAAAACTACCGAATGGAATCGCAGTTCATCAAAAATGATGAGCGTTTAATATAATATCACATGAGTTATGATATTGTACGAAATACATTATATGTTAATAATTTGTGTGTAGAATTCGACGATTGTAATAATAATTAATATCATTTCGGCTAAATCGGGCGGAAAACCTGTGACATTAGTTACCGATTATTTTTTGATATTCTTTTTGATGAATGGGCGACGGGCCGAGAAGAAAATAACTCGAATGATCTACTCGTATATATAAAGCCAGTAATTAATTAGGCACCACTCGTGTATTGGTTGATGGCCAACTTGTCTATCCGGCGAACGTGGTCACAAACACTATTTGGTGGACGACTCGAATTGTTATGATATGCTTATTATTTGCCTTATAATATAGTTATTGATCGGCTTTGTTCGACGACATGTTTCGGAAGTCGTAGGCACAATTAAATAATATTATATTATTATACCATTTAAATAATTAATATACCTACGCGTCGTCGTCTAGCCGTCTATATATTTGCCCAGCGTTGAGGTATTAGGAGTTATATACATGAATCCAGGGGTTGGCAAAATATATCGATACTCAGAGTCTAATGGTCTACATACTTAAGCAAAATAAATAATTTTTCAGCTGCAAAATGTTGATAGGTAATTGAAAAGTTGATAAATATTTCTCTATGTCTCAAAATGTCGTAACATGTTTATTACGTTGCCAGCAACCAAAGTTCCAACTTGTTTTGTGTACTTATTGGTTTAAAGTGAAACGTATGCTTCCACTGAATAATGTAAAAAATGGTAACAAATAGCCACTGGTTACGAAAAAGTTTATCAGTGTAGACTTAAGATTATTGTTCCATAAGCCGCGTGTTCACAGAGCAATAGGTTTCAAACTAAATTTGTTAGTGCCTCTATATATGGTGTGCAGGACGTTCTGTTTGTTTATATATGTTGCAGTTTGTTTCGAGGAAACAAAATCAACTGGCAATACCTGTTAACATTTGAGCAATTATACTCAAGTTACCTATGTGCGTGTACTAGGCTGATATTATATAATAGTATATAGTTCTTACTTCTGAATGTATAATTATATTAAATTAAATTAATTGTGTAATTAAAAGTGAAATACAAATGTTATTGCTTATTGATTCACAACTCGGTCAGGAAAACGTTTCAATGATTCATTATTATATTTATGTAAAAAAAGGTTTTTAAAAATTGTTAAAGTCGCCGACACTTGGATTTCTGTGTAGGTTTTACCTCAAGCAAGTCGTAGTATTATGATTATTACGCGCAATATTTTTACCGACGTGTGTATACGATTATATGTTTAATGCTTACTCGTATATATCAATAGATAATCATTAAGGTTTTCTGAAATCTGAAATGCGGCAGAATTCACGCGGCAATAAGTTGTATTTTTTTTTAACCTCGTTTTCATAGATAAAAAGTTAATTTGGCCACACCACGCACGCACGTACGTTAATAAATAATAATGTATATCATATTTTATAATATAATATAATGACTTCGGTGCAAAAAAAATTGTAAACACACGTAATACTAAATATTATTATAGGTATAATGTACATATTATACTATACATATTGATATGCGTATGAAAGAAATTTGATAAACTTGTCCGCTATCTGAATTACTATAAAAACAAATCCTTGTACTGCACAGACGTAAAATTGCATATTAATCTAGATGTTACAACACACCATTGTAATTATTCATAGCCTATAATAGGTACTAATGTATGATAATATGTATATTATGATAGGTATTATGTTAAGTCAAAGTGTTAAACCATTGTAATTTTCATAAAAAATGGGAGGTATAACCTTTTCACAACTTTATCAAATTTAATTAAACGATCGCTTTACGATTACGTAAATAATTACCGAGTCGGCGGCCGACACCGCTGATATAGTATTAATAGTAATAACCGTTTAACAATACAATATATTTTTGATAACCACACGCGAATAGAGCGTTGAAAATATTTCAATAAAATTGAATATCTCATTGTTTAAAATAAGCTACATTTATATGTCAATTAAACCAAGACACTAATACAATAATAACACCGGTTAGATTGACAATTTTGCGAGATTAATGTCACTAAAGACTAGACGGTTATAGATTTCGATGTTACTTTTGTTTAAAATTAACAGTCTTAAATGGAGGTATTAACCACCCAGAATTATTACAAACTATTGTAGTGAATAATACCCTCCATAAATTATATAGACATAATCTCCCTTTTTCTATACCTCAGTCATAAAAAATTAAAACACTAATAGTCTGTTGTGTCGCCTATCAACGATGTGTAACCTGAAAATATAATATGACTTTTTTTTCGATTATTGTTCTGCGTTTAAAACTTGTAATTATTTTTAATCTAAATTATTAGTGTACAGTTTTCATTTGATAACAATGTTATTCTTAATCACTTGTTGTTTTAATTTAACGATAATTTTTGCTTTTCACTTATTCACTATGTACTCTTACCTCTAGGGATGTTATTATTTATTGACTTATAACAATAAATAAACTATTATTATTATTATTATTATTATTATTAAATCAAAAAACGTCTGACGATTAGATATTTCTTACACGAGTTCAATATGATATATATTGCACGCCCCGTCTGGTGTTGGCCTGCAGCAGGAGTCACCGCACAAATGTATAATATGAACAATGAACGTGTACAGTAGTATCAGTTATCGTGACGTGGAATGTAATTTAATTGAAAACAAAATGCCATAAATAATAATAGCGATGGGATTTAATGATCTCCGAAACACATTTTTTTTTATGCTGTTTTCATTCATACATTTGTACATTCCAATTAGCGTAAACCCTTTCCCACGATGATTTTGCTTTCTTTTAGCGAAGACAAATGTAAAAAAAAACATAAAAAATAAGTCTCCGTCTGCGATACTCGAGTAATTTATAGTACACGTGTTCGTCGTTGTTAATTTGACATAAAAATACAACACATAATATTAAAATTATTATAATTATTATCACACGAGACGAGATCGAATCTTCAAACGTATAAAATCACACGCGGCCGTTAGGCGTTAAGTATACCTAAGCTGTAATTATAAGGGAGGGGGCACGTGCCCGAGTGGTTAAGAAACGCATAGTTATAACTTATACGTTTTGACTGAAAACGAATGGTATTATTTGATCGGAAAATCTTATAACGTGCAAGAAAAATATTACTTACAATTTTAAAAAGCTACTAAATGTTAGTATATATTTGTCAATTGTTAACTGTAGGTAAGTAAGAGTACTAAAAAAAACCATTAATCCTTAAATAGTTATAGTTACCTAAATCATTTATAGCAAAATAAACTATTAATAAAAGTTTAAAAATGTCAATACTTTTTTTTTTAAATATATCCCCCCTCCACTGTCCCTATCATCCTCAATCATGAATGAAATTAGTAACCTAACGTTATATGTATTATGTGTGATGGTAAATAAAGAATAATTAAGAAATTGATGATAGTCCTTATATAATTAACAATGTGCAGTGCCCGAACCCGAAAAGAAAGCATCTGGTTACCATAAGTTAACCGTGGTTATTAAAATATGGTTATCATATTATACAAATAAGGTTTAAAGGCGCAATTACACAGCGACTGTCTCCGTAATCCACGTTGACCGCGTAGTTGACCCGTTACCACAATATACCAAAATATAGTTGAAAATATTCAACTGTTCCACCGTTGGTTAGGTGGTTTGACAAGTGAAATCATTTTATCTAAATATTTTTTTTATTACCTATGTAAATTGTATGCCAGCCGCCGGGGGCGCAAAAATTCTAAATAAGTCGATGGCCCTGTTACATCGGTTACAATATTATATCCTTAGTCCTTAGTTAATTCAATAATACCTATATAATTGCGTATACGACTCTGCAGTATCTAACAATATTACTATCGCGATGGATCATGAACGCACTCGCGTGGAAAAACTTATAATGATAACGATAAACTCATATAATATAATAGCGTAAACCCCTTTTTAAAATTGTGTAATTGCCGCGCGTTTAACAGTCTGCAGTCGCCGTTACCGTTTAAAATATTCCATACGTCATATTTTATATAAGCGAGCTCGTTCGACTGATCGTTACGATTGTGAATTATTGTGATAATTCAAAAAACATATTTTATATACGTCTACGAATAATGAAAACAATCGCAAATACACGTACCTAACTACATAAATACGCGCAGCACACGTACGCGGTGGTATTTACGTTTTAATTGGCAGTATGGAGGGAAAAAAAATAAGTGTATATAAATAATAACGTGTAACGTATAACGGCGCATAAAAAAAGGTCGACAAATGTTAAACTTTACCGTTATCGAGTTTCCCGTAATAAATCGTTTTCGCGGCACAAGCCGTCGACAATCATCGTCCGATATGTATGCGGATCGGGGGCACTTCGACGCGACGGGAATATAGTCATAATTATTATTATATATCGTAATTGGCTTCCCATTAATAATATTACAGTTCGAAACATATAATTAAATTCACTATAAATGAGTAAATGCCGACGACGCGGGGTAGTATTCGTATCGTACTGCAGGTAGGTTAGGCACTTACGAGGCGTCCGTCTGTATATAACCCACTTAATTCGTTCAATTCTGATTTTGGAAATCGTTCCCCAGACGGCCTTTGTGGCGGCCGTCGCGTTGGTATTTTTCACGTCAACACGGCACGGTAAAACATAAACGGTCTTTTGAATATTTAAGTGACCGATTTGTAGGGAAATTAAATAATTTATTTTAACGAAGTATTTATGTATATCGCGGTGTATTTCACGTCATGTCGTAGGGACACCGAGTCAATATACACTGAAAATAAGTAAACATATTAAAGAATTCTCGAAAAACAGTCATACGAATTGCATAGTGTTTAAAATTTAAATGCACAAAATTAATAATATAAATAAATAAACGTGACCATGCGAAACTATATAGCCCGGGGCCGGCGGTTAAATATAATTGGTGCCCTGGACCATGATGAACAATATTATGCGCCCCCACCCCCTTCCACAACCAAATAAACATTAGCCGTTTTGTTTATATAACTTCTGTTACAAAGGTTATTACTTTTAAGAATTATAAAAATAATTTTAAATAATCAGATTTAAAAAAAATTTTATGCTCGAGCACGTATTTGACCCAAAGAGGAAGCACTATATATTATTTTATTATAGGATAATATTATATATAATATATTCATTATACGTACCTGATGATACATCTAATGTAAGACACTCAAAAACTATTAACTATTTTGAAATATTTTTTTACGTAACTTTAAAGCGTTCAATATTTTCTAAAAATAATATATTTTTTTACTATTCTTATAATTTTTAAATTATTGGAGTACTTCGATACATAAATACCGAATTTTTGACAGGTTATTGCTTATGAGTTATAGTAGTATTTACAGTTTCGATTAGCGAAGTGGTGGTACAGCGGTATACCTACCCCTCAAAATGTTTGTCCACTACTCCGCAAGTCTAAACATTAAATACTATAATTTACAACTATTATACTACTTTTCGGAAATTCGATTTTCATAGGTCGAAATACTCCGAATTATATTATGCTCTTCGGAAAATGAAATTAAAAGTATATGTATTCAATAAAGTAAAAAATGCAATTTTTTTCCAAAATCGTGTTTTGTGACCACTTACAATTATGTAAAAGAAATATTTTCAAAGACTCGAGTGCTTTTTTGAAACAACTATGAGTGCCTTGTGTTAAACGGATCACCCCGTATATACAATATACATGCATATTATAATTTGTATACACTAAAGTACAGTCTACATACCCATAATAATACAAAGGAAAGAGAGGAAACTTTATTCTAAATAATAATAGTACAATACAGGCACGGACTTAAATAATATATGCGCGAGACGATGATAAACGAAACCAGATCATTTTGTGAATTTAATAATCATAATAAATAACAATATTATTGTAATAAAAAAATTATATGCACACATATTATTATACACACACATATATATATATATATATATGAAAACCGGTTCGATACTTCCATAGCTGTGGTCATTTACCGACTATACGGTCGGACGTCTAAGTGTTTATCTATGCATAACTATTTTAATTACTTTATATACCACTCGCGCCTGTGCTCGTGTGCGTGCGTGGCTGAGTTAAAAATCGAACACCACCTAAGGTACCATACCTACCTACACGAAAATTGTATACCATCAACCACGACGGCTACAATATCATTATATAATGCATACATAGTGTAACAGGATTACAGGAATCACCTGACACAGATGAAATAACTTTAGTTTTTTTTTTTTATACATAATTTACAGAGGCTGCACGTATAGTTTAACATTTTTTTATTTTTTAACGCTGAAAATAACAATTTTAAATCCGATATAAATTTTCGTAAAATCTAAAAGATTCGTAAATCTGTTTTTTAGAAAAATGTTGACCGTAAAAAACATTTATTTAAGTCATGATGTGGTTTATTTTTATAATTTTTTTTTAATATAATTTTCTTTGTTAAGTATAAAGTTGATCTACTTGTAAAAAATTTTTAAATTAAAAATGTTTCAAAAATTTCAAAAAATTTTACTCTCAGTATTTAAAAATAATAAAATGTTATATTTCACGTGTAACGGTTACACCCTGTATACACATATATAGAGTGCTGACAATGACTACTACACAGTCGACACGCATACACACCGCCTTACTACTTCTTACTACTACTTTTTACTAATACTATAGGTGGGTACAACCGCTATATATGTAGGTACAACTGCTGAGTACCATTTTGCTATAGTCTACGACTATATAATTACGTGAACAGGAAAACAATAAACACTCGGCGCTAAACAGAATTAATACTTTTCGTCCGGACGATTAAACGCGAGTTATTTACACACGTCGATGCGTTTAATCATCATCGGCCTGCAGTGCGCCATAAGTACTCGCTAAGTTATTATAATATAATATATTATTATTAATGTCATTACACTCGTCCTAAACGCGATGAGAAATAATATAAGCACATATTATTATTCTTATTAATATATTCATACAACCACAGAGTTTACATTCGAATACGATGATACACACATATTATGCTGCAGTGGTATAGTTCGGAGGGTGTCGTCTATGGCTCGTAGGGCGCACAACTAGACGGGGACCAGGGGGTGAGGGGCTAAGTCACGAACAACACTTGTCATGGATGATAATATAGTAATAAGTACTAATAACTAATAAGTCGCGAAAAATGTTTTCTTTGAGGAGACGCATAAAATTGGCTAGGTATATTATGCTGCAAGACTGTTTCTCAAATGTTGTGAATGCTAAGCATTTATTATACTATCGAAGAAGTGTCCTGATGCGATACCTACCTACGTATTATTTTTCGAACGAGAACAAATCTTTTTACCGTAAAATATAACACATCATTTTTTTTTTTTATAAACAAAAATTTAACTTAAAAACTTCTGATAAAGTAATAGGTTGGTTATTTTTAATCGATTATAAGTGGTGGTGACTGGGGGACAGAGTCCTCGCATCACTTACAATCAATAATTTAGCGTAGGTACACCCAAGTAAATAATTACGACTATACGACCACTATAGTATGTGGAAACCTAATCTATAATATTGTAGCACACCTCTAATTTTTTTTTAAACAATTTTATAACTATCCGCGATTGCACATTTTCCGATTTTTGAACCACATAATTGAATTTAGGGGATGTTTAATATCGTATATTCCGGAACGAAGTTGCACATGCGACATGCAGTGATCTACCCTATATAAAAGTTTTTATATTCTTGAATTCGGTTAACTATTCAAAAAAAAAATATCATTAAAAAAACAAATTTCAATAACTTTCAAATTTATTATTCGTTTCGTGTATATATAGGGGCCACCAGTTTCGATTAAATATCTGACCGAATTATTGAAAATATTACGCAATTGCGCTATGCATAATTAAATGGTAATTATTATTATATTTTATATTTTTCATTGATACATTTATTTTTATGTACCTATATATAAATCGTACATTATAATACTTAATAATATGATAATAATATGATACTTTCTAAATAATGATTGAATGATAATAGATGGCTGCACACGAGTACTCTACCGACGTCTGTTTCGACAACGAAATGATGCACAATATACTATTATTGTTCTTGTTTTTCGTAAATTTTAATTACAACTAGATACGAGTTACTCTAAGAATACCTTTGGTAATTTTAATCGTTTTAAACGTAATAAAAATAGAATAATTAGCAACGTCTGATACCAGTGTATAATATTATATTATAAGTCAATATTCAATACTGGTTCCGTATAGTAGGTACCTAATACCTATCTCCATAGATTAAATCTGAGCACAAATAAGTTATACAATTAAAATGCTCTTTGCTCATGCGGGCAAAATAAAAGGCGAATAAAAAGTCATGATTAATTATTATAGTTGATTGTCCAGAAATTAAATTTAAACTTGTTTTCAACTTACACATTTTTATGAAAATATTAAATCTGAATTGGACAACGCAATGGTATTGTTTAATTGAAACAAAATTTAATAAAAGTTAAGCTTTCTATTTATACAACGAGATAATAATGTTCCCAGAATATTTTTTTTAGGTCTTTGCTACAAACTGGATTTGTGTTAATTTTTTTAATATTCGAATTAGTTTTTAAATTTTTTTAAATCACTGTACATTTTTGTTGGTTAACTACAAATGTAGTTTGAACGTTTAAACTGTTTCAAGTTGATATGTAATAATAATATATTATATTCAATTGTTTTATATAATTAATGTTTTAAAAAAAATTCCCTAATAAATATATTTTAATTATTCATTCTTATCTATAAAAATACTAGAAAAAATGCATGTTTTCAAGGTGGAAATTAATTGTTTACTATTTTAATACACTTGAGCAGCAATAATTATTATGTAATTATTATTTCCTTGATAATATCCCATTTTAAGGTGCACACAATTTAATTAATTATTTTTATAAGATTAATTATAACGATGAAAATTAAATGCAAAAGTGGCCAGCGTTAATGTTATTTTCTATTTTTTTTTCTCGCGTAATGGTTATTTTATGTAAACGTGTTCAATTTAGATGCGTGTTTTCTATTTTATTCATTTTACCCATAGCCAAATTAGATAATTAAATTAGTAGTTAGGAGGTAGTGAGGTACCTACGAGTATTGTAGCACAATATGGGGAAATAAAAAGAATATTATTGTACGTATTTGTTTTCTTTCAGCAATTATACATATCAAACGTATAAAAGACAATATGTTTTGTGCACAATTGCGAATCTAATTAATATCATGATGAGTGCAGGTGACAGCCGTTTAGAAAGACATTTTAAGTTTAAAATTTAAATGAACAGGTACCTAACCTAACCCCCTAATAGCACTGACGCCGTCATTATTATTATCATTGTGTGTGTACTGTTGTGCGTATAGCGTATACAATAATATAATAATAAATGAATGTATTAAATAATTTCACCGGGCAACTCGGCGCAGACCAACAGCATGTCGCACGTCATGTGACCGTTTTATTTCGTTCGCGTGACGATGTTATATTATTATATATTTTTTTTCTCTTTACATCTTTCATTGGACTAGTGCGTCGGAAATTGACAGAATCCCAGGCATGCGGGTCGCCGCAAATGCGTCGTCGACACATAATATAATAATAATATTGTACTATTTTTGAGCCAGTCCGTTTTACATCGAAACCCCCTACAATGTAACGGACCGAGTAATTTTTCATTTCTGAACACGATTAACATTTATTTTTTTTTATATAAGTAATAATATCATCATCATCGCACACAGCGACTGTAATAATAATAATTCATCTCGTTTGTTGGCCATGTGCACGCGCAGACGCCGCCGCCGCCGACGCCGCCGGAGACACCTATATCCGCGCCAAACCGGCGGGAAAAAAATATTTGCCAGTCGCGCGAATGAATGAATGATGGTCACATGATGATGATAATAATAATAATAATAAATAATATAGTAAGTTGTTGTTGGACCTTGAGAGCGGGTCCGATCTCGGCATGCACGGTTCGTCTTTCGGCGTACAATAATAATATTATTATTATACTTTTCAAAAAATATTTCAACGAACTATTTAAAAAACAATATTAATTCGAAAGTCGGAAAAAACGACCACTGTTTACTCTATTTATATTGTTACCTGTTGGGTACCTACCCCCTCGTATCTAAGCCTTGTATACCTTGGGGTACCTTGTTACTGCATATACGATTAAACTTGAACAACGAAAAAGAAAAAATTAAGAACACAACTAAACGTAAAGCACATCATATAATTACAATTTTAAGCCAATATGGAGGATGAAATGGATAATTATTATTATAGCAGTGTTATAGGAAATTTTGTACATTTTTTTAGGTGGGTTTTTCGGTTTCATAATTATTTTTCGAGATTTTAATATACATATAATATATCTTAAGTTTTGTGCGAAAATATACTGATAAAAGCTCGATTTAAGTCACACAAACGTACACTATATAATTGATTGCACAGTAATGAAATTTAAATTCTTATTTGTGGTTGTTTTCGGGATTTAATAATTCTTCGTGTTGATGATATATTAATATAATAATAATATTCGAACGTCATCAGTTTCCGTCAAAATTGATCTTTCCATTTCCACCGTTACCCTTTTACCAGACAAATTGGGAAAAATTACATTCCTTTTTCCGGCGCATATAAATTATGATAAAGGTTCTTACACATTTTGAGATTCCATTTACGTTAATACTTAATAGAACAGCTGACTATATACAGTGTGATAACATAAATTGCAAAAAAATTCAAAAATCAGTTACATATTATATAGATTCATACGTTATTGAAACCCATTTGAAGCTAGAAAAGTATCATCTATGATGTTCATGAATAAGTGCATAAGTCATCGACGTAATAATAGTAATATAACTAAATATCAAATACCTAATACTGTAGATAATATTATATTGTGCAGTATTATTTTTAATGTGCACACGTTGACAAACGTATTTTAATAATGAAATTCAATATGATTTTACCATAATATTTAATTATCGTAGTTTAAGTGATCAATAATAAGTTACCTCGTTGTTTTTCTGATGATGTTATGATTGAGATTGTCCAGTAATATATTTTTATATAATATATATAAACAAATAATTAGTATATTTTCAATTCTGTAATTATTTTTAAAATAATAACAATATAACCATGTATATAACAACAATATAAAATAATTAAACGTATACTGTTATCTATTAGATTATAACTGAATATTTGTATTTCATTATATAGAAATATATTAAACCTATAGGTACATTTTATCAAGCCTTACGGAATTTTTATATATCAAATAAGAATTGACTGAATGACTGTAAATGGTAGGACAATTAGTAATTAGTATGAAAAAGAGTAAATTACATGAATATCCGAATTTGAATTAATCCATTATCTATATTTTCATATTTTTATAACTATTAATTATTTAACTTGTATTTATATCCTTTTTATTAATTTTTTTTTTTAAGTACACTAACAAATTTTGGAAAATATTATTTATGTGGCATTTTAATAGGAAAATAAATTGTTCATAGTATTATTAGTTAAATTGTAGTATTAGACATTTACGAAAATGGATGATTCCTAGAATGTAAAATATAGGTAGGTATTTGAAAGTGCCGGAAAGAGGAAGGTCGTTTTCTCTAATTTGGCGGAAAATCGTACTAAAAAAAAAACCGGAAAAGCCAATTTTTTGCAGAAACCGCTGACGCCCCCCCCCCCCCCCCTGTTCAAGTCGACAAATATAAAAATATACATGATTATATATTATGGGCTATTCGCCAATTACCACTTATCGCCTGTTGTACCTCGTTCAAATCGTCAAATTCGGTCAAAAGTCGATACACGCACAATCGAGTAAATTATATTTTTACTGTTTTGATATTTTACAATCGAACTTTTGTGGTAAATATTATAAGGGACACACAAGGCTGAAATTACGGACCGATTATCGCCACAGCTATAACACTTTGGACGTTCTAAATAAAACTTTATTTATCCAATGCGCTTATCTCCGGACACTTTGTACCTTCTATACGGTCGAAATCGTGTAATAATATTTATAAATAATTTATATACGTATAGACTACAAGGACATTTATTTTCTGCGGTTAGACTAAAATAATTAAAAATGTTACCACTACATAATTTTACGAAACTCCGTCCGATATATTATTAAAATAGTCGTATACTATATACCGAAAGTCCGAAAAGGATTTTATCCGAGGATTAGTTGGGGCTGGCTGGTCGGTGAGCTGGTAATAACTAATAAGAGGACAGGGTGCGAGCGGTCACCGCAACGACAGATAAAACAATATTCACTGTGCGTATATAAAAGATCAAAGACTTAATGCGTAACATAACGTTTTGTGTATTTATGTGAATTAGACTATTACTGTCAGACCGGTGTATTATATTATAAATAATTATTAAACTTCGTTAAGTCGTCTGGCAAGTATTGCGTAATACACACGCAGAGTTTGAGTGTGCAGAATGCCGATCGTCGGGCCGCCTTTTTATACCGTAAAGTTAAAATTGTTACCACTACATAATTTTACGAATCTCCGTCCGATATATTTATAATAGGCGTACACTATGTACCGAAAGTCCGAAAAGGATTTTCCCCGAGGATTAGTTGGGGCTGGCTGGGCCGGTGAGCTGGTAATAACTAACAAGGGGACAGGGTGCGAGCGGCCTCCACAACGACGGATAAAACAATTCGCTGTGCGTGTATAAAAGATCAAAGACTTAATGCGCAACATAGCGTTTTGTGTATTTATGCGAATTAGACTATTACTGTCAGATAGGTATATTATATTATAAATAATTATTAAACTTTGGTAAGTCGTCTGGCAAGTATATTGCATAATACACACGCAGAGTGTGAATGCGCAGAATGCCAATCGTCGGGCCGCCGTTTTATACCGTAAAGTTAAAACGGGAATACACACACGGTGACCCACTCTATATAGTACCTATACGAGTACGCATTATATATATACATTATATCGTATACTAACCTACATAATAATATATCGTTCGGGAATTATATATTATACACAACTGACGCCGTCTAAACGCTTTGCAGACGATGAACATAATAATATATTATTATCACAACACGCGTAGGTGTATAATTGATATACTATTACCTATTATAATTTATTTTAGTGCGAATGTTCTTTATTATAATATATTTTCCTGAATTATCGATAATAAATCGGACGTGGTGCAGAGTGATAATATTGCTGCTGAGACGCTCGCAGCGGGGCCTCCCATAGACCGAGACACTATTTTAAAATGACGAATAATAATAAACAAATACTTAATAAATATAATAGTGTCTTCGTCACGTGCGTTTCCGGGAACAAAGCCATTGCCAGCTTGTGCGTTCTATCTCTCGGACAGAGATGTCTCAAGGACGTTTCTGTGTGCGCACTTGTGAGTGAACATGTGTGCCAGTGTGTGCAAAACAATGCACATTCCTCCGACAAGTCCGGTTTGGACTTATCAAAACTAGTGGCCGGAGGAGGATGGACCGCCGGGAGAGAGACAATTTATATTATATAATATTATTTACATTAGCAATAATTCACACTTCTCGGAAAAGACTGCCACAACTCAACATTCATAGTTTTGAAAAAATAAGCTATTTGAATTTTAAGATGCTGCAAACGGTCATTTATTTCAAACAAAATGTACCAATCTTTTGTCAATCAAACTGTTTGACCTGATAACGCGATAAGACTTCTGAAAACTGATTTGAATACTCGACATCAAATAGGACACTTTTTAAAAATGTTGTTCCTCAAATTTTGCTTGAATATTTAAAATATATGAAATTGTATAATATGTTGATTGTATGGAATTTAAATTAAATATCTTAAAATATGACCTGATCGATCTCAAATAGACTTATCAACAAATTCAAATCAGACTAAGATATTTTAAAGTGTTTTCTTTACCCATATGCATTTGAAATAAAAAAAATTTCGAATACTTATACAAATATAGGTATACTATACAATAATACGACTTGGTCAAATATTATGTAATAATCTCTTAAACCCCAAAAGTTAGACTTAAACCCGTTTACAATATTTTAGTGAATGTAAGACTACATTGTTTTGAGAAGTTCAGGTGGTAAAACATTTCTACTTGAAAATACAAGACTGATTACATATTTCACATTCCGATTGCAATATCAAAAATAAATTATGAAATACAATACCTCCACATCTCTAAATATTGCTGTTTTCCACTAGACATGTCGCACGAAAATTATTTTTATTTAATCTGTAAGAACGCCACTAATCGGAATAAGGCGGTATTGGATTTTGACTTCAGTAATTTTCGATAAACTAAAAAACGTGCACTGCCATAAAGTAAATAACATGACTGTTGCTTAGAAAATTAGCTACAAATTTAATGATACAAATATTCAATACTGACAAATATTTTGGTGGAAAAATGAAAAATGTATTGAACGTAACGTTCTTGAAAAACTGATGAATTTTGAGTTGTGGCAGTCTTACTATCACCCACGCACCCCCCTCCCCCACGTCTGTATCATTAACCCAAACCTACCGCGGCGCATAATGAAAAATAACAACATCAACAACAATAATGACATCACGTGCCCGCGTATACACGATTAATAGTGTTTGTATCGCGGATCGTAAAATCTCGAAAGGGGGTCCCTTTTTTCGTAAAAGATATTGTTATATTAATACCAGCTGATCCTGCACGGGGTGCGTTGCCCGTGACAAATTAAACTATGCTCGTGGATTCACCCCATCCCTGACACAGTAGGTAATACATTTGGGTAGTTTCGACCAAATATAAATTTTAAGACTCAAACAATATTCGTCCAATCACAATATTACTGTTTTATTTTCTGATACAAATGAGAACCCTATAATTTGTTTTTCGTGAGGTAATGAGCCAACCCTCAGCCACTCTTTATGATGCAAAATTTAAATATTGTTATTTAAACCACTCCGCTCTTAAAAATATGAATTTTACACTTATTAATTTCAGACATATTTTTTATGTAAACACAACTACTTTAAATATAAATATAAAAATACCTATAATCATTGTAATTGTGTTCATAAGTATTTAATTTTAAAATTTGTTTTTTTTTTAAATATAATATTATGTATAAACATTTTTATAACTACTAATATTATAATAGTAATATAATCTGTAGGTAACCCAATCACAACAATTTGAAGAAACAAAAAAATATTCGATTTTTCACCAGCCAAAACTAAAGTCATGTGTGACTGTGTGAGCCACCCTATAACAACCTGCAGGGGTTGAAAAATAATCTACCCTCCAAGTCCCAAAGAATCTATCGATAATATAACTTTTACTGAAAACGATCCAGTAGGTTTAGAGTCTATATAGGACAAACCACAAATATATTCCTACAAAAAAATATTCGATTTCCGTTTGCTGAAAAAAATCCATGTGTAGTGTGAGCCCAAGTTAAACACGCAAATTTTCGAAAAACCTTTCTTAGTGCACCCTAGGGTGAGCTCACATTGCGACCATTGCGTTAGTACGAATAAGTACCGTGCAGAAGATTGCAAGTCTGTACCTATCATGGTTTTGACTTTTGGCCGTACGTCGATTAGCCGATCAGGGCATCTATTTTTATATATTATAAGCAGCCGATATAAATGACCACGGAGAGTGCGTTTATGATCGAAATTTTTCGTTTTCACCGCCACAGAATATCCGCCGCCGGTACACAAATATCTCATCGAGAGACGCGGAGTCGATACCGTTACGCTACACACACGCTTCGATGTCGTAAGAAAAAAATAATGACCATGTGTGGTCGAGACTATAGAACAATAATTTTCGTTCATTGTTTAGCGAAACGTTTTTGTCGGCGGTGCGCATTCCTTGGCGACCGCCGCCGAAGTTACATTATGCGCAGTGCGCACGTATATATCTTAATAAAAATAATAATAATAATAATAATATGTAAGGCTTACGTATATAATATAATAGTATTATTATTTTCTGACACAAAGTCGAATCCAATAATCTTGATTATTATGTTACCGTCTTGTATATTATATAGCTACTGCAGGCGTAGGAGGGCCATTAAACCGCGACAAGGTAGCGCAGCACAATTGCGAACAATTTCGCACGTTCGCATGAATCATATTTAGTATATACAGTTTAGGTATTATTATTAAACACCATTTTCTCACTGTACTTCGGAGATGTGAAGTGAGAAAAATGGTATCAGAGCAACAGTTGATGATGGAAAACCGTCGACCACCGAGGTCTCTCGAAACGAATTTATCTGATTTGGATTTTTATTTTTACCTCTGTGGTCTATGGACTATGATGATTCAGATGATTCGTACTATTATTATTATACATTATATTATAATCTACAACACCTTATTAGGCGGCCAGTGGATTTGTATGGGTATCTTACACGCCCACCTTCAAAAATTAATTATTCACTAATTAACGCGTTTTTTTTCGCGAATATGCGTAAACCAGAAAGAGCGGCACGACACGGCCCTGGACGCGTGTGCGCGTGCGCGGCTATTTATGAATCGTCACAAGTGGATTTTGCCAGACTAGTATCCCGAAAAATGAAAACCGGTCGATAGCCGTATACTATGATGACCGGTTTTACGGCGATCGGATGAGTTGAAATTATTTGATGGTGGAAAAAAAAAATTCCTACTTAATTTTTTCGCCTATTATGGGGTAATTGAACGCATAAAACTACTATAGATACGACGAGGTCGCGAAACCGTCGACGGCGCATAGTGTTCAAATACGCGAGCACGCTCAACGTCCGTGACGTGAGGACTACGCTGTATAATATTATACAATTGTCCTAATGGTCTCTAGGACGAGCTGTGGCGCTCTGTGTGTGTGTGTGTGTGTGTGTGTACGACGAAAATTAATTCAATTATTTTATAATAAGCGATTTCTATTCAAAACGACGTTTAAATGCAAAGCGTCGTGTGTATATTATCGTACGGATAGGTATAAACATAATATACATATATATTTGTGTGCGAGTACATAACCGGGTATACGTGAAATAATGATAGGTATCTGGTATAATGTTAAACCGGGGAGATCGTATAATAATATGTAATATTATAGGGTTTAAGATATTCTTTCGATGCACGCGCTCGCGTCACAGTCTTATTGTATTATTATAATCTATTATATTGTATTATTGTACATTTGTGCCTTTGACGACGACGGCGGCGGCCGTTCTGTGGAAAAAATTGTTTTTCTAACCACTTTATAACATTCGTATAGGTCTAACCTATTTACCTAAAAATATCATTTTTTAAATGTTTAATACCTTCTTGTAAGGTCGTCGCGCGACTGAGCATGACGAAAAAAATTACACGTTTTTCTTGCCCTGTAGGCGCGAAAAACGAGCGAATCGTTCATAAATCAGTGTCCCTCGTGTATTTTCGCGCCAGAAAGAATTATTACTGTTTGTATATTGTATTATTTATTATTAAAATTTATTGTTTCGTAAAATGTTAATGAAATACACGCGTATAATACCGCTGCGTACACGATCCACTCGAAATATTTCATAATTATATTTTAGTCGAATGTACAAATTAAATTTCCCGTTCATTATATTAGGATTTTGTATATTATAATATACCCACCTGCTAGTTAAAACTCTGGCTATTATATACGATAGTTAATCGCAATTTGTGTTCCTACCCTAAATATTTCTATGAGATGAAGAAAATAATCATTTAAAAAAAATTTGTACAGGCGCGTGGTATGTAAATTGAATTTCCGTGCAGAGTATAAAACGCACATAATATACCGTCCTATATGTATAGTTTATTGACGATTTTACACATTATTTTATCAAATAGACAAGCGTGTAAAATGCATAAATATATTAGAACGGATAAAAACGAATTGAAAAATGTTCATAATTAATAATTATAGAAGGTAACTAGAACAAGTTATTGGGGCCAACTTGTGATTTAAATTCCATGTAAAATCATAATTAGACTTTTACTACTATACTTACCTATTATTCATAATGAGCCAAAATATTTCGGTAACGACCAAACTGATCGAATGTGCGTTTGGCCTTCAGCTTTAATCAAACAACTTATACGTGATAGAAAACTATTAGGTATGTACTTACGTGTATTTACTTCGGTATTATAACTATATTAACATAAATACGAGATCGTGCAAGAGGAACAAGTTTTTCGGTTATTTACACCGAAAATCGTTTTTGCATTCAAATCGATAAATTGATATCGTGAAATTTTAAATGATCTTTTACCAAAAATGTCTGTCCATATATTATATTATTATCACTAGTGCAGTCGACTAGCAGGGGCGCACACTAGTTGCCTCTCGAAGTAAAAAAGGTCAATCATTTTTATACGAATTGCCTCCCGACTATATACGAGTGGCCTCCCGTCGTACCCTAAATTTTATAGTAAACGAAAAAAGTCTGGTACTAGTTGCCTCCTAATATTTGTAGATACCTACATATAAAATGATCAAATATTTTTTTGTATAAATGTCGTATATTATACTTAAGAGTTAAGACTAATGTTTTTTAACTGAAATATATATATTTTTCAAAAAACCTAATGACTTCATATAAATCAATTTATATTTAAATGTTATTTATATACATGACACATATTATATTAAAAATAGTTAATATAATTTAGTATTTCTGAATTAAAGTTCTTCTTCTTATTCTCACTTAGTTAGTGATAAAGTTTATGAACCACTACTTAATTCTATACGGGAAGTAACTAGTGTGAAAATTCTTGTGAGGCTACTCGTATATAATTATGAATTACCTGGTCATCGGAGGCAACTAGTGTATATAAACCTTTTTATTTATACGATAAGGATGGGAGGCAATTCGTATATTTTTGGAGGCAACTAGTATGCACCGGACTAGCAGACAGGAGAACCTGCGTCTAATCAATCGGGACTAATAAAGTCTTCGAAAATCTCTCTAAATCTGCAGTGGCAGAGATAATGTACCTTCGGGTAGAGTAATTATCTACTATATTGAGGCCAGTCTAGACCTGGATGCATATTTTTTATCCAGGAAAAAATGTACCGGCTTAATATTATCGTATAGGATTAAATCGAACCGCGTTGAACCGTTTAAATCTGCTGCAGGAGGAGGAGGAGGTGCCCGGAAGTGCTACGATTTATCGACATGGATATCCGACATCGTGACGACGATCTATAGTCGTATGCGAACGGTTCGCGATCGATTGTCGATTCGCGTCACGCTCTAGACATGCCATGCGTTAATTGTATACGATTTAAACGTTCTCGCGATTCGTATAATATGGTATAATATTGACATTCACGTCCGCGACCATAATATCTTATCATTTAATAATAATATAACGTACAATGTATGCGAACCGGAGCACAGTGTAGTGTACTATATAATAATGTTATATCTTTCATGGGTCTCCGCAAGTTCAGTGCGGCGGTTCTCGGGAAATATATAGGTAGGTATTGAGTTCACGTAGAGCTAAATATATTATACTTCATAATATTACGTTTACGGTATAGCACACCTAAACAGTTGTATATTCCTACGCGAAATATCATAATACATATTATGATACAATTAAACGAAAAGCATTTCGAGAAAAGTTTCAAATCTATTTTAAGTATATACGTGTCATTATATTGTGGTAACGCGTTGAAGTATGAGCTGAAGGGATGTTATGATCGCGACTTAAATATTGTGTACTGCAGCAGCACTTCAACATTCGGTAGGTACTTAACTACAATAAATATATATGCACAGTGTGTATATTATTACTCTGTGGCGCGTACAGAGTACTTACCTATACATCAATATTTTAAATGTTGTACACATAAACAAGAGCAACGTGTACACAGTAATAATACGTCTTGTTTAATGTGTTTAATGTGTAACAATGGGAACGCGACGTTTCCCCACTCCCACCCACCACCGTTGCAGACTATTGCACGGCAATTCGCGCGTGGGTAGTGTGATGTATAGAATTTTCGAAAAACTTGAGAGGGAAAAAAATCTAAAGCCGGTGCGGCTTAACGCGCGCAGCAGACACCGGAGCGCGAACAATAAAAAAAAAAAAAAATGTCACACATCTCATCTGGCCGGCTCCAAGGCCCTGCAGAGAGTTGTTCGCCGTGTGCGCGTTATTATTTATATAATATAATAATATATTTCTACATGGTCCTATTAATACTCGTTTTGAATGTTAAAACAATTTTTTTGATAGCCGGTGGTGATGTATTAAAAAAAAAAAAAACCGACGACGACTACGACGACGATTATAATGATTTCTTTTTTGGCACTACACGCCGGATTTGTATATATGTACACACACACACACACACACACACACACACACACATACGCGTATATAGTACGTGGAACAAAAGCGAAAATATTTTTTCGGGAATAAATTAGAACCGGCCGCCGCCCGTTTCATTCATTCATTGTTATTTGCACGCAGCATTTCCACGGGCCGCGCATAGTCTGTGTGATAACCGCTGTTGAATGAATAAGTAGACGTGAATAATACGATGAAATATGATAGCCCCGAAGTCCTTTGAATAAACCAACTCACACATACACATACGCACACAAACGCTTGCACGCACGCGCACGACTCATTTCGGTCATTCAACATTCCGCTCGGTCAGATGGTTGAGAAATCGCCCGCCGCCGCCGTCGCCGTTTATTATTATTCTTCGGATCGCTTACGGGTTTTCTTGTCTTTTTTTTTCTGTATAGTTTTGTTTTATTACTTACTACACACGTAAGAATATATTATATATTGTATATGTGTGCGCGTGTATTATTATATTGTCGTTGCTGCAGTGTTGTATTATAGTAGGTAGTATAGGTAGGTATAGGTATATTATATATAGGTATAGGTAGTCACCACGGTGGTGGCTGGTATGTCGTTATAACTATGGTATTGGTATACGGCTGTTGTCCATTTCGCCGGATCGTAAACAACGGATAATACGATTTATTGCGTATATTTTTTAGTATTATTAGCCATATCCTGCATAATATATAATATCATATTCGATACGCGACAACGGTCGGCGTACGGGCGTGACCTAAATCCCAAAGTCTATATTATGCATGTGCAAAAAAATATCACATTCGACAGTGGTCATCGCTCAATCGGTGGCCGATTTTAATATCCGTACAACGAGAACGTCCCGAACGTGCCCTGACAGCGACGGATATCTTGGAGGTCATCATAATATAAGTGCGTGGTGTGCACAACACTATCGGGTTTGGACGATTATATGGGTTTTGGCACGCCGGCCCAAGTTCGTGAACGGAAATATCACACACCTAAACAGTAAAAATTACGGTTTTGAGGATATACGTGATAATTCAATGTTGCCATGACGAGAGGATTGTCAAACAAATCTAAACCGTATATTACTTGGATACACTCTAGCTACTATAACGTATTGGAACACTGGACCGACCTGTTGAGCCAAAAACCTATAAATATATTTCTACGGTCCAGAACAGATCGGTTCAAAACATTCCGATTCGGACCACCCGGTCAGCTGTCAGCTACTCGGTGGCCTGATGGACTTGGACTATCCACCCCACAATCCACAATTTTGAAACAACCAGCCCGGTAGTGTATGGGGGGCACCTTCAGTGGTTTCAGGTAGGGGTAAGGGGTGCTATTGGGCAATTAAGCATGAGTTGTAAAAATAATGAGCTACCGAACAAATAGGGTATGTTTTTTTTTTAAATAATGCCATATACTGCAGGGTGATCCCTTTAACGTAAAACACTTTATCGTTTAACCACCTACTTTTCGTATAATAGTGTCTTACGTTAAATAGATCACCATGTATCGATTACAATACTTACAATCGATGTCCAATTTTCAAGATATTAAAAAAGTGTTACATAAAACTTTTTGAAAAATATTTTACTACTTAAAAATATTTAAACCGTAAAAATACATAGAATTATTTTATATTATCATTAAAAATGGTTCTTGTAAATAAATTAGAACTACAAAGTTGTCTCGATATTGAATAATAATATATGCACAAAGTTCTATAATTTACAATTGTATTAAAGTGAAAAGACTCAAGTCATCGAAAGACAAATGCTCGAACCTCAAGGAAGTATAGCCCAGGAGGGCTCGTCTACTGTTTTTATATTTTGAGAGCACCCATTATGTTTCAATAATTGTTGAATTATAAAACATGTTATTTTTGTGAGAGCGCTAACAGCCATGGAATACCTATAATTATATTGTAATTTAAAAACATATAAATTATTAATTAATATAATTATAATTATTATTTTAATGTGAATAAATTACTATTATTCAAAAATATTCATTTTAATTGCTCTACATTGCGTCGTTATGCTGCCATAATATTATATTCGTATATTGTAATTATTTGTTCGAGAACTGATGGTTGAGGGTGTTAGGAGAGTTGTACTTTGAAGGTTAGATCGAGCTTAATAATTTCAAAGGACGTTAATTTTTTTGAAGTTCAAGAGTCCTCATTCTTTTATTTTTCCAATTCGAGCATTACCGTCGGCCCAAGATGCTTCTTAAATACAGACTTGAAAAATAGTTCCGCAATCGACGAGTCTATCCCTCCCCCCCCCCCCCCTAATCGGACATGATACTGTATGTCCTCCCATAGCCCTGCTGTAATTATGTATATATTATGCGTTTTTTGGTTTAATCGCATGCACGTCGTCTTTCCCCCGAAGACACCGTAGACTTGTATAACCTCGCATGTAAATCGCCCTTTGAACTTTGCAGCCAGAAAAAAATTACGACATGTGCGTGCTACATGTTTTAAATTCATAACGCTCCCGAAGTCAACTTTCAGCGTTTTCACCTGCACTCCCACGCCACACTCTCGCAAGCCATTTGCTTGTTGCGCTTTTTTGGATTTTTACCGCAACATTCACGCGTTGTAAGTCGACATATTTTATTAATCGATGACTGCTCGATCAATACTATAGAATAAATTAATATTGTGCACGAACGTATGCTTTAATACGCACCCTTTTATCGCCGATAAACCTTCGCGATGCGATATATGCATGATTAGACGTCGAACGAATATTTCGTACGATTAAAAAAAATTAACGACGAAATAAGCAACCGGCAACATTGTGTGCACTGTACTTTGTAACGGTTAGTGCTAATAATTATTCAACTCCGCGTGTGTGTGTGTGTATTATCGTCATCGCTGCCAGTTGTGAGCATTGATTTACCGAGAATTAATGCAATCAAAAAATTGTTGTCTGAATTTATTCCAATCAAGTTCGTTGGATAAATACCATCAAAAGTTAACATGATGGCAGTGTCTAATTAAAATATTCTTTAGACGATTAAATACAATTAAATTTTAAAAAAAAAATTTAACATGAAGTAAATAAATGATAGCCAACGATTGAAATACGTATTTGATTTAAAAATAACTGGTTATTGTACATTATAATGGGTAATATAGTGATCTTATATACTGCAATTAACATATTGTCGTTTTCATTGGCTGCAATTTTTTATCCATACAACTTTGTGTTTGACTCGATGGTCAAATTATTATAAGCTTGTTTAGTTTCAATTACGTTAGTTTTTAAGAATATTTATGTATTTAGGTATACTATATTATATTGACTATTTTTATGCTATTTAATGAATTGTAATCAAATTTGTGTTTATAAGTAAAATGTAACACGAACATTTTGATTTTATCACATAGGCACAATTTTTTTTGATACGCTTTTGAAGTTCAAATTTTGACGAAATTGAATGTTTAAATGATTATAGTTAATTAGTTGTAATTCAAAAAAAATTATTCACAGGGGTTTGAATCATTTTACAACAACGTATTATTTACTATACACAATACAACTTTAAAATTACGGTACGTCGAGATTGACTTATAAGTTAATAACAAATAGTATGAAATAATATTATAATAATTAATAGGTATTATATATTCAATTTATTTCGGGCAAAAATTATCTTTTGACTCGATACAGGTACCTATAGGTGTATACACTATAGAGTAAGTACTTTATACTTATACTGCTTTTCATAGAAAAGTTTGAAATGTTCTCGAATACTGAAAATTGTTTTGAATAGAGTTTTGAATTGGTCCGTTAAACAAATATAATTATTATAAATTAAAAATAATCGATCGGTGCCAAGTGATTAGTAAATTTAGTAGTCTGTTCTATAGTTTTTTGTTTACTAGCAACAACTTTTTGTCTACTACGCCGTTATAATAATAAATACGTACCTATATATAATTTAGTTTAGTATATTTTACATAATATTGTTTAGTTTCCAAGACGGTATGGTAATAAATGTTGTTTGTTCACGATGCAGCGTAGCGTTCTGTTTCCCGTCGAGTCGTTTAAAAGCGTGAGCGTTTTGATATTGAACTTGAAATGGCGTAGCCAAGAAAAAAAATTGTAGAAAAAATATATAAAAAAATACACGGAGAGCGGATTGGGAAAATGCCATGATTCTTTAGAGTTGACTATAATAGATAGTCACGTGCGATAGGTACGTATAATCATATTGTTCGACGGTGGTGGTTGGAGGTGAATGTGACAGAGGGTATTTGTAAGTAGTTAGATATTAGTATACTGAAGTGATCCATTAAGATACTCATTATTTCAAAAACAATCAACTTTTAGGAAAATATTTTTATAATTAATATAATAATAATTTTTATAATATTATAATTTTAAAGCGTTCAAATACAAAAACTTTCTAAAAATCATATTTGTACTATTTTTACCGCTGCCGTCTTTTAAATTGTTTACTTTTTTAATTACAAAATACATTTTTAATTACTTATTCAAAAGCAGAATATTTATTTGGAGTATTTCGATGTACAAAAATCGAATTTCAGACGAGTAGTTTATGAGGTATACGATATGAGTTATATATGTACCTATCTAAAGTTTAGTTGAGTTGTTAAAGGCGCGAGACGGGTACCCCGCCAAATGTTGGTCCACTATTAAGACTCCGCTCATCTAAACTTTTAATGAAACTATAATTGTCCAAAATTTGATTTTTATAGATCGAAATACTCTGAACAATATTCGGCTTCGGAATATGCAATTATAAATGTATATGTATCGTCATTGAATAGGGTATGAAAAAAAAATTAAAAACGATGGTGACCAAAAAAGTCTAAAAATGAAATGTTTCCGAAAATGTTGTGACGACTATGAGTGTATATACTGTACAAGTTAACCACTATGCTACAACTCCCTAGTAGTTATAATATATTGTTTTATGTGATGATAATGATATATAAATGTGTAAAAGATATAGTGTTAAATATAGTTAGGAGGCGTTCGCGCCCCGAGATTTAGATTGATGTGAGCGTGTATATATATTATTATTATTATCATAATCCCCTCAAGACCGCGAGACTAAGGATTGCATAATATTATCACACACACTACACGATGTATACATACATTATATCTTTATCATTAATATTCATGCGACCGATGCGCACTATTTTACACGCGTCTAGCCGCAACAGACGCGTCGGCATCTGTCTGCGGACAATCCGAGTAAATAACCCTTTGCCGTACGACTGGCAGCCATTGTACTATATAACATTATAACCTACTACTACTGTCTACTATACTATTATAGTATTATACGTTATTGTTACAAAAATATTTTAATTTAGACGATACGTAATATTCGGCTACTGCTCGTTTTAGTTTTGGTGTTTTTCTATATCTATAGGGCGTATACCTATATGGCTATATAAGACGTGTATAACATAACATATGGTATACTCAGGCACGGATTCAGAGGCGGGGGCTAAGGGGATTTAGTACTCCCCTTCTGGAAACCTTAGGTATATATTGTGTTTTTATTTATATAATCTATTAGGCCAATCGTAATAACTATTTTAATTTCTGTACGAACGGCAACCCTATATATAAACAAAAAATTATTCGTTTTTCTGACATTTTTATAAATTTATTATGATGCGAATTTTGGAAAATCATTTGGCAACCAGCACACGGAACATTTTAAATCTCTAGTTATCGTGGTTTTGGCTCTACGTTGATAACAAATCTGTCAATCGGTGCTTCTTCTATTATATAAACAGACGAACGGCAAATGGAATCGTCTGTAACAAGAGAAGATCATCTCGGCTCGGCGGCGGCGAAAACGTAACCGAAACAGTCGACGGAAAGAAAATTAAAAATAGACATACCGAATCATATAATAACTCTCCACGACAAGACAAATTGCTATATGTGTCCAACGACCACCGCGCCTACTTATGGCCTAAAAACAACCCATTTTTTAAATTTAAGTATCACTTTATTTTGTTGTCGTTTGGACAGCGACGTGGGACAAAAATCATGCAGACCATTATCATAAAAATATAATGCTGTAGCGATCGTTAGTCTTTCAAGTTTAAAGGCGACACACGACCGAGTACACGGCCCATCCAACAACACTCACGGCCGGTAGATTTAGACTTATCTATATGTCTAGTAAATTATATAACGCCAATGGCACTCATTGGGGGATGATGAAAGGGTATGACATTTCACCCCCTATATGATGACAAATTTCATTTTTTCTGTTCAGTACATTAAGCCGAGTAAAATCTTGGACCAAAAGTACAATTGAAAAATATATATATTGGATGGACTCTGTATATGCTCGCAGTGTTCATATTATAGAGAAAAAGTTCAACCGACAATGAGTTAGTATATTGAAAATTAAACGACACAATTACAAAAACGTATTTTACAGTTTTTGTTTTTAAATATTATTCATATATCTTGTATAGAGGATTAATTATTTTTATTTCAGTTATAAATAAACTATAGCTTATAGGTATATTAACGTTTATTTCGATGACTAAATATATTATGTTTATTTCGTTTTAATAAAGCAATAATTGTGATGTTGATTATTGTTGAGTTATTTTTTTTTTGCTTTTCAATTGATTTAACAACCCTTAGTTTTTGACAGATTTGCACCCTTGTATGATGTATATTTTTTTTCCCATCGCTGCAAATGCGTAATCTTCTTGAATCTATCATCAAATAATAAAAAAACAATATATTAAATAGTAAATATAGGTACAACTATTATATGTACATAGCGGTACTTATTATACATTGCCACACGCGTGTTTCGCCTGTAGACATTGAACGCTATATGAATGGTTTTTTTTATTAATATTATTATTATTATTGTTATAGTTTGCTTTATATTGAAACAGTTTTCGTGCGGTGAGTACACAAATTTCAATTAGGCGCATGACCCGTTGAATCTTTGGCTGACGCCGTTGGATAAGACGGTATTATAATATTATTATTATTATTATTTACTAACACGAAGCGTAAATTAGGCGAGTACCATAGGTAAGAGGTGGGGGGAGGGGAATACGGCATTATTTATATAATACATAATGTGATAATGTACAAAAAATAATAATACTTGTTACTTAAACGTTGTATAATATATTATGCAACATTACAACCTATATAATATTATAGGTAGTTATTCTGAAAACGTTGGACAGTGCGTTATTAGAATATTATACCAACATTATACCTAACCTAACCTAACCAATATTATACCAATTTTACGAATCTATAATCTATATAATATATAACATGACATCATTTTTCCTCCCCCCCCCCCTCTCCAGAATACTAACTAGATTCACTTTCCTAGTAATTCCTAGGTACTAGAAAAGATATATTGAAGTTAACAGTCTAATCGTTTTGATTGGTCTAAAAGGTGACGAAGAAGCAATTAGAAAACAAAACACATCATTGTCAAAAACGTATTGTTCATCACTCCGCTCGGAATCTAATATTATTATTATTACTATATGTGCCTAATTCGCCTGATAAAACGCACGCGACGGACAATAATTTATTCCGTACAAATCTGATATATTGACCACCTGCACTTCTCGTGAATAATCAATCATGCGACGACTGTGCAGGACTGTCGGTTGACTTATGGACCTTAATATATTGGTACGTTCGGTCCATATGTTATAAATTATAGTCCATGTTTGTATCGAAAGTTAGTTTTGTACCAATCGCGAATATCATCGATCCATTTATATTCGTAGCGTTTTCCCAGAACTGCTCCTTGTCGAATTTGGGTGGTTTTATTTTCCGAGAAAACTCGGCGCAGGTTGCGAAGTGTTCAATTTTGTGTTCACGGACGACAAAGCTTTAGATAGATACGTTCGTCATAACATAATATTATTATTATTTTAGGAGAAAGCATTAATATCAATATAATAACGATCATTGTGATAATGTATAGATCGCCCTTGTTCATAAAATTCGCGGTTTTTCATCAATGACGTGACGAGTGTCGATAACAACGCGAGATATCGTTCGTAAAACATTATAAAACGTACATACATCGTCAAATTATCATACCTAAGTATGACATATTATATCGTAATTCTAATTTATAGTTATTTCAGCAGTGGCGGAGCCATGGAGTTGTCACCACCCCCCCCCCCTGCGTATTGATGCAAAAAATATATTTATACTAAGTGCTTCGGATACATAAAAAAATAATATATTTGTCATGTGTCGTTATATTTCACCCATTTGACAATATCATTTTGAAGACTGATGTGATCCCCAACCCCACACGTTATATGTAAATTTGAAATACCCCCCCCCCCTCTAAAATAATCCTCGCTACGCGCCCTGATTATTTGTGCGACAAGTTGGATGTACATTTATTGGACAGTTCAGAATTCGAATTGCTATTATTATTATTAACTATTATTATTGCCGAATATTTTTTTTCCGTACCTAAATAGTAGTATAAATATCTGGGAAGGTGGCAGATATTTAAATATTTGTACTGTGGAGCCCGTTGGAGGTTTATGATCTCAAACTCGTATTGTGGTGGTGAGAATTCGGAATTAATACATTTCTTATAAAGTTATAACTATAAAATACGATATATCCAAGCTATAGTATACAGTTTTTGATTGATTGTCGTTAAAAATGACTTAATTATTCATAATACTCATAATATCATTAAAATAATGAGTGTGAAATGCAAATACTCGTTGATTTGACAAAATATTTATTATTCATATTTGTCGACGATCGATAAACTATATAAGGTACTTTTTATATTATATGTATATTGAACCCGATTTCGTGGATTCCAGTAAAATACTGTAATACTGTTTTCGAACTGTATGGGGTTTTGAGCGTTTATTATAGTATTATACTATATCAAAATAATAAAACAAATTATTATAATGTTGAATAAATATTATTAATATTTCGTGCGAATAAAACAATGAATAGAAATGCAAATTTGTAGTGATTTACCAAGAATGCTGATCCCCATTATGTATGGATTTACTAAAATTCTGATTTTTGGAATTTTCAAATGAGGACCTGATTCACAGAACGCTCCTTTAGTAGTTCTAAAAATCTAATATTATGGACTTCGTATATATTTAGAAATGTTAAAAAAACAGATTTCGAATAACTGCATTGTCGAAGAAAAGAAAGGGGGTGAGCATGCTCAGTGAATCACCCTGTATCACGCCTATAGTATTATTGTTTATTATTTTAATATCGGTGCGTGTTCACTTCTCTCTGGTCGTCGCCGAAGACGAATAATTATTATAATAATAATAATGTTACACGGCGGCGGCGGTGGTGGTTCTCTTATCGTCGCGTCGGCCCGTGACGATTAATTAACTCTTTTGGCCTCGTCGCCGCCACCGCCGCCACCGTTTCCATTCAAGATTTATAATAATTTATTATTTAAAATTTACACACGTTAGTCAGTAGATATGATATTATAATATATTATTATACCTCTCTCACATCCCGTCAATCATCCACGAAATACGTTCTTTCTCGTCATGTCCTTACGTATATAGCAATATTTTATTTTATTCCTTTCTTCCTCCTCCTCAGCTACCAACACCTTATCCTACACACAACGGCCGGTTTGATGGGTGACTGGCTTTCTACATTCTACACAATATTATAATGCACTGTACACATATCATCGAGGCTCTCCGGGCTCCCGAAATAAAGGTTTGAAGTCAAAATCAAGGTAAGTAGGTAGGTACCATAAAATAAAAATATTTTCGAATCCTTATAATATTATTGTCACTGGTTGTTATAGTATAATCATATATTATAAATTATAATAATCGTTTACAGTCGGGAGACATAATTAAAGTTACGTAACAAAATGTGTGTTGTGTAGTACTGTTATCATATAAAATCAAAATTAGTGAACTCGTTTTACAACAAATTTTAATTCAAAATTAAAAAATATTCGATTTTTATATGAACAAGTATCTATATATTTGTCATTTTTCTCAATATTTTTTTCCAAATATTTTTAAATACATCTTACACACTTTATATACGTATCTCTGCAGTTTAATTACAAATAATCATTTACAAGATTGGTAATAATATACATTTGCCACGTTATAGTAAGACTAATAAAATATATAGACACAACCACAGTATTATGGGTGTGTAAAAAATCATATACGTAAGTATATTTAAAAAAAGACAATTAAAAAACCTATTAATTCTAAATAAATAACTTATTTTAATACACTAATTTTATCCTATTAATTTCGACGGTTCGGTATAATCACTATTATAATTCGTAATAACAATAATAATAATATTTCGGATGAGTCGTTTTCACCATAATAATAATATACATCTATGCTCGAGTACCTATACATCATAATTATAGACTGACAACTGATTTTTTACTAATACCTACATATCATATCACTGAGTCGGTGTGTGTGTGTGTGTGTGTGTGAGCCATCTCGGATTCAACTCTTCGGGATCTCTCCGATTGTATATTACAATATCAACGCCATGCCTTGTCATCGTCGTTGTATTGCATGTTATATCGAACGTTATTGGTATGCGAGACTAAATATTATTACGAAACACTACGAAACTCGTTTGGCTCCGGTCCCCGTCCGTCCGTCTGGGTCGGACGATGCGCGACCTGCACAGTCCACCCCGTTTCCAGCCCGGACCGCTATATTATGGCTATTATTATTATTAATTTATTATACCGTCGTCGTGTCCGGCGTTTACGACATCGTAGGTATCACACTCGTATTATGTGTATAAACATATGCATCCTATAATATAGGTGCCTATTATCCAGCGCGGGTCGAAGTGGCTCGAAATAATAAGACGTGTCGGTGGTGGAGGGCGGAGGAGTAATGTTAGAATCACGTAAACGCGCCCTACTTAACGTCCCACAATGCATGCACATTTATGGGTTACCGTAACCATAACCTACATATTTTTTTCGGTACTACTCACTACTATTACTATTATAGTGGTAGTAAGAGACGTATAAAGAGACCTAACAGTGTAGTGCTCGACCCTGCGCACCGCCACTTATGGGGCATTTTGGGTGCCGTGACCTACATAATAATATTATAATATATGTATTTATTTCGGAAAAATCCTTCATATCCCTATATGTAGTGGTGCAAATCAATTTTTTTACGGGGGACGGACCTAGAAATTCGCCAGCCAGCCACCTTCGCACTAATCGTCTACAGTTCGAAACATGTCTATTGTCTTTATGTTCATAAAGGAATTCAATTTGAACTTTAAAGGGTTAAAAAATGTCAAATAAAAATGATGGTGAGACGACATCTCTCCCACTTCCAGACTATTTTTTACATAGGCGTTTTAAGAGTCGAGATGTTTCGTCGAAATCGGGGATTAACGATTTAATAATACGGAATACCACTCGCCACGATGCTCGTCGATTGACGCGTTGAACTCTCCGCAAAATATTATTATTTACGTTCTCGTTATATCGTGTGGCGACTACCCAGTGGCGCTGATCCATATTTCATATTATGGTCATTTAACAAAAATGCTGGTACTAGACCCACCTACTAAAAAAAATGTTAAGCTACTCTCGAATAGTGCATTATAATCACGATATACTGCGTTTAATCAATATTAAATACCACTAATGACTGATCACTTATTATCACCCACCCACCCACCTGACCCACAATTTTCCCCAGTTGATATTCGTGTTCGGCGCCACTGTACCTACCTACGATGTGATATTTTGAAGTCGCGCAGCTGTTTCGGCGTGGCAAACGGAACAAGTCTTGACCGTGGTCAAGACTGTACACACATAATGTACATAATATAGCAACTACATATACCTCTTTCATTTAATTAGACAAAAGTCCTTTTGGGAATGTCAAACTTCAAACGCGAATGAATCGCTCATGCCTCACAGCCGTTCTTCGTATTTAAATCGTATATTATAACACCTACGACATAATATTATGAGCGCTTGTTTTTCATTTCGCGACAAAAAACGTGTCCGACTGCACATTTCCAGCGTCGATCTGCTGCTGCGGGAAACTTATATAAATGTATGCACTGGTTTAATTGCATTCAATGCCGTTTGACGTGGCTCCGCCAAAACCGTATCTATATAGTATTTTCACACCCACAGTTTTGCAATCTCATCGGCGTGCACAATATAATAATATTATTTAGACGTGCAACGTTGATTTCAAAAGAGATGATAAAGTTGCGCTATGCGCACTGGTGCGGGGTACGAATGTACAACGAACGTCTTCGGTTTGATAGAGTGGTCGAGTATTATTATAATATAATATAATATGTTATTATTGTATTCGTCGTCTGCCGTTTCCTGTCCCTCGACGCCGAAGGGCCTCCTCTGTGTTCCTTACACGATAGAGGGGAACGTAGATGGAGTGCGTCGTAGTTGATGTTATATATAGTGTTATACTTATATTATATTATCATCATTATTCTTAACGTTATTATTATTCTACGATCCGCTGAAACACGCCGTAATCGCAATCTACGTATATAATATATGCAACTAAAGATGTGTACACATACAATTCAAACTGGAATAACTCGCGGCCCATTATATATTATGCAGTAGCAATAAATGTTTTGGTTCCTAAACGGCCAAGGCCTTTGAAAATTACGACACGACTTGCAATTTTCGTGCAACGAGCGCAGACGACAGATACAACCGAACATAATGCGTCGAAATGTCTCTCATTTTTTAGGTCATCCACAGCGGCTTTCCGCACGCTATTCATATTTCCTATACACCACACGCTTGTACTTTTTGAACACGTAATAGTACAATATTAGCAATGTCGTGTCATTAATTTGTCAATTTAATTAGTTATGATAAACATCCTTCAAATCAAAATTACTATAATTATACGACGGCCGTCCTCCTTTAGGTCTGCTAGACATAAATACCGAATCCAAATCCGACCGACCACAACAAAGTTAGCCTCGCCAACTCCTGCTGACCGTCGACGAATTTAATTTCAAAATTCACCGAAGTCGACCACAGTTGGTCGTAATTTTGCGATAATACATAATATTGACACGCGAATTCGACGACGAATACACGAATTCTCTATATTCATTACCGGTACGGTATATACCTCAATTATACAGGTCCATATCTACTATAGGCACCTGTCGATCTGCGCGTATTTTCTCTATATAAACCACGTCATAATATAATTATGGGTTCTGTGTGTAAATGATGATCAACTCGTGTGAAAATCAATTTACAAAACATATCTATCTATTATCGAATACGGAGTTCGTCGGCGTTTCACAGACTATATTTTGAATGTGGGAACGGTGACCCATCGCGGTAAAGCGTACCCATACACATATATTGTAATGTTCTTTTCGTATCGTATTTTAAATTATATTTTATTATATTATTCGAGACAAATTACTACAGCATTCGCGTTTGCGAAGAATGCGTACATTATAATATTATTATTATGTATGGCGCGAGCTGCAAAGCGGGAAAGACGTCGTATTGTGTTTTTTTTTTCCTTTTTGTTTCGGATCTCGTGAGATTTCTCTCAAAAATGTTAGAAAAACTTACACGCGCGCAATTCAATGTAACATGATGTATAATAATATTATATTATTATATTATCACTATTATCTACGCACACGTTTCGAAAAAAAAAAATTATGTATGTCCCGGAGTCACAGCACACACACACACACACACTAAAATCGACGTTCTTTGTGTTTAACCGTTAATCAATGAACTACTATTATTAAAATACGTCGTGTGTGTACACACCGCACATGTTGTATAACATAATAGTACGTATATAAGACGCGTGTTGAATAATCCCGTAGCTCGATATTATTATTATTATTATTATTATTATTATTATTATTACTATTATAATAATACGTCTACGCTCCGCGGTCGTCGTTTTCTCCGTCGTCTATAGGTATATTATATTCACCAACACGGCCACCACAAAAAAGGGTTTCGCAACAGATACGTTTTTTCGTCTGCCAAACTTCAAAAATTGACTTCGGTGACTATACAGGGGTTATATACATGGTTTATGCGATGGTCACACCAAATCCTTTAAAATATGATAATACCGGAAGGCAGCTATATATTAATTTACTGCAATGTCATCCCCTCCCCCCCCCCAAAAAAAAACAACTGATATTTCCTAGTCTCATGACTGGCTTAACACTGCAATATTTACACTTGAAAGTAGTTTCGGTTAACTCTTTAATAAGTCGATGAAAATAATGATGTTCCAAAGTCATACAAATTAAAAGAATTATTATTTCCAAATACACATTCCTATTTTCTTAACATTTTCTGGTAGCACTGATATATGGGGGAAATATCAAATAATTAAAAAATGGGCAACGCAGTCCGATAATATCATTTTAATGTATTTTCGTACACCGAATATTATAAATTATAATATCACCATATAATATTATGATACACACGCGAACGCCATCAATATTGGCGCGTGGAATGAAAATAAGATATTATATGAATGAATCATAGGTCATAACACTTGTGTGCCCAATTCAAATCAAGTACCTAACTATTAAGAATTAAAAATATATTTTCCAGCAAATCCAGCAATAATTTTCCCATGGTGATCGTTAACGCACTGTTTGTTATCTCTCTTTGACCCACGCGCACAACATATAGCAAATAATTTGCGTTCAGTAGAACCAAAATAAAATTGTGCTGTTATCTTTAGAATTAGATTAGTAAATTTACCTATTGTCAAACTTACAGCAGAACGCATTCTTATACGTTGGTTTTTATTACGAAAATATTGATTTTTATGAGAGTTTTATGAGTAGGTACCTGCTGATGAGTACCTATGTAAAATATTACAAAAATGCTCATATCTTGATTTAAAATTGAAATATCGTAAAAAAAAGTCAAAGTAAACCTAATTTTAAGTTTCGTAATAGTTCGATTTACTATTATACTATAATCAACAAAAACAGAGGATTGGATCTGCTGAACGCAAATTTGACATGTCATATGGGTGGGTCAGAGAGAGAAAACAATAATAGTGCACTGCAGACGCATTCACTTAAATACCTATTAAAAAATGTATTAAATTAATCATACGATAGTATTCCAATATAAATTATATATTTTTCATAATAATACGTTCATCAATTTTTTAATCATTCAATACCCAAATAATGTTGTCCATTAAACTTCAGTGTCTGCGGCTCTGGCCCACCCGATGACAGCCGGAGGCCCTTCGATATTTATCAATATTTGGAGGCCATAGCAAAATAGGAAAATGTATATTTAAATCACTTACGAGCCACCACGACTCGGACATTTCGAATTATTTTTGAACTTATGACAAAGTCTGGTTTATTCAACACATATTGTGCATATCATTCAAATACGTTCTTGGACTTCCGCGCACACATGTCAAGTTTAAGTGTAAACGAGTATTTTCAAAACTTAAAACTTTAAAGACCAAACTTAGATTTTCGTTAAGCCAACCAATTCTAGATCCTTTGAATTGTCTGTTTGTTGAAGAATACTTAACATTTATAAACAAAGATGAAATTATTGGTAAGTTAGGATCTTCAAATAATGAATTAAAAAACTACCATTTTAATAATGATTTATTTAATTAATGTGATTTAATATGCTTATTGAATTTCGTTTTTTTTTTTTACAATAAGGTATTTTATTTTCCGTTTTATGTGTACTATTATTCTAAAATAAAGTATGTAGGTAAAATACGTTGATTATAACATTGTCTTAAAAATTATAATCACAAATAATTTATTAAAGTACCTAATTAATTATTTTTTAGTTAAAAATTAAAAAGTTATATTGCAATTAATTAAAAGACGGTTAAATGTTTTTTTTTTAATTTGTATGGGATGTCGGGGCCCATTAAAAATTACCAGGCCAGTGGCCCAATCATGAGCCAGACTGCACTGTAAAACGTATTTTATATTGATATTCGACTTATTTGTTTTTTTTGTAATTTTCCACAGGTTTAAATAAATCGTTTAGAATTTTTTATTTTTTTTTACACTTTGATACTAAAAGGTTCACCAACACTGCAGGTTTCTCGACTATATCGACCCGACATGCTTGCAGCCCCCGTCATAAGGCATAATACTACGTGCGCGCGTTATTCAATTATAGTTTATAATATAGGTACCATTGATGGAAGCATAGAGACCCCCAAACTAATAAAATCATAACGACGTCGTTGGGTAGGTAGGTGTAGGTCGATAGGTGTGTGTGTGTGTGTGTGTGTATTTGTTTATGCTCGTTTAAACGTGTGTGTGCATTGAGTTACGAGAGGGGCCGCGAAAAAAAATTGTCGGACGAATAATAATAATAATAATAATAATTATATCACTGGCGCAACATGGCTTGTCCGGTTTTCGAGCGGCTCCTTTGTAGTCGGTCGTCGTCGTCGTCTTCGTTTTGCGGTCGAGATCGCCCAAAATGGAATCGCGTGCTAAACAACAATAATAATGGGTAGGTACTACTACAGCCGCTAATAATAATGATAGAAACCAATCGTTTACGTGCGAAGTCTAAAAGAATAATAATAATAAATCTTGGGATGTTTTCATGGTTCAATATATATAATGTATGGACGGACGTATAGTGACTGCGCGAGGGAGAGTGCGCCGCGTGCAACGAAGGGTGGGGAGCAATAAAAGGAGCCTTTTCATATTATATATATAATATATATATATACATCGAGTGCGGACCGCATCTGACAGGTAATAATCGTATAATACGGCATTTTAATGGAGCTAGCGATGGCTTTTTCGGCAATTCACTTACACATAATATACAGTGTTTCTTCAACCGTGTTCGCCCCCCATTTTTTTCCTTTAATAATGAGTATATTAAATCGTGATTTTTGTAATTTTTAAATATACATATATAATGGAAAAACATACATTTGAAGTACATTTTGAGTGTCCTGAAATGGACTCATCGTTACCATTTTAATTTTTATGTAGGAACGTCAAAATGTTCACAAAAAATTATCCGCTGAATAATTTGAGGTATAGATGATTGGAGGGGGGGGGGGTGAAATCAGAAGTTTGTTTCTCCACAGGACACTCCTTTAAATGTATAAAGTACGAAAAATGTCAAGAATTGAAAAATATGGCCTTTGAGTAGGTATTTACAAATTGCAAAAATCCTTGCGCAGCATTGTTGAAGACAAAAGGGTAAGACCATGCTCGGTGAATCACCCTGTATATAATATAGTGAATAGTAAAATACACAGCGCGTGTGCAGTGATTCGCCGTGTTTTTATGCAGCAGAGATGAGAAGGTTCGGGGGTGCAACCGCAGTTACCGCCGCCGGTAACCAAACGTACATACATAATATTATAATATTATACGCGAAATTATGTTAATAATAACATTATATTTGTGTGTGTGTAACTTTTTGTGGTTTTCTTTGATTGTGCGACCGAAACGAGCGCTCGTATAATATATATTATACACTTAATACAATATTATTATATTATTATATTATTATACCTACACGACGAATAGCACGTGCTGCAGTGTTTACGATCTGCTTTGAGAGATCGTCGTCGTAAATTAGATTTTATTATAATACGCACGATTCGAGGAAAACCGCCCTCGAGTCTGGGTACTTCGCGCCTAACCGCAGACGTATATTATAGGTAGATATACGAATATAATATTATCATTTCGACTGAAAATCCTATGCTTTATAAGAATAGGTGTAATCGTTATTTGTTTTAACGTCGAATAATCGTATCGTATGGTATTAGTCGTCGGCGGCAAACGGTGAAACTGAACGTCCGCACACAGGTTTTCTACGATAGTCATATTATTATCATTATAGATTTCCTTATTTCTATTATTTCTTTTAAGCATCGAATATGTGCAGTTTGATTTCATGTTTGTAGTTTCATTTGTGCGGGGCGGGGCCCGTTTGTGCATTATATTATAATTATATAATAGGAGGATAATAATATAATATTATAGTGTTAATAAACGTTTCACTTGTTTTGTCCTAGTCATCGGTAAACGCCAATAATATTTGTCCAACATTGAAAAACGCATTTTCACGGTCTACAATAAACCAGACTTTTTAATCGTCGTACAATAAAAATAGGTACACCCAAGTCTTCCCAACGACTGCGGTATACGCGGTATTTACCTATGCGGAGCGCCCGCAAACCGTATACTTGTATATTCGACTCTCGATGGATGCAATAAAATCGATGCATCTGCAGCATCGGCCGTATACGTATAATATGAAGGGCATTTGAAACAAAGAGAATAACGGGAACGTAAAAATTCCACTTAATATATAAAACGCGTTGAAACATATTCAAACAACAATAATAACAAATATACATAAGGTCGGGCCGACGCACGCGAATCGTTTAACATTTTATACATGTACGTATAGGTACATGCCGCATATCTAATTCATAAAAAATAAATCCGAGAAATCGGAAATATCTATTCTTTTTTGAATCGAGTTTATCATTCGTATAGGGTGTGCCTACGTAATTATATACGTATAGCGTTTGGAAGAATTTGTTTTGTTTTCTTTTTATTAAGTAATTCGAAATCGTCTTTGTCCCAAACGGTCAAACTGTTTTTTTTTTTAAACGCGGAAAAATAAACCGAGAAAGAAGACATCAAAATAAAAACCAAATTTTTCATAATTTGCTGTTATAATATAACATATAATATAACAACATATTATGTTATATATTTACATTTCATAAGAAATTAGTACTAATTTTCTAATTAAAAAATTCAACTGACCAGCTGGTGTCAGTAAAAGTATTTAACTTAATTTCTTTAACAGATTTTTTTGTTGAATTCATCATGTTATATTATTAAAGATTGGTCAAATAAAAATTTGTCTAGTCTAATAAAATAAAAAATAAAAGTTTGGGCATATATATATTATATATCTACATGTCAAAATATAATTAATAAGTTACGCATAGGTGGACAAAAAAAATAGTTTTAAATATTTTTTTTAATTATTTAAATTTATTGTTTAATGTCCAATCGTATAAAACCTATACACATTTGGTTTTTTCGTGGCTTCTTTTCCTTGGATTTTTTCAGTCTACCATTTTTTTTTTTTTGTTAGATGCCTATTTTTTTAGCAAGATTAAAATAAATAATAATAATATAATATTCTCAACAGCAGTGGTAAGAAGTTATATCTACTATATTATATAGTATAGGCCTTTATAGTTATAATTTGTAACCACGACCATGATATTATTATTCAAGACTCAAGTGGTACATAATATTATAATATACCTAGATACAAAAAGTATATTAAAAATAGAATACAAACAAAGATCGCGCGAACACGTTTATACTAGCCGTTCTTTCACCTTAGTTTTTCGATTTTTGATTAGTAAGCATACGATGATATAATATAAGCGTACCTCTTCAATCGCTTGTTGTAGGGGTGCCGTTGCGAACCCCAAACGCCGCCGTGTTCACAACCCCCTCAGCTCGCGGTGCACACCTTTTCTGTATAATTTATTGTTCTCACACTTGAGTGTATATAACTCTTATGGGAATGATAATAATATAACATGCGCCGTGTCCTGCGGGATAACTACCGTGAGAAATCCTTCTTTTTTTTCCTATCGCAACAGGTTGATTAATCAGAAATTGTTTACTATAATTTATTAATAACCCGATCGGCATCAAATTAGAACAATCTCGCGTTCACGTTCACGTCTTTGTTTATGTTTTCAATTCAATTTTAATCGATTCACGCAATGACTACACGAGACAGACAGAGAGAAGCAGAGAGATTATTCATCGTATCGTTCTAAGCCCCATAATTGCTGCAACAACGTCGAAAATATAATAATAATATTGTATAAGTATAGGTAGGTACATTATTAAATATTTTGTAGGTTGCTTCCAAGTATTATATATTTACGATTATATTATATCATTATAATATATAAGAGGTGACAATACAATATATTATAATATATAATATGTGTACCTACGCGCAAGACTCCTGAGCCACGAGAATTGAGATTTTTTTAGGGACCCCTAATTTTGGGCCATTTATTTATAATATTGTGATCATTACTTAATAAACATATTGTGTGTAAAAGAAAATACCCAATACCTTTAATCCTTAATATCAATAAAATTATAAATAAAAAATTTAGATTTTGAAAATAAAACACCACACTTGATTCCTACTTCTTAATTTCCTTTTTGGGATTTAATATTATTATCAGTGAAATTACAAATTTATACGATATAAAGATACAACAGTTATTTTATTCAGCAAAAGCTAGACATTTTTTTTTTTTTAATTGAACACTTACTCATATGACCAATATTTAAACTACTTATAAATACATAAATATAATATTTTATGAAAATAAAAATACAATTATAAACAATTGTTTTTTTTTATTTCATAAAAAAATTGCCGGTGGGACCACAAAAATCTCAGTCCACGATTGTGTACGCGTTAATTTTATTTTGTTCCGTATATCTCCAAATATAGATTGAAACAAAATAAAACATTATTCCTCCTCATCCTCCTATTATGGTTGTGTTTTTTAAACTACAAACACGAATACGTGCCACGGCATGTTACTGTACTCTCATTCAAAGAAAACGCGTTGCAGTTGAGTATGGTGTAATGAATTAATTAATGATAAGTCAGACGTAACGCGGTCTTAATGTGAACGTTGACTTTACACAACATATGTACTCATATTAGGTATACCTAAAAAAAAATTAAACATTAACGGCTCATTACACATAGTATAATGTTTGATTTTTTTCATATATACTGTTATAATATGTATATAGAACAAATTTGTACGTTGACACAATATCTTAATGATCGCATATTATATTGGATTTTATAATAGTATTAGAGTGAAAAAAAATAACAATGTTATTCCGAGAAAATATCATGTTTATATTATTATTATTATATTTTTTATAGTTATTGGATGAACGGGAAAAAAAATTGATTACCAATTACTAATTAAAATTTATAATATTAAAGTTGGATGGATCGGACGTTTAAAATTAAATCACATTGTTTTACGTGTGATGGCCATTATAATTCTCAATACCAATTCTACCTGAAAATGATGTAAGTATACTCGACACTCGTATCATATATATTTTATTGTATACGTCATAACGAATAACGATTTATATCGAAGCCGGTCCAATGCATTTTAATGTAAATTTCTATAGAAACACCTGTAGCATAATGTAATACTAAAGTAGTTATATAGGTATATACATTTCAGCGCGGATCGTGGCGAAAGCCGTTAAAATACGTTAAATCACTATAAATTATATACTTTTAATTAATATTGTCAGTAAATTATTATTAAAAGGTCAACCTATTTTATCAGGTGCAAAGTTATGCGTTGTCGACGCGTTTGGCGGAGGAAATTTTTTTTTTTTGTAAGTCGCTAATATTATTCAATTACGGTATAAACTCGAAAATTCGATAAGTGATTCGGTTTGATCAAAATACAACCATAGGTATGATATTATTATTGTTATTCGTTGTGGTGATGTTGGACTTAAATTAACATAACAATATATAATATAATAAATACATGCTTCAGTATATACTGTAATCAAACGTTGTAATGGTAACCCGAGGATTATTTATTTTAATTATGTATATGTTATAAAGACAATATGATATTATTTGTTAATCACATCTGATCAAACACACGAATAGGTACGCGTGTCCGAGATGCAATTAATTTGGATGATAAGTGTGACTCTTTGTGACAAAATGATTTTCGACGGCCGCGCGTAAAAAAACATACGACTGATGACACACACAACAATTATAAATATACTTTAGTTGGTGTCAATGACTATAATATTATAGTGTCCATGCACACAATGGTAAACACGGCACATCGTGTTAGGTTTATATATTATTTTTTTCGTTAAATTTCGTTGCCAGCTGACCCGCGGGAAGTCATAATAATAGTAATAATAGTACGTGTACGGTCGGTCGTGAAACGTCTCATTGAATCGCTATTCGAATTAAACATTCGCAAACCCTCTGCGCTATAAATTAAAACGTGTTGCACGCGCACGCAACAATCGAATAGGATTTAAAAAACTTTTTTTTACAAACGCTAAAACGGTCACGTCATATAATATAATATAATATATTTATCCTATATTCGACGATTCGGAGTGGCTCATCGTGAATACCCAACAATCTGATATTATTATAATATTATTATTATGATTATCGCGGCGCCGCGCTGCAGTCGTTGTTGTTATTATTTTTAATGATGTTAAAACATATTTTGTAATTGTTGACGTCCCGGAAAACGTGCAAGCTCCGGATTTAAGGTACACTGACTTTTAAACTCGGACTGTATGTACGATATAACATGACGTAGGTACCCATATATACATATAATATTATGGTCTATAGTCCGCTAAGCGCAAGGAGCTAGACTGGACTTGAAACATAGACGATTTTCATTGCAGCTGCAGAGCCGCCCTCGTTTTTCCGCGGTTCCGAGAGGGGTTAGTGCTGGAGTTTAGCGGTATGAGGGATATAGGGGCGAGGGTACACCACCCTTGGCCACGACAAAAAAAATATATGCACTTTTATGGGAACGAATAATATAATAGTATAGATTTCACGCGATCAATATTCGCCAGACAACGCGATTTCGCGTGTCTCGACCACATTAATTATCATCTCTATACTCGAGACATGACACACACACACACTCGCGGTTCGCCTTAATTATCACAGCTCTATTCTCGACGTTTATATTATATTACGTTACGTATAATATATTCGTATTATATATAGTCTGCTTTAAATTAGCCGTATTACATGGTGGCTGGAGGTCGCGGCTGTAGGTGTTGTCTACGATCGGAACACTGCTCCGCCGACTTAATTAATCAGATATACCTACAACAAACACGAATAATAAATAATATATTATAAAAGGAAACAAAAAATGATTTCGTTTCGATCATTATTCGGTCCTGTATGCGTATAATATTACATAATAATAAAAATTATAATAAGCCCGCGAAACTACTGTCGTTTTTTTTTTCCATTTCTACGATTCAAAGATCATAATATTACCTATGCTTACTTTGCGGATTCCTCTCATGCCGAAGTCGGTTATGAATACATGCTGAAGCCTGTACCGTTCCAAACTTTCAGCTTATTTTTTTTTTATTATAAATTACTTTGATTCAGTTATCGCGAATAGAAGCTAAGCGTATTAACTATTGAACACTGCAGCAGTACTGACACGGAATAGGTAAAATTTATTTTTACCCCGAAGTTGTTCATAATTACTTATATAAGTATCTATAATATATAAACTATTTTATCTCAATAAAATCATCTCATCAGATATAATGAAAATTGTTTATACACCTTTTTATCAGTCAATTCTACAATATGGCGTGGTGCCACTAAAAAACCGTTAAAACCACTAATTTCATTACAAAATAGTGCCGTTCGTATCTGCCTTAATTAAACAGATATAGGGTCGGATCTCCGATCTACTAATGATAATTATGAAGAACTAAGATGGACTTCCTTTTAATTTGTTGTATAAAAAATATCCTTCATACTAAAAATAATTCTAAATTGCATCCAAATATAACTAATGTACATAATAGCTTTAAAAAAAATAAAAATAATTTACCTACTGTTAAAAATAATATGGAAACTTATTAGCCATCGATGCTGAATAAATTATAATTTTGATGAGATAAAACTTCCTATTTACTAAATAATAATATTAATAAACCTTTATCAAATTATTTTATATTTGAATTGTAAACTTAATAAATTACTTTATATGTGATGTGTATATAGGTAGTGTGTAAATTCTAAGCAAATAACTCTCTACCTTCAACTCAAGCACTGATTATAGAAGGTAGATAAACCGAAATGTTTATGAAATATTTGTGTTTATATTATTTTATTTTAATTAATAGTTATTTAATAAAAAAAAAAATAATAATAATGGGCATTATTATCAAAATATAGCACCCACCAAAAATGAAATCCAAGTTCCGCCACTAATCGTCGATCAGCCTATCGTCTATGATGACTTGGAAGCATCTCGCACGAATTAATATCGTATAATGTGTGCCTTTAGGCTGTAATATAATAATGATTATTATTTTAGTAGTCGAATAATGCGGCCATTCGTAACGGTCCGCCAATTTCCTTCGTTGTAATAAGGACTATATTATTATTATTAATATGTATTAAATACGTTAATATTATATAGTAACACGTGCGTTCCGAACGGATAACTTAAAACTTCTGCTGTTGTGAGGCGGTGGTATGACATCAAAAATGAAAACAAAAACGAAAAAGCGCCGTGCACATAATGAACACGGACGGCAATTAATGATTGGTGAATACGATACGGTTAAGGGAGTAGAACCTAAATCTACCGCGATGATAAAGTCTCTACAAAATTTCAGCAACACATCGTGATAAAATAAGACGTATTAAAATATGCTAATGCTCACGCTCAACGTATACAATAAATGCGCATGTATAGACGAATTCAAACAATTTATTCGATACAATTTATTGAATTTCCGAGCGTTTTTTTTTTCACAACATTTTCAATGTTTTAATTTTTTTTTTATCAGAGACCAACCGAATGGACCGTGTATATTAATTAAAAACTAATTATTTTACGCCAAAATGTAAAATGAATTCAAAAAAAAACTATCGGGCAGTAGGTAACCGCTGTAGCTGCTGTACAGTATAGGTTTCGAGTGTAACTCGTCATTGAGTAGGTCGCTGTATAAATTATATATTGTTAAATTCGAATTCATTCATCAAAACCGATTCTGAGCTCTTGCTCTAACTTTTTGGTAACCCGCAGGGCGCAGACAAATATTATATTATCATAACAATATTAAAATGTTGAAAAATGTTCGTTCTTTATTTTTGTTTTCACCGGCTATCTTAAATAGTACTGATAATTTTCAATTTTTACCTCCCAAAAGTATCAACTAGACCCAATTTTCTAAAAGAAACCTAGATCCCTCGAACTTGATGATCAGAGCATTTTTTCTACTAAAAAACTTGTGTTTTTGAGACACAAAAATAAATTTAAAAAACACAAATCATTATTATAATACCAATACATAATCCCATTTAAAACTACCTATGTAAACAAGATTATCGAATAGATGATATTATAAATGTTGCAGCTACATAGTATTGCCAGGGTAAGTTATTGTGTTCATTCTTTTCGTTTCCGACACCACGACTGTACAAGCTGTACCGAATTCGTGAAAAATAACATTTGTCGTAAATGTGTCATGTGTGTACAATCTGTATTTTTTGGATTGTTGTCGTTTTTTTGTGCATGTGTGTGTACCACGACCATATATACTGCTGCGCTGCAGGGTCTTATATGACTTCCTTCCTAATAATCGCATTATTCGACCGGCTAAATAGTGACCGATGTGAAATCATCGTATGAGGTCGACAGAATAATAATAAAATTTCGACCTTTTTTTGTGTCGGACGCCGGATGGAAATTTATCGGTTTATTGTGTGAAAAAACCATGTTTGTCCTAGCGGGAGTCTGAGGGTAAAGTATGAGAATAAAGAAAAAGGGAAAAAAAGAGAGAGCGACGCGGTGAGAGAGCGAGAGGGAGTGAGGAGGGAGATGGTGTGACAGAGAGGAAGAGGACAGAGAGAGAGAGAACAAAACCGACGATCAACCCTCGTTAGTATATTTTCTTCAAAGAACAACCGTAACGAATGCATTTGGTACGGCACCGAACATGAAATAAGAATATTATACATTATACTATTTAGAAGGAACAGCTCGATCGGGTTACAGCTGAGAAGCTTATATAGGAGAAAAAATAAGTCACCAACAACTCGTTCAAATGGACTATTACTTTTTATTGTGTTAAGTTTATGAGAATAAAACTAAAAGGAGAACGTCAGAAAGTATACTCGGTCGGTCATAATTTTGTCTTTAAATGCGCAAGGTCCATTTCAGACGTTGTAAAATCCAGTCGGACCAGATTTGGGTACATTTTATTATATTATATTATACACTCACTATCGGCGCGTATAATACAATACGAAATATGTGTGTACTTATGAAAATAGAAACGAGAACTATCTTGTAAACGTTCATGTTGTATACGTATAATACATTTTTGGGGGTAATTTTTTTCGAAAATTTTTTGACGAAATTACGTGTAGGTCTACAGAAAAAAAGCAACTGCATATGCGTATGTGTATTTGTATCACGCGGAGCATAAACCTTTACATCCCTATTACGACGTTATGTATATACATAAACCTTTATATACCTATTACGACGTTATATATACATAAATAATAGTTAATGGACTAATCGCGACGAAGAAGAAAAACGCAAAGAGGAAACGGAAAATATCATAATAATTATTATACATTGTAGAAATCGGTGTGAGAATTAAACAACCAATTTGATTAACCTCGTCCGAGACCTTTTTTGTCGGACGATCTGCCGTCCGCGGGGGGGGGGGTCCTTTGTCACGGGGTCTACTGTCTACACACGTCCAATTCCGGCGCGTACACACGTATACATTATAATTACACGTGTATAGGTATTATATTATATATACATATATATGTGCGACTCGGGAGGGCATTTGCATAACACTACCTATAAAATATTATGTCGACGACGACGAGGAGAGTTTTCGCACGCGCACGCGAACATAATATTGTAATAATATATACCACCGCTGAACCGCGGTACTGGTATATATGGGTTACGCGTACCTATATATAATAATATGTGTAATACCTACCTACTACGGCGATGTGATGTCTACACCGCGGTCGGTCTTATGTTAATCGTCGGCCGCCACCGCCACCGCCGCATCAGCCGAGGTCGAAAATACCGCCAGTCGAAAAGCCAAAGGTGAAAACCCCCTCCGGCGGATATCGCGTGTGTGTGTGTGTGTGTGACGTGTGTATACCGTATTTCCATTGTTCTGCGGCGTCCAGGTCTCGGAGTCGACTATTATAGTATAATATATATGTGAGCAGTAAGCTGCTCGTCTTCCGATCCGGTTATATTATATTATTATGACGACGACGAGAGAGAGAGACAGAGGCAGAGACGAAAACGATGCCAAATTTATTATTCGCTTTTTATCAACAGCGCACGCTTTCTAATCGGTCTTCTTTTTTTTTTTTTGCTTTCAAACCCGAACCCGTAGTGTGTGCCCCGTTCGTATTGTCGCGTAGTCCCTCGGACTAGCATATAATATAGTATATATAAACGTCCGAAAAACCACACACATACACACATCCGAGTTTAAGTACGCGCATGTGATGACGGTTCGGAGAAAGTGGATAATATAATATAGTGTCGTCGTCTGCCGCCCGTACATATATGTATATACTCGGCTGAGTGCGCGGGTGGCGCGGTGCCAATATAATAGACGTTATATTTCCCGTCCATTTCGGAACCAGTAAAATTCGTATATGTATATAATATATATATATATATATACGGACCCTCGACTCGCCTCGGCAGTATATATATAAAAATATATTTACACGCGTAGTCTCCCCCACGACGACGACGACGACCTATCTCTGCAACAGTATATATAATATTGATGCTGCGCGTCCTTTTTCCGACTTATATTATTATATTAGGCGCGACGACTCGGCCAGACCACATTATAGAAGAATTTCGAGCCCGAAATCTCTCGTCTCGGATACCGTCCCGATCGCAATCCGACGCGATAGGTAGCCTATTTCAAAGGCTTGAATTTAAGCTATCAAAAAAAAAGCTCTAAAATATAACCGAAAGTTCCCTTTTTTTCCCCCTTGTACAATCTTTACATTGGGACCGAAATGTTTTTACACATGGCTTAACCCCCTTACAGCAAAAAATGACCTAAAAAATGGGTTTTCAAACGCAATAATACCCTTAAAAATAACCTAATTTTTTTTTTATACACGAATGAGACGACAACGGTGGTTTGATTTTCGGCATTTTATAACTTCTTTATCTTAACTAAACTAACAATATAATACAAATACAAAGTACCGAACTTCAGACACACAACATAAATAAACAGTTTGCTCGAAATAAACGCGATAGCGATGTAACCCCAACTGACCGATTTGTTGTTATTTGTCTAAAGAAACCACATTCGATGATAGATGTAGATAAATAAATACGTTATATATATCGTACATACAAATTCATAAATAGAACGATTAATATTTAGTAGTGATAAAAAATACCTAAGATAAGCAAATATTATTGAAAACATAATTTCTTGATGATATATGATATTTTGAATTTCCTAATTTATACGAAATGCTAATACAGTATATATTTATATGCAATAAAAACTAATAAAAGAAAAATGATAAAAATGGAAAATAAAAGTTTCACCTTTGAGGTACTGCTGTTACATGAAATGTATTAGGTAGGCACTTTTAACGCTTTAGATGGCTAAAAAAATTTTGAATTTTGCATTGAAGGCCTGGGCCTTACATATTATTTCTATAAGCGCTATAACGCTCTTCAAACGCGTCGTTAGAACATATTATATTATTAACTACGAAAAAATATAATACAAATATATACAAATATAATAAATATTATATATAAATCTATATATCGTATACGAAATGGAGAAAATAATATTATCACCCAAAACTTTATCGTGAACGATTTTGATACGGGTATACACCAAGAATAAAATACCTAAAACCGTTTTTTTTCACGTATTTTTTGCCCTCTTGTTGAATTCGGGGATGGAAAGGTCATTTTTTTTAGATAGGTATATTTCATTTTGTAATTATTTGCGTTTTTTACGTTATTAAATTGTAACGCTTTGTTTCGTTTCTCGATAAGATGTTATATTATGTATTATGCATGACGTATATTTATATCATAATATTATACTTATCGTTTATAGCCAGTACTTACACTTAATTATGTGTAATAAAAAATAACATACGATTGTAACGAGAAAAAAATATTTATTTTTTTAGTTATAGTCTTATAGAGTTGACAACAGAGTGCGACTGTAGTAGACAAACAGTCAAAAACCTCATCGGCACAATTAATTGACATTAAAAACTATCGATGATGTGTGCGTATTTCGTTTTCCGAGTTAGATGAAAACTTGATAAGAATTGATTACCAACTGGGCAACATGAAAATATCTTGCCAACTAAATATTTAAATCTTATTATCCTAAAATAAATACTTTAAGATTCTGAGCAGAGCGATGCGATGAATGTATTGGTTTTACAATGATGTGTATTTTTCAATTTTTTTTTTACTTTTTTTGTTTGTTGTCACTTCTTGGAGCAGTAAAAATCATTTGATTTTCTTATACAGTACCTTATTTATGATAAAATAAATCAAGTTAGTGCTTCGGGATGTCAAAATTCTCAGTAATTTTTAAAAATTAAGGAAAAACAGGAATTTTTACGCAAAATCAGTTTTCGACAAAATCTATTCTGGTTCTTGGTGTAACTCTAAAAAAAATTACTATAGATTTTAGAATGGAATTTTCGCTGAATGTTTGTTTTAACATTTTCTATACCTAATAACATTTTCAAAATATTTTGACTCGTTTTGAACTGTTACAGACATTTTCATTTTCCAAGTTTTCTTAGTTTTTTTTAAGTTTCAGTTTAGTTACATTTTCGGTAGCGTCCGGTTTTTTCACGTGAATTATTCATCGATGATTATTTTCGAATTTATATTTAATTTGTTATAAGACGTACACTATGGAGTCTATATTTTATTATGATATATTTATATCAATACATGTATAATATGAGTTTTGTGCCTTTTTTTATGAATAATTCCAGGTGGTTATCGCGTCTATAAACTCTTCAGTGCGCAGGTGCTATAAACCTGAATATAGAACAAGATCCTAACTTGTAGAACCATTCTATTAAAAAACTTGTATAGGTCCACTCAAAAAATATGGAAACGTTTAAAAGGATTTTTTGTTAATACTTGCAGGTAAATATATAATAATATAGGTACGTAGTATTATATAGGCGCGATTGCATTCTATAGATCGCGACGTTCATTATTTTCAATCCTTTCGGATATTTTATGTTATATATATGTGTGTTTACGATTGCAGCACGTCATGATGCAGTTTAAGTTAGGTACCTATATTATGGCGAACAACAATAATAAAAACAGTTGAGAGATCAGTTGCAGACACAATTATCGAAGGTGGAACGGACATGCGAGTGTAAATAATGTAAACATAAAAAGGGGGCCGAGGGTTGCAAACGATAAATGTATCAAAACGAAGGCTGAAAAAGACGTACCTATACAGATATTGATGAAAAAGATCCAATTGAGAGAAATAATTCAGAACAGCGCGTACATTAAAAGTATATTGGTGTGCCGGAGAAAATCGACCAAACTTTTATATAACATATAATAATATGGTGTACAGTATAAAAAAGCGCCGTATAATCGAAAATCGTTTTTCCTGTTTTCGTGCGGTATCTCGGCGGAAAACTAATAATTTTCCGGAAATGTACGGACGGTTTGTGGCAACAGACGATAAACTAACTCTGTTATATGGATTAGAATCAAAATATAACCAGCTATATGACGTACAAACCTATATAGTTTCTGAATATTGTTAATTGAATATCCGTTTTGCGCATAAAAAAGTAATATCGTTTGTTTTCGGCGTCTAGTTTAATGATAATAATTTAAGATATAACGATTTAAGGTAGGTATAGTTTAAGATAATTGGTTTATCGAAACATTTTTATGCATAATTCACTACATGTTTAGTGTGTAACCGTACTGCTTAGACGAATGCGGGAACCATATAGACGCAAATAGACTCTACACATTGGGGAAAGGGCCGTTATCATTTGCGCATTGTCTATTTACCTGCACCAAATTATCGTAATTTTTTATCGAAAATCTCAAAATCCCTGTTTGAGCACCTCTCGAGATTGGTCCTCTCCCTTTTAAAATCAGCCTATCTTCTGCCCAGAGGTCTAATCCATCTCCGTACCAAATTTTATCAACATCGGTCCAGCCACTTAGGAATGCATAAAGGACACACAGACAGACAGACAGACAGACAGACAGACAGACATTAATTTATATATTATATTATATAGATGTTGTACATAATATTATATTTATGTTCGCCGTTTATTTATCCACGGCGATCTACACGCGCCTTATTAATACAACGATATAAACTACTGAATTTATTTTAATAATAATTGATAAATGATAAACAACCGTGTCACGAGACGTTTTACACCTGCTGCAGCACAATATTATTATGATATATATCTATAGTGATAAGTAAACAGCTATACCTAACAGTATAAATGGATAATACCTATTATAGAGATGTATGCGGAGACGTGGTGACTGTTTGTGTTTCGGGCAATCCAAACATTATGCGATCAAATTTGATTCATAACTTTTCCGCAACAACATAAAGTCAATCGCATATAAGCTCCAATAGTTCAGAGTTGCGTGTAATCTGCTCTGCGGCATTATATTATAATATATATATATATATATATGAACGTCACAACTTGGGCCAGCCGTTATTGATTTGCAGCAGCTTTTAACCCGCGAGCGAAGAGGTTGATGGACTCCTCTACAAAAGCGACTACCTATTATACTGCACGTAATATATTATTATTATAAATGCACGCAAAGTTGTGTGCAGGGTTTGAATGCTACCGGAGCGGATAATTCGCCGTGAACTTGGCGGATTTCGCCGTGAACTTGGCAGATTTCACCGTGTCTGCCGCGCAGGGGAAACCCTCTGGTATACTAGGTTTATACCGGCATAATATAGGTGTATAATATATCATTACCACTCTACGGTGTTACACCTACGACGAGTGATTACCGCGGGATCGTCAAACCGCGATATTATTGACGTTAATCGTTTTAAATCTAATTATCCGTGAACCTGTGGCTTTTGACGTGCGTGCAAATCGCCGAGTGTGATGTTATATTATTCGAATTTTAAAATTAAACACGATATATATACGCAGTGTGGCGGTGCACGGATTATAATGAGTGCCGGGTGATCGAGTTTGGCTATACCAAATTTCATTTCCAAGTCATAATTTTGACTTTCGGGGGCAACGCACGTTCTCCGTCAATTATACGACGTGTTGACGCTGAGCGCGCTCGTTTCGTGTATGGTGTTCTACGTGTAAAATATTTTTTAACTATTTATTTTACTTATTTATAACATTTCGCACGACTGTCGACCTAATACCGTGTAACTAACATTATTTTAAAATCGACTTTTGTCCATCACATTATACGTGGAAACACATGTTACGAATATTTTATATGTTCTTTATGGAATGACCAAATAACATATTATTCACTATTTCAGATTTTTGTAGATCTTTCAAAATGTTGAGCATAACTAAAAAAAACACGAATTTTCTCGCAAGAGTCACTATTCTATCGTCATAGAAAATTCAGAAAAAAAAATTTTTAATTCTTTATAAATATGTATTTACTATTTAATATTGTTTTAAACAATATTTTCTCGCTCCCCAACCCGCCCAAAAAGGTAGAAAAAAACAAAATCCTAGATCCTCCACTGACATAGGGTATAATATATTAATATAATATGACATACTATATATGTATAATACATGCAACCGAATTCGTGAGTTTGTCGACTTATGCACTCAGGTGAGCAAACAAGACGTATATATATTATTATTATAGCGACGGGTCGCCGGGACGAAAATGTCGGATTAGGACTCGGGTATAGTCGCTGCCTGCGGTCCCGCGGTTTCCGTGGAATTTCCGTCGAGACGTCTCGTCGACCCTTCCCCGATATTATCGTTTGTATATTATGATAATAACAATAATAATATGCACTCGAGTATCAGAGACACGTTTACGAGCGTGTGGACAATTATTATAATATGTATTTATTTATGTCTTCAAAGTACGTACACACAATACTACGCGTAGGTACACAGACTGCATTTTTGCGCACCCTAGCGATGGGCCTTCGTCTTATACAATATACATATTATACTGCAAGTACTGCACACAAAATCCGTTCCCCGAGGGACACCTCGGTATGACATTATATTACTATTATCATCATATCATATGACTTTGGAATGCCTCTTCCGTGGCAGATCGATAGTCACATTATTATTATTCCTCGAGAAAATCGACTCGGTGTGTACAAAGGATCGGTAAACGCGTTACGGGCTGCATACACACGCGCGTACATCAAAGGTCTGTTTTCCGTCAACGCGGCCATCGCAAATTTACCTATATAGTATATAATATATTATACTTACGCGTACCCACTCGTATTTAACTTTGTTATTGCGCCCGACCTTTTGACGAAACACAAAATCGCCGGAAATATTTTTCCTTACAATTTGCATGGGGGAAAAACTATACCACCCTCCCCTCCCGCGAAGATACGATGATAATATGCATCATCCGCGGTATATATTATTTTATTCCATTGACTTCCAAAAGACAACGATGGGCGCATTCGGTTAAAATTGGAGAAATTGCGCCCGAAGACATTGATTAATCTAAGTATAATATTATACTATATATTACTATATAATACGAATTCGTTTTAGACTTTTTGTTGACTATCATTACTTTGTGTATACTAGATTGAACAATATACTTTTTTTTTTTTTAAATTAAATTTATTTTTTGTTGTAAAATATGGGTTCTTTTTAACATTAACTGTAAATGGCACTCACAAGTTTTTAATGGTTTATTAGAAATTCTAAAAAAAAATATAATAACGTTTAATAAAATATATTTTGAATCATAATTACTTTTCTTGTACTGTCAATTTCCGAGAAATAATAAATCTAATTGATTTTAATATAAGAAAAAAAATAATAATTGTATTATGGTTACTCGGTATAATTGGAATATAGGTACTTTATACGCGACACGATTCCTACTAAAAAAAAATTAAAGTGTTTTTAAAGAAATCGATATTTTTACAATTAAAATGTTATAGGTACTCGGTTATTCTGTACAACTATGATATCTAATGAAACCATATGAAAACTGAAGTTTATTTTAAATATTGACCGACGGACAAATCATAAATATATAGTATTATTAGGTAGCTACATATTATTAATGATATCAATATAATATTGAAATTTCCATATAAATGCAAACATTTACTCAGGACTAAAATAACCCAATGATTTTAGATTAAATATTCTGATAGATCGTAGATGGTATTTTGCACCTATATTTTAGTACTTGTAATTTGCGTCACTAATAGGTCATTTAGCTGCGTGTGTAGTATAGAAAAAAAACATTTAATTTGAGCCACATCTAAGTACTAATTTTGGTAATATGCGCCACGACAGAAAACGAAATGGCATATTATACGGTAATCTGTGCTACAATTTAAATTGTTGGAAATCACCTAATAGATTTACCGAACTCAAATCAGTCGGCCCTAATAGAAGGGGGATTATAGGGGTATATAGGGAGGGGGCTCTTAATATGTATCGATCTTTAGATTAGAGGAAAAGTATCATAATTAATATAGTTATTAAAATATAAAATACAATTTTAAAATTTTATAGAATTTCGGAAAATTGGAAAAACCAGCACCGACACCCTCAAACACAAAGTACGAATATACGAATACGAAATACCATCCATACAATTATTACAATTAACTTAGATATTTTTTATTTGACTTAATGAACATATTTTATTCATTGGTGTCTTGAAATGTATCCATATTGAAATTAACTTGATTAATGAATAATTAAAAACACATATCAATAAGTTTGAAAAAAAATATTGTTATTAATTGTTTCAAAGTGCAGGCGAATATTGCGAATCACAATAACAGGACGTAACGAAGCAAGACACGTCGAGCGTAGGTACATACGGCATATTATAATAATATATCCATAATGGAATTCCAAAACCAAATACCAAAACTGAGATATCGAAAACGAAAATGTGTTTTATATAATGTATAATATATACGTTTTGCGTGGCGTGTGAGGGCAGTCGGTACATATTATATGATGTGGTATGTGTATATACAGCTCAAACACACGTGTATACATATCACGTCTCGGAAACGAAATTACATATTACATATTATATTATATTTTATTGGTGCGGACCGGAAACGGCGATCGATGTGCACGTCCTTCGATTGCGGTCCCGCGTGCGGCCATATGTACATGGCATATACATAGATGGCACATTATAATGTACCCTCTTCGAAGACCATAAAACATCGTCGCGAGGGGATGACACTCGGCGAGGGCGATAAAATCGTTTATCGGCGGACGACGAGAAACGGCGCGCAAGACGGACGACACGCGTATATTACGTACAATACACATTTATATTATGTTTAAAGGTACCTCTACACTTATATATATATATATGGGGCCGAGCGTGGAAGAAGGACGAGATAGGGACCCGCCGATACACATAACATATAGATGATGGTCTCGATACAATTAACGGACACGGATACGCGTATTGTATACTATGGTGCAGCCGCCGCGGTCACAAATAAGCGCGAAAAACCAGCGGGTAACCGCTTTCATTAGCCACCGAGGAGGACCCCCCCGCGTTGAAACGCGCGTCGAGTATATTATATAATGTGTTATGGTATATATAGGTGTGTAGGTATACAATATCCAACATCCTTGAAGATGATGTGTACCACATATAACATTTAATGCCTATATATATATATATATATCATACCGTATATAGAGCCACTTCGTGAAATCGATATTTTCATGAAAAGTTGTCCATTTCACTACAATATGGAAACGTCTTTTTTCCACGTCGTGGAGTACGAAAATATTTCACGAAATGGTCTCTGGTCGCACTCCGGATTTGGCATCGTGTAATTTTTCGAATGATAAGTGAAAGCCATCACTTTGTGAACATAGCCCTGCGATTAAATAAATATAAACCCGAACAAATTATCCTGTATAATATATAATGTAAAAATTTGATTGACTATCAATTATCATGATAATATTGAATATTATGGGGGGAAAGTTTGCAGAGTAGTCAATAGTGCCTACCCATGACCACCCCGTTCGCACGCTTATGCCTTATGGTCCTGTCTGCAGTTGAGTTCAATTATCCTGATCAACACAGGCCAATCCTGATTTATTTTCAACACGTGCTATCAGGTATTTGGTTATAAACTTACAAAAGGTGCCTACTTAACCTATAAGACTATAATTTACTACAATAGTGTTTGGCGGATCCGTTTTTCTGCGTTTTCAGCATGTTACTTATAGTAATTGTTGGACTAAACATTTTGGTTTTTTACCAGGTATATTTTCTGAGCTGAACGATAAATGTATCGATTTTATAATGTGTGTTTTTTTTATTTATGTACAAAGTCACCTTCAGAACTAATAAAAAGCTATAATATTCAACTTTGAGTGTAGTTACTGGTAGCAAATTGAATCTAAATGGTAATTTCCGTCCCCCAAAGTACCCTCAAATGTACACTAAATAGATTATAATATATTATCATTTTCTAAATAATATATAAATTTCAAAACATTTTGATGTTTTTGAGATTCTTATAGACGTTTGAAATTGTCGACGTTTTTCATTTATGAGGATACATTTTTTTTCAAAGTCAAAAAGCTTGAAAAATGAATATAAGTAATGCAAAAGATTTCTCGTAAGATGTTTTTCCTGGAATTAAAAAAATAATAAGTTTAGCGTAAAGCCACATTCATTTTTATGAGCGTTTTAAGTTTGCGAAAAAAATATATGCGAAAATAATAAATACTCAAACATAAATAACGATCTCTTCTCAAACAATTGTTCATATAATTCTATTGTATTACTAAACAATTACTATTACTTAAATTAAAATTGTCTGTACACAATGACGCATATTAATGTAACGACATTAGTAAGTTATACACTTTGATTGATAAATAAGCGTATTACGAGACGTTTTACTTTTGCACCTGCAAAATTATGTTTTAATATTGTTAGTTTAATATCCGTTTTAAGCATATAGAAAGTAATATCGATAGTTTTCGGTGTCTATTAATAATAATGATTTAAGGCAGTGAATTAGGTAGTTAAATCGGTTTATCGAAATATTTTTCTACATAATGCAATAGTACCTAAAGCGTAATTATACTGCTTAGATGAATTCGGGGACCGTAGGTGCAAAAAATTCAACCTTTTGAGGTAAATGGGGGGGGGGGGGATAAATTATTTTCACGAAATCCGAGAAACGTCTTTTTTATAGTATAGCTAATCCCTACTAGCTGATCCCGTGCACTTCGTTACCCATTAAAAATGCCAACTCTATAATATGAATAATATGTTTTAAACCAATGGCAACCAATAATTATTATTATAATAGCTTTAAAACCAATGGCAACCATTTATAAATAAAAATTTTCATCGGAAATCTCAAAATCCTTGTTTGAGCACCTCCCGATATGGTCCTTTCCCTTTTAAAATCAGCCTATCTTCTGCCCAGAGGTATAATCCATCTCCTTACCAAATTTCATCAACATCGGTCCAGCCGTTTAGGAATGCATAAAGGACACACAGACAGACAGACAGTCAGACAAACATTAATTTATATATTATATTATATAGACTTTTTACATAATAAATACTCTAACATAAATAACGATCTCTTCTCAAACAATTTTTCATATAATTCTGTTGTAATACCAAACAATTACCATTACTTAAATTAAAATTGTCTGTACACAAATGAAATATTCAAAATATTTAGACTAATTGTATAAAATACTCAAACTATTTATACTACAAACCTATTAACACGATTTTACGATAAAACATCACGACGGCATATTGATTGACGATTGTAATTAAGTTTATGGCCATGGTAGTGTATTAATATTATATTACAATGATTAATAATATAATATATGCAATGTTTTTGTCAAAAATTAGTTTAACCCACCTACCGTATTGAAAATAGAAATGTAATTAATAATAGTACCATAAATTAATTATAAAATATCCTTGGATGCTGACAACACCGTCTCAGAATCGTTTTTCGTATGCAGTGAACTCAGAATCATTGAATTCCAATTTAACACACCGAACACACTACAGTGTGATGCTACACAGTTGACCTACTCGTCAACAACGAGGTACACTCGAAAACGCAAATAACTATACAACAGGGCTACTCCTACGGTTATTTCTTATTAAAGTAAACTGTAATTGGTTAAGCACTATATAATAATATGTGTCAATATATATAATACAAGTGGATAACTAAGTGACATATAAAATATATATATTTATATCATGGACGAATAATTATTATATTATTCAATCTTTCTAGCGGCATTGTGGAGAGTTCACATAGTTATATAGTCATTATATAGTTATTTGACCGGTCATTATTTCGCACTGCCCGAGTAAATATTAAAATTACTGGTCGAATCGCACTTTGGTTAATATATGCATTTACACGATGTATACTTTACCACGTTCGGGACTACTGTAAGTGCAGGTGATAGTATATTAAACGATTCTCGGTCGATAGAACTACGAAACATGTTATTAGGTTTAATAATATTTCGCGAACATCATTTGCATATGATACTCCTCGTATTGTTATTACACGTCATAATCGTTTGACAAGTTTAATAAATTCTTCGACATTATTCCAACGACCACCCTTACGTTGATATTTCGCAATTCCAATCACCATTGTTATAACAATACAATGTCAACAGCAATTATTAATATGGACCAAACTCTGTGAACACTTGTAACGGAATATTCAAATTTCAAATTCACGCAGGTGATTGCCAGCTATTTTGTTGCCATTTATTTTGTCATTGAAAATACTTTAAAAAAATGTCTCTACGCGTGATTGGATACTTTTTATACCTAAATGCTACTGAATTGCTTATCGTGATGCTTATGTTTTAAGTCAAGACATTTTCTGTAATAAACTGCTTGTAATACGACGAAGATATAACTGCATCGGAATAGATGTGAGACTTGCAGCCGTTATGCATGTTTACATGTTCAAAAAACCGTTTGAAAAGGTAATTTTTAAACCCTCCCCTTCCACCACACACAAACTCATAAACTATAATATTATAACCTACGTCCAATAATATTGCATTTAAACACAATAAAAGAATTTAATATCATACACACCGCAGCAGGTATGAACACGCGTGTGTCGGTCTCAGTGTACATATACATAATACATCATATTATAATATAGGTAGGTATACACCTATACACAATGTCAATTATATCCCAAGAGCACAATGGTCGCTTTTGACCGTGAAAAGTATTTTTTGGGACACAATGCATATAATAAATATAATACCTATATATAATAATACGCGCGGCGCCGTGGCGCCTCCTCAAGCATTTCGGGTTTTTATTTTTTAGTGAAAGTATCTGGCTTGTACGTGTGTGTGTGTGTGTAAGTGCGTGATATTATAATGAAAAACCGATTATTTTTTTTGGAAAACCGTGAAGGCATTCCACGGGAATTCCATTGAAAAACCGTTCGGCGAATATTGTCTATAATACATATACATATGGGGACGGAGTGGCCGACCCGAGTTCGATACCTTGGTCGCGGGCGGCATTTTTCTTCGGGCAAGTCACGGTGTCCGGAGAACAAGTGCCGCCATCCCCCACCCGGGCATGGCAGATACCTACGGTGCCCAAATTAAAAATTCTGTCAAAACAAATCACGAGTAAACAAATCTACAGTAGACCCCCCCCCCCTACAGTACCACAAGCTAATGACCTAAGTAATCGAAGCCTTAACCCAAATAAAAAAAAAAAAAAACATAATATACATAATATTATTATATAAATTATACTACACTTCATTACATTACTATTGGAATACGTGTACATTATTTGCAATATAAAAACCAGTAAAATACTATGGTTTCGTGAGGTTCCTTGTTGTCGCCGATTTTTTCATCTCTCTTGGACCATTTTCATTCGATAAAAGACGAAAACGTAAGTCGTATTTTAAAAAACCATGTTTCCCTCGTCTCCGGCTGTCAGTCCGTCCGTCCGTATTCTATAGACATGTACGTACCTCCTATTGTACAACATTTTCTCGCAGAAAGATAATCGTTCTTACCGAAAACTCGGTTCTCCGAATTATATTATACATCACAATAATATATATCCTCCGCAGAGTGCCTACTCGACAGTTGACTCTACATCCGATTGCTTTGTATTTCGTGTAATATATTATTATTATTGTTTACACGCGTATTGTACGGTCCGCCTACGGTTTGAATTAGTCGGGTCGCTTAACGGTGCAGCACACGAGAGCGGTGCGGTGCATCTAAGCCCCCGTACGTGACGCTCAATAAATACAATCCGAAAAACACAGAACCTCCAGACGGTGACGAACCGAAACGGCAAAAAAATAGTAGTAATATCACACATATGTTGTACGGTGATATTGTTGTGTCGGCGGCGACGACAGGGTCGACGACAATAATATAAATATATGGGTGCCGAAATCGTTTAGAAAGTGGCGTATACGTTTGTATACATATTATATATGTTATAATATACGCACGCTACGGACAGAGCCGTTGTAAAAATAACGGACCATATTATTATTTTATAACTATTATTATTATCTCATCACATATTATTGTATGTGACATTTAAGACCCACATTTCGAGATCGTGCAGATCACTACTATATTGTATCGATATTATAGTGTTATAAAAAAAATATATATGCGTAGTGTACATACCCAATGCGCACTTTATATTATTGTAATAATAGCACACTGCAAAGCACGAAACGTGTTGAGATCGTCGGTAGTTGGTGCTGTATATATTTGTGTTTACTGTTTTGTATCCTGCGGAGGGGTTCGCTAGAGGTTTGCTAGCGGAGACTTCAAAATTCCAACAAAATCGGTGTTTACTTGTTGCGGACAAAGTGATGAAAGCCAACCAACCCAATAGTTATTGTATTCGCCGTGTGATACAAAAGTCTCTGTACTATCTATATAAGACTGCATACCCACCGATATATCCATATCACTCAGTAATTGTCACGTATGGTGCAATATAAGTAAACGACGCTGAACATTATTTTAATGTCTTAAGAATTTTAGATTCAACTGGAGCAGTGATGCATACTCACTTTCGTTAAGGGATGTCAACATTTTTCACGACATAGGTACCCGCCACTTATTAATAAAACAAAAAAAAATAAATGTTTTGATACGCATGTCACCCTGTCATCCACTCATCCTCCACCAATTTCGTTAGTGTTAACAGACACCGCTTCACAGCTTCAGTACCCCTTCGTGTGTGCGCCACTGGCCTGTACTGACTATTTGTATAACAAATTGATTATATATTATTATGTAAGTGTAATGTTTAGGACTTTAGTAACTGCATAGGGTGACTATTGTGGCTTTTCAATTTCAACATTATTTATAACCTCGTCCCATATAATCTACTCTGATTTACCTGTTTAGTATCGTGTCGAAATAATGAACTTTTGTCGATCTTAAAAGTTACCTCTATCAACCTAATACCTACGACCCATCATAGTGTAGGTACCTACATATTTTATATTATTATGACAAAATTGTATAATTAGGTTTTTGTATAAAGCGTCCGATAAATAATTCTATGCGAAAAAATACGTTCCATTTGGAACGTCGTTGCGATTTGATTTCAGATTTAATCTACCTGCAGGAGCATCGTCCCGAGCAGGTTCCGACATTTTCACCGGACCTTCTACAAGTAGATATAAGATAATAATATGTTGGCTTCTTTAACGCGTTTTACGCCGTCCGAAATCGTTTTTACTTTGCAGTATTTATTAGTGTTTAGTATTGCGTTCATGTTAACTCAACACCTGTCAATACTGCCCACACGTGATAACCTTACCTATTTAAATTTCCTTTTTAATTGAGACGCAATCCGTTTTAATCTCATCGGGCTATTTAGTTGCATTAAATATTAATCGCGCACGCTGTAGGTACATATATTAATGTATATACTTCCAGCGCAATATATTTTGTAATTATGGATTGGTCGTAAATTACGGAAAACATGTAATTTCTTTTACACGTAAAGTTGTCGTGTTCACCGTATAGCGGACGTCGAGAATACTCGTTTGCCGTTTGGCATTCCCGAATCATAAATAATGTGTGCGGCAAAACGCGACTATAATAAATTTTGTCAATTCTTCACTTGACATTTAAATTTCGAAACGTAATAGCTATATTATTATAAGTATTATATATTTTATACTAGGGCGTGAGAAATAGGGAAATACATTTTTATTCGCCTTTCGGACTGCATCGGTCCTGTCGGGTTTCAAGTAGATCATTAATGTAGATAATTTAGAAACCATTATCGCCTATTTACCTAGCCATAATCGCCGAAGTTAATAGTTTCAAATCGGAAAGACCAGAGTCGGTTCTCGAGATATTTGATTGCCAAAATTAAACACAACTCCACATACTTATTTGATAACGCTCGAATTGGGTCAGTCACAACAGGAAGTCGTAAAAATATTTAATTTTAAATTATAAGTATATTTATTATAATTTATTATTTACTTCACTTACTTACTTCACTTACTTACTTCACTTCAGAGCTTAGCTACACAGCCATGCAATAAAACAAAATGAAAATAAATATTTTTTAAGAAAGAACATGCTATGTTTTACAAATGAAAAATTGTTCTGGTTTATTTTTGTAAAAGGTGTGTCATTTAAATATCTTTCTCAATCAAATTGCTAATTTAAGCTATATTATAGTGGAATTAATATTGATTATGTACAAAAAAAAAATGTATTATACGTGAATATTACGAAAAAGAAATGATTTTATAAGAGTGCATTGGAGTTTATTATTAGTTATATTAGAGTGACAGAGTAACAAAAAACAAAATATTTTCGAGAGTTTCCAGTCAACCTCTAAGTAATGTAACGTAGTGGGCTGGACTTACTATAATAGTTTTCCCAAAATAATAGGCCTGCACCTAGCTATGTCCTTAGTACAATACCTCATAATCAATGCCATTTACTCATGCCATTTCGCCATTTCTAAAATTCCAGACTCGGGTTAAAATTGAAATTGTATTATTAAAAAAATAAAATAAAATATTGCAAATGATCCTAATATAGGAAACTCCCGATACCTAGAAAGTATTAACCATCACACTAAAAATAACCAATGGTTAAAGCGTATTATTAATATTATCGTATTTATGTTTTAAGTATTACATTAATAAATTGTCGACTGTAATTTATTTGATCATCGTTAAAAGGCCGTTATCAGAGATGTAACCATGTTAATAATATTACAATTTTACGTACAGCTTATAGGTAGGTAATATAATAATATTTGTACACACCGGTTTATAATTAATAATTATTATTATTATTATTGGTGCGCATGTGTGCTAGTCGTAGACATTTAGATACGTTTAGTTTTAAATTTATTAATCATTCCTATTATAATATATTTTATTTCATGGGTACATGCGATTATTGAATATTTGTTCAAAACCAATCAATGAAAAAAAAATCGACAAGTCAATGCGCACATTATAATTGTATTATACGCATATTATAATATGTTTTATACTTATGTCTAGCGAACTGCCGTGGAAACACACACATATAAAAAATATATAGTTTTCTTTACTAAAAATATTAATGGCCCTATATCGAGAAAACGCGTTAAATAAATAGATATACTATATACATATATTATAGGTCCACGCAGCGTTAACGACTAATAGACGTACGTAACTTGCATTCATAAAACATTCTTCGGTAAACCGACGACCGTCGATTAACGTTATTTTTCTTATTAAACTATACATATATATAATATTATATCAAATATTCGAGTGAATAGAGCAGCGTAATAAAATTACAGTTTCGATTTCACCATTGTACGGATCGGTAACAGAAACAAGTTATATCTATATAATCACATGGTTATACGCGTTTAGATATTATAATATTATAGATACCAATAGAATATTTTTAAAATTTTCGATCTCTAAAATATATAAATATGGAAATAATTCACGATATTCCGCACGCGACACTATATTTTATAATTATATTCTATCATTAAACAATTTGTTTTTACGGTCGACGACCAACAAAAATTATCGAGAACACGATGATTATAATTTATAAGATACATCATTGGAAAAGCCCCTCGCAGCACCCAGGACGCGTATGGAAAAAAAATGCCAAACTACCGACTCAAACGTCGTTAAAACCGTCTTAATATTATATCGACGGTGGCGTATCATTAAAACTTTACACAAAAGAAGTTAAACAATAAACGCCCTTTACCGGGGTGTATTACGACAGGAAACAACGCCCCAGCCCTTTGGCATACACCTATATACAATATACATATATATTGGAATCGAATTACTTTGGGACAAAAAGTGAAATAAATTTAAAAATATCGACAAACAAACAGCCCGAAAAAGTTTCAAAGTAAAACGAGTGTATATAAGTCACAGTCTGCGAGTGATTTTTTGGACCGCGTTTGATGTCTCTCAGCCCAAAATCGGCGCAGGTCCGACTTGCGCCTGTATAATATTGACGGTGTCCAGCTATAACGACTGTAAATTAAAATGATCGTGGACTGATGCAGTCGTCGACGAAGAAGAAATCGGCGACCGTGATTATTGATTCTATCCGCCCCCCACCCCCCTACAATCAAAAGTTTTATTTTTATAAAACAAATTTCCTCAATAATTTATGATTTTATAGTGGTCATCATCAAGGCGTTGTCCACATATTATGTTTGTCACGGATTTTGTTGAAGGCAGTTTACTAAATATTATAATATAAGTCATAACAGAGAGCACATAATTTGCACAGTTCCGCTTAAACAATTAATAGACTGGACAAAACGATAATTTTGTTTTAATGTTTTTATGGTCATAGTTAATTATTCATAATATTAAATTAAAAGTATTTTCATACATTTTTACACAGTTTATTAGATATTATAATATAAGTCATAACAGAGAGCACCTAACTACTTAACTATGAATTCATACCTAACAGCTAACCTACTCGTGTCTATCGAGTAACCTATACCTACTTATATATTTTCAAGTCCTCCTCGGCTCACCACTTCCTCCTCGTCCCCCCCCCACAACCACCACCAAGAAAAATCCCGTGTACGCCACTGATCCGCATCGTCAACAACTATGTACTAAAAAACCTGCACAATACGTAACGTCCCCACACACCGCCGAAATCTGAAAAGCCGTCGCAGTAAAGTTATGCAACGTCCGTGATAATAATGTTATAATTTAAAATATTACAATATCGTTGTCCGTCGTGCGTCTACCCGAACGCAGTTGTGCAGGACCTGCAGCAGGACGAGGATGGAAAACAAATTCTGATAGCCCGCGGATGCACAGTTATTATACGGCGGGTAATATTATTGTTTACCTTTGCAGGTATTACCTGTACCCACGTCGCAGTGTGTCTTATGTTATTTTTATGTTACGAAAAAATCGGAAAACCAAGACCGTACTATTATTATTTATTAATTTATTATAATATACTCGGTATGTCTATATCATGTTCAATACTCGCACATATATCCCGCAGACGACGACGAGCCATCGAAATTTATTTGAACGGCGTTTGTCCGCCCGTAATATAATATTATGACGTTGTATACAAGACGTATAATATTATACAACGCTAAACACTTAATCGTTTGTAAAACGGACTTTTGTGTACTCACGGGTTTTGTATGATGGGGTATTACATTATGTTATTATTATTGCTGTTATATTATACGGAAAATGGGATTTCTTTAACATAATAATAATATTATATTATAGAGGCACGACGAGGATTCCTTAGCTCGCGCCGTCATTATATTATTATTTTGTCGGTGTGTGGCAAGACACACGTCTACTGCAGCTATTATACACTGCGACGGTGTACCTGCGGCACATTATCATCGTCGTCATTATTACTATTTTTATTGTATGCGCACACGTTCGGGTCCCGCCAGTAATGGAAATTATCGTCGACGGTTTGACATTCGTTTGACCCACTGCAGCAGAAACGGAATGTGTCAATCTCACCGAAAATCGTCTTCGTCGTCGAACCGTATTTAATGCAAAACATTACAGTCATTCCGAAAAATACCATAAAGAGCCAAAGGAATCGATAGAAACGGACAGACTCGGACAGGTATATACGAACACCGTCATAAACACCGCTATATAATAATATAATATACGTCGGCGTTTTGCCTGCTGCAACAGACAATAAAATAATACTTGCCGTATAGGAGGCGGTCTGCACTGCAGCAGTAAAATGGTAGGTATATAATATAATAATAATATGAAACCTACGAGTAAGCACAAACGTAAGACCACCACTAAATGTCGCTGCGCAGCAAAATTCAAAAAAAAAATTTACATAAAAAGACATGTGAAGTCAGATAAAGCCGCTTAGATCGTTAGCAACGTTATTATCAATACGCGTGTAATTTACAGAAAATAATAATTAATGTTATTATGATTCCGCCTCTTATTATTCTATTAAAAAAACAAGATGTAACAGTGTGCTGAATAACAGCTGATGTACAGTTAGGGCCTAAAAATTGTGCTAAATGCCTTCGCACGCAACTGTGCACTTATCATTCAATTTGTTTTCACTATCAGATTCGGACGTTTTTACGAATATTATAGTAGGTATGTCGATATTGTAGGTACATTTTATACATCATTATAAAATATTATTCGCCTATTATGATAAGGTAAAAATTTAAAAATCAAAATTCAAAATTAATCGCCATCGACAACGGTAAAAAGTTTAAACATGTATATAGAACACTCCGACACTCTGTTTAGGTGTACTGCTGACACAATAAAATTAATACACATATAGATCACCCGTAGAAATAAATCTAATTATAAAAATAAATCGCGCAAACGCTACAAAGTTCGAACCCTATTTATAGCCATCGTTATAGTATTATAATTTATATTTGTCTGTGGTTTTCAAATAATTTTGTGAAAATAATACTCACCTATTATACGCGCTTTTCGGCCAACGTTGGCCCTCACGAATTTTCCGCCCCACACGATAACCACACCGTATGAATTATATCAAATATTATTTATAAATATTACATTATATTTATGTCACAACGCGTGTTTACAGGCCGCGAATCGCATTCATTAAATAATTATTCTCGCATTAAGCACGGAATTATTATTAATATTATATAATTACCGTATATTCAGTTAGCCGATAATATTAATTGTTTTTGTTCAAAATATTGATAGCGACCGTGAACCGTAGGTACATTATACTATTATTTATACTATAACATTGTCACTACGCGCGTGTAAAAGATCTGATTTCGTGGTCTGAATTTGCACCGATACGGTCATTTAAAATAATTGAAATTGTTGACGATAATAAACGCGAATACGATACGCATATACGTACACAACAACTGTACAAGTATAAACGCGTATCTATAGCTCACTAGTTATGTATACCTACAAAGACTGGTCGAACGATATAATTACCAAAAAAATACTTGGATTCTGGTCAGATACTCGGAATTCGATAGGAAAAAATATACATCATAGTCCTACAATAACTCTAACTTGTAGAGGTTGTATTATTTTTGCCGGATCTGGTGCCATCGAGACCCTCCGATTGAGTAGAGCAGACACTATTATTCACACAGCACGTCCGTGTCCGTGTCGTCGCGTCTTCAGGACCGTCGTCCCGATAATAGATAATAATACACATTATATTCAAGTGTACCGGAATTTTCGAGAAATACAAAAGAGATCCCGCAGTTGTCAGTGCGGTATAATAATATATAGGTTAATCCTTGGACACTACCCAATGCCGTTTCTGCCATGAAGTATGCACGGCAGCATCCGGTTTCGTCCGGACGTCAAAATGTAAATGAAATAATAAAAATAGTTTCGAGTCTCGAACACACGGCCGTTGGGATATTTTTTTCGGTCAGACTCCGACTATGTGTTTGAATTTTTTTTCCTTTTTTTTTTATTTTTAACGTAAATAATTTCTACAGAGGAGGTATATTATATTATATTATAGGCATTTAATTTATTGTCAGAGCAGATAAACGCGCAGACGCCCGCAGATGGTATTTGGGTTTTATTTGTCCTAAGACGCTGGTAGAACAGCCAAACGCTTTATTCAGCAGCATATTGTAATGGTGGTCGCCTGCCATAAGAGACGCAGTAAATTCGAGACATAATAAAAAAAGATCGTATAGTTGAACCTGCGGTGTACAATGGTGCTGATCCGACACGTCGATCCGTCTTCTGGACCTTTTTTTTGAAAATCCGAAAACATTCCAGCGAAATAATAACAATATTGTCTCCACCAGGATTCTAGCGTCCAGGGTTAGGTTCCGATGACCAGTATAATATCTTTGCTATTGCTGCAGTTTTTGTATAGGTTGTATAGGTTTTCAGACCGTCTGTGCGGGAAAAGAAACTTTTTCGAAATAACATAATATAGATACGTCTTATACAAGCGGAATGTCCGGACAAAAACAACGTTTACATTTTATTATTTAAAACCGATCGGCGGCCCGGCTAGTTGTGACTTTTAACAGGCTCGCGGCACCGACAACCACGGAAAAACGATCCAAATTAAGACTTGACAATGCCACTAATCATTAATAAATTATATTATTCGCACGTCGACCGTCGCTGTCGCAATTTGTGAACGCCTCGACAAACGTATTTATTCGATCTGTCTTCCCCTCGACGAATTGAAATGGTATAATGACATTATTGATAAAGAACGAGAAACGTTTCGTACACCGCCGCAGCCGAGAAGTATTATATTACGCCATCGGTCAAAAATTCCAAAAGCACAAATAGACTTATCTCAATTATAGCAGTTACGACACGACGATATTATTGTCTGAGCTATCGATTAATGATGTCCGTCATACCTACCTGTCGGTACAATGTAATATCGTGATATCATTTTATGATATAGATATATAAGCGGTGTAAGACAACTAATTATTGTTGTTATGTAGTGTATATACTAATACTATACGGGCAGATGTGTGGCGGGCTCGGTGACTGTAATAAATCCACGATCGGTGGAAAAAGTGGGAAAATATTTCCAAAAATAATTTCGAGCTCTCAAAATCATTCCAACATAATTTCGTATTACTAATAATAATACTATTATCGACTACACGACAACGACGACGAATGCAATAAAACACACGATAATACGTGCACAAGTATAGCCCAAGTAGGTAACCCGTGTAGGTACCTTTACACAATAATATGACTTGTGTGCGTCGTGTTTAACCTTTTTCCGATCAAAATGCGCGACCGCGGTAACGACGACGACGACCTACGTTTTTATGAATTGTTTTCGACCGCGACCGCAAAAAGAACGGTTTTATTTTTTTTTAACCCATGACTTGCGTTGCGACCCTAATGAAAAAATAAAAAAATAAAGCCCCGAATATCACCCTTCGTTTTTATTCCGTCCGCGTAATGAATTAGCGTTTTTTTCAATTACTCTCTGTCTGTTTTTCTGTGTTCTCTCTCTCGCTCCGTCTTTCTCGTTTCCACCCCGAGAACCCAGTAAATAATAGAAATTTCTCTAACAATAATTTTACCCCGAGCAGCGCATATAATGTACTCTGGGGGTAGGTATATGCCGCGGGGAAGGGAATATATAAGAAAAAAAAAACATAAACACAAAACTCGAGGGCCGTTGAATTTTCGAGGGGCTAACGCCGGCGGACTGCGATAAAGTATAATGTAGCTCACGAAGAGGCGGTGGTGGAGGAGGAGGTGGAGGTTTTGGAGGAGGAGGAGGTGACGAAATTTCGAGAAAAACTAGCGGTCGGCTTTTCCTCGCGGCAGCCCCTGCACATTATCACATCGGTCCTGACTCCTGAGCCCAAGGCCCGCGCCAAGCAATAGTGTCGACATATGTGTGTGTACGCCGTGCGCATAATATTATAGTGTTGGTGCGATACCATATTGCGATACGTTACTACGACAATATTATGTGGTATACGTGGTATATAACACAATATCATGTCATTAGACGAACGAAAGCCAACGCCGCCGCGACCGGTCACGGACCGTTATCCGGCAGGGTCCTTTTACGCGACGAAATGACATATATAATAATAATAATGATAATATTATATTATTACGTGTACACTATCACGTGTATTCTGCGGCAGGGACCACCCAAATTCTTGGAGAGGCGTTCGTCAAAAGCGGACTGGGAATCGGGTTCGGCGTGTCGCATGTGTAACGCACTCGGTCGGCGGCGAAACGATAAATCGTCGTCGAGGCGGCGGCGTGGGACTGCACGGATATTAATATATGGAACATTATAATATTATAGTATACAATGAATTAAACACATTATTATTATTATTATTATTATGCGCGGGAAAATACCAAACGAAATGATAAATGGGAATATCGTATTATATTATGATATCGTTATTGTCAGAGCAGCTAGATATCGATCGTCAGCGGTTGTTGCGTACACAACTTGGCCGATCACTAAAGAGCGACGAAAGAAAGTGCCCGTATTGCAGGGTATATCGCGGGTTACCGCGGTACTGTTACCGGACCAGTAGCTCAATAGGTGTGGCGGGTATGAACCAAGTACACTCGGTATAGTCACGACGACGACGCGCGCCGCAAAATAATTGTGCTAATAATCATTTACTCTGTTCTGTAATCGCGGTTACATGGCCCGTGGGCGAGATCGTCATAATACGTGTAGAGGTACCTACACCGCTGCGAGCATATCACACGAATTATGTTATTATATTGTTTACACGACTGCATCGTACAAATTTTTTAAATTTTTCGAATATTTTCGCTCGAGTGTTTTGACGGTGATTCATATATTGCCTTCCATTATCGATCGAAATTTCGTTTCACTGTATCACACAATATCTCGCCGTCGACCTAGTCGCGACTACGTGATCGTACATTACACTGATTTCCGACGCATAAAACGGAGTATTTCGCATATTTTTGAATTTCAACTGCCAAACACAACGCACAAACGCACTGAGCAGTGGTTTAGTCACGAGGGGGGAGGGCTAATAGGACTGTTCCCCCTCATATGCCATATATTTTCGAAATATCACAGCTGTTATAAAATAAATCTCCTAAAAGAATGAAAGTTTTAGATTGGACTTGGACACGGCAATAATAATATAATATTACAAGTGCCTTATACATGCCACGAGTACCATCATTGAAATACATGTTGTTTGTAATAAATTAATAATAAATAAAAAGTTGTTGAAAATATTATTTATTTTAGTAACATAATGAGTATAAAACCACAAAAGTTTAGATAGTTAATTTTTATACATTTCAGAAATCCTGATTACGCCACTGAATGCACCGCCTGTTTATACAATGCGATTTCTAATAATATTATATTCAAATTCGTCACAGACCTATAATAACGTTACGCGAAATATTATTATTATTGTGTCACAGGTCGCGAAAATACGTGATGCCGAGCTCGCTGCGGTGTACGAGATCCAAAAATCGGCGACCGACGCAGGATTTATTATTATTAGACCAGTGCCTGCGGTGGCAGATATCCCGCGGGATATCCTTTGCAAACCTCGTCGTGCACGGGGACGCGAAAAGCCGCAAAAGGACATATTCGTCCCCCCCCCGCTACCCCATATATACCCTTGTCCGACCGTGTCCCAGCGGATCATACTTTCTAGAAATTATTCGGGACTCGTCGCGCGCATTACATAATACACGCTGCACACCGCGTGAGGGGCATTATGTAGGTAGGTGGGTAATATTATTATTATCCTGGTCGAGGTCCGAATTTAACCGCATCGTGTGATGACTATAATACGGGGAGCACTTACAAAATAAAATATGTACCTACGCGACGCGACAACGCGGTTGCGGTATGGCCGCGGTAACAGTATACTACTTAGCACTCGGAAGTCGGTACAACATATAAAATTATGTGGACGAGCACCCGAAAAATATACACCTCCATTCATCGGCAGCCGCCGCACCGTTTGTCGGTTATTAATAATTATTATACTTACATAGTTACATTACCCACCTGTAGTTGTATTGAAATAAGTAGGTACGTATCAAATTATGACAAATTTTAAATTGTATAGTGACGCGTGCATACCATTACCGGTTTTAAACGGCCAAAGATTAATATTATAGTATGGCCCGCGTTTATCTCAACGGCCTTGGAAACGAATTCATTTATTGAATTATATATTAATAATATTATAATACACGTCAAAAAATTAATTCCAACATTAAAAAATCCGACGTTTCCACGAATAGGTCTAAACTTATTAAATAAAGTATAAATGCAAATTATTAACAGTAAGTCTTATACTAGAATTCCATTAAAATATAATTATGCCAATTATGGTTTACAGCTTCCTTGGTAATGTAAATCTAGTTTGTATTACTTCAATTTGTATTAATTTGACCATTATAATATTATTATTAGTATTATTATTATTATTATTATTGTATCATTTATATCTATTATACTTATTTATGGTCAGACCTAATACTTTTCACTATATCTTATTAGTCATTACAATTTTTTCTTCACAAATGTTTGTTCATTTTTTATTAGTACTCCATCATCGGCATAAGCGTTGTTGTCAGCGGTGAGATGGGCTATTAAACTGTATATTACATCATAGATAGGTACTATATTATTATTGTAATTACCTCGTTTATTATTAATAATATGACCGGGTTGGTATAATAATATGTCGATTTGACAGCGGCCATCAGACGTTTTTCCGAAACTATACTTATAATATAATACGTCACATTGTGCCTACACGTTTTCGTCGCGGGCGCTGTATCATTATTTAAAAGTACCTCGAAAAATATAAAAAAAAATAAAATACTGTACTACCTATAAAATAACACGAGCACGTGTTGATGCATTTAAATAATTGTACGAGATCATAGGCGCAACTAGACCTAAATTGTATAGGAGGTGCTAAAAGTGTTATCGGCAGCCGACAAATACCCATCCACAGGGGTTAGTGGGGGGGACGCAGGAGGACTCAGTCCCCCTACCTCTGACGACAGTTAAAAAGCGGCCCCTTTAACAAATTACGATTTTATACATTACACATTGTACATAAAATTATACATGGAACGCTTAAAACTATATGGAGACATTAGTCCCCTCTGGAATTTTTTCCCACTTTAACCCCTGCCCACCCAACCAATAATTTATCCTCATTGATCCAATTTGAGTGACTATTATTTATTTTTATATAAGTATTTACTTTTTAGGTTTATTTTCCCTATATTACAAATACATTCATAAATAATAATAAACGATATATTATTAAATAACAACGAAAGGCAAAAACAAACACATAATAATAATATACATATATCCATATAAGGTTCTAATATTTATTATTTACAAACAATTTTTCTGGTTTTTATACTGTACTAAAGTTAACTGATTTTAAGTTATTTGCAATATCTCATTAAATATTTGAAGAGGATAAATCAAATAACTGTTGTTGTAACATTATCGTCCATTATTTCTTAACAGACTTACCGTGTTTGCTTGAAAAACTGCGCTCGCCTGTTACAAAACGTACAGAAATAATATTATGATAGCGATTTGAAGCAATTTATACAAGTTAGGAAATACCATTTTCGTATTCCTAAAGCATAATAACGTTGATAATATTAACTGTTGTAATTATTGTTAGTATCAACCCATTCTATACGGTATTAGTTTAAAATAAAATATTACATCTCATAAATGGTAAAATATTGAATTTGAACAATCGCAAAAGACAATACTAATAGGAGAGTTAATCATAAAACTTAAGGTCTTGTTTTTTTTTTTTAGGGGAGCTAAAATACTTACTAGCATTCCCCTGGTTTCACTTATATACCAGATATGTTTTATCACCGGTATCATACTTGGGCGAGTGTGTATAATATATAGTTACACTTTGGTGGCACGGGATTAGGGGTTGTTTGAAGCAATCACTTCGTAAGGCCGAAATGGACGGGGACGAGCTATATCGTCGTCATTATAATTATGTTTGAAGATGATAATAATTAATAGTATAAAGACGTATAAACCATCGTGTATACGAAATAATATGTGGTATTAACGAGAGAGCACAGACATACACGGCTAATACCCACTTATAATCACATTATTCATAATATAGTAGACGGTTTGCGACCAAGTGCACGGCGCTAACCATATGGGTATAATGCTTTATTGATTATGATTTTGCATGACTGAAATACTGTAGGTACCTAATAGGCGGGTAAAATGTAAATAATATGCCGTTTGTTTATTTGTGCGATGATTTAAACTCAGGACGTATAAGGGGCGTGGACGCAAAACGAGCTCTGTTCGTCCTATAAGTAGGTTCCCAACGACATTAACAACAAGGTGATGGCGATAGTTTTTAATTTAAAATGTACATAATATGACCAGAAACGGTTACAGAGCGAAGATTTTGGGAGGGGGGGCATTAGTTTAAATGTACGCCACACAAATATATATTCTGTACATTTTTTAATATTATAGTTATACAAATATCAAATCCATCTTATTGTTAAATTATCATTTAGAGATGATGCCGTAATATGTTACATATAATATATTAATATGTAAAATAATAAAACAAAAAATAAATAAATCATAGTATTGCCAACATTTTAAATTATTTCTCTTATTTTTTTATTATATACTTATTATTTATTAAAAATGTCTATGATCCAAGAGCAATAGACGAATAGATATTGATTTTATTATTTTACGTGTGTGGTATGATTTCTGGGAGGCCCTTAACCCCTGCCCCCCCCCCCCACCCACCCCGAATAGCCCAACCATACGATTCGCTTTAAAATAATAAATTATCGCCGCCGAAGTCTATAGACTGTAACGTGTATTATTATAGTGGTGTAGCCTAGTTTCTTTTTTATTCTGCCGACTCGCGTCTTCTACTGCTACGAAACTATTAGTGCGGCCATCGGTATTATATTTGTATAATAATAATAATATATAATATGGAAATTCGTATTATAATAATGCCCCGACCGACAGACAGACGGAAACACGATTCCGCCGGTGTTTCGATAAATTATGTTTACGCAACGTAAACCTGATCGGTGTTTCGTAAACTTCTTTCGCACAAGTTATTTCGACGACTCTTTCCGTTTTTACAACAAACGCGTCGCCGCCGACACAGACGCTTTCCATTCATACGGGTATACGCAAAATAATAATATATTATATAGGTACCTACCTACCTACTACGACGACGGCAACGCTAAACGCAAATCGAGTATACTACCTTATTGTTATTATTATTATTTATTATTATTGTTATGGACACACACACACACACAATGCTAAATATGTAAATATTAATAATAAACGAACGGTGACGAAATCGGATAATCTCAAGGCTACGATTTAGCACCTACATTGTAGACATAGGTATAATGTGTGCAGCCGTATAGTGTCCTCCTCGTCCAGCGTCGCGCGTGGGAATACGTTCGTTTTTCCCAGAACACCGCTGACGGTACGAGTCCGATTTCAATTTTCGACTCGGTGTAATCAAAAATTTTATTGCGATTCCGAGATATTTTTTCGTGTAAAATTTTTAAATTGTTGTCATATAGTTCTCCTACACCTGACCTAGTGTTTCCCATAGCTCATAACTTACCTACATCACGCTATTATCCGCTCTCCTATCGTAACGCGATAAATGCGTCTACTTATACATAATATTCCAAGTGTACAATTTCACGGACACAATACTGTTAGCGCATCGTCTGCAAAAAATTATTCGGACACATTTTCGTCCCACTCTACCGCACCCACCGTCCACCGTGTGCTTTCTTCGTCATTCGAATTCCGAAGGTATTTTTCACGCAATATATGCATAAACACTAGCTAGACAATTCCCTCAGTCATATTCACATCATGACTGGTAAAGTAATGGGTTTAGTGTCCTAGTCGGTAGTCGGTTATGCTGGATCAGGGCAGTGGACCGGGGCCCTAATCCTGACCGTATTGAGGTGGCAAGCAGGAAACTGGGACGTATAAACATTTATTTCAAATTATTTCATGATGACAATAATTGATAATAAAAATAAATTTACCCATATTTTACTCTCTGTTTATGATATCAATGCGTTGGAAATGCAATCACTATCGTAATTTCTTTACACATTTTTGTAACAAATTTATCAGTTCGTATATTATAATTATTATGTTAAGTTTTGGATACATAAAAAAGCATTGGGACTATTTTGATGATGGTTATTTTTTTCTAGACCTCGTTTGTCTTATTATTTTGTATAATTTCCCGCTGTTATCCAGCGCGGTTTGTCAGCACAGATATTGTTGTCTATTATAACAATTACTGTTATAATATAGTATATACAATCGTTGTTCGGTCACAAAGCGCGAGACGAATAAAAAATCATAATGAATAGTTAGTGATGTACCATAAAAATAATAGTGTTTTTCGAAATTTTCTTTTACAATGATATTATGAAAAAAAATTCTCATTTCGAGTGAGTGTGTGTGAGCATGGGTGGTGGGGGGGGGTGTCAGAGGAGTATGTCTTAGATTCCCGTTAAACCCGCAGCTGCAACGGTTTGTAAATATAGGTGGTATAAGCACTGGAACAATATTACCTACCTACATATTATTATTCTTCGACCCGCGTCGTCCAGCGGTGCGGCGTGCGTGTTCGGTGTGGAGTGGGGTTGGGTGAGAAGTTCCTAAACAATATAATATGAAATCTGTATTTTTTCAGACCAAAAAAAAAAATCGGTGGAAAAGATGACTTAAACATATAGTAGCCAGCCGACTAGCAGCCGACCTGCGAGAGACATGTTTATCGTAACATCATCTGATCTCTGGACAAAACTTTGTCGGCTCTTTGCTCGCCGGCGTACCTATACAGATCGGCGGCGATAGATAAGAACTCACACGCACGCACGCGCAAAACGATTCGACGGGTCTGCCCCTTACCGGCGTATGCCTACGTCGAATACATATACATAAATACCTAAGTATACAATATATTCAATATAACATATACCTATATGTATACACACCAACACGCTTACCCGAGTTCTTCGAAATGCCTAAGTAATAATGATAATGTGTTTATATATAAAGGTAAGTATCTATATATATATATTAACGAGTGAGAGGTACCATACTCGCCACCGGACTCCGAAGTCGTATGACCATTATTATTATTTATTACTATCACATTCATCGACTCTACGATATTATTATAGCGCGTACCTGCCTAAATGATATTATATTATACCAAAGTATTATTATATATATGCTGCACTGGACCAAAGGTGCAGACGTCGAGTGACCGTCACACAGCTCTCCAGGTAAACAGGCCATTATCGCGAACAATGTGATGAATATAATAATAGTATATGACCGATGCTTCACCCTCGTCCAGTTGTCGTTTCGTCGCGAATACATTTAGGTACATTTTCCCAAAAATTTGCACCACGAGATTCTCAGTCCTGCAGTGAACTTACTGCTGTCTAGCTGTGCTCCTGCTTATATATTATATTATATTTATAAAAATGAAGTCTTCGACGCGCGCGTGCGTAGAATTTTAATATAATTTTTTTTCCCGCCTCGTAGCCCCCGTGGACTACGCAAATCGATTCCGTTGGCGGAAATTTCGTACGTGCTTGGAAATCCCCTCCGGTCGTCGCTGAATACGTACGCGAGATGACGACAAAAAAATAATGCGCCCTTTTCTCACTGTCGCCGCCCGCGGCATCCCTCGGATTCCGCAGACACTTTTATCATTATTATAGACTTTTATTTTATTAGTCTTTATACCCCCATAAAGCGTCTACTCCATTGCATTATGTAAATACTCATGCTGAAGCAGACAGGGGCACAAGGTTCAAATTAATTAATATTCGTCGTCAACGCGCATCATCCCCGACAAAAGCGTTTCACGGAGCATACCTCCTACTTATATTACATGGAATTTAATATTTATAATAACATTATGACGTGACACCGACGAAAACTACGTGCAATATTATGAATGATAAATATTGTAGTGTGTCAATATAGGTACTATACAAATTAGTGTACACGTACATTGACGGAATTATAATATTATAATAAACGATTTTTTACATCAACCGCAATTTTTTACGAACATTACTGCACCGGTACCGTTTTCATTTCATATACAGGTACATCTGGCGCCAAAATAAAAATACGGTAAAATAAGCCCTGGCTGCAGGAAAAAAACCCTGGAAACCACTACCAGGAAAAAAGATAGGTAAGAAAGGTAGCGTACTGAATGCTGATTGTAGATATACTTGTATATTTTATTATTATAGTAAGTAATAAGTTTTAATTTATATAATAATTAGAAAGTAGTTTCTATAGTAAGCCATAACATTGTTAAAGAATTCTATTGAATTATTTTTAATTTATAGACATTTTTTCTTGAATTGTTTATTTATCATTTTATTTAACTAGTATTTACATATTATATTATTATCTGTAAAATGTGATAATTGACAATGTATGATAATGATAATAATTATTATGCTTTATGCAGATTTCAGTTAAACTGATATTATATGATACAATAGTATACCTACATAGGTGTATTTACTTAATAATTATTTACCAAGGATTACCTACTGCTTATTAGTTGCACTTCATAATATACAGCATATAATAGAGAAGAGACGGCACATCAAAAGTGTACTAAGCCCTTGTACCAGGTACACTGATACTTTGAATTGCGGAAAAAAAATTCTCAGTGTAAAAACTAAAAATCAATAAAACTATTATGTAGGTATGTAGCAGTGTCAAAATAACAATAAATCTTTTTCTTATATGTAATAATTACATTATTTTTTTGCAAACCCAAATGCTATTGAAGTAGCAAGATTCTGGTCAAGAATAATCTAAAACTAAAACTAAAACAAACCTACCAACCCTGACAATTATGTTACCATAAAGTTATAATTCTATTTTTATTTTTTATTTTTATTTAACCAATTTATGTATTTTATTTTATTTTATTTATTTATATTTTATATCCATATAGACTCTGACCTGTGTCTATCTATTTTATTTTATATATCTACTTATGATTTATTAGTTATTACCATTCTTTCGTATTCATCTAATTATTGTGGTTGTATGAGACGAAAAAAAAAACAACTACAAACGGGTGAGTATTAAATACATTGTCGATGTGCGCGACAAGCAATAATACAATGTATTATGAACGCATTCAATGTAAATCATTTCTTCAAGAATAGTCAATAATTAATAATAATAAATGATATAATATATTGTATAAAGTTTTTTTTTTTATTGATCGTGAAGCCCGGCAACTATGGCCATTAGCTGCTTGTTTTTGTTTGTAGGGGAGGGAACTGTAGGTGTAACACGTGTATTTAGTTTGGCAGATTTTTTAGTGAGCATCCGTGGGTATCTGCCATGCCCTGGTGGGGGATGGCGACACATCTCTCCGGACACCGTGACTTGCCCGAAGAAAAATGCCGCCCGTGAACCGAGGTTTGAACCAGCGCCGGTGTGCGTCACAACCGACGCCTTAGTCCGCTCGGCACTCTGTCTCCCTTGTAATATATTATTGACATTTATTCCTACATATTATTTATGAAATATTAACGAATAATATTATATGCATTGAATCGTTGTGGAAATAATAATAGTAATAATGAAAAACTAAACATTCGCATTTGTATGGATAAATTGAATCGACGTCAAGAATTCAATTAAAATTCAAAATAACGTCGAGGTGTTTGTTTTTTTTTTGCTCGCAGTAATGATTGGTTTTCATTATTATTTTTAAACGAATCATGATGTTACAACTGAAGGTGATGTTATTATTATTTATTTTGTATGGTACAGTACGCCAGTGTGTAAGTATATTACGTCATTATAGTATGGAAAATCCAAACACAATTAATACGTTTTACTTTTTAATACTATTTTAACCGATGTAAAACATAAATATTCTTGTTTTCGGTTCGATAGGCAAAAATGATGGCTACTGTCGAGGTAATAATGACATACGCGTCGACATAATACCGACGTGTGTGGCGAATAAAACGGAAACCATCACTATAATATCATACAATATTGTTGTAACAACTTCGAAAAATGAATAAACGTTTATGAAAAACGAATTGAAGCAATAATAATTTATAGTACAATATTACGCTGTATAGAGCCAGCTGAGGTGGCTGTCTTTTCGGTGTGAAAACCTGCACTGGCACGTTGCAGTGGGAACGACAGTGGTCGTACATTATAAATGTATAAATAATAATTAATAAAATTATGTATAGCTTTTTGGCGTAAGCGCGGTTCCGGATCCTTACTTTTAAAGTCATCGGCAGTCGTAGAGGCACAAAAGGGATGAGGACCTGAGGTCAGTGTAGATCCATAATATTAGTATACATGTTACTGTGAATGTCCGCAATTGGTGAGTGCTGACAATCACCTAGTGAATGTCAACATACACCTACTAAATAAGTGAATGTTGAAAAATTAAAATAATATAGACATTCACTAGTGGATGTTAACATTTACATCTGGATTTTGGCCAACACATCACGGTTTTGGTTAAGGTTAGGTACATATTCGCACATACTATTATACTATAGTACTATTTTATCTATAGACGATAATAAAAAAAATAGCAACAATATGTTTAATTATAAATTGTTATTATTAAACTGTATTATACTTCTATTATTAATTCAAATTATGATTATTTTACCATACAACAATTATTCTACATATTGCAACACGACCAACTGTCATGACATTTTGTACTACATAAAATGTCAACATTTCTACACCACACTTTTTTGTGGTGCACTTTGTTTTGCAATTACATCTCGTATATTCTTCCCCACCAATTTATGAATCTGACGTAGAATAGCTTGCCTCAAGAAAATTTGTTGATCCTTTTGTACCTACATCAGTGATTGTTATTACATGTTCTTTACATAATGAAAACTGGTTCCTGGTGTTTAATTGATTCATAACACATACTATTTGGTAGCTAATTTATAATAATCATTATTAACTACATCTATTGCTACAGCTAAAATATTTTGGGGATCCATTTTACTACGATAAAAATGTTTTAGTTATTTTTCAAACCAATCGTATACAATGAAATATACCTATAACTGCATCGAATGACAATAGGTTAACATTTAGGCGAGGCAGCATAGCGGTTATCTGGGTATAATAAGAGTAGTTGGGTGACGTAATAAAAATTATCAACTTGTACAATACCTTTACTATATCGGTTATCGATAGGTACTAGAAAACAAGATAGTACGATTAGATCGGTTTAAATAATATCGGTATTATCAACATTCACCAATATCGTTAGATGGATGTCCGACGTTCACTCGTGAATGTTTACAAACAGTATAAATCTAATTAATATGCCAACATTCACCAACGACTTTGGTGTACGACGACATTAACCGGCGACTGACAGCACTCACCAATTGCGGACATTCACAGTAACATACACATTGAACCCATGGCAGGAGGGGGAGGGGGGCTAAAAAGTATAACGTATAGGAGGGCTAAGAGCGTCTATGGTATGAGGAGGGGGTGAAGGGGGGGGGGGGGTGAGGATTAGCCCTCCTAGATGGTTACAATATATCATATAACTCGTACGTTTATATGAATTATAAATAAACAATACAATTTAAAAGCCGAAAAGTATAGACGAAACACGGTGGGTCGACAGTGACGATTTATAATTACGTAATTCGGAAATTGAGTACCTATATACATAATGATATTACGACGTGCCATTGCGGCTGCGACGGCCGGTGGTGTAATCTCCGCGGACACCCCTCAAGTATGTACACAACTGTATATTGTATAGCGTTAAAGGGGTTATGACGTCGGTGGTGGTGGTGGTGTTGGTGTTGTTGTTGTTGTTGTTGTTGTTGTTTTTGTTGTTGCCATCGTCGTAGTCGTCATCGTTCACAAGGAAATCGACGTGACCTTGAAAAATAAATTCGATTCACGACGGGTGGAATTCACTCGGGTATATAGTAATCGGTCAGACGCCGCCGCCGTATACTGTAATATTTTAATATGTATACGCAGCCATCCCGTTCGTTTGCGCTATAACAGAAATTATAATGAATATATTATTTTATTTTCGAGCGTTTATGATAATTATTTGATATTTCACCCGTCTTGTCACCGTTGTCTGCGCAAAAATCATAATAATATTATAAATATAGGATCGTCTCCAGGGTTGGCGCCAAAACGGGTCGGATGAGAAAAACCAATTCTATGCTGTAGACAGACGCCATCGTCCGAGTGAGTGACAACTGACGATACAATAACAATATTATATGTACCTATAATATAATATAATAATAATAATTATTATTATCGTTCGTATTTGACCGGTGGTCTGATTGTGGGTGAGTAGGGGTGGCTGACTACTGACTCAGTAGGACACCACAGCAGTACAAAACACCCGGGGTGGTGGAATTATTGTCTCGGAGATTCAAAGTCAGGCTCGAGGGTGGTCCCATCTTTCTGATATTTATTTATTTTTATCAGTGGTTGTGGTCTATTTCCGGCTAGAGATAAATTCGAGGTTAAACGTGAAATACAATTTTTTTAAATAATAAGATCTCAGGAAAACACGTCTCAATCATTTCGATTGAACTTAATAAAATGATTTTTCTCTCAATGGACATATGCTCGAATATAATTCTGAAAAACGCATGTTAGCATGAGCAAATTCAAGTGATCAATAATACATTTAAACTTTCATATTATCAAATTTATTACAAGAAATAAGGTAAAAGTTGAATTTTTTTTATTTATTCTCCATGTGATTTTATTTTAACAGAGTCTTGCATGACATCTACAAAATTCTAAATTAAAAAAAGATTTTACGCTATATACGGTTTCACCGTGGTTGTATAAGTAGAAAAAATGTACCGCAACGGTGTGACGTACGCGGAGAAACACTCTGTATCGGACATGATCGTATAATATCAATGTCACATCAGTACCTACATCGTAATAATGTAAATTATAATATAAATTTTTTGTGTGCATGCGCGAAAATCTGCAGGGATGGCGAAGACAGTTACACGCCCCAATACAACACTGGACGTTTTATGAGATATATAGTGGGCATCTACATATATGTATACACGACGATGGGGTTTTATGGGTTTTCTTTACGCTTTCTTTCTTTTGATTTGTGAACGCCGCCATGACGTTAATATTATTATTGTTATATATATACGTCGCCGATAATGTTATGGATCTGCAGGCTCGCGTATCTCGAGTGCCGTTTACGCGTGTTGTAATATATGTATACGTCGTCCGAGAGGAGAGGGCGAAAAGCGAAGAGAGAGAATTTAGCGCGAAAAGTTTAGGATTTATATTCAACGTCGCCGGCGCATGTGAAAAACGCGCGGAACGGTCGCCGATGACATTAAATAAAATAAAAACAGACGAAAGTTTTAAACTTATTTAAGAAAAGTTTGGTTCGAAAATTTAAATAAAATTGACGATCAAATGTTATCGCCATCAAATTATTATGTTATTTAATTTTTGCTGTTCGGTACTTTAATTATTATTCATATAACAATCATAAATAAACCACATTATAGGTAGATAATATAATGTGAGTAACCAGACATTTAAATATTAAAATTGAATTAATTATTTTTATTAGAAAATAATTATCTATGTGACACACGACAGTTATTTTGGATATTATTATGTTATTAACATTTTACAAATTTGTTAATTCTGTATATTTTAAAGGGTACGAAAGTGCCCTGAAGACTGTAAAGAGTGTAGTGTGTATGTGCAATATTATGTTCGTAGCCTTAAATGCCAGCCAATAAGCAATAATGGCGGCGAAATAAATAATTCACGCGATAGGTACACGGCAAGTGGACATTTTCGTATGTTAAAAATAAATCTTTTTGCCCGTCTCTGACAAACTTTATAGACTTCCCTACAATATTATTATTATAGCGTTTGCATTCAATACAAATATCGCGATAATAATATTATCGTAGTTAATTTGTACAAAGCGGTTTTCAATGTCCTTAAAATATTGGCACGTCGATTCGAAAATTACATTACACACGAAAACGGGTATAAGATAAGACTCTTTTTTTAAGTTCACGGTCATGGCCCGACAATTTATTGTCCGCATGACAAATATAATAAAAAACCATATCATAAATACTGTAAGAGTTCATATTATAACCATTTTTATGCTTACATAATATTATTATTGTGTTTCCTTTTTATACAAACAAGTCATAATATTATATTAACGCATAACGTATTTGAATTATTGAAAATATAATATACCATAATAATATTATAATGTACTGTGAGTCTCACTAGAAAATCCGAAATCGGCAGGTAGATTCGGAGCTGAGCACGATTCGACTATTCGAGAAAATAATAATTTTCAGGTACAAACATGTATAATAATATTTTGTCGTACGACGCCGTATAACAATAATAATAATAATAATAATAATAAATATTACGATCGGTTTTCGAACAACTACAGTACCCGCATAACATAATGATATTGTTATTATATTTTCGACGGCGTCTTGGGATTTGATAACGTTTAATTTCCAAGTCTATTTTAGGCAAGCACCCACTTCCGGCTATAGAGGACCCGTTGTCTGACTCCGCAATCGTTCCAGGAACAAACAAAATATACCATTATACTGTGATTTCCTGCCGTTGATCGATTCCGTCGAATTACGAATATGACGAATAATGTGAAGCCATTCACCATACTCAATCAAGTACCGTAAAATATTGTCGATACCAGACGAAATAATACGATAATAGTAATAATAGCGTATTTACTAAATAGGTAATAATATGTACGATAGTCGTACAAAGGTGATAACTAGGTCTGGCATTTCGACTGTTCAGCACTTTGCATTATTTTCTTAAGTTAGCTATGCTATAAGTCTATAACATATCGTTTCATGTAATTTTGATCAGAACATTTTATTTTAAGTTTACATTTTTTTAAATTTACTTACAGCATTTAAGGTCCGTTCTTTTTAAAAGAATTGCTTAAGATTTTTAATTTTTACAAAGTAAATTTGGAACGTACCAACATAATTTTTACTCAACCGTAATTTTTGGAATGGATCGGACGAGGTATAATCGAGTCCACGAGTGGCGACGGCCTAATAAGTAAAAATTATTCTTTTTTTTCAGATTAAAATTACACATAAAGACGATTTAAAAGAAACTGTGCAAATTTTTTTTTTTAAATTTAATGAATAATTTTTTTAACTTGCTTATTCAAAACTCGTTTAAGATAAAAAAAAAAATCCAAGATAATTATGTTGGTGCATTATTTTGAATTTTTATGGCATAAAAACATATTTTCTTTTTTACGTCATTACATTCCAAGCCCTAGAGTGATATGGTTTTGTGTACATCTCCAATGATACTTGGAACTCGGAGGAGAACGCACACAATGTGTACTGGAAACGTTGTCATAATATTTATTTTTATTACAGTAATATCATTATTGTACCAATATGTGTTGTTCGCGCCGGCCGAGCTGCGCCGCAATTTATTTGCATGGACGCATGTGGCGACGAGGCCGGAACACGATTGCGCGCCACGGCCAGATTCTATTTTATTTGATATTTTCCTGGCAATAAAAATTGTTTTACGAGTTTTATCGTCGCGTTCATAATAATATTAATATATTCGCGAGTTTATAGAAGAGCGGTTTGCTGACGTCCCACCCACTCGCGTGACAAATTTACAGCCTGTCGTCGTCGTCTAATCATTATTTCAAATGTTGCCCGTTTTTCTACCCGTATCGGTGAACTTATGATAATAATTTTATCCAACACGAGACTTTTATTATATATACTATGGCCCCCGCCTCAACAAATATGAAAGCTGCCTGCCTGCCTACGATGATTATAATATATTATTCTATATAATTATTATCTAATTCCAAAAATCTAATAAAGTTTGTTAAGTTTAAGCCTACAACTTTGGACTGCTACAGTTACGTAGGTAATTAATTACACTTGGGTAAGTGTAAACAATTTCTTAAAACTAATGTTTCTGGTTTTAAACAGAAACACAAATATTATTTAAAACATCCTGAAAAATTAAAAAACCAATACATTTTTTTAAATTAAAATTTCTTCTGTACAATTCTAAAATGTTTTCGAAAAATTTTATTCGAGCTTGAAATAAACAAATAATTATTGGGAAATAGGGAAACAACTCGGACAAGGCACAAGCAATTATTACTACAGTGAGGTCGAAATCTCTCGGCTCGCACCACCACCACCACAACAATAACAAAACACCATCGTCGGGCGGTCGGAGTCCAACGCGCATTTTTAATAATATTATAATAACGGAATATCGATACCGGCGGCGGCAGAAACGTTCCCGCCGAAAATCCGTCGGCGTTTCCCGCGCGCGCGGCCGCCGACGAGCACGCAGCGCCGCCGCGGTGCGTAATCTCACCGGGAGAGTCGCGGCGTCACGGGCGGCAGACGGATCGCCGCACACGCGTTGGCGGTGACGGGTGGTGTGGTGGCGGTGTTCCACTGGTCGAAGGGCGGGCAGGCGGCGAGACTCAAAACGTTGCCGGCGCTCGCGCGCACGCACCGGGAACGTCGCGCGCGCGCCTATCCTCGTAGCCGATGGTGGGAGTGATGCGGCGGCGGGCATTGTCAACAGACAGACCGAAGGGGTGGTGGCGGCGGGGTGGGGTGCACGCCGGCCGGCGTTTTCGGGCGGCGGCGGCTGGGGGGTACCGCCGCGGCCGTGCGAGTGCGCGCGCCCGCCCGTTTCTGAGCGTGTGTGTGCGTGTGACTGTACCGCCGACACCTCGCCCCGGCCCCACGTCAGTCCATATACGGACACCGTTTCGTACGCACTTCCATTGCCCTCGCGCAACACACGCACCGCTCGTGTGTGCAGGCCCAATACCACCACCATCACCACCACCACCACGACCGCGGTTGTAGTAGTAGTAGTAGTAGTAGTAGTAGTGACGACGACCGCCGTCGCGTTACAGTACTACAGTCTCATCCGCACCGGCGCCGGTAGTGAACGTGGTGCGCGTGGCCGTTATATCCGCAATACCGTTTGAATGTAATTTCGTTGACGTTTTTATAATTTTTTTTTCTTTTTCTGATTTCGATCTGTACATTGATTTTGCGCGCGTTCCGTACGATAAATTAATAAATTATAATATCACTGTCGTGCTACGAGTTTTTTTTTCGATTTTCGTCCGGACGTTTTCCCAGACGATAGTTAAATAGACAATCCGCCGTCGTCGACTTTGATATCTCAGTTTTCCCGAAGCCGTCGACATTCGGACGACAATCCTGCTCGGGAATTTCCCTCGGTTTTTCGCCAAAGGGACAACGGTTGTTGCATTTAAATATTTTTTTTTTTTGAAACATCTCATCGTGTGTGCGTGCGCGTTGGCGACACGCCGAGTGACCGTCGTAAACGACCGGTGGGATTACGCGGACTAAAATCACATTGCCGGGTAAGTGGTAGAATATTTCTTAAAAGTTAAAGTTAAAGTTAAAGTTAATGTTAATGTTAATGTTAATCTACCCGTGATAGTAGTTGTAGACGATGGTGAACGGCTCGATCAGCGGGCCCGCCAAGTTTAGAGCGGCCGTTGCGTTTCCCGCCAGCCGGCGGCGGTTGGCGCGACCAACGTGGCTCGCGCGTTGGGCGTATGCCGGCCGGCGTCGGCGACGCGCCGGCGCGCCGGTCGCCCTTCACTTTCGCGCGCGCCCGTTATCGAACCTTTTTTCCCCACACCGACATTCCCACTCGACCGGCCGCTAACGCGCCCGGGGAATCGTCACGGCGGTATCTCGCCGGCCACGGCAATACGGCATTCATATCGTATCGTACCATGTCCCCCACAAATAGACTTATCCCCTTTAAAATTTAAAAAACGCTTTTCCAGTATCCTAGTATCTATCTACCTAACATTTTATTCTTGATTTTCTTTGAGTTCGTCTTCGGCATTCTCCCGCCTCCACACTCGTGTGCACTCCTAAATGACTTACTGACCTCCGTTTTGTGTCGTCACAGGTGCCGCCAAAATGGTGAACCCGAGCACGGAATCCATACTAAATCAGATGACCAACCTGGCTATGGACATCGCCCTAGACTACGTGTTGCCTGCGTCGCCGATGAGCGACGTGTGCAAGAGCGACCTGTTTGAGTTCGAACGGGACGTAGTTGTCGCGGCCGCTAGCGGTGGCCCGTCCGCCGGAAGCCTGCTCTGCAGTTTGGTGGCCGGCACCGCAGGTACGGCTGGTGGCTGTTGCGGCCGCCCGCCCACCGACCTGTGCAAGAAGAACAGTTATATGGGTGCGGCGGGATGCGACTCGTGCGACGCATGTCTGGCCAGAAACGCCGCGGCCGCTGCAGCCGCTGACCTCTACTCGCCGAGCAGTTGTACCGCTACAAGCGGCGGTCAGTGTGTGTCTGAGTCCGCATCACCGCCATCATCGAGTTGCTCGTCCACGACGTCGTCGTCCGCCTCGTCCACACCGTCTCAGCAGCAGACCGCCGAGACGACGATGGACATCAGTTGGTGCCAGTTCGATGGGTGCGAGTTCGACACGGCCGACAACAGTTACCTGGACATTTGCGATTGGATATTCTACGCCGATCGGTATGCGCTCACTGACGAGAACCGCGAGAAAGTTCAGAAAGCGTTCCAGATGGTGCCACCCGGCGAGGTGACCGGTTACGTAGCCGAACCGGCAGCCAAGCACGTCAAGAGGAACAACAACGCTACGGCCGACGGGCGGTCCCCTGTTGGTGCGACGCTGGATGTCGGCGACTCCCCAGCCGTGGCCGCAGTAGCAGCAGCCGCCGCGGCGGCAGCGATCGTCGGTGGCGTGACCATCAAGTCCGAACCGGACGACGATTACTTGTGGACCAGTGACAACCACTTGCTACCTATCATACTCAAGGCGGAACCCAACGCCGACATACTTCAAATAACCGAACTGGACCACAGTTACCTACAGACACCCACCCACCACCACGGGGGCAACAGCGGCAGTGGCTGCGGCTCGACCAGTTCGTCGACGGTCGTGTCGCCCGCCAAACACCACCCCAACCACTTGGTGGACATGCTTGGACTTGTCACTCCACCCCCGTCTCGTTCTCAGTCTTCCGGTGAGTACACAGAATCATAACAATTATTAAATAATATTAAATAGTAATAATAATGGCAAATATTGGGTTTTGTAACGAAAGATTTTAATTTTCTTGAGACGTCGCGTTGCGCAACATGCGTGCCGGCGCTGGCCGAGACGTGATGGTGCAGTGACGATGAATGCGCGCGCATCGTCATCGGCCGCCGCGTACACGCACCGCGCGCTCGTAGGGGGGAAACGCGCGGGAAACGGTGGCCTAGTTCAAGGCCCGTCGTCTCCACTCGGCGGTTTCGTTTAATTTCGTTTTTATTCTCCCTCCTCGACGCGTCCACTGGCGGTGGCGACGAGATTACACTTCTCGGTGGAGGTGGTCGTGGTGGTCGTAGTCGTCTGCTGCTCGTTTTTGTTAGTCGTAAATCCCGCACACCGGGTGTACCGCCGAAGAAGAGATGATGTTAAATAATATTATATAATTAATAATGATATTGTCCCGTCGTTACGAGATTCATCCGTTATCGACGAATGTCCGATAGAGAGATGTGTATTTTCGTCCCGGGCCTGCCCCAATCCGTTTCCGGACGTCCGCCCGCCGAAAAAGAGATATTGTTCGTCACCGTCGTCGGACTTTAATCGTACGATATTATTGTTACTGTGTGTTATCGTAATAATATTGTCCGGTCTGCGGTGGTTATTTTCCCTCTTAAAATAACCCGCGAACGTTTTTTTTTTTTATTTACGCTTCTTTATTGGTCTTCGTTTCGGTTGTGGTCGTGGTCGTCGGCGTCGTCGTTGTTGTTGTTGTTGACGATATCTGATCCTATCAACGCGTGGTGTCCTGGGGGGCGAGGTGGGGAAAGAGGGGAGGGGGGGGGGGTGTAAACGTCGATGTAGTGGTTTTTTATTTTTTTCACTCCATATCGTGTTTTACCATTCTGTGAATCGACTGGTCACATAATATTATTATTATTATTTATAAAAAATGCGCGCGTGCAAACGATAATAAAGAACGAAATGACAATAATAAACACGAATCGATTCTATTTTTGGACGTAAAAAACTTGCAGTGTCTTCTATCTGATAAAAAATCCCAACCGCATCTCTCGCGCAACTCATTATTTATTTTATTTTTTTTTTTTTTTTCAAATAACATTCGGATTTCTCCGTATTGCTCTCCCGCGCCGCTGCCCGGGCCACCACGTTGGTATGCGCGCGAATAATAATAGCGTTTCACTTATGACAAAATAATAATTCATCTCCCGAAATAAGTACTACCGTTACTTCACTTGTTCTTCGATTGCTAAATATATCCACCTAATAGGTATTCGAAGCGCAGGTTTATGAGACTTAAATAATCTTCAATAAGTGCATTATCGTTAATATTCTTATTTTTAATTAAATATCTGTTCAATTAAAATTAATGACTGCGTGTTAATACCCGCAGAGCGTTTATAAATTTAGAACATAAATACTGATAGTGGCCAAATAACTTATAAATTTCCAATATTACATTACGTGGTGTGTGTTGAATACAATAATTACGATTCCTATTTTTGATACACGTTACGTAAGAACCGCCAAGGTATATTTTAAATGTGTCAAAGTAGATATTCCGTATCCCTATTTCCAACGATTTTTCGTATTTAATGTCTATTTCGGTAAAAAGTTTTTTTTTGTGTTCCAAATTATATAATATCTACAATAGACCCTTTGCACGTGAAAATCGGCTTTTTGAGCCATTTCTCAGAACTCTTCCGCGTATTCGTATAATAATATTGAAAATTATTGTGATCATACGTAATCGTCGTTCTGGCATCGGCAGCAGTAGTTATTTTACGAAAAAGTAAGAGTGTTCTGGTTAGCGGCGGCGGCGGCTTCCCCACCTATTGCGTGCGGGGGAAAGTGATAAATGATAATGTTCCGACGACGACGACGACGACGCGACGGCAACGTTGAATTTTACGTTTATTAATAGTGACTGAATAGTAGTGTTTTTCCTGGTTGGACAATAAATTGATATTAAATAATATTATTATTATTTTTAATATCCCTCCGCCCCCGGTGGGGAAACAATAAAGTAAATAGACGAATACGATATTGTCATCACTGTTGGCGGGCGGTGAAGTGCCCGCGCGCGCGTATCGATAACGTGTCTAAAAATACTATTACTACAAAACGGCGTTGGTGTTGGTTCGTGGTGAGTGGGTGGCGGTGAGGAGGGTATCGATGGGTCGGCGGCAGGGGTTGTCCAGGAGAGGAGGGTGGAAAGTATTTCGGTTTTACGGGCGATCGATATACGGGCGGCGGCGGCGGTCGTGGACTTGCCCTTGAACCCTAACCGGGGCCCCTCGCGGCGTGGTTATAGTCGCGACGTGTCGCGTGCGCGCGCATCGTGGCGGCACCGGCACCGGCACCGTCGTCGTCGTTTTTCCCGGTAAGAGAGATTTTCCGCGCGCGCGAAAAACGCCGGCTCCACCGCCGCGGTGTGAACGCACCGACGACGTAGTCCCACACACGCCATTGAGGGAGGCCGCACACGTTGGCGGGAATCGTCGGCGGCGGCGGGAATCTTCTCACACACGCATATACGCACACCCGCGACCCTGACGTCACGGCCGCCGCCCGTCCGATCGATCGGCGCGCTCTCCGGCGACGGTGTCGTCGACCCGCCCTTGAACGATTCCGCGGCAGACGACGCGCGCTTTCCCGCGCTCTCTCGCACCGGCACCGCGAATTTTTAAAATTTAAACTGCTGAAGGCGACACGTTGTAATACCACTCTGTGACGGATTGTTGTTGTTATTATTATTAGGTATTAGGTATTAAATAATAATTACAATTAATATATTATTTTGTTTGCGCTTTGTACATGTTATTAACGTCCGTTGGGTATTTTTTTTCCTGTTTTTTTCGCAGAAGAAGAAGAAATTGACGTGGTCAATGACAGCTGGGATACGCCAGATACGCCTCGCAAGGGCGCCACCATGGCGGACATAATGAAACGCGGCATCGTCAAGAAGCGCGAACCGCCCGTGACCAAGTGGAAGAGCACGGTCAAGCGGAAGCACAAGACCGCCGGGCAGTCGGCCACTGCGGCAGCCGTGGCCGCGGCATACCCAATGCCCCCGCCGCCGCCCAAGAAGCTGTGCGGTGGATTGTCGCTGTTGGACCGATACAAAAAGGACAACACCAACTGGAAGGGCATGCCCATCATCAAGGATGAACCCGTCATCAAGGAAGAGCCCGTCATTAAGGAAGAACCCGTGGACGACTACGGTTCGTCGGCAGGCGATGACCGCAGTGACGACGACGAGTACGACAACCGACAGCGTCAGCGACGAAAACAGCGGCAACAACATCAGCAACAACAAAATGCCCTCACGACGACCATTAAGCCGGAGCCGTTGGACGAGGATGAAGATCGCGAAGGCGATGACGACGAAGACGATGATTACGACATGGATGCGGACTTCGAGTCGCTGATGAAGAACGAACCGGACGACATGTTCGACGACGATTACGATGATTACGACGACGACCACGACATGGACTGGGACAAAGTGTTGCGGGGCGCGTCGACGTCGAGTGGCGGCCGCAAGTCTTCCGGTGGCTCTTCGTCGTGCAGCTCATCGTCAACAACCACGGGCGGCGGCCGCAAGAAGAAAAAGAAGAAGAAAAAGAAGACTGCCGTGTCCGGCTCAATGAAATCGTCATCGACAAAGCTACATCACCACCACCAGTCCGGCGCTGGCAAAAAAATCAAGTACGAGAACGTCGGCGGTGGCGGTTACAGTTACAAGACCAAACTCATGGACCCCGTCAAGAGGGCGCTGCATAACGACCTGGAGAAGTCGCGGCGCGTCGAGACCAGCATGCTGTTCATGAACCTCAGCATGCAGGTGTCGTTCCTGGACGACAACCGCAAGATACCGTCCAAGCTGAGCATACTGCGCGGTGCCAAGCGGGAGTGCGACCTCATGATGCTCGACGAGCGGCGGCTGCTGTCCGAGAAGCATGTCATGCAGCAGAAGCAGCGCATGCTCCGCGAGCGGCTGTTCGAGCTCCGGCGCGAGCACTACCACCGGCGGTACGGCAAGCCAAACAAACAAACATCATCATCATCAAACCATTTCTCACACAACCAACAACAACAACACCACCAGCAATAGTCTTCGCGGTGAGAACGCATCTTATATTTGTAATATTTACATTATTATTCTTATGACATTATCTTCTCACCCGCCAAACGAAACAAAACACAAACAAACAAACTACAAACACACACACACATACACGCACAAACATACGCTCGCTCGCGCCGCGCACTCTCGTACGTCTTGCGCGTCGTTTTATTTAATTATTTATTATTTATTTTTTTTTTAATTTCGAAGAACGGTTGCTCAAATATATTTAAACATATATTAATTTATTATTATTATCATTAATTTTATATTATTATTATAATAATAATAACTTTTATTATCGATACGTATTGTTTATGTATGTAGAGGTAGTTAGGTAGTTAGACGTGTGTGTGTGTGTGTGTGTTGGTGTTACAATATTATGCTTATGTATAAATAATATAAATATATATATATATATAATATGTATAGATGTGCGCATGCGCATCGTACGAGTTTATAACAATTGTACATATAGTTAGGATATATATTGTAATATTACGATTCGCCCGGGACGAGTGCGCGCGCGCGAGTGTGCTTGTTTTTATGTGGTTTTTCTATTCATTATTTTTTCCGATTGTTAAATCACGGAAACAGAGAGCATACTTATTATATTGTTTTATTTTTTTACAATTGGCCGGACATGATAATAATATAAAGGTCGCGGGAGTCGGGTATTTTGAGCGCGTCGTCGCGGCGGCGGTAAACGAACGATGATTTTTAAAAGAAAAAGAAATTGCGTCTGAATTTAATATTTCGTCGCAGTTTTCTTTTTTGAATTTCGGAGTTTTCCGCCACCTCGTGGCGCCCTCTCCTCCCTCCCTCCCCGCTCCCGCGGCACTGCTGTGTGTAGTGTTGTCAGAGCCGATATTCTTGTAAATACGAATAATCAACATTTAATTTACTATATAATATTATATATAAATATTATTATTAATAATCGCGTAACACTTAGGATATTTAGTTTTTTTTTTTCTCAAACGTATAGGCCTACTGAATACATTTGAAAATATTTTATTATTTGAAATCGTGAAATACACAAGTAAACAGCCCTTTAAAAGAGATGACGATATGTTCCTATTGTACAGTTTTTTTTTTTTAAATATATATATATATATAATATAATATAAAATATCTAATTGAAAACTTTTAGTTGTATAATATTTTTAACGTTACCCGTAGACGTAGACAATATAATAAAATATAGTTTTAAGTATGAGTTAACTGTAAAGTCTACGAGGATATTATTACATGATGCTTCCCCTCCCCCACGTTTTTTTAATGCACAGTACAAAATAGATTAAGTATGATCTTAAAATGTTATAGTTGGTAGTATTGATAATTATTTTTTTCTGATGTAGGTATACTATACTTGTTAGTTTTTTTTGTTACGTTTTACCTGATTTCGTTGCATTTCCAAGTTGTGTTTGCGCATTTTTCCTTTATTATTATTATTTTTATTATTATTATTATTATTATTATTTCATTTTTTAAACATTTCTTTTTTTGTTCACTAGACGGCACCTAATTTAAATGCACTTGTAAAAAATTAAATAAAATGTACGTAAAACAATATTATTATTATTATTATTATTATTATTATTATTATTACTATGATTATTTTTATTACAATTATTATTATTATTATTATTATATTATTATAAAAGAAAGTAATTTATAAAAGCGCTTATTTGTACATACAGATTTAAATTAAACAAAGAATCCCCGTAATCAAATAAAAAATGGTAAAAAGCTTTCATATTTTTAGATATAAATACAATGTATGTTTTAAGTACACATACACACTTATTGAAATAATTGTTAATTCGATTATTTCTAAATTATTAATTATACCAGTGGAAGTAACAGGAGTGTTCATTAATATTAGGTATTTGTTAAAGAAAAAAAATATTAAGTAAATAAGTCATAGACATTTTTTAAAAAATTTTCTCCTAAGATACAATATTGTGATAAGTGCTGTTTTTTATAAATCGTTAAGACTTTTGTTTTAGTTATTAGGCCACGAAAAAGAATATGTTTGTTTTTTATCCAAAACAACACGTTTCTGCCGTAAAATAAACGTCCCTAAATTTTTAAAAAACTTTTGTTTTTGGATTTTTTTTTTAACTCTAGTCTCGAGTGCCATCCTCGTTCATGATATATATACACCCCTCCCTCTTTTCATATATTACACACGCGAAAGAGAGATATATTTTTTAAACGCTAACTCTTTATTGGTCGCACATATATTAATTATAATAATATATAAAATATAAATACATAATATATGTGTATATTATTACTACGGAGGAAAAAGTAAAATTTAGTGAGACTAATTTTGTATTAGATATTATTATTTTTAATAATTAAGGCTGAACGTGATTGTTAACCAAGTGCTGCAAACATTTTATTGGAAAACTAATGAAATATATAATTAAAAAAAAAAAAAATTACATTTTCATCTTAATGCTAAGCCATAAATTTACCCTATTTATATTTATCGAAACGTAAGTTATAAACATATATAATATATATTTTTTATGTACAGTCTGTGGCATTAGCCTAGAAAGTTGTTAGACTTGCTTTTATCTGTTATAATTTAAGTTTGTTTTTTTTTACTCTTAACTGAGTATTGACTTATTTTTATGATTAATTAATTTATAACGGTCGTGTTAATTAAATTAAGAAAACCCATATGTACCTCTTTATCGTTTTTACACAACAAATACAAAAAAAAAAAAACATTAGTGCATAATCAATTTTTTTAAAATGATGTAATATTTTAAAGAAACGATATTAATTGATATTTTAGAGTCTATGTTTTGTATTTTATTCATACTTATATTAGATAAAAAATAAGCAAAAATGAAAAAAAAAATCGTGAAAAATCTTTTGGTCATGTTTTGATGTTATATTGGAAAAAAAAATTGTAATTTTGAAATGGAAAAAAAAATGGCGTGTAGCAAAAAAAAAATATTACTTGTTTTTATTTATAATTTTAATACCATTTAAATCTCATCATTATTGTCTTGTTCCTGTCTATGTTCCTCTCATTTTTCTACACCTATATTATGAATGTCGAGTAAACTATACTTGCCGTTTAAATCAGCCGAAAGTTATTACGTCGTCGTGCACAAGGAATTATGAATTGGTATTATAAAAGATTCACCTGGCTAAAGTCGACCCTGAAATCCTTCGTCGACGAAGTAAGTAAGTATATAATTGTACAGCACTTTCTAGTTCAATAATAATATAACTCTACCGGAGAGACTATAGATTTCTATTAAGAAATGTACCGACAACAGAGCGAAAGTCCTGCGAAAAAAAAGGTCCATCATACTTTTATTGATTTATTTGCAAATATTATGGTTTTAAATTACAGATAAATTATATTACACAATTTTTAACCGCTCTGCTGTACAGTAAAGGTGTCGCGAGTGTATTTCGTCACCGAGTAGGTCACAGCTGTAATGGATGTGTATTTTTTATTCAATGATCAAATAATCATTGTTTATACTATGAAAAACGGTTTCTAAGCGGATAAGTTCCAACTTTTTGGTGACTATATATGTTTGGTGGTCCCAAACAATTATTTTTAAATTTCAACAATTAATGTTCGTATGTAGCAATGTTGATATTAGATTCAATTTGTTACTAAAAACCTCCTTTTAAGTAAATGATTGGAGCATATTGCTTCTACTAAAAAATCTAAAACATTAAACATAAGTTTTTTTATATAAATTATGAGCGTAAAAAAAATCGAAAAAATTGTGCACATGCATGCCTATTATATAGGTACCAGAGTTCATCTACGAAATGGGTATTGAGCATGTCTCTCTAGCAATTTTGGTTCTTGGCAACCCATAGCCATATAGTTCCGGGCATGTCTATAGTGAAGAAGACGTTTATATATGTCCCAACACCCCCTCATTGGGCAAAAAACCAAAAAATCTCAAAAAAAATACGCGGATCGTCGTACGTACGACTAGACAAATACCACGTCGTTCCATACCTGCGGCGTCTGACCGCGGTAACCGTGCGGTACCTACCTACCTATCTAGTCGTAGGAAGAATGGAAAAAAAGCACTACCATATGTCGGTCGCACGATGCTTTAGTGTAGGTACGGCGGCGCGGTCCGACCGGATTTCGTGAAACGCGCCCGGCGACCAGGTTCAAGGTTGTGTCGCCGCGCGGTATCGGTGGTCGTCGTCGTCGCTGGAGTGGTGGTTAAGGTACGCGGTTCGCGTACGGTCGGTCGCCGTCGCCAGCGCACGGCGACGGAGGAATTCCGAACTGGCCGCCGCACTCGGCTGGGCTAGCGCCAAAGTTGAAATACGACACCGACCGAAAGTCGACTACACACAATTTCGACTCATTTTTCCAGCGCACACTCTCCGACACCGGTTTGCGGTCCGACCACCGCCTCTCTCCGACACCACGCGGACGGACGTCCTACGTATCACTTCCGGGCCCCTGTGTATGGGCAAATTTTATTTTCCCCCTCCTCCAAATTTTATTTTCGGACGATGTATAGTTGTTGTTCCTGCAGGGTCTACTGCCACCGTACGCACGTCTTGTCGTGGAAATAGACTCAACGACAGACTATACGCGCCATAATACGTCCTAAAAAGAAATGAAAAGTTTCCTTTGCATTTTAGTGAATATACAAATACGACGCGTGTATATAATATTGTACAAATTTTAACTGCGCCCATAACAAAACTATCAATCGTGTAAAACCTTGCCGACGAATAAACGATTTATCAATATAGATTTACGATAGGTAAGTATTATTGACGATAAGAGATATTAACACAATATAGAGATTAAATGCGCTCTGGTCGTTAAATTATCAATCGACTACGACGATGACAATAAATTCGTTAATATAATTGAATTGAATTGAATTTATATTTAATATTATATTGCAAATATGGGTTAAATTAAACAAGGCGAAAATTACATTTTTTTTGAAAACATTAAATATGCATAGCAAATTTACGTATGAAAATCGATGAAATTTAAAGAAATATAAAATAAAACAAACAAAAAATAAACTAAAAACTTAATTATAGACTTTCCCCCCAAAATTGAGAAAATATGCATTAAAAATGTTCGATTTTTAAACTCACCATTCTATTGCTCGTATTTCTGGCTCGGTCTGCTTCAAATCGAGAGCATATAGAACAATATTCAACTCATACGATTTCCGAACCCTGATTATAATATAAGAGTCAAACAGTGCCGTAGGTAGTGTAAAACATTTTTTTTTTGTGTGAAGAAAATAAGAAATTAAAAATTGTCTATAGGTGCCTACCAGTTACCACCAACAACCACCACCCTTAAAATCAAATTAGTACTTATTTTAGTTGTATTACTTATTCAAACAGAAATTATCATTAAAATATTCAATTATGTATATATTTTTGAGTAGTTTGAATACCTAGGTCCATTTCATCATAGCTAGTAAAGAGCAATAAACAATAATACTATAATTATTTGTCGTTACATGTTATAATACTCAATGTTACTGCACCCGATCGCTCTCTTTCAGTCTACAGAGATTGCACGAAACCCAAACGTAATAAAATTGCCAACATTATCATGTTATCGTGCTTACAAAAATTTTAAGCCATAGAATGTTTCGAGTGCGGACTAAACAGGTTATAATAATATGTAATAGTAGATTGTAGATACCTATTCAATACATATAGGCAGTTACTAACTAAATAGGCTAGAACTTTCGTTCTGTATATGAAAGCAATAACGTCTTTATCTATACCCAGCGATTATCGTATGTAGGTAGTGTCTTACTCAATCAAATATCAACTAGGTAATTGGTATGTACCGTAGAGATACATCGCGATCGCCATTATTTTCGGTACATTGTTTATTTATTGCGCGTGCCCAAGCTTGATATTTAGTTTTTGTATTATTGTTAGTTTAATTGAGATAGTTGAGATGAAGTTTTAAAAATGCTGAAAGCTAAACCGTCGTTTCCTCATCCGTTGCGTATAGTCACGTGCCTATACAAAAAATGTTTGTCATTTTTTTAGGGTATTATTGCGTTGAAAAGAGATTATTTTTGGTTATTTTTTAGAGCATTTTTCGATACATTGTAGTGCATTTGAACTTGTCCCATAAAAAAAACTGTGGACATACCTAAAACTCGTTGATCCACAGTCGTTTTACGCGCACCTATGACCTCCCGGACCCACCTGCCAATTATGATCACACGTGCCTCAAACATGCTTTCGCCACGCCACTAAAGCACAAAACTTAATATTATCGCTTGCGATGTATTATTATTTATTATATGTTTTATATTGCTTACGGAAGACGAGTTTTTTTTATTCGCTCTTGCGGTGTTGTAACGATATTATACAGGTAATAATGACACGACTCGAGACGTGTGCGTGCGGTGTTTGCAACTGGCCGGCGCTGTGGTTCGATTGAAAACGATAAAGTTTCCGAACGACCGTTTTACGACTTTCGTCTATGTAGGGTCGCTGGAAAAATAATACAATTATGAAACTTTTTTCATTTAATGTCACGGCGGCAGTTGTTCGTCGTCGCCACACCACACCACATCACATCAGCGCCGGGCAACTGCGCGCAAGTATAACCAATCACTCGCAAAAACACTTTTACGAAAAGTTTATTTAAAAAATTACATATTGCACGTTATAGATAATATATGTCGTGTATAATTTTTTTGTGGAAATTCTCCATATCGACGGGGGAGAAGAAAGAGGACGCCCATAGATTTTTTGCATTCTCGAAACGCTTTTCTCCGCGGGCGTCGTCGTCGATCATATTGTTATGATGCAGACCTGGCAGCCAACGATTCCTGCCACTATATAGGCAAACCCTTAAAACGATTATAATGTATATAAATTCGTCGATATTATACTTCCCTTTTTTTATAACTTAATGATAATGTATTTATTCAAATTCTGAATTTTGGAATTTCTATATCGTATACTTCTAAGACTCTATTAATTACAAATACTTGGATTTTTCATCCCAATATAATATGAACTGCTTTATGGTGATACAAAACTTCAGAATTTTTTCTGTACATTTTTAGGTTAGCAGATCAGTCGTACTTGAACCTATCTAGAGATTTTGACTAGACTTCAAGGGAATGGGCAAATTTAGTACCATGGCACAAAAATAAGGAAAACCAATTTGGTTCACCCTCTTGCCGTAAACTGTACCAGCGAACTTAATTTTTACACTTTTGTTCTTGTTAATATTTTTATCATTGTTATATTTTAATATTTTAATAATATTTAATGTTAAATACAATTTATATTTCCATAAATTATTATATTTTACCATTTACATATTAAAAGAAATTAAACGAGTCTCAAAGAGGAGGGCATCGGAATCATCTCTCTTAAAAGTGCCACTGTAGAAGGCTTATAGTTTTAAAATTCATTTTCTTGATGTAGGTGTACTTAAATTTGAATTTAAACGAGGAGTTTCCTAATTATTATGTGCCTGCAAAAATAATATAGATTTAACTGCTTAAGAAATATGAGGGCTATGATAATTTCAAAATTTTAGTCATTTATAAGCTTGTACTAGATTACACATTGCATCTATATATCCATGAACTGTGGGCACCTATATTTGATGTAAAACCATTATTAGGACTATTGTCCCTTAAGATAACATAAAGGTTAATAAAGCACTTACCTTTATAAAATACTACTTAGAACAGTATATTTTTTAAAATAATCAGGTGCTTAACAATTAATTTGCAAAAAAATAAGTTAGTTTCGTCACCGTATAAATATACATGGTTATACCAACATGGTTTGAAAATCTTTTGAAAATATATAGTCATTACAATCATTCTAAAAGTTCCAAATACCAGAATTTGATTAATTGAATTATATGAAAATATGATTGACATTTTGGCTAAGTTGGATGAGTCAACCTGTTTAAATTTAAACCTATATATGTGCTGATTATATACTATAAAGTAAATCTTCCGGCTTTTAGAAATATAAAAATGTAAGTAACTATAGGCAATTAATTTAATTTTAGTGGAATGTAATTTGTAAAATTGTAATCGCGGTGTACTGACCGCGAACGATTTAACTTTAGCTCGTTTTAATGGAGTTTACGAAATGTAAGACGTTTAAGGCGCTCGATGACAACGGAATTCCACAGGGCGGAGATCTTAGGAACGTTGACTGGTAGATGTAATAACTCTGACCGTCTCCCTGCATAAAAAACGATGGTAAATAAATCTCAACTGTACTGTCACCAATCAAACAGTAAATGTTAAAATAAAAAAATCCACCATATTCAATACATACGTAACAGTGGTAAACTAAGAAATTCGCCCCGGGAAAACTATATTACCAGCCCCCAAATTTGTTTCAAATTTTCCTAATCTATTCATTTTCCACCTTTATAAAAAATAAATTCCACATCCTCATTAATTTAAATAGTACCATCAAGTTTCTGGCTAAGAGTAAGACGTATTGTTCAACATTATTTTTATGCATACGTAAACATTAAATATGAAATAAATTAAAATTAAAAATCATTGTGATAAATTACAGTAAAATATTACCCATTATTTTTTAAATGATTAACTAAAATAATTATTAGGTACATTATAAATTAATAAATTATAGGTAAATACACTAAATTGTCGTCAATTTTTAAATTGGATACGATTATACTGTAGTAGTAATTTAATCATACGGTGTGCCCTGTTTTCGCGGACACACGTATATGAATACAAATAAAATAAACAATTTAAATATTGAAAAAACTAATATATTGTGATCTTAATATTTGGAGGAAAATGAAAAGTACATATCTTTCTATTTTTCGAGGAAAACAAACAGCGGAGGAATATGGTCCTACCACCCATACCTACCTACGTGTACCCGAAGAAGGGGCCTATCGCCTATAACCAAAAGCTATAATAATAAAAAAAAAAAAAATGCCCATAATAGACCATATTTTCGTTTATAGTACACCGTAAATGGTATATACGCAAAGATTATGAACCGGCAACATATATATATATAAGGGTTCACCGTTCGCCGCGAAGACGACGACGACCCCTCCCAAAAATATAAAAGCGTCCGTTTGACCCGAAATATATATATATATAGTGTGCCGCGCGAGTATGGTATCGGCCGCGCGTATATTATATTATACTGTGGGTATAGGTAAAAAGTACAGTGAAAGTGTTTGTGTGTGAATAATATTCATTTGGCGGCAGCAGCCCATATAGATTTTATAAACGACTGTATATATATATATCATATTATTTCATAGTTGTTCATACATAATATCATATATACAGGGTGATTCACGTACCATGCTCTTGTCTTTATTAAAATTCCAGTTGTTCAAAAACTGTTACGTTTACGTATCTGGAATTTTTTTTAGTTACCTACACACTGTAATACCATACTTTAAAATTCTTGAGATTTTTCGCACTACTTAAGCACACTCCTTAAGCAGGAAACAAACTTCTGTTTTCCAAATGAAAACCTACAGTAAATTTAATTTAGCGAATAATTTTTTTGAAAATTTGGACCATCAGAATCAAAATTCGAACGAATAGTTTTTAAGTTAATTAATTTTGTGTAGATAGGTTCTAACTGATAAGGATAATATTATTAGGTCCGTGACAGTGGGCTTGGAAGATATAATGGGGAGGCGGGGAGCTATGGTGATTTAAAAATGTTACCTAATAATTAATATTGATTATCAACGTTTATAATTTGAAAATAATAGTCCAAGTATAATAAAATAGGAAAACAGGAGTTTGTATCGCCACAGGACACACCTATAATAACTTGTAAGTATTACAAACAAATCTCAAGAATTTAAAAATATCGTCCGAGTATATTCAAAAATTCCAAAAATCCGAATTTGAATATTAAATTCATTATGAAATGAAAAAGCGGGGACGAGCGTGCTCGGTGAAACACCCTGTATATATGTATATAATAATAATAAAAGAGACAAGTCTATACGCGTATATAGCTAGCTAGTTTATATGCCGCCACTGATTGGTTGTACCACCAAAAACCGCCGCCGCGAGCATTATTTTACCTATATTTTTACTATATATGTATACAAACACACACACTCACACACACACACACACACACACACACACTCAGCGGTGGTGAGCGGAGGACGTTGTGAAATCGCCCTCGGTGTGTGTGTAGTCGATTTTTGATTTTTTTTTTTCCGAAAGTAGTCGCGTGTAAATATGCGGCGGCGGCGCGCACTCCGGTCAACGAGTTTTATTATAAATATACATACTTATATTATGTCTATACTATATAGTGTAATATACATATATAAGGTGAGTTAACTTTTTGGGATTTTTTTGGACCGCATCTCGCGCGGGAAACGTCCATCAGTTTTATTTTTCTAATCTACAGTGGATATCTGCAGTATAGCCGGAACCTACTATTTTATGATATTGTTATTCTAATTAATTTTGCGCTCTATAAAATATAATATGTAATATTCTCCTCCCTTATTCGTCAAATCAGTGTCGGCATTCGATTTTTAAACGGCAATAATTTGAATCGAGTAATAATTCGAGTACCCACTTATAATATTTTTTATGCGCATTCGTCTTAATTAAGACCATTTAAGTTGAGATTGCTGAAGGAGTAAAGAGTAGGGTGCTCTACAAATATACGAGAAACTGAAAAAACTATTACCGCACTTTTCAAGAGGACATCCTCTGAGTTACATAATTATGCTAATACTGAGGATTATTACTACTGCAGGGACAGGTAAAATATATATATATAAATATATAAATAAATATATATATATCTTATTTCAAACACAAAAAATAAAAATTTCATATTCAAAATTATCCGAGTGACTAGGTAACAGTTTTATGAAATGAGTCATATATACATAAATATTTATTTAAAATATTTGAAATGTCAATATTTATTTTTTTATGAGAATGTATTAGTGTGTTATACTGCAGTGTTATGTATACAATGTCTGAAATAGGTTTAAACACATTTGTTCTATTGAATGGTTTAATTTATCGAAATAGATGAGAAATTAAAATACTAAAAGGTAGGTACCTATTTTTTGTTTTTGTTTTTTCAATAGACATTCTAAAAACGAGAAAGAAAAATAATGGATTTGAAAAATTGTATTTGAGCTTTTCGGTGATTTTAAATTTTTAAGTTCAGTTTTGCTATTTGTTTTAAAGCGTTCTATGTAAACCCACTAACTCGGATTATTATAAACGCGTTGTCGTTGGGTTGGTGGGTAAAAATTATACGCTATGTTTATCGACGGTTTCTGTCGCAGAGACGTTAAACATAACGCAAAAGTGTATTTAAACAAACAACGATCGAATGCGATAATTGCAGCTGTAAGTCGTTAGTAGTTTGGCGAGTCGTGGTGGGACGTATATTTTAACTGATTATACTTACGTAACGATGAGAAAAAAGCAAAGGGCCAGTTGGCAGTCTATACGTATGTATAATATATACATTTAGGTGCATACTTGTCGAGACTTTATAGTCAGGTGTTTTTTTTTTTTTTGTTTTTAATATTACGCGATTTTACGAAAAGTAGAGAAAAACCGCTTAACCTTTTTCTGGTCGCCGCCGTATCGTAGCGTGTAAAACGGCGGCGGCGGCGGCGTATTATTTGCGTGTAGGAGGTAAATGGGAGGCAGTAGCGGCCAATTAGCAGACGAATAATAATACGAAAACGGCGGCGCCGCCGAACCGTATCAATCGTATCATTAAAATATTAAATAAACCCCTCTGCTTGTTGTGCGGGGGCGTGCTGGATATTACGTAAGTACGTATATATTTACGTATAATAATATAATAATAAATATGAAATAATATTATGTTATGCGCGCGTGTGTGTGTGTGCGGTGTGCCCGTGCGCAACGTGATCAGTAAGCAAAATATAACATTATTATTATCTTCTTATACGTTCTTTACATTGCTTACTTAAATAATAATAAAAATAATATTTTCATATATTTTTATAAACATTTTTCCGGTTCGGAAATTATTGTAAATAACGAATAATAATAATTCCCTCTGGTCTCCTGTATACAAACATGTAATGATGATTTAAATTACCTAAATACACACACAAATCCCGATCTGACGAAATTTTATAATTTCGTCGCTCCCTATGGACCCCAACACCCCAACTATTTTGTTATCCCCTGCCAAAATACGCCAAAAAAAAAAAACGATGTGTGTCAGTGCGTGTGTGTGTTTGTAAAAGCTTCGGCAACTTAACGCTAGATTTTCGGTTTGACCGTATTTTTTCTTTCACCCAATATTTTATATTACTTTAAACAAGCACATGCATTGTGTACAACACTGTCCCTGTGTACCGTGCTCGTATAGAAAGATATAAAGTAGTGGCCATCATATAAACACGCATTCGCTTAATTATTTTACGTCATAATTTGCGGTCGGTAGTGAAATTATTTTTAAACATAATATACATGACATTGAGTCCATTGTGTATATACTACTATGGTCTATAATATAGACACGACCGGGCGGGTTGTAAGTAAAAACGGCGAGTGCAATTCATAGGCACAATTATGTGGACGATGGTTGAGGGTACTTAGCCCCCCAAATATATATACATTAGATAATAAGTCATGAAAAATTATGCTTTCTTCAATGTGGCATGAAGTTGACTAGACTGAGAACGAGCTATACCTGTGTTGCTAAATTGCAGTTTCTAGAATGTGGCAAATGCTCAGATTTGTTGTAACATTTTAAATAGTGTCGACTAGAGCGACACCGACTTATTTTTTTTTAAATGACAACAAAACATTTTTTCTTGCAAATAAAATTATTACTCAAGCCGATTTCGTACTCATAAATCTAAATGAATTAAAATATGGTCCTTAGCATATTATTTAAAAGTTCTAATAACCAGAATTTCAATAAAAACAATATTAAATGAAAAAATGGGGGTGCGCGCATACTTGGTGAATTATACTGGTTAAATATTATAAATTTTATAAATATTGATGTGAATGTTTATTTATTTTAAGCTATTTGCAAACATGCCTACTTAGTTGAAGGATGTAGGGGAAATTTCCACACTCATAAATTAAGAGGAAATATCCTCCTCACACACAAAAAAAAAAATTCTGGTCTTAAAGTTGTGTCTATGGGACGGTTTAACGCGAGTTCTGTTCAGAACGGTTTTCCTAACGCCATATAAATAATTGATTATGTATCAGTTTAACGTTTAAAATATTATAGCATTAATAGTGCATATACGCACTGCTTGCTTCAACGGTGTCTCGTTCATATTCAGTCCAGAGATTTTTTAATTTGCTGTGTGGTACAAGTTTATATTATATAAATACACGATGTCGTTAAGACACGATTAGATAGAAATCCGTCCTATAAAGTATTCCTCCTCTTCCCCTGAAAAATATACTTGGTTGGACTTGTTGAATACCTTCGTGAATATATTTGAATATCCGTCGCCCGCTGTGCCTCTCCCTCGAGTGGTGCACTACGATGTGGTGAATTTATCTAACACCGGACCACAATAAAAATCACTCGGCAGTCAGCTGTGACAGCGGATCTAGAGAATTGTATACACATATACCTACCTATATATATATATATATATATATATACTGTATGTATACGGGCAATATAATATTTGTGACGCTGCTTATATATACATATATGCACAGCCCATTGTGTTCTGTTCTGAGATCACTCTCGATTTCGTTTATTTTACTGTATTTGGTTTCCCAACACCGAAAGCGCCAAGTGTTAGTGGGAACTCAAGAGCGGGGAGGGTTGTTCGGTTTTTTTTCCTTTTCAACGACCACTATACACCATTATGCAGTAGGTAGGTACTTTTCCAGACCTTTTTAATCGGCGTTGGACACAAAGGCAGTCTCCAAGGGTCGTTTGAATTATTTAAACGTTATTGACTTAACCCATAAACAACAATTAAACAAGTGGGTCGCTGCAGGGAGTATAACGATGATGACAATATACACTCAGCATCGCGTTAGCTTTCAAAACACATATGACTGGGCGCGAGCTATAATGAAAGGGGCGACAGTCAACGTCGAATTTTTTAAACCCAGTTTCGACAGAGGGCTGTATTCCACAGCAATACAGCATGAGACTTAAAACAACAACAAAAAAAAAAATAGTAGGTACCTATACATTATAATATAAGTCTGGAAAAGGATCGACACTGATGGGAAGTCAATCAAAGTTCTCACACCGAGTGTTGTTATATATGTGTTACTATAATATATTATGATGATGAAAAAATAATGGTTTTAATTATACTTCGACCATGACTATAATAATATTATGCACACGTGTTATGTATAATAACCAAAACTTTGCCAAAAACTATAATCGTCGAACATTAACGTATTATAAATTAATTGTATTCGACTGATTAATCGTAGGATTTCAATGAAAGCTCGGTGAAAAAAAAAGCGGAAAACTGTCGAAATAATGTGTTATATTTATATATATATATATATTGTGTTTGGTTTCGTCGAAGCGGTGTCGGCGACGTGCCACCTGTAGATAATAATGTGACGACGCGCTTTTATAATAAATACACAGCGTGCCCGCCGCACGACGACGAGTTTGACTTTGAGTGTTAGTGCTTGTGTTTTGAAACAATTCCAATTTACGCGATCGATTTCGATTAACGACTGCCGCCGCCGGGTAAAAACGAGTTAATAATATAATATAGGTATATTATTTAATCGAACGCAGCGTGGCGCGGACACTTGTAGAGTAGGTCTTCCGACTATTATAATAATAATAATATTATTATTATTATTATCACCGTCGTTAATATTCGAATTCATATTATAATATAATATTCGGGACTGTGGGAACACGAACCATGTTATATATCGATCAACACAATATGCATACTGTGAGCCGCAGATCGACGTCGTACACAGAAAATCGATCGCGTGCAGCGTCATACTTATAATCGTAGACGGGGCTAAATGTATTTCTTTAAGAAGATAATGGGTCCAGCCGAACAAGTTACGTTTGTAATGGCTTGTTATTGTGAGTACGTTTTTTTTCGTTTGTCAAAAGTCACGCTGTAGTGTATCTAATATACCACAAGATATTATGGACACCCATGCGCGCGTAAGGGTTTGTGGGATTTTACTGAGTGCGTCTCGAAATGACCCGTATTTAATGTCCCAGCTCCCGATTGTGTCAGGAATAAGAGGTATTTTTGACGTAGCCAGAATATGGTCCCAGGGTTACCCTGGGTGTACCAAGAGGTAGTGAACTAGCTTACGCCCCTAAATTATTTGATTATTATTATTATTTGATTTATTATTTTGGCTTAGGTACACATATTTGTACACATTTTAGTTTGGGTGAGTGTACTCATTTTTATAATGTTTTTTTTTGTTTTCATTTAAGAACGTAGGTATCTATAGTTCAAATAGTTCAATCATGTATTTTTTAAAAATTTTGAAAACTAAAAACACGTGTAACGCACTAACGTCTTGTCTATTATAGAACTATTTCGCGCATCAGTAAATGAATAAATGAGTAGTAATAATTGTCCTCAGTTATTAAATTCAAAATGAAATGCAATTCCCCACCATTGCCACAGTCGTTGTTGTAGAAATATGTAATATTTTACATTCGTACAATATTAGTAGTCGATCGTCGGTTCTGTTTCTAAGTGTTTCAAAGTGTTCGCTGCGGACCGCGGATGCACTCGAGACATCTCAGAATTTGTTTTCTTTTTTTCGGCACTTTTCTGCCCTTTAAATTGTTGGATCAACTCGTGACGGCCGACGAGAGAGCAGACGGGACGTGTCACGTGGACTTGAGTGACGCTCGTGGAAAGGCGAAAAGCTCATCGTGGACACATCGCATTTTTGTGCAACAAAACTCTAAAATGTCTATACTCGCATTACACATCATAATATGATATCATTATACAATGTATGCGTGTATATTATAATATCACGCATTTCGTCACATGTTATGAAAATCGGGGCCGCTGTTATCGGCGAATATTGATAATGATGATGTAGACCGTAGACGATGACGTCGTTTCGGCCAAGTCAAGGATGTTTGAATAACAAACTTACACACACACACACAGCATTTAATCGAATTTCTCGCGTCTTCCGTTTACGTCGAAATACATCGCACATACCACGTTTTGCTTTTTATCGATCGACGGCAGCGTGGATTGTAGACATTTTTTATTACCATTCTTCGCGTCTGATCTCCTCTTCGTCACGTGATTATATAGGTTACCGATTTACTCATAACAATGTTTCTAGTTGTTGTGAATCGACATAATATTATTGTACATGTATTATGATATGCGGATGGCAGTGTTGTACTGTATGGTAATTGGTAAGTAGTCATGGCACTCATGAATACCTTACCATAATATATTTATTATAAATAGTACCTACGCGTGTTGATTTTTCGTTTGCGAGCGAGAAAGCGAGAATATAATTATAAAAAAAGATATAGTATGATTTGGAGTATAATACTATAATCGCATCAACACGTGGGATGAATTAATTATTTCACGCGTATATTTTTATATTTTGTTTTTTATGTTTTTCGTTGTAAACATCTTTTTGACAGAATCGGTTTAATTTCGTAAACAGAAATAATTATATAACCATACTCCCCCACCATTGGCAAGACGCTAATACCTCGAATTCAGCGCGGGGTAAAAAAATTACACGGACGAGCGTTTACGTTGTCATCACAATAATAATCACGATGAAAAGCTAATAATATCGTCATGTCGCGTCTCTTCGTTTTATTGGCGATAAATTAAGATAAAAACAAATTCATAATATCTATTATTAAAACTTCCTTCGGGGACAAAAGTTTCGCTTTGTTTTTTACATCATGGCGTATCAGACGAGTTGTTTAATTTTTTTTCTCTCCGCAGTTAAGGGCAAACACAATCTAAAAGTTTTCTGTGATATATACTTACCGATGTTTACAAACAGTTATATTTTTTAAATTTATTTACCGTTAACGATGGATGATAACAGTGCATGTAAAAAGTATTATCGTGAAAACCGTTATTGACAAACAACGGATCGCGGTGGCGGCGAACGTGGAAGGACTTTCCAGTTGATTGATTTTTCTTCTCCCGAAAACCGTCGCAGACTAAAAATAAATACAAACAAAAGCGTTGAAAACTATATCTCGTATATACAGACTTCGTTCTATTCTCCGTTGAACTTTTTATTCTACCTATGTTTGTATGAAATATTTATTAGGTACGCATATACCATTTTATCGTCTAGAATAGGGTTCAATCAAACGAATTATATTGTTAATGTAAAACCTACGATTTAATGTTTAATGACACTTAATCATGGTATACCACACACGCACAGTAAAGTTAAATTACAGAAATAAAAAGTAATATTATTACCGTAGAAAATATTAGCGTGCGCGCGGGGTAGTCAGAGTAGGCCGTTGAATACTCCGCGAACTTTATTTTTTAGGTGTACACGATTATATGGGTAATAATATATAATAAAATATTATATGCATATAAACTATTATACTATAATAGGCCTATGTATTGTTATTTGTTACATTTATCAATAATAAAAATGCCGTACACTAAATTTTGATCTGGAAAAACATACCTACCCGCAGTTGTAAATTAAAATAAATGTTATTATATCTGTATACATTCATAATTATTGATATATTATAATATTTATTGCTAATTGTAAAATATATTATTAATGATTTTTTTTTTATGTTATATGTTACTTTATGATTATGTTATATTGTGATTATCTTATGTAATTGATGGTAAAGATTAGTAAGTGAATTTGAGTGAATTGTGAATATAGTGGTTCAAAATGATACTAATATGGGGTCTTTCCCTAATAGTTGTTGGAACGGAACTTAAGTTGAATACTTATTTTATATATCGCTACTCTGTTGATAATGTCTGCGTACACTTATGCCATATTATGATGTACATATTTTGTATACTGCACGCTACGCGTGGAAAGCAATAAACAATGTATATTATAGTATTATACTATTTGTCTATATGGTTAATGTTTATGGAATAACTCACTGTCAATAACTTTTTCTCTGATTAATATTTTTTAAGCATAGTTTTAAAAATGTATTGTTGCATCGGAGAGCTACTATTTTTATAATCTATAATATTTTTTTGATTATATAGGTAACTAAAAATAAAAATATATTTGGTTTTGTATTTTTTATAAATTGAAGATCCGGGATTTACGTAATCATTTTGAAATTCGAACTATTAATTTTCATTAATGAATCTGAAAATTTGAAAACTTAAAACAATAATACTCATGACAACCGTTAGAATTTCAAATGCTTTTATGTTTTAACTTTTAAGTTTGGGTATTACAATGTGGACTGTAGAGGAGCGTGTACCTATATTAAGTTTGCGACTGCAAATGAAGAAGGATTAACGTATTGTTGTGAAGAGGAAATGTAAAATTACGTATACGATTTTCGGAATGATTCCAAAAGTTTGTACATAAGGAAAATATGTCGTAATATCGTATTGTGAGGAATAGTTTTTTTACACGTATCTATTTCGTATATTATATAACATACACATTATAACCCCAACATTTCCTAAATATTTGTATCATATACATTATACACACACGGTATATACCTATATGCAACTTGCCTGTTACCAATGTATTTTCACCTATACAAGTAGTGGACTAATAAGTTGTTTTATGGGTGGGGGGAGTAGGTGACGATATTACTAAAATAAATTTAAGATTCCTTCATTATGTACTAATGTCGCATTATTTATTATATTATAATTTTATTGTTTATATTATAGACTATTGAGAATCACTTATTTGTGCTAATACTTTTTTTTACCAAAGAATGAAGTTCCATACGACCATACCTATTGGCTACATATTTGTCTACTGCGAAACAATGTCATCTAATTTTCATCTCAAGGAAGGTATTGCATTCAGAAATTTTTTTATAAAACATCCACGCTAGGTTTAGGTAGGAATGACGCACGTGGAAAATGTGAGAAAATATTGGTTATTACTTTTCCCAATTATTCACGTTTGACTCGTATATGGAGTCTGGCACGTGTATACAAAGGTTTTGAAAGAAAAAACAAGCCTGCCTGAAATTGAAATAATGTTACTACAACAATACATATATATATAATTTATATATAACGTTATCATAATATACAAATAGGGCACAGCACCGCAGTGGATTTATATAATATTATAACGCTTCCCTGAGAGGCCGGTAAATCTGTTCGTGAAACACTCTGTACAGTGTATACGGTATAAAGTATGAATAAAGCCATCTATTTAAGTGTATATAAGTGTGTATATTATGTACCTGTGCCACGGAAGAAAATTCCTCAACAAGAGGTGGGAGTTGGGGTTCTTTCAATTAGCGAGTGGGTGCTTATACGCCCTTGCACTCCCTTTTTGGATATACCATATACACGGTGCGTAATACGTATAATAAGCGAAATGCCATCGAAAATGTTTCATCGACAATAGAGGGATGATAATTTTAGTCGGGCGCGTTCACCCTTACAGCGTTCCTTGGACTTTTGGGCGTGAGCCGTGAATTTAACATCCGTGGACGGAGATTTAGTGGTGGTATAAGTGTTGACGAAGACGAGGAAATATTGTAGCGGTGTGTGTAAAACGTAAAAAACAGCAACAACAATGGGTTTTGTTTATTTTAAAATTACTGATGAATGACTAGAGGTTTTTTTTTGCATTTTTTTACACATCGTTTGTGTCAGTGACCTACCTAGCCTTCTCTCCTCCCGTACTCCATCCCCGGGTGCTTGTTATATTTTTAATATTACGTGAATTTATTTATTTTTCCAGTTTTTGACACGCTATTTGATCTACGGAACAACAATATAACAATAATAATAATAATAATAACAATTATACGATTTAAGCAACGGATGAGAAAAAACAACAGAAAACAGCGAGAAATCAATGACGTGCACACTTTATAAGTATTATCAAACCTGTGTAATGTGTATACCTCACAATATATAATGTTACCCACCGTCTGCCAGCGACCACCGCGGCGTGTCACTGGGTTACCGAGTTACTTTAACTGCTTTGCGGTGATGGCCGATACGCTGGTTATTACCACGTGACCCGGTTACCATCTGCACGTTTCACGCGTATACCGCGGGCCATGCTCTAGAATATTATGTATTATAGACATAATATTTCTGTTTAAACAGGTAAGGCGAGGGGGACAACTCCTTATGATTTTATTTCCTACTCATAGCTGGTACATTTTTCCACCGCAGTATAAACATTAAATATAAAGTTGGCAATCAATTTCATATAATATCTATAAGGAATTTAACTCGAGAATATTTGGTATTTGATTATTTAATAAATTTTTTTTTATCAAGATTCAACATAACTATGAATACCTACATTCTCAACTGTCCCCTGACTGCAGGGGTTTTGCATTTGTCTTTCGTCCTGATGAATTCACATGTCACACCCTACTCAAATATACCACTGCAGATATATTTAGAAAATATAGTTTACGCAAATTTATTTGAATAATACGAATTACGATACCATAAAATAATACTTTTTACTTATTATGTTGTACCTAGCTTCGGAAGATTCGTCAGGCAGAGCATACCGTTACTGTGGCGACCATTATACAATTTCTGCAGCTAGGTTATTTCCCTACAAGGAACCTGAAAATATTTAAGTTGGACTGTGCGCATAATCCCAGACTACGCGTTTCGCCGGACCGGTTGTGGTAGTGATTAGTGAAACACGTACAATAAGACTCTTTCGTCGGAATTTCTTTGCTCTGTGTCACACTAAATAATATGGATGCATATTATCTCGCGGACGGCAACGCGACAACCTCAGTTCGATCGAGATTTGGACGATGGCAGTGACGCGTAGAACGGGGACCGCTTTCCGTAGACTAATCCATGATATAACTAACCAGGTATGTCAGCAGCTTATTACAAACATACGAGTTTTGGTCCTAGTTCTGATGGTCACAGCTATTTTCGTTATTCGTGCAATTTGTTTGTATATTCCTTAGAGAAGAAAACATATTTTATCTTTTTTCCAATGACCACCAGCAAAACTGCGCGACGGATAAGCTGCTGACATACCTTGTTAGTTATATCATGGACTAATCGAGACCGTGGTAACCCGATCGTGGGTATATTATACGCACGGACGCGGAGCTTTCGACCGGGAGCTAACCATTACCGCGGTCGCTGTGATTTGAAAACTTAGGTCGCAACAGGGAAAACAGCTGGTGACAGTGGTTAAAGTGGGGGGACACAACTAAATTTTAGTAATTTATTAATAAAGGTAAAAGGTTACCTATACCTATGTGATATAATATTTATTATAATAAATTTAAATACATTATTAAACTGAAAGAATATGAATAGTTATATTTACTATAAATTATTTTCTATTTGTTTTTGTAATGAAATTTTTAAAATTAAAATGTAAACACATATTATTTTTTTACACATTTTAGGCAATGAATTGCAATTTATTTTTTACTTAGCAGGCATTATATGTTTTAAATCATTTTCCTTAGGAGAAAATTTGATTTTACATGCTATTAACATAAACTTTTATGAACAAATTACAAAGGTGTGTGAAAGAAACAAATTATACCTAGTCGGTTAGTGGGTTTCTTTAAAAAGTTTGGTTAGATATAGACTTTGAAAGAACTCGGGAACGCTCTTCAATTGTTGTTTAGTCCCCCCTCAACATTTTTGCCACTTTAACCACTGGCTGGCGGTGACCTGCTTACCACCCGTGCCGAGTGTTTCAGAATGATATAGCCACCCCTTGGTGCTTACCGATGATAGTCGAGAGGTCACCTTGGAGGTTTGCGTCCACGACGTTAACGGCTGGCCGTAAGTTTTCGAATTTCACCGTCGAAAAGTTCACCCTTGTCTGCGCCGTAAAATCCGTATTGCCAATATGATAGCGATCGGTGCTATAGTTCTCGAAATGAAGAAAATGTTTACGGTGACAATGCGAAAACGGTTTGTTAAAGGTAAAATAACACACTGCACTTAACTTGTATATAAAATTATGATGTACCTACGCACTTAAAGAGGGACACGAAGCAGACAACCGCAACGACCATTTTCTCAGAACACTAGATCGACAGAAAACACCGTGGTATATAGGTAAGTAAACTTGTACATTTATACCGTGGTCGATTGCGAGTCTAGAACCCCGACAGGTGGACCACGAGTTCACTGGATTTTGCTCGCACGTCCGATGCCTAGACCTTTTACTTATAGACCGGCCAAATACCATCCGATACCAAATACATTGATAGTGGCGCGCCCGTTTAGTATGAGTATAAAATATAATAATATATAATGTATATATTTCTTACGGTATTAGAGTGACTCGGTAACCGAAAAGGGCCACCCATTTTGACTCGGTGGAAACGTGAAGAGGGCCGATCTATACATCTCTAGTAAAAGGTCTATGGTCCGAAGATTAAATTGCCATCGGCACCTACGTTATCAAACTTTATCACGATTCGGCGAAATGTGCAGCAGCGTATCAGCGTTTAACTGGATTGTTAAAATCGTATTTTACGGGTTAAAGAACTATATGAGCCTAAACATTATACATTATATTATACGTATTACATAATGAAATATATTATTATTTCATTCCATACCCCTAAATTTACCTAGTTACTGATCACAAATTCAAACGACCAAGTTTGATTGTTTTAAAATACATTCTTATTAAATCATGTCGTGCTTTGCCGATACCATATTATAATATTATATTGATTAATGATTATTGCGTCTTATTTTAATATTTTATACATATCGAGAAGTATATAATCACAAATGACAGAAGGTCAACAATTAAGTCACAATATTTATTATTTAATATGCACCTGTCGGCAAAATTTGACTTTTATGTATTTCTACCATATTATTTTGTAATTAAAAATTCATAAAATTTTCTATTTAATTATCTAAAAAATGTTAATATAAGGTTCTACAAAAGTATACTCTACTGAAATTAAAAAAGAAAATTAAAGTTGTCTCAATATTTTTTAACTTCTTTTATCAATAATTCAATTCAAATTTTTTCTAAATCTGAACGATTAAAGATGATTTTTTGTAGAACGATTTTAGTTATTTTACTGTAGTTTATTCAAAAAATATTAGACATATAGAGATTTAAACTATCTTCCTCAACTTATATAACATTTTCTATAGCAACAGCGCAATTTTCAAAATATTTGACTAGCTATTTACACAATTATACCACAAACACATGACTATTCACGCCATAAACTACGGTACACCGTTATATTATACATAATTATTTTCGGTAGAAATCAGTGGTACAACGATAATGAACAAAAAATATAAATCAGTTCAATCTATCTAATTAAGAAATAACTAATCGTAATATAATATATAGATACGTTTATTGTATACAACGATGTACCATTGAATTTAAAAATACATCCATTACACTGACTAAGATTTATTATATTAAAGATTAAAATAAACATAATCTTACCACATAATTTATTTATATTCTATTTACTTAGTTTACATATATACCTACGTTCCAATGTAATTTTGTGGGACAATATGTATGGACAGTAAGTTGAAAGTTGAAGCCTGCTTAATTTTGATATTGGGTAAAAATGCCGAGCCCCCTACACATTCGACCATAATACATCCACCAGGGAGTTATATACAGTTCAGTCCCAGATCTGGAATTATATTTATGGCTCAATAAACAATTCCATCAGATAATAAGCCTAATAACTGAGTCCAATGTTTTACCCTAGTTGTCATTTTTTCTACATATTGTGTACTGACAGTTTCAAGTTTTTAAATTGGGTAAGGCATTGTTTTTTTTTTTTATTATTTGAACTTAATTACCTGGCTATTTTTGGGACCGAATAAGGTGTACATTTGGGTCCATCGGACTCGAATGTAATACGTCCAACTACCAATGCGTATTTGTATTATAATATAAATGCACTCAGATGCATAGTGACCAAAAACCAAATAGCATACCTATCAATTATCACTTATCGTCGATTCCAATCGGCAGTCATATTATACAATATAATATTATTGTTCTTAAATGTATTCTTCTTATATTAGCATACTCGCATGTGCTATGACGGACGTGGTGTCGGTGATCCCACCGTGGGATTCCCACGGCTACCTTGTTCGGTTTTAAGACCAATATGCGATTTGTGGTAAACCAGCGCGTGAACAGGAAAATTCCGTCTATAGAACAGAAAATATATCAAAAAATATCGACGTCAATATATTTTGAGATGTTTCTCGCAGCCAAAAACTAAATCGAACTCGGCATTAATAATTCCTAAGCCATAATTTATTAATGTATAAAACGTTTGAAAACGAACCAACAATTCTAAAATAATATGTTAAATCGTACAACATAAGAAAGAATAGTACCCAATTAAAATATATTATACAATAACAAACTTTAATTGATATTAAACGAAACAGTTTATAATATTACTTCATAATAGTATTATAACACACAGTTGTTGTTTTTATGTATACATAAATAAATATTTTATATCGGTAAACAATCGAGTCGCTCAATAATTCACGAGGTAGGTACCACCTACCCTAGAGTCCCGAGCCGTGTCTTTATCAAACTATAAAATAATAATATTATATTATTATATTATGTAAACGATGGGCCACCCGCGTTTTCCCGAAAGGCTAATCACAGCATGCACGAAAACACAACGGCCCGCCTATATCGTAATATTATATCGATCGGCGTGTAACAACTATCGCGGTCGATGAAATATTATTATATTTTACGCGTTGAACGGTCGCTGCAAAGGTCGCGCGTGTCATGCGTTATTACTGTTACATGTGCCAAGTATATTATATTTTTATTATGTTATGAGGTACCAAATTCACTCTGTATACAATATACATATATATATATATATTATTATATCGAGTATTTACGTGTATAAATATGAACACACGTATTGTACGCGCACGGCCTAGTACGCCGTTAAGTGTGCCCAAAAGCTTTCGTTTAATACAGCGACGATAGCGGTCTCTCACTCACCCTCTCACTTTCTCTCTCTGCCTCTGTCCGTCTTCGCGTTAATAATATTACACAATACATTATTATAACATCGCGAGCACCTGCCCCTTCCGGGGTGTAGGCCGCTCGGACCCGGCTATATAGTATTATAATGTCAAAGCGCTGACCCCGACGGGACTGGCCGTGGTACTGCTGCAGGTCTCTCGGGGGAACGTATATATACACACATTGCATACGAGTATAGGGTTATAATACACGCTCTAGTCATTTTATACAATATTTATTACATAATAAAACGCATATACCGTGTACATATAATACACATATACAGGGTGATTCACCAAATACGCTCACCCCCACTTTTTTACTCCTATTTATTCGAATTGTGATTTGTGTAATTTTTAAATACACTGAAAGGACTATGCAGTTTTCGAATTCTTGAGATCTTTTGTACTTATCAAGGAGTATCCTGTGATGAATGGTGATATAAACTTTTGTTTTTCAAACGAAACCAACCGCCCCCTCTCCTATTTTACTGTAAATAATTTACTGGATCATTTTTTTGAACATTTTGATGTAGACACTTACCTAATTTAAAATACGAACGAGTAGTTTCTTAGTTACTTGAATGTTTATACCTACATTATTACATCCTTAAAAATGGTTTTACTAATCATAATTGTTAATAGATTAATATTAATATTAATTACTAAAATGTTCAAATCGCCATGGCTCCCATATCTTCTAAACCCATTATGATGGACCTATAATATGATCCTTTGCACACAAAATTAAATAACTAAAAAGCTAATCGTTTGAATTTCGATTTTGATATATAAACATTTTCAGAAAATTATCCATTAAAATAATGTATAATATAAAAACTGCGGTTGTCATTTTAAAAACGGAAGTTCATATCTTTACAGAACACTTCTTTAGTAGTACAAAAAAATCTCAAGAATTTGAAAATATGGTTTTTAAGTATATTCAAAAATTCTAAAAATCAGATTTAAAATAACTGTATTATTATATATATACAACAAGGGATAGTGGGCAATACTGGGCATGCTAGGTGAAACACCCTGTATAATATATATGTGTGTGCATAGTGTATACTGTATAGGCCGGATTTTATTACGTTTTCCTCGTGCAGTGTACGATGTAACTTGGAGGCGGCGTTATATACGATGTAAGCGTATATAATATAATGTACGACGATAGTCCGCCGGTCGCGTGCCAAAACGCCTTCTTCATCGTCTTCTCCTTTACCTCCTCTCCGGGATCGTTATTATTATTATTATTATTAGGTTTTTTTTTTATTTTTATTATTATACGTGTGAATCTTTTCCTCATCCACCGCCGCCGCCTGGCCAAAATAAAATAAAATATGTACTTAAAAAACCGAGCGCAGTCTAACAAAGCGGTCGCTTCTACTGCTCCTCCTACTCTCTAGAGCGTTATAATAATATTATAATCTTATAAATTACTGACCGTGCGGCGCTATACATAGTATCGTCGTGCGATCAGCCGGCGGTACCGCACGTTAAATCGGACGAGCGGCGTTGGCGGGAACGTTCATGAGAATTTTAAAAAAAGTAGAGGAAACGCTGCAAATCTCCGTGGCGTATACCTATACTGAATAATATCATTATCCCACCTCACGCGCGGACGGTGCCTCAATTTTCGGGAGCGCCGAATTTTAAGTTATTTTTTTCTTTGTGTACCTATATAATACACTGTAACAGTGTGCATCTAATGCATAGACGCGTGATGCATAATGCATAACGAATAATGTTTTGTATCTACTTAATAATTGTTTGCAATAATTCGAAGACTTAATTCCCGCCATAATTACTGCGATTATATAATTATTATTACAGCGGACCCTAGCTATTATTTCCTCCAAAAATAAAAACACGTCAGCTTCCGCCAAAAACTATATTTTATCCGGTTTTTTTAGCTCATTCATACATCAGCTGTCAGGCTTAACACACCGAGGCGTTCGCATCACGATGAGGTATCTGTTACCAAGTGAATAATTCACTACTATACCTACCAGCAATATAACAATTTTTTCGTTTTTATTTGTACGAACTAAAATCTAAAGTAATGCAGTAGGTACGAAATTTGTATGTAGTTACGCCCTCGTGAATAATTATTTTTAACAGGTTTATATTACGCATAAATAGTTTAACTCATCATACATTTTTTGCTGCGTTTACGGGTCGCAATTTATTCGAGAAAAAAATTTAAAATTTAAAAACAAGTAATGAAAATGGTCATCTTCGCTGCACGATCATGCCTGTGCACAGCTTTAATATGACCAGTTGGTATAATTCCAGCAGGTTGGAATAATAAATTCTAATCGATGGATGCACAACACGAATTAAAAACCGAGTAAAATATTAATTTTGGCGGAAACGATGCATGCCATTATTATTTATTAGGCGCGAGTGAGTCATTGTGGGAACGGAAAAACGGTCGTGTCTTTTGAATGTCGGCGGCTTCAGTATAATATTATAATATTAAATTGTATTCAATAATCGTAATGCGTATAAAATGTAATGTACGAATGACCCGCGTCAATGTCAAGGCCGACGGCACCGGACACTTACTAGTTACTAGGTATACTATGCTATATAGGCATATAGCTCTATATAATAATATTATTATGCATATTATGTACCTATATAATATAATATATTATAGGTAACGCCTAATCCGTCGAAAAAACGTAATGTCATCGTGCGACGCATTTTCACCGCCCGTATTTATTATTGTTGTTGTTGTTTTTATTATTATTATTATTATTATTCTCACCGGAAAACCGAACATCGATCGTTTAATTCGTATACCTATTACATAATATAGGCGGTGTAGAAGTTTGTGTGTACATAATAAATATGTATATACCTATGATCTACTAGAAGGTATACAACTGGCAACACGGTATACGGTATGATATATTGTATAAAGCTTTTGTCGAAGGGGATACCGCGCAGCAGCGGAAGTGTACAGGCGTGTTGACATTGCGGTCGACGGGGCTGTGGGTGGGGTTACCTTAAGTATCTCGCGGGTTCACCTTAAACATTTCACACGCGGTAGGTAGGTATAATAAAAACAAAAACAAGTATGTATTAGTCAAAACGTAAAAAAACTTTACGGTGAGGTTTGCGTTGGTGCGCAAGCGTATCGAGTTCATCGCCATTCGGTATATGTATAACGATATGACGTATGATAGTAGATTGGGGGTGGCCCTTGTTCTTAGATTTTGGATTTTGTTCATTCTTACCACTCAAATTGGTCCCAACATGACGTGTAAAAAACTAAGTGTACAAAATTGCATGTCTATGTGTTACGTTTAATACGCGCCACACAACCCTTAAAGTTCAAAAACGCGTTTTTGTTCAAATTATCACACGGTTTTTTAAATGTTTGATTGATATCTCGTTGTCATCGTTTTGTATTAACATTTTCTAAACTAATTGATTATGAAGAATACAAGACGTTCATACAATTTCTACAATAAACGGAATATTAAAACAATATTTTTATTTATTACAAAATATCGAATACAATATAATTAATATACACTTATTATTATTAGAATTAATTATCCTCCTATAGGTTGAATTGAATAAAATATATGAACCAGGCAACCAGTAATCAGTAAATACGTTAAATTTTAGATTTTATAGTATGTATAGAAATACAAACGAAATGATAATGGTTTTAAAACTGTACTTTTCAAACTGTTAAAGTATTTACGGCGATAATCTTCGACAACTTGAAGCACTGATTAATTTCGATCTTCATTTTTTGTATTCACCGTATTATATATACACCTTTAACATTTCACACGCGGTAATAAAAATAAAAAAAAACTAATGTTGGTCGAAACGTAAAAAAACTTTACGATGAGGTTTGCACCGCCCCAATCGTATCGAATTTATCGCCATTCGTTATAACATTATGTAAGTATATAGATGGTATCTTCGTCACTGCACCGCAACTACTATAGTTATTTTAAATACAGTTCTGTACGTTTATACCTACCCTCGTTGTCGAACTAATAATAATAATTTACCAATACAATTAATTAACTCGGAGAAGGTACATAAAAAAACGTCGCGTACCCACAGCGTCGGATGGTGTTAGGGGGGGTGGTTGTTTGGGTGGATCGTGGATGGACGAAAACAATAAAAAGGATGGCCCGATGCAATAGCATAATGCGTCTTATCTCTATGTACGTACACACATGATTTGACAGTTATAAGGACTTACGGATCTCGGTGCGTGTACTCCTTTTTTCGGTTAAAATCGATAGTATTTATTACAATCGATATATTATGCGCGGTTTGTGATCTAAGTACTTGTACCTACATATAATATAATATTTAATACCAGACTTGGGCGTGATTTCAAATTCCTAAGATTTTGATTTTTGATTTTTAAAATTATATTTACATAAAGAGTTTCAATTAAATTTTGATAAAACCTTGTTTAATATTTATGCATTGATACTACATGATATATCTATGTGTTTATGGCGTGACGCCGACATAGGCTATAAACACATGGAGCTTTATTTCATCATGGTCTATTTATTAAACCCTAGCCAATAGCTATTCTATAGTTATATTCTAAACATATTCTGTACAACATTATTTTATAGTTAATTAGATTTTTAGGTACATTAAAAACACTTCTTAAATAACCCTAAAAAATGGTACAAAAGTTAATTTAAAGAAATATAAACATATAGATTTAAAATGTTTGATTGATTAAAATAATTTAAAAAATTACCTTTTTAGATAATTCAATCTTTTTAATGTTTAGTCAATACAATTTTTTAAGGTGACGATTTTGGATTTTTGGAATTCAAAATCACGGGTTTAAATATTTTGAATTTGTATTTGAATTTAAGATTTTCAAAATCATTTAAGCGATGTTTTTGTAATAGGATTGAAAAAATTAATTTTAACGATTTTTCCCTGGTATTCATATAATATCCATTATTACATTGATATGTGACTCGTATTTTCACGAATGTGTATATGTTTACGATTCATTTTCGTTTATCCGTGATGACTGATGTTAAAATACGTATGCGTACATATTCGTGGGTTCATGCCTCGATAATATACATCGCATCATGCGTTACAACGAATTCCATTCGAATGTGAATAATATTAGTTTTTCCATATTTTTTTTTTCTCTATAACCGCCGTATAGTTGCAGTCTCGTGTTTTGATATATTAGTAACGATTTGGAACGCTGAAAAATGTTCTCGTACATACTTTTCGGGGGGAATAATGAAAAAAAAACAACAACGAAAGGGTCATTACCGCCCCATCTGCGACCAACATGGTCGATGAGTCGCTTGTACATATATATAAAGGGGGCGAAGCGGAGAGATGCGCGTATACTGTACAGCGGTGGTGTGCAGTGTGCTGCAGGCGAAGAAGACTGCACGTCATACGCAGTTAGGTCTCTTATATATTACAATATGCGAAGAACATGGTTTATATACACATACCACCCACGTAAAAATAGTCATAACATTCTACTTAGGTTTTAATGTTGAACACGTATCTCTTACGTCCGACGGAGGGGCGTTGTTTGATAAGATTAAAAAACTTACCTTATTATAGCATATCGGTTAAAACGCAATACGTTATCATTATGTCATATACCGACGGCTTGTTTTCTTTTGGGGAAACGGCTTTAGAGTTTGCGCGATTATGTTAAACTCCCACTAAAAACTTTTTTTTATATATATATATATAGGTATTCAACTTAGAACTCGTTTTCCAGAGACATTATTAGACTAGGTATATATGAATACTCCTAGCGAATCCTCCACAATATAAACCACCCAACTTAATTTGCCAATATATAAATAATAATATTTATAAGTATGTATTATATGTACCTATACGATATTATAGTAAATTAAATTATACAAATTAATATACAATATTCGAAAAATAATCAATAAACGTTTGTGGTTTCGGAGCTCTTGAAACACGAGTATAATACAAACCTACATAATTAAATTATTTAACATCGCCAAATATGTTTGTACTCCGCAAACTTCTTTCTGCCGCAGGGTCGTCGTATGATTATTATTGTACAATACCACAAAGTTCGACGACAATATAGGGATTCGAGAATCGTCTCATTAAAAGTTTTGAGTTATGTTAAAAAATATTTTTTCAAACCGCCGAACGTCGAAATTTTTCCGGTTGACGAACACATTGCAGGTAGACGGTCAATAGCTAACGATGCCAAGCCATTAATGAATGAAAATCTATAGTCTCCGTCTCTCCAGAGAGCTCGCAAACCCACCTATAGACACGTTGCAGTCCGACTGGTATGCAAATAGTGGCACGTCAAAGTAACCTGCTGTACCTATATATAATACATATATAGTAAAATGTGCGTATATACTTACTCGACTTTGACACTTGGGGGCACTCCTTACTGCACTATATAATGTAAATGTACTCCAGATATACGCCTATAATCTCATATACATATATACATTATACCGCGTCAGATATCTACGACTATAGATAAGCCGCACCTAGCCGCTCTGGAGGACCATAATAGGTACTTCTTAAGTATTAAAACACTCGTTATGTGATTTTATATTGTAAAAATAATACGAAATACTAAAAGAAAATATTGAATACACGCTTTTATTGTTCTATGTTAAATTCCATGTGGGAATTTGTCTGAAAACATAATATTATTGTCTCCATTCAATTAAAAAACTATTTTTATATTTACCGAAAGAAATGTAATCAGACAAATTACGATCACGAAGAGCTCTAATGTAGACAAGTATTATGTATTTAAAAACGTACTGCCTTTGTACACATTTTCTTGTAACGAATTTCTAAAGTATTTTTAACTGCTGCAAAGTTAGGTATAAATGTATAATAGCATTAAGCATAAAATTACAGTCAAGCGTCACATTATTATTGTTCACACTATTGTGATACTAATTATTGTGCTTATCGATATCAGACTTTCTTGCGGACCTTCACTACTCTCGGAAAACCAAAATATTATATAATATTAATATATTGGTATTATATTGGTCGTAAACTTAAAAAGAATACTGATGAAATATACCCAAACATTGTACAAATTCCTTTTAAAACTCATGTATAATTATATACTGATTATAATATATTATAATATATTATGGTAATATTCCAACAATTCCAGAGTATATAGGTGTATTATAATACGTATAATATAGTATTTAGAAAAATTACCAACGCCCTAATAATACACGTCAAACCATGAGCTTCGTAACGACCTTTCTCTCACAACTGTTGGCGGGAAGAAGCTGTACTTAACTTAGATTTTATTTCAGCGGTCTCGCGGTGTCTCACAATAGATTAAGTATATATATTTAGGTACAAAACCATCGAAATCATCTCGTTAGCGACCTATTCACCCGCGTATACCATCGTAATATACCGAGCAGGCTGCAATCCCAGTCGCCGCCGGTTAAAGCGCGTATAATAATTGGTGTCGTGACCGATATTACTCCAAAGTCAAACAATTCAAAGTCAAATATACAGTCGTTACTGTATGTACACGACCGATGACTTCTTCATCTCCAGACATGCAATGATCGGTGTCGGCTGAACATTTCCGTTCTTAAACGCCAAACAAGCCATAACTCGAACGAATTATTATGTTTTATTTTGCTCGCATCAGCTCGCCTGAACACTGCATTGATCCGACTTGTACGGTAGCTGTTGTAGTAGTTGTGATCGTTTTATGTACTGCGTAGTCGCGATATTGACGAAATAGGTACCTACTACCTACTACCTATACATATAACAAAATAAATAAACCGTAGTATTAAATACATACATAATATTATCATCTATATTGTGAACTTATGTATTGGACCTATTTTCGTATATATATTGTACTGATTGTATGTATTTTGTGTTATGTCTAATGAATATGAAAAGAAGAAACTGGAACGCTCCTAAATAACTTCTCTGTAAATAGCTTCTAAATCACTGATGTATCGTTCTAACCTCTCGCTCGAACGTGCACCGGAATAGATTAAACCGTGGTTAAACTTAAAAGTGTTTTAAAGCGATAATGGTTTATTTAATTACATATATAAATATATTTTATAATATAATATTATACAACAGCCAGAAAACTAGCTGTCATCTGTCATACCGTCGTCGACATAATATTTGTATTTTTAATCGAAGGTTTTTATTTATCTATATTTGAGCTTTATGCAGAAATGTATAGTTGGTTGTCAGTGTTGCGCATAATAATATTATATTATATAATATGGATTACAATAATCGTTATGGTTTAATATACAGGGTGATTCGCCGAGCATGATGAGCTCTATTTTTCCTCTAACAATGAATTTATTGAAATTCTAATTTTTTGAATTTGTAAGTAGTTATACCTTCAAAGACTATGTTTTAAAAATGTTGTATGCTATTACTGGTTCTTTCCAGTCGATATACACACTTCTTTTTCAAACTAGAACCATCCTTTTTTGCTATAAATTATTAAGAAAAGAAAATAATTTGAATGAATTGCTATTAAAATGTATGTACTACGAATAATAGTCCACCATAATATAGGCTTAAAATTTAAATATATGGTGGCTTTTATGAGTTAAATTATTAATTTAATATATTAGCATTTTATGTTTGTATAAGAACTTTTCGAGTACAATAAAAAATAGACAGTAGACTGAATAATACATCTTATTATTCTTATTTATATTTTATGTAGGCCATTATTATTAAGGATTATTATTCTTACTACATACAGTTTATTATAATAAAATTCTGAAACTAAATTTCGATTTAGACGCATCAACCGTTTAAAAAAAAATCATGCGATTAAAAATTTACCGCAGTAAAATATGGTATTCATTTTAACTATAGCAGTTTATATAGATATAGGGCATCACTTAAATAGTATAAAAATCTAAATATCTGATAATATTATTTTTAAGTACAAACTTTAAAATTCCAAGAATTAGAATTTGAATAAATTCATTATTAAAGGATAAAATAAAGGATGATAAAATGTTTGATAGATCACTCTTAATCTTTATCGTTAAATTTACGCAAGTTCAACCACGTTTAATTCTGACTTCTCCGTACAAAAATTCAGAACCAGATTGGCACGTATAGGTATAAGGTGAGGTATAGGCACGTGCCTAGGGAGGTTAAACTTTCGATAAGGCTATTTTTTTAGTCCCCAAATATAAGTTTTTCAGAGTCCAAATAAGTAACGAAAACTTTTTTTCCTACCTTTACTCAAACTTGATCACGTTATAACTTATACCATAAATCATAATTTATGATACGGTAAGGAAATGAGAGGACATCGCGGTGTTAATAAATAGAAAACATGAGATTTTTCTCAAAACGCTTAAAATCATAGGTAGGTTTTTTAATATTCAGTATTTTATGTTTTAAAATAATTTATGTAGGTTTATCAATTTCAATGGGGTAATATAGTGGATTACTATTTGTCTATTTAGGTTAATATGTTGAATAACATTTTGTAAATCTTTTTGACTTAGTATTTTGGACATCTGTAGACGCCTTATTGTTTACGGCCTTCAATTCATTGTTATGCAATAAAAATATGCCAACACAAGACGCACATGTGTTATTATAGATAATAATTTCTTTTGATAAAATTGACATATTAACAGCAATATATTTCTTTATGTTTTCGAGAATGACCGCGAAAGTATCTTGATACATATTTTGAAAACCCAATTGATCAACTTGCCCCGGCACACGTCAACTGGTTTTCGCTCTACACTAATTATCCGCGATGTGCCATCATCATACACGTTTTATGTGAATTATTTTAGAATTTATTTCAAATATATATACGCGTGATCGTATTCATGGTATCATATATTTTATATTATGTTATGTTAATAAAAATAATTTACGTCGCCTAAAAGGACTGAGAAAAAATGAAATATCTTTCATTATATAGACGTAATAGGGCTATTATTATGGGGCTCAATCCGGTCCTGTTACAGCTCTCTTCCGGGCAATCACTTACGACATAATTCAGAACTTTTTCGGTCGGAGGGGAAAAAAATTGTTTCGCCGAGTTTGACGACGCAATGTTCTTTTCAAACGCTCGTATATATCAAGCAGTTTTATTTTTGGACCGTCTCGGTTTGGGTGAGTTGGACTTTATCGTTTTCAACGCATAAATAAAAAAAAAAGAACGTATATTATTATTATTTATTATATATTATTTAGGACGCGCTGTGAATTAATATTCGGCTCCGTAACAAGTTCGTCGTCTGTAGCTGCTGTAGGGGTCACCGGAACGCGCTTGCGTGTATATAACTTTGGTGCACCAGACCGAAACAGACGGTATATACGACAAGGACCAGCTATATACCGTGGTATTGGCAACCGGCGTGTAAGCATTAATTATATACTCGACGCCGGTCGAAATTAAGGGCGGCACGTCAAAATATGCGGAACAAGTTGCTGAATACACGACGTTATAGCGCAACTCGGGTCCCTTTGATGTGGGCGAAATAAATAGTGTCCGACGAATAATATTGTTGTACGTAATAATATTATACACTTGTACTTATTATATTATACTTGGACGGTGTACTGTATGTGACTCGCGGCTCCATAGGCGTAAACACAACACACTACCGTAACTGTTATTGTCTGTTGGAACATCAATAATAATAACAATAATAATGGTGATGTGACGATGATAATAGTGTTAGAGCTCGGATTTGAACTCCCTAAGAACTGTCGAAAGATGCTTTAAAAAATAACCAAAAATGCAGCCTTTTTGACGTAATAATGCCCTCAAAAAATTACCCGAATCGTGTAGGCATGCAAGCCGGAAGAAAAAGATGGCTTAACTTTCAGCGTTGTTAACACTTTTTTTTATCTTAACTAAACTATAACAATAATACAAAAACAAAATACCGAACATGGGCACGTTCAATAAGTAAACAGTATATCGAAATAAATCAGTTGTTATATTTTGTTTGAGTATAATACACGGTAAGACACAACACAACCGATAATCGCTGTATGAATACGTCGTTACATTCATAAATAGAACGATTGACATTTGGTACGGATGAAAAATTCCAAAAAATCTATTGAAACGAATTTCACGATTAAATAATTTACGTTATAAGCTCGTACAATGCATTAATAATATTATGCACTAAAAATCAGGTAAGTAGATGTCGCTCTACTGTACAGTAGATTACTAGTGGGTCTCTGTATAATGGAATGTATTAAATTTGAATTCAATGATATCATATCATTGTATACGAAACGATTCTGAGCGGGGACGGTTCATTGGTGTGGATATTTTATATTGTTATTATATTTTATTATAGCCTATATGGCTATATGTTGATTTAATATTATAAATTACAACAAAATAACTAAAATCGTTATTTTAATTTTAATTTTTATTCGTTTCTATTGTGATAAACAAAGCGTTAGAAATTAAAATCCCATTTTTAGCGGTTTTTTGTAATTTGTCGGTGGTTCTTCCAGTGGCATTAAATAACTATTGAGAAAATCAAAAAATGACCTCTCTAAAGTACCATCTTGATCCAATTTGCTAAAAGATAAGATATTATATGTTGAAATCAAAGGACTCATTCTGGTAGAAATTTTGTATACAGGATATATATATAAAAAAAAAAATAAACACCATTGTAAAACCACTAAATCCCTCACTCCGCTCAGAATCTAAAATTGATAAAATTGAGAGTCCCCTCCCAAGTATCTGTTACACGAAACTGATTATGTAGGTACTTGGAATGCATTGTCCTTAAGCACACAAAAAACAATGTACTTGCATTGAAATCGAACAATAATATTTCACTTTTAAACTGCAGTATATAGTGTATACATAATAATACTAACTTTACATTTCTCAAGCTAATTTTACGTAAATATTTTCTCCCCCCCTCCACGTTGCTGCGGGACACGCGCTTCCCCCGGTCCTCGGGCATTAAACGATGCCCACACGTGCCCACCCATACCGCTCCTATACCGCGGTATAAATATAAATCGTTTATAGTCTGCGCGCAGGAATGGCAGGATAATATCTTCGCGCAACGTAATAATATAATATAATAGTGAAATAATATATCGCTATACGATATATAATAATATACGTCGCAATAATGTACCTATATAATATTATTACTATTATCATGTACGCCTGCGCACAGCTGCCGCGTAGTTATAATATAGCATACACAATCTACGGACGCGGTTTTATGTCGTGCGCGTGTACATTATATTATTAAATATTATATTTATATACGTACACGGGCGTGATCTCGGCGAATTTTTATTACGATATTCGGCTATAAAAAAAATTTTCATAAATACGGTTACATTTTTTTTTCCTCGTTCCGCTCGTCCTTGTTCTCGCCGCTCTTAGACAGACGCGCGTTTATTAAGTACTCGCAGACGAAAGTGCAATAACCGACGGCGGCGGCGGCGGCTATGTCAATGACGGCCAAAATAGCGCCTGGGTTAACCGGTAAGCTGTGGCGGGCGGCCGTTCAACTTGGCTCGCGCGCACGTGTATAACGGCGGCGGCGGCGGCGGCGGCGCCGCAATCGCGGACGGTGCTGCCGAGGTGTCGCCGCCGCCGCGTTCTAATTGAGAGTCCCACACGTGCCAGTGACGAAAAAAGCTCACCGACGAAGGATTCTCTTAACGTTTTTTTTTTATATAATATAATATTTTGCTTTATATTTATTTTTTTTGCTTTTGTTTGACCCATTCGGATGGCGCGCCTGCGTTCAAAATTATATAACATTAAAATAAAATAATATAATATTGAACGTATATAATAGGTACGCATATTAACGCCACTCGTTTGTTTCTAGTAAAATGGTGCATCTGGTGAAATCATGTATGTCTTACCAGCTACATTATACCGCTGGACGTGCAGACATATTATTATGAAGCCGAGAAAATATTCCGCAGGGGAATAGTCAATATTGTCGTCTGTCGACGCGGAGAGGATCAGCTGCAGGACTGCCAGGGGAGGATTTAATAATTTTCCGCCCCTATGTGGCCGCATAGTTCGCAGTGCCTTAAATCCACCCATGAGAACTGCTGCAGTGAACATTTTTAAATCAGAGGCTAAGTGAGATTATGAACGGAAAATGTATAGCTTGAAAATTCAAAAACAATTTTGAAGCGTTAGTGCCTGCACCGCAGGTCGGGAAAACGGAAAATCTGTTTGTCTTTTTCGGTCAAACTGCTCGTTTTTCATTGTCAGTGTATATATTATGCAGATTATACATCGTATATTATAATTTATAATAGATCGTCGATCGTGTTTTTATTACTATATATTATCTTCTACGTGCACGCGCATAACCATCGCGAGTCGTGACGATAGTTCCACGTGCGGTAAACGGTATGATAATAATAATAATAATAATAATCGTATACCATTTAAAGTGCAATTATTATTCGTCGAAAACGGTTTCACGCGGAATCTCGGGCAGCTTTTAAAATATGTGTACCCACTAACCACGTACATGCGGTAGGTAAGTACTATAAAAAGTATATATTAAAAACGTATACTGTATAGGTATCTTTTAAATAATATAAATAGTATTATCCTCTAAAATGTTGTTGGATGAAAAACTATCGCACGCGATAAATTAACAACACAATGTACAATATTATTATTATTAAACGCGTGTTCCTGGTGTAATGTATAATATATTATATATATATATTGCAGTGAACATTATTTTTTCTTGTTCAAACGAGTTATTTTGTTCGCTCTACTATATATGATAAATGATAATATATTATATATTTGTTTTTTTTCGATTCCGCGGCGGTTCGGTCAATGGCCATTGGACATAGTACGTCATAATAATATAACATACTCGTCGTATTATGGTTCGTTTATTTCAAGAAATATATCGATACAACTACTGGCCAGTCGAAAATCGCATCAAGTGTGTAAAATTATGACGTTATGCGCTAATAATTTACAATGCAATACATTTCCACTTCGAGCTCGGGATTAACAATATTAATCAATATTTATGATAATACAATATTATGATGTACAAGTGTGCAGCGCGCATCAACGATTCAACCGCCGATCGTTCTAATTAAAATAATATAAGCATTTTTAAATGTTTCATTGATTATCGATCGGGTTTGATGATAATAAAATTATTGTTAACGACGTTTGAATGATGCGACCACTGCTGTAGCAGTATCTTTTTATTTGTATTATTTCTTGGTATTTTTATAATAAGTTTGATAATAATAACTATAATTTTAATAATAATAACAACAACAGAACAACTGCAATAGCATTATACATTATATTATTATTATTATTATTATTAAGCATTAAAGTCACTTGTCGACGACGATGACGTGTGTTGTAATTTATTCCGATTGCGTCTCGAAACTATTTACGATCAAGATAGCGACGAATTTTAAATTACAGTCGGAGAATAATATTAAGTATGTGATTATTATTATCATCGTATAGTGCTCACTGTATACCTATATATCATGCGATGGGAAATCATTTTGCTCGGCGAAAAGAAGAACTACGAAAAATCCCCCAAAAAAATTGAATAAAACACTCACTACTCCGCGTAAACGACAGATTAAAAAGGGAGCGCGTGCCGATGTATATATAGACCGTAAGAACCTATACCCTCTATGAAATAGGTATACACTATATACACTATATACAGGGTGATTTACCAAGCATGCTAACCCCAATTTTTTCATTTAATAATGCATTTTTTTGTTCTACTGGAGGAATGTCCTTAAATACCCTAAAATAGAACTCTTCATTTTTACTGTAGATATTTTTTTGAAAATGTTAAGGTACCTATACTTACCTAATTCAAAATTCGAACGAATAGTTTCTCATTTATTAAAATATTTTTACATTTTAAAAACAGAAATTTGTATAATTGTATAGGTTATCTATAGCCTATAGAGCTCGCAAAGTAGTGTAAAAATATCAAGAATTTAAAAACGGTATGGTCTTTTAAGTATCTTTAAAAATTTCAAAAACTAGATTTTTAATTATTGCGGATTATTGAAGAAAAAACTGGGTGAACACGTTTGATGAATCACTCTTTATTAATGCATTGTATAATAGTGAAGGCCCACAGGCATGCGCAGTCTTTGGTCTCAATAGTTATGTGACGTATATAAAATGTGCTCCCCAAAAATGTTAATGCCCCTAAAGAAACGCTCATACCATTGCCTTAAAAATATTTACGATTAATATTATTATATTATTAAATATACCTAAATATAAATTTATCTTAGTAATCTGTGCCACACTTTCAATTTCAATTATTGAAATTTCTCGATACAATTATTGCTGAGCTAGCTTATATCAGTAAGTTATTGTATATAAAACGTGAACAATACGGATAAGACAATGAATTTTATATTATTCCTGAGTTTTACATATTTTATTATGAACTGAAATATTACTCAGATACCTACACAAAGTGCATATAATTACAATAAGGTAACTTTTTTTGGTACATTATTTTGTATTTTACTTTAAACACATTTTAATAATTTTAAGTGCATCTATTTTTAAATGAACTCGATGATGAATACAAGTACATAATATTAATAAGTAAATTTATAGTATATTTTTTTGTGGTTGTTTTTGGCGCAAATCATACAATATTTACATACGTTCCGTGCGCACGCAAATAAATGTAATGTGTCCATGAGCGTTTGAGTGCGGTGCATTTCCAAATACTGTCTGGTTATACAATTATTACATCCACCCGATGACTAGCAGCAAGATATGACGCGTTTGCTAGTGCAGCTTATTCGATCGAGAAAAATCATCCTTTATATTATATACCTAGCTATAATAGACGGGTATAATATATCGTTTAAATGAGTGCGGTGCTTCCTATATCGGTATGATATTGTTAAGATGCAGTCGGCGGCGGCGGCTAGTGTCTATACGATATAATAAATGTAATAAAATATTATTATTATATATTATAAGGGTCGTAAGGTAGTATAATAGTATATCCGTTCGGTGCACATAAATTATTATTGCATCGGTTTTCGGGGGGCGGACGGGGGTAGGGGGGGTCTTATACGTTTTTTAGTCTAAACCTGTTTATCGATCAAGTTAATGGCAATTACCGGTGAAAATAAATAAAAAAAATTTTAAAAAAATAAATACCTATGCACACACACACACACACCCCGCAGTGTACGTAAACGCGTATGCAGCTCGTTCGTCGCTATATATTATATTATGTACACCGTAGAAAATTCTTTACCACCGACATACCGGTTTTCGGGACGCCCATACTCAATATATATACTCATACTACCTCCTATATACATATACATTATATACATACCCGTACACGTAATATAGTATATACACGCTCGGTGGTACATAAGTATTATATTATATACTGATGCTGCCGAGAATGTCGTACTTACCTATAGATATGTATATAATATATTATGTACCCGCGAGTCAGTTATCCACGAGTGTCTGTGTGATGCCCACGAGGCGGCGGCGGCGGGTACCCATTATACATAATATACTTACTTACTTCGCGTATAATCTATGCCGCAATGAAAATTAATTATTTATAAAACAATAATTACTATATAGGAATAAAAGCGATTAGTGCGTGTTTTATTTATAATGAAACAAAAATATAGATTTTTACGATTATAATATATAATACTATTATAGTATTATGGCCTTATATTATGGAGTATTTTGAAAATTTTGAAATATGTAATTAAAATATTAATATTGGTGCAAATCATACAATATATTATTTTCCTTTTAATATCTTTGGGCTTTGGCGCTCACGACGTATTAAAATTGGTATAATATTGTATATATTAGTGCAAATGACATGTATTTCAGTATTTGTATACTATTGGCGTCATGTCCTTAAATTATATACATACCTATTACCTACCAATACTCGTTAGGGTTAACTGTGCAACCGGGCACAGATATCGTGTTATCATCATAGGGTGTTTTATAAATTCAGTCTGTAATTTCTCCTGTTTCGCGCTCGTTTGTAGGCTTGTAGCCCCTCAAATTTATTATAACAGTGCAGTCACTGCAGTAGGCGTCATGAAAATTGTATTCATAAGGACAAATATTGAAGGTATATGTATGAGTTTTTTTTATTATAAAATAAATATAGATATTATTTTACGATATCAATCAACATTATAATGTAACAGGTTGTTATTTGTTTTATTATTTAACCACTTATTTTCCAATAATAAATACTCTATACATGCGTATACTGCATATACTATATATAGTATATAATATTATCTTCCCTGTCCCCTACTACATATTATACAAGAATGCAGCATGCGTTTTATTACCTATGTTTCATATAGGTGAAATATATATAAATATATATATAACGTGTACACACGTATTGTATAATGCTAATTTATCACACTGAATTAAAAAGTCAACATTTTATACTTTACTTCAATAATTATGTATTATATTTACCTAATGAAAATGAAAATAATTTTATAACCCAACAAAATTACCCAACCCCCTAAATATGTGCCACTGCAGGGTGCACAATACCTGTAGCGACTTGAACCGAAATGCTACAGCAGTCTCTGTGCGTTTTGGGATTAGGTAAAGATACATTTTAGTCGCATCACTGCAGTAAGGCGCGTGGGTGGACGAGACGAGAAAAAGAGAAGCGAATAAAAACCGAGTCGTAAATTATTATTAGAACGGATCGTATTATACATCTAATATGCGATGTACAGAAAATAATCTAATGATTGGCAAAAGCAAACACGTCTCGCGATAAAAAGAAGTCGATATTAGAAGTATAGGTACCTATAATATAGTAATACCGCGGGACTATGCGGGTACTTACGTTTCATAAAAGGACCTGCCAGAGTATATAAATATAATTTTTTATTTATATATATTATATATAATATATTTATTACTAAATATAACTAATTATCACTAAGTACAACACTTTATCCAGTGACTTAACATTAATGAGCATATTATACATATTTTCAACAAAGTAATACTAATGTTTGATTTCTTAAAACGTAACTGTCGAGAATTTAACAACCCTACTTGTTAGGAAACTGCGTATTGCTTACCGGTACGTTCATACGTTGAATACGGCTCTATAATATGGAGTCCTTACATCAATCTGGTCATTTTACACCACAAAACGAAAAAGTACAAAAACGATTTCTTCATAATATAATGGATTGCAAATTAGGGAAGATTGACACCTCATCTAATATATTAGCTAATAAGAACTAAACCTTCGACCTCTCGAAGATGGACGGTTTAATAATGATATTCTTTTCTTATGTAAATTATTAAATAATTTAATAGACTGTCCTGCAAGTTATTAGCCAACATTCCACTTAGTATATTGTTATATAGTGTATAGTCGAAATCGACCATGTCGCATGAAGGATGAAATTCATAATAAATTACACGTTGTGTACAATAATAATATTCTGTTACACGTCGTGTCCCTGCTGCGATGAAAAGGCGAAAGACTCGAGCGGGTGTAAACTTTCTCCGATCCGTCGAAAAAAGTGACGTGTTTTGAAGTGTGACGTTTGAACAAGTGTTTTTTTGTGTACCTATACAATACATAATGTATGTGTATTGCGCGTGTGTATAAATAAAAGTGACTTTGAACATGTGCAGCGTTTTAAAGCTGAAACGTTGAATCGGACACGCGCGCTTATGCCACTCCGCATTTTTTTTTCTACGCATATAATTTAAGTTAATTTTTCGAACGTTTCGTTTTTTAGGAAAAAAAAAATTTTTTTCTCCTAAAAAAATCAAGAGCTGTTACGAAACGAGTTTTTGTTTCCCGCAATATACACAATATAATATATTATTATTGTAATCGGCGCCAACTGGTTATCCGAATAAGGAATAATATTATTTCACCCGCATATTAAATAGGTAGGTATGGGTACGAGAATGCGGCAAGTGTACCTACACGGATATTTTACAATATACATGTATAATAAAGGTACATGCATGCATGCATATAATATAGTCGAGGTATATAATATATATTATGCGCGCGCAAATCGAATTTTGTGGGTGACGTGACGTCGTCACCGTCGTCGAAAAGCCGGAAGATAATAAAATATAATAAAATTAATATTATAGTTATCTACCTGTTATTTGAAATGAAATATACGTAGCAATGTTTCGACGTTTATTTGCGGATCACGTTATTATGTTTATCGCTCTGTTAAAATATAATATAATCGACACGGAGGGTGTAGTATAATATCTGCAGTGGGTCAGTTTTAAAAGGTTTTACGAAAATTGTCGTTTCAGGGGCTGTATTGTATATATTAGCTATGATGTCGGTACAATAATGTACACCTAAGAGTCTAAAGGTGTAACTAGGCCTTTGAGTAAGGGTGGGCTTGACAGTGTCCTACAGACATTTTTTTATAGCAAAATAAGGTATGGGGACAGAGTCGCCCTTACACGATATTATAATACTTACAAGTAGCACTATTGTATATTTTCAGTGTTAAACATAAGTGTTTACAATATGATGAATACCTATAAACATTTAACATTTACCATAAAAAATATGAGTCCACCGCGGGCTCCAAACAATTCTGCAGAGGAGAACTTCAGCTCTCCCCACCAAGTTGCGCATGTGTCTATGACACAGTGACGTAAATCATTTGCAGTGGGACTGACATATATAATATTATGTGTATAATAGCAGCCATGAATAATTTGTTGCGCCTAAAAAAAAATGTTCTGTATTTTACGGTCAGTATACAATTAGGCTCCTTATATTTTATAGTTAGTAAACCAATAGCGCTTACTGCTTTTAGTTTTACTTTCCTAGTACCTATAAAAGATATTTTTTTATCCAACCTAATTCCATCAACATTGAACATGCATCATACATCAAATATAATTTAAAAGTTTATTAAATTGAGCAACTAATTGATGGTTAAATATTTTTGTTTTCGAAAAAAGAAATAATACATTTTTACATTTAAAATATTAATAGTTGATTTGGAGCCAACATATTACTACAGTATCAAGACTTTTATGAAATGTCATTAAAACCAACACACACACACAAGTATGAAAATTTGAATAGGTGCCGAATACTATAGCTATATTCACACGAAATCAAGTTTTAATTATCGTGCTAATCGGTTTGTGTAAACTTGTATGTTTTTATTTTATTCAAGTACCTACCTAAAGTAACTGAAATTGTCCTGAATATATTATTAAATGTTATTTTACATATTTTAAATTTAAATAACCGATGGGCATTATTCAGCACAGTTGGTTAACTCCCATAACTAACGGGAGGACTGACAACTCTTGGTCCAGGGTGGTGGGGTCAAAAAGTTTAGGGGTACAGAAAACAACTGATAGAGGATGTTAAAATGTCAACGAATTATAATAAGTAACATATCAGTCTACAATAGCGACAATACAATATAACTACCTTTCAACCTAAATATTATGTTATCTTTTCGACGGCGCAAGGAGAAGAGATCGGGGAACGACGGTCTTTCGATAATTTTGCGTTAAAGCATGATCACATTTCTCAGGTCCCCTGAAAACCACCACGCCGCCGACGTCAACAAACTGGTAACGTTTAACCAGCTAATATTATAACCGCGGTGATGAATGTGAGGAAAAAAATCGTTGTTACCTATGATATCGGCTCCCGTTTCGTTACCACAATAGCATTAATAACGGTTATTATATAAATATGGTTCGAACCGGACACGACCGGGAACGGGATAATCACATCGCGGTAGTCGCGTCTTCGGCTTGGTGGCCGAGTGAATGGTGGCATAGTTGTTGATATGTTATTAAATATTATAATATTTCGGTAAGTGTCCGTGGTGGTGGGGGGTGGGGAGACCACTGTCCGTGCCGCCAACGGGTCACGGACGAGATCGATTGCGAGGGCGGTGGATATAATATTATTATTATTTATTATTATAATATATCGGACTGGAACGTCGGATCTATACTCATCGCGTACAAAATATTATTATATTAATGCTATCGATTTACGCGCACGTGGTGTTGGCGGTGTGGTCCGCAGCACACAACTGGAGAGCAGCTCGTCGATCGACGATATATATACACACACACACGATATATTATATATAGGTACGTATTATATTCTACCTGCGCAGAGGCTGTGCATTGCGCGCCTCCTAATATCATCATTACGCCGTGTTACGACGGTAATAATATATAATATTAAGCCCACGACCGGAATAACACGTTTGCCGATGCGCCAGCGTGTATTATTATTATATAATGGTAGGTATAATATGGGCCAATGCAAATAGGTGTAGTATATTGTATATAATATATTATAATAACGCAATACCCGTCCGGGCATATCGCGAAGATTTCGGTTGTCTCGTCGTCGCCGTCGCGACACTGCAGGCATGACTAGGTGCAGTTGTCCCGTGACGATGAAGATGGGGGAGGGCTTAGCACGAAAAATAAGTGATGAGTACCTAATAACTTTATTACTAATAAGTAACGAAAAATGTTTTCTTCAACGGGGCATACGGTTGGCTAAGAACAAGTACGCTGCAATACTGTTCTCAAATTTGGCAAACGCTCAGATTTGTTGTACCATTATGGAGTGATCCGTGGTGATACAACATTTTTTTTTTCCAATGAGAAGTGAGTACCGACCTTTTTTACTGTAAATTGTTTAGCTGATCTTGTACTTATAAAACTAAATAATAATTGAAAATATTATAGTGACTAGGTATATTATTTAAAAATTCCAATAATCATAATTTTAACATAACATACATTATTAATGTAGATGGGTGTGCATGCGGGGTGAATCATGTACCTACTGGATAAATAATATTATAGATAAATATTGATGTGAATATTTTATATTTATTACAAGCCATTCATAAAATATATTCAAACGTGGTAGAAAGTTGTTGACTGTATAGAGGTAATGTTCATATGCAGATTAAAGTAGACAATTGGGAGCCTCCGCCCAAAAAAAAAAAAAATTCCAAGTTACGCCTGTACAAGCGTCGCGGGGGCGTTTTACGCGTTCCGGGGGTTAAATGTGTTGGGTATAATATATTCGTGTAAGTGTTGAAGTGTGTTATTTCCGCTACGGCGGTCGCGTGATTGACGCCGATAAAAACAAAACGAAACGAATTTTGCATATACACGTGTCGGAAAATCAGAAAACCGCAGTACGCGATAATCGTCGACACCTGCAAACCACAAACGGGTAGGTTATCATATAAGTACATCGGTTTTCAACAGCGTGTAACACATTATTTACAATCGCGATTAAAATATAGGTACAAGACGGTCGCGATAACATACTCTTTTATCGTCGATATCCCTCGGGACCAATGCGGAGGTCGATGGTGATGGGGGGTGTGAATCGTTTTTTAACATGTACTATTCGATCATTACAAATATTATAATTTATGGTTATAAGATCAATCTGTTAAATTAAGGTCAATTTATTTAAAATACAAACTCAAAAAAGTTACCTAGTTAATACCAATGACAATAGCTTAATTAAATTATGGAATCCATGAGGGTTGTTATTATAAAACATTCTCGGCCATCGAACGGGGTGATTCCCGTATATTTTGTATAGACAACTAATAACAATAATAGCCTAGATATGACTCTGAATAATATTATACAGTGTTTGTATAGACATATTCTGTGGATATATTGTATGTAGTTGAATTTTTTGTAAATATGAATTTTCATTTTTTTTTTCATTAAAATATGTCATGTATATACAAATAATTATAAATTTAAAAAAGAAGTCATTGGCAGGTTGACCTCCACTCCTCTGAGGTAAGTCCCGGGAGCTGACTAAAATTGTAGAAATCAGGATCTGGTGTCAACGCACGACGAATAACGCTCAAAAATCTTGTAAGCATCGATCAATCACTGTGCGACTCTGATCCCGCATAATATTATATACCAAATAATTATAAAAAAAAAAAAAATTAAAGCCCTTAAATAAGTATAATTATCAAGTATAAATTAAGCTACGTATACTATTAAATTATGTTATATAAGTAAATAGCTACAATAATCTGCATAAACGCATAATATTATCATACATTGTCAATTATTGTCATAAAATATAGATAAGCATAAAATATACTAGTTAAAATTGTAGTAAAAAAACATTAAGAAATAATTTAAGAAATGTGTATGAATTGAAAATAATTCAATGGCATTCTTTACCAATGTAATGGTTTGCTCAATAGGAATAGGAATTACTTATTATATCACAAGTACAACTGCTATCTGCATATTTTGCATTATTTATTGTGCATCATTATTTTTATCTAGCAGAGGTGGATTTTCCGGGTCTCTTTTTTTCCGAATATTCCATATAATAATTACACATAATATTGTTGATGTTTTTGTGTTCGACGAGCCAAATAATACACTTGACTTTCATTTTGTCTCAAATCCCACATTAACGTATTTTCGTTTTTAAATTATTGTGTTGATTTGATAAAAATATGTACATACACCAATAACAGTGGCAAAGCTTGAATTTCTGAATATATTTTTTTGGCGGGGGGGGGGGGGGGGGGTGTAAAAAACCTTATAAAAACGTTGTATTTTTTGCTATAGTAATGTTTGTACTAGATATTTGTATTCTTTACTTGATATATATAATATTAAATACATCCTACTGAAATGAATAACATATTTTTCAACAACTTGCGCCCAAGTTCAATCTAAAACTATCATTCTTCTAGGAGCTTTATTTTATAAAAGTGGTCAGTATATTTTCTTTTTCTACATTGTCATATTCAGTAAAAATACGACAGATGGGAGGGGTGACTGCTTTTCCCCCACCCCCTAGCTGCGTCACTGACGGGAGATAGTATTTTGCGCAAACTGTATCAACTTGTAAATTGCGCCACCAATAGGTACATTTAAGTGTAATTTGCGCAAACATTTATTTTGGTAATTCGCGCCACCGCCACGACAGAAAACGAAACGGAATATGACATATTGCTTTGTATAATCTGCTCCATAATTTAACTTCAACTGTCAGAATTTATCAACACTAACTACTTATGAAAAGTACCGGGTTGAATAGCGCCATATGTAGTTTAATAATCAATGATGTGCATAGGTTCCAGTGAGTGATAACTGATAACATTATAAAAAAATATTGTATTATATAGTCATTCAACTAGTACGGGTATACAATTATTAATGAAAAATGAAATCGAAGCGTGGCGTTAACGTTATAAATAGTCGGCGTGCAATAAAAATAGAATCACAAAAAAACGACGTAAATGATATTCGATAATAATTGGACGCGTCGTCGATCGCGAAGATTGTGTAAAAAACACGCACACAATATTATCTCTATCCCACATTGCGATCGACCTCGGATATGCGTGCAAGTGAAATCATATCGTCGATCGCTATAATCATCATCATTGGCAAGCACTGCTATTATTGTATTATTATTGTCACATTCAAAAACAGCATTGCGACCGCACCGGAACTATAATAATTAATATCACGTCTATGAAAATATTCATCGTTTCCGGCATTTGCGATATAATAACAATAATGCCATACCTGTTGTACACATCGCACACGATATCGTAATGTTTAATAATTGCACGTCGTCGGCGGCGGTGCATTCAACCGAGCGCCGTCGGCTGCAGTCTGCTGCACGAAGTGCATTTAACAAGTGCATACTAATAATATCATAGTTATTATTATTATGTTCTGCAGGCGTGGCAATGTCGAATTTAATATTTCAAGGTCCACAGTAAAATTATTGCGCGGCCGCGGTGTTGTCGACCCCAATAAAATTGCACCTATATGGAACTATGAAAGAAACGAGCGACCGAGTGAGTGTGAATGGCCCTCTATGGATACTAATATTGTACGAGAGAGCGTGTGTGTGTGTGTGTGTGTGTGTGTGTGTGTGGGTGTGTGTGCCTAGTTGTAATGTCTTACGTCCGGTATTTCCCGTACGGCGATGTGCGCGTAAAAGTGTACAACAGATCAATCATATTATTATTATTATTATCTCGTACAATAGTCGTCGTCGTCGTGGTCGCCGCCGCCGATGATAATATGTAATATTATATGTTCGTACGCGTTTATTGATTTTTATTATTAATGATTTCGTCGATTATATTATTATTATTATTATCATTGTAACACGCTTACACGCGTTCTACATTCAGTCTTTCTTTCCGTTACCCACGCTCCCTATAATATTATCGTTCCCCCGGCAATAGCGCAACACCGTTTCACCACTGATCGTAGTTCGTTTTTTTTCCTGTAAAATTTACAATCGATGTATAATATAATGAGCGCATTCTTACCATGTTTAGAATTTGTAAACAGTCAGAATAACACTATTGCTTTTAAGACGTACATCAATCGAATGACCGCTGTATTGTATAACCCGCAATAAAAGGCCTATATCGTAATCGTTTAAACGTAGATTGGCTACGCGTTGGTCCAACATATCGGTTTGGTAATCCACAAATTCAAATATAATTTTTTGTACATTTCCATTCACTTATAGTATTATATTATTGTGTTATTTTCAGCTGTCAGTACTGGTAGTTTATACGCAAGGTTTGAATATTTTATACATTACAATATTTCAGATATAAAACAATATTGTTGGCACAGAGATATCTTTAAAAGCTATTTTGGGTTGTGGCAGGCTTAGCAGTTAGCAGTACCATAACCCACAATATTAAGCCCCTTAAAAGTCGAGTTCAATAATAGACTCGGACCGCAGCAGCTGGTCGACCCGTCATTTCTTCCCATATCGTTGTTATCTCACAGATTGTATAGCCCGCTCAGAATTTTGACAGATTCCGTGCCCAACAAGCCCCGAAATTTGTCGAGCCGATACAACTGTGTACAATCTGGTCCATACCGGAGCTATACACACACAATTATTTTAGATGCAACTAATTCAAAAGTTGATCAATATGTCTTTAAGTTTCCCAGTGTCGTAATATGTTTATGTCGCCAACAATCAATAGTTCCAACTTGTTTAGTGTTTCGGTTAAAAGCGAAACGTGTTTCCACTGAACAATGTAAAATTATTGGTAACAAATAGCGACTGGTTACGACATGTTTATCAGTGTTAGACATAATAATATTGTATTGTCCCTCAAGTCACATGTTCACAGAGCAATATTGCATGTTTCGGACCAAATTTGTTGGCACCTATAATGTGAACAGAAGTACAGAACATTTTATACCATATGCTTATAATTTATAAATGTCGCAGTTTATTTCGAGGAAACTTTAACTGCCCATTCTTAATAATTGTGATATGGCCACTTATATATTTAGACATTTTTCTGTACCGTCATAACACTGACCACGGCAGTTTATCATTAATAATTAAAATCTAGTTAGTACATTAGAAATGAAGGTAAACAGCCAGAGAATTAGTTAATCATGTAAGTAGCAAAAAAGTAAAAAACCCTGAAACCATTTCAGACACATCTAAATAATCATAATTTACGATTCATATCCAATACGAAAACATACTTGATATATATACATGAACTATTATCTGTTGTTTCATCTATAACATTATCCATCGATTTATAAAATGTATTCGTTAGATGAAAAACTTTATCAAATTAATGTTTCTTTAAGAAAATTACTAACAAAATAGTACTCGACACCCCAAACAAATTTAAATTGGATCTCGAGTATCCGGACATACGTCTACGTGGCGCCTATGATTTTTGTATTATGTTTTCAGTTACATTCAATAAGCAAATTTTAATTTAAAAAAAAAAATTAATCGACTAAGTATCTTTGATTGTCTGTAATCGTCTTACGTGATCCGTACAGCGAGAGAAATTCTCTATACTCGACAAGACAACAAAAAACAAAAAAGGTCGGTGATAAAACGCTCGATAATTCAATTAGCAATGTTGTATATAAATTACGAGATAAATATATTCAAATAAGTGGGTATATACATTTTAAAAGTGATTGTAACTAACAATAATAGCGTAATAAATGTGTTTTGGGTTATTTAAAATATTATAATAACGATCGAGGGACTAAATTCCCACCACACGTCCACGCGGCGACCAATTATGAGTGTAAACAATATACTATCGGCCGACGACGGATTAAAATATAAATTAAAAACCTTGATGAGATTCACAATAATATTGTTAAATACTTTTAAATTCGACGATTGGTCACTCTAATATCAAACAGTGTGTTAAACGGATTATTCGGAACGTAAATAATATTAATGTTGTAAGCTATGCGCCGTTTGTAAGACGCAGAAAACGCATGCGTGAATCGACCATTCAATACTGTATAATAATAATAATAATAATATCGCTGGCTTCCAAAATATCTTTATTATTATTATACGTACGATGAGATGACCCGGCGGCGGCCATCAGTCATCATTGTCGTTAGCCGAGCGCGTCGTAACGATTTTGAAATCTCAAAATCAACATCGTCGTACAACATAATAATATAAACAAACCAAACGCGCGGTACAAACCCGGTGGTCGTATTATACGCGTGCTATAATATATAAAAGGAATGTTCATTCATAAAAAAAATAATAATAATATTATGAAGTGTAATATACAAATCGTAAACCGCGAAACGACGACAATGCGTACCGCGTACAAACACGTATTATTATAATAATATTATATTATCGTGATGCCTCGTCGTCGTGTGTTTGCCGCCCTCCGCCCCCCCCCCCCCCCCCCCCCCAACCGGTCAATATTTTTTTTCCTAATTAATATACTCTTTGAAATATGATTTCTGAAAGCTATGCAATTATTATAATTGATGGTGTTTTGTGGTTTATTTAAACTCGAAATTCGTAGTTTTCGTGATGTGATGTTGCTAGGAAATCAAAAGACAGCCAATAAAATTATTGTAATTTGAGTATAATATTATATTATAAGCTATACCTAATGTTATAATCTCGTGTGAATATTTTTCAAGCTGAATTATCACTGACTTGAGGGCTCGCATATAATGTTACGAACGTGGATAAATTAAATATAAAGTCATATAACGGGCAAAACCCAGTACCACCATTGCAAATATTTGCATCGACCCTGGTAATACCAGTCCAGACGCTGGTATACCACTTAAATCTCACGATGGTAAGGGAGCGGTATAGAGCCGAATTATCGTGTCATGAGGCGAGATAGACTCAATACCAGTCTATATTTTGTCAGAATTTGTTTGACGCATCGGCCGAAAATCTATTTTCAGTGGTTGGGGGGGGGGGGGGGGGTGAGAGGGTTGGAGAAACATTTACTCCTCATCACAAACTCCGCGGACTTAACAAATGCGAGTTTACAAAAAAAGAAGTAGGTAGGTGATTTGTTTGAATTTGTTTGCCGGTACCCGGGACGTAGCGTATACCTGTCGGTAGGGAAACGCATTGAACCACTCTGTATATATGTATATATATATAAACAGGAGGTGATGATGTTCAAAAGTTCCGCTCGACATGCGTATAGTATTATACATAATATGTCAACGCGTATCATACGATTTCGCTGTGACGTACATTTTTTATCGATTATTTATGTTATTCGTCAAACGGAAACATCCGCCGCCGTATCGTAAATATATTATTATATTATTTATATCGCGTGGTCATTATTAATTTCGTTGCGATATAATACAAGTCGAACACTACAACACATCGTATAAATTATTATAATAATATATAATATGGTGATGATTTCCCGGCGAAATTAATTTAATATAATATGTGTTCACTGTTCACGTTTTGTCGCCCGATAAGACTTATCAACGAGGCCAATGCCGAAATTATTCCGCACACACATTATAATATACGAATTTTACATTAATAATATAATAAATTATTTAACATTTACGTACATCGTAATATGTATGTACGGGGATAAGGGAGATTCCCCTAACATACTCCCCCTAATTTTTTTCAAATTCTGATTTTTGGAATTTCCAAATTTACTTAAGACCGTATTATAAAATCCTTGAGATTTTTGTACATTGTACAATGTGGCGATGCCAATTTCTGTTGTTCAAACGAGCACTCACTGTTTTTACTGTAAGTATATTATTTAGTTTGGTAGATAATTTGTCTGAAAATATCGGTATACGCCTGGTTCAAAATTTGATTGAGTAGTTTCTCTTCACTAATGATCATACTAAGAATAAATATCCTCAACAATGATTTAAAAAAAATATAAAATAGAATATTATGTAATATTAAATCTAGTATTTAAAATACTTGATAACTAAAATGTCCAAATCACCATAGACTTCATATGGTCATATCTATCAAAATCAAATCCATTATCCTTATAGAACACAAAGTTAAATAACTCGAAAACATAAAAAAACTGTTGCCCGTTATGAATGATTTACTGTAAAAAAGAGGGGGGGGGGTTGGCCCACATTCGAAAATAAGAAGTCTTATATCTACACCGCAGGACACTGTCCTTAAGTAGATAGTTCAATTTATTATGAAATCGATAGTTGGAAATCATGATGGTGGTGTTAAGTGGGATATTTAAAAATTCCAAAAATCTGATCTTTAATATATGCATAATTGACGTAAAATAAAAACGGGGTTGAGCCTTCTCGGTGAAACACTCTGTATATAATAACTTTGCAGTTGTAGTTTCGTGTAATACAATTATTGTGGGGCGGGGCGATACGTTTTGTTTTTTTTCCAGATAATATACATTATTTTTTTAACAGGATGCGCTTCGCCGGACATCGCCAGTACACACGCAATAATGTATAATGGATCCCGGTAAATATTACGATATTATTTTATTATTATTATGGTCGAGCGAACCGACGTCGCGATAGAAATCAATGGGCGCGTGCGCGCGTCATTTCGTAGTATAGTATTACGATAATAATAGTTTATAATAAAATATAGGTAAATATTGTGTTTATCGGCAATAATATGTTTCTGGACGAAACGAAAATCGCGTGGAGAAATCACTGACGGGAAGTTTCAGAGATTGTCGACCGGCTAACGAGAAAAATGATATCAGCGAAGGGCGGTTTACCCTCCATATACGCATATATGTATTACAATATTATGTATTATTGTTCCAAGTGTTATTATATTTGAGCAGTTTGGGGGTCGTAATCACTTCGCATAAAAATAAGCATCAGCTTGCAATGTGAAAATATTGTGAAACATTTTGAGACAATTTTTTTTGTTTTCCTCAGACATTATTGAATCAAAAAGAAAATATTAAAGCATTAGACGGCTGAGTGGCCCAAAACAAGGAGGCGACGGATGTGCCGTATAAAATCAAAAATTACCAACAATTTCACTTTACAGTACAGTAAAAAGTCTCGATTTTAAACAATGTTTAATAATAGTTATCAAGATCACGACTTGGACGACTTAGAGCTGGTGCTCGTCCTCCTCCTCGGAATTCGTGTCGAAAATTAACACGCACAAACTTCCATAATTAATATAATATATCCATATATATTCATATATAGGCACCTACCTAACCCCCAACGAGTGACGAGAGGAAATGGCCGCTGTCGAGAGGCCACAGGATGCGACTGCGGTTAAAATGTAGAGGGGCAAAATAATAACCAGTGACCGTCGTCGTGGTAACATAAAATATAGAACTTGATGATACTTGGTGATATACCTTACAACTACGCGCTCACCAACAAGCCGTATATATAGAGGTATACTTATAGATAAAAGTAAATAGTAATGTACCTACCTAATAGTATTGTGGTTGGTATGTGTCGTTATGATACACGACTTGCTATCATGCTTACCGAGTGATCCATTAAATGTAAGATACTCGTTATTTCAGAGATTAAGAAAGATTTTAAAAATAATTGTTTTACATGATTTAAAATTATGAAAGTCGTTATAAAACATTTTTTTTTAAATATACTACTTATCGTTATCATTTACTTTTTTCAATGAAAACATGCATTTTTATTTCCTTATTTCAAAGCAGAATATTTTTTGGAGTTCTTCTATGTAACTTGTAAGTATTAAAAGTTTGGATGAGGGGAGTGGTGTCGTATGAATGGCACAGACAATGTTGTTCCACTGCTCTGTTCATCTTAATACAAATATTTAACATATTATATAATTAACTAATTAACTAGGTATAGGTATCTGTAGAAATTTGATTTTTATAGATTAAAATTTTTCGAAGCAGAATATTGAAACTAATAACAATTTTATCATTCAAACGAGTAGTAATTTAAAAAACAATAACGATAAAAAATGATAAAAAATATAAATTTTTTTATTTTGTACATAATATAACGACTTAAAATCGTGTAAAAAAAGCATTTTCAAAAACGTTTTCATAGGTTTTTGAGTGTCTAACGTTAAATAGATCACTCCGTATATTATTGTATTCGTTGACAAAACGTCCTTATTATAATATTTTTTTATCAATCCTAGCTCCGAATCGCCCAATATTTACTATAATTTATTGTTTGTCATTTTAATTGCAACGAACTACTATAATATATAACAGAACGTACTTGCGGGACAAAAAAATATAAAATACGCCCCTCGGCAATCGATTGTGTTCGGCTTTTTACGTTTGTTTATGTTCGGCCCGAAAATAAAGAAGGAACTATAATAAATATATACCTACACCAAATCGTTTATATTTCGATTAAATCTCAATCTCTCCAATATATTATATTGATCGAACGAACCGATAATGTGTATATAGTCGGTACGTCTATAGCATTTATGTGTTTATATAGGTAACGTATATATACATAGTTCGTGTGTACATATATATATATATATATATATTGTATATTATATTAAATACATAGTTTGTATTCTTTTTGTTTCCGCTCGCACGGATCACTGGTTCCGGTTATCGCTAATTGGTTTAGACTTTAGAAACATAACAAAGTATTTTATTTACCTCGTCGTATAGTCCGCGCATAATAATGTTTTGTTATTATATTTTTTTTACGTGAATGGTTCCATATAATATATAAATACGTCAACGTATATTTTATTTGTCACACAATGCTATCGACGTTCATAGAAGTCAAAATAAATATTTTACAATTATTAACAAATCGTTAAACAAATTTGACGAATCCTATCCATTACAATAGAATAATATACGCATATATCACATCGATACATCATCAATATATATACTACGCGTATACGCATAGTGAAAAAAAAAATGCAAAGAATTTGGCACATTAATCAATTAATAGAAGGTCGACTTTATATACTGTAAAAACATTGAACCGCGATGATGTCATTGACTCGCTGGCAGAATGTAAATATAAGTGTAAGAGTTGACTATTGCGTACAATTTTTTTCTTTATTCTTTTTACAAATCACGTAGGTATATATATCTGCAGATACCTACATAGGTATATATGAATTTGACGTAAATGTCGATTATGATTCGTACTTCGTCATAATAATAATGTGCACCTACGTCGTTTTGCATTATTGCCATTGTCCTCTGCATTCTCTTCACCACAACTCGCGTCCGCTTCGTATTTGGGGTTTCTCGAGACAGTGCATCACCACAACCGACATTATGTACATAGCTGCAATCGGCTGCAACGACATTGTATTTAAAAAAAAAAAAACACAATAATTCCATTGAGATCGAATCGCTCGTGAATATAAATAGGTTAGAGAATTTTTATTTGTTTGATATGAGACATTTGTTGTATCCCTCGATTGATTGTTTTTTTCAGCCTATTAATACTCATCTCAGCTAATCTGTTATAAACTGATTATAATTTTTACTTTGATTTGTAATTTTATGAATAGATTATCAGTATATTTTATAGTATAACTGTTAATTCACACCCCGTGTCGTTTTTTATCGTACCATGTTTTTATATTATAAAAAATATTATATTGTTATTATTATTTTATTATTATTATTACGTTTCTACATAAAATGCATCATAGTTAGTTCTTAGAGCACTTAAAGCGTACGTTTTTGAATTTTTCTGGGTAGCTAAACATTAAAAATTGATCACCTACCTACATGATTATTATCCTGTACTTATTTTCTTTACAATTGTCCTAGGTAGCTGATAGAAGAGTCCTAGCAAATTAGGGTAGCCTTTACAAGTTATTCTCATATTATACAGACTCACCAAATCTCTTTATTTGTGTTAATTTCAAAGTCCATTATTTTTCTAATAAATAATAACTATCCAGTATCGATTCTATATTTCAATAGGTACCACGAGCTTGATGCTGGTTATGAGTCCTATGCAAAGATCATGCGGATTGCCAATGTAGAATCATCTTTATCTTCTTATAACTTGACACATGCATACCAAGTATTTTGTAAATTTTCTTATTTGTTAGTTATTAATTTTTCAAAATTATATTTGTGTGTAAATGGTATTATTACAATAATGTAATGTTATCATTGGGCTACCATCCCGTACTCTTAATAAAATAAAATAAATATCATTGTATAAATATTAATAGGTACATCTTATATTGTATTTGAGCCATTTGGGCGATTACTTTAAAATAAATAAATAAATAGTATAATTTAATTTCCATAATATAAAAACTTTGAAAATAAGCGAAAACCGTTTTTGAGACTGTTAAATAGACATATTTGGCATCGAGAATAAAATACTTAATATATTATAAAGTGTTATTAAAATTCAGTGCTTGAATTGGAGGCGGCCGAGTACCCCAATTTTTTAAAAATATTTTAGCGAGGTACGTACGCATTTCTAATTATATTATAATCAATATTAAAAATTGAAATCTTCAGGTGCTCAAACTTTTTTGTACATTTATTTTTTTGCATCCCCCTTCTATTTTTGTTTTCCAATTCAAGCACCGATTATTAGAGATAGTATAATAATATCCCAAAACCTATCTACCTATATGCATAATATAATATTATGTAGGTACACTATACGTACAAAGTCGTCTGGCCGCCGCCGATCTCTGCTGATCTGTTATAGACCAGTTTATCCGGAATCTCGTATTTACCGTACTCACACAATACATCGCGGTAACGGTAATTATTTGAAAATGTCTATTGTTACGCTATATCGACTGTATGAACATTTTTTTTTTTTTTTTAGAAATATATTCGCATACTCGACATTGCTGCAGTACATCGTTTTTGGTATCATTTCACGTTGTCTATATACACATATTATAGAGGTTTACGCTTCACAATGGAAACTTGGATCACCAAATTCTTAAGCTGTGACAAAAAAAAAAAATTTCGCCGATTCGGCTCTATTGTTTTCCGGTCTCGCAATGTGTTTATTTTTGTTTAAACCCGATTCGGCGGCGGCCATTGAATTATTTCACTATTGAATTATTGTTTGTTTTTTTTCCAATCTGTTTTATATAGAACAATAGATGATCTGATGGTTAGCTGGTGTACGCGAGCCAACATTCGTTTAGACGATGTTTTCTGGAACCGTGAATTTCGATTTTACGTAGGATTTTACTCGTATTTTGTGGGAAAATTATGTTTTAGTTGTTACCTATATGGATTAGGCTACATCATATACCGGGAGACTTGGTTTTATCTTTAGACGACGACATCGTGATAGCGCCATCTGTTAGACAGGTCACTGCATTGTTTGTGTTCTTAACAGGTTTTTAAATTCAATGGCTTACTCCGATACATTCGTAAGCTGTTTTGAGAGCAAGTGTGTGTGTGCGTGTGTCTGTATAAAATTACTCGATATCAACAATGGTGAGCGGTGTAGCTATTCTATTGAGATTAATAATATAATAACACATGTATAATATTATAATATAATATGAAATAATATTTTACGACGCCTCATTTCACGGCCAGCGACGTGTAAGTATATATACTGTGTACACCCAAATTTCATGACCATACGGCGAAGAAATAGGCCAAGTGAAACAGATGTGCTTCATTTGTGTACTTACAATAACTGTTTTTAACAGGTGTAGCTGGTTTTGAAAATTATAATTGTACGTTTAATGTAGAAAAAATAAATAATAACGACACGATCCGTTTTTAGCTGATGTAAATCCAAAGAATGAAAAACAAGAAAAATAAAGAATAGTGACAATGATGTAAAATGTGTAATGCTATGAGAAAAATAGTCATTAAATTATAACGTCACACAAAAATGCCGTCATTCAATGTACAAGAATTATTAGGAAACCGTGTCGACGAGGCAGCCACCGTGCGTGTGGTAGGTACGTATTTATCTTTTTTTCGAGTAAAATCTTAGGTATTATCACAGATATAGATAACAAACTAGATTGTTAACTAGTGATATCAGCCGTATCAATAATTATTGTATACCACAAAAGATATTTTTAATAAAAAAAATGAAAAACCTTTGATGTAATCATAAATTTGTCGGATCTAATATTATTGATCACATTGATTTGCGCTTCGCAATATTCTTCAATGCTATTCTGATCTGAAATTATAAATCTATACAAATCTTTTAAGTACCTACAAGCGTATTTTAGATTCTGAGTGGAACGATAAATGTATTGATTTTACAATGATGTGTGTTTTTTTTTATTTTTTTATTTTTTTGTGTCTGTCATCACTTTTTAGGACAGTAAAAGTGCTTGGATTTTCTTCAACAGTATCTTTTCTGATAGGAAAGTGAATCTAGTTGGTACTCTGGGAGGATCAAAAGTAAAAGTTTCCGAGTAGTTTTCAAAAGCGCCGTGAAAAATAAAATAAAAATTAAGGAAAAACGGGAATTTTTAAGCAAAATCTGTTTTTGAGAAAATCGGTTTTGGTTTTTGGTGTAACTCTAAGACAAATGAACGTATATACATGAACTTATCACTGGTTGTTTGAAATTTCTATACACGATAACATTTTCAAAATATTTTGATTTGTTTTGAACTGTTTAGGAACATTTTCAGTTTCCAATTTTATTAGTACTTTTTTCTATGGATGTCAATAAAACTTTTATTTGTTGGTTAAAAATGCTTTAATACAAGGATCCTACTATATTGTTACAATGATATCTGAAAAATATTAAAAAACCTTAGTCACAGTTTTTATTTATAAGCATTTAAAGTTAAAATCTTGACAAAATACAGAAAAATCACGAAAATTAGCAAATTATTTTGAGTTAAGAATTCATAACATTTTTTCTTTTTAAATCGAAGATTTGAAAATGTAATACAAGATTATCCATACATTTGTCTACCTTCATCAAAAAAAAAAATGTCTACAAGAAAGTCAAATTAAATTTTTATGAGCGCTTGAAATTCATATTTTTACAATATTTGATATTCACTCGATTTCTCATGTAACGATTTTCTTATTTTGTTGTAATTAAAAAACGTATGACTGTAGATACTTGAAAATTTCACTGAATGTTTATACTAGCATTTTCCATACACGATAAAATTTATAAAATAATTTGAGTTGTTTACGGACATAAACAGTTTTCAATTTTTTTAGTTTTTTTTTCTTTAAATATCAATAAAATTTTATTTGTTGGGTAAAAAGCGTGAAAATGTAATACAAGGCTCCTGATATATCAATAGCAGTTGGAAAATATTAAAAATACATAGGCACAATTTTTTTTTATAAGCATTTAAATTTCAAATTTTGACAAAATTTACCAAATTTAAAATTTAATGATTATTTTGTAGTTAAAAATTTATAAAATGTTTAACTTTTATAGCTAATGATTGAAAATTGAAAACAAGGCTCCACGTAAATATATAAATTACTTTATTCACAATAATATCAAATATACTTGGTAATATCATAGGCTGACCGCTGACTGACCGTTTTCGCTCAGAATCGTTTTTCTTATTCAATGATATTATATCATTGAATTCAAATTTAACACCATCCATTACAGTGACCCACTTGTAACCTACTGTACAGCAGAGCGACATCCACTTACCCACCTTTTTTGTTGTTGTTATTCTAAGTATTTTTTAACTAGCTTAAGTAAAGTTAGTATAAAATCAAATCAACTTTATCGAGTTGAAAGTTATACTTTTCAGTATTTATAATGAAAGTAACACGGTACAGTGCAAAGTTTTCGGAAAGAAGTAAACTTAAATTAAGTTAATAATTGTTTTTCGTTCATAACTCATAACAACTCTAACAACTAATAAAACGCAGTAAAACGAAAAATATTAAAACAAATTTCCATTTCTTGAAAATATTGTTACTACGATCAAACGACAGGAAAAAAATTCTTGTAAAACGAAATTATTTTCAATTAATATGTAATGATAAATTTAAATACATAATTATAATAAAAAAATGCCACGGCAATTTTGTGGTCCTCCTCCCCGAAATTAACAAATCGATTTGAAAAATATGTTAATATTTTGCAAATCAATTGCAAATAATAACAAATTGGTTTTTAGAATTTGCAAATCAATATTATTTTTTGCGAATTTTACTCGTTTTTAGGCGCTAGAAATTATTTTTAGCTTATAATATTTTATTAACTTAATTGGAAATTATAATGACAATTTTTCAACTAATTCGCTATATTTTTTAATCAATTAGACCAATTTGACGGAGGGGGGACTTCGAAGACATCGTGGAAATGCTGACTATTTTAAGTTAATAATATAATACAAATATAACTTAAAACTTATTTCGCTCTATCATAGTATCTATAAACTATAATATACAATATATAAGTAAGTATACATCTGAGTCAACAGTCGCATATTCACATTGTGAATTAATAAAACAAGTTTCTCGAGGACAAAATTTCACATAATTTTTCCAAGAACCGCTGAGTTTCGTATAAGTATACGACTGGAAGTTTATAAAGTAATTCGAAATATTACCGACAATCATTGGTTTTCTTCTGGTGATTGGTGGCCGGCGGGTGATGGGTGTAATTGTCCCCAATGCAGGTCGCCTCTCCAATAACTATTTATGCTTGTGAGTTGAACGCCATACCGAATAACAGGAAGATGCCGATTAAAATAAACAAATAAATATTATAAGGGTGGCTTGGCGCGGCGCGTTGGCTGCTGTCAGTCACGCAACCTGACTGAGAGTAAGTAACGGCCGCTGCCACTAGTCCCCGGATGGGTGACCACTCGGATTCGTAGTGCGCAAAAACTTTGCTTCACATACACGTGTTTACAACCAAACCGTTCCAACCTTACTGTACCAACCCTACCGACCATCCTTAGGCTAATGACCTGTTGCCGTAGCGTTGATCTAAACAAAAAAATATATATATGATATTATAACGAACACGAATACATTATAATTTATAAGTAATATCTCTGCAAAAATTGAAATTAATTTTTTAATTTTTTATCTAATTCATAAATGGTAATTAAGTTAAACTATAATTGTTTAAGTCTTTAATAGTACTTACATACTATTCACATAAAAAATAAATATGTAGTTGAGTATGTTATTTTTTTTTTAATAGGATGAAAGTCCTTTGTTATTTCCTTGTAATATTATAATATGTGCTCAATTCCCTATGATAATCTGACTCTGCGAAGGTATAATATTGTCTGGTTATTGGGTGTGTCTGCTACAACAAACATATTATATACGTGGTTGAATGTGGGTACAACATTATGTAAACCCGTAAGTTAAAAAATAATATTATTTTGAAACCTGCAGGCGGGTACGTGATGCACCTTCGTGATTCGTAAATACGAAACGTTTCCTGGAAAATTGTATTATAACATAATACTATAATAGTGTAATCTAATATGCCAACGATATCCAAAAGCGCAATTCCTCTATTATTTTATTAATGGGATAAAAGCGCAAAAACAAATTAGTCCTCTTTATATATAGTCTACCGCCGCTATAAGTTTCAGTTTAAAATTTGACGCTCATTATGTTTAATTCTCAAATACCTATATTATTATACTTATAGTGTATTTTTTTATTTCAAAAACAAAGTGTGCAGGGATCGAGTTCAGGTGAAATTTAGTAACAAATTAGGACGACGATATTATAATACAAATTATAAAATTAAATGCATACGACAAAAATTTATTTGAAATTTCGCATTGGTTAAAGTATTATTTCTTTAGGTTGGATTTTTTACCTTCTACTGACATTTTTTATGCATTCCATCATTAACTATTTTCTATTTCTGCAGACAATGAAAAAAATATCATTATTTTCTGATTTTATTTTATCAAATTTTATTGAAAATGACAGCTGCAGTTGACCATGGACACAGCTCTGTGTTGAGCCACTTTCGAACGAGCCAAGGAGTACCAATATGGACGTGCAGAATCATACTACTTCGAATGCCCAATTTAACAATCCACGCCAATCAGTACATAAATATTGATTGAAGTAGGTACCTACTTAAAGAATACCAAGCAAAAGTATACTCAAAACTACAATAAAATGGACGTGAAACGATTGGGTAAAGCATGGAACATGCGCAGTTACACAGAAAATAAAGCCAAATTATTGTATTATTTGAAAACTGTGGGCTTCAAATTTTAAGTTTAACTTTAAATTATACTCATTATAATATTACTATAAAACTCAATCAATATAATTACGAAGATTTTAATAAAATTAACTTTATTAGTAGTATAAAAAGGAGGTCTTCAGCATATCGTCCTCGTCTTAGCTCGTCCCATCGTCTTGCCGTGAACGTGCGTGATCAGGTGGCGGACGAGCTATGGGAGTTGTGGAGGGGGGGTTTGGGGCACCGGCGGCGGTAAGACGATGGGACGAGCTAAGGATGAGCTAAGACGAGGACGATGTGCTGAAGACCCCCTTTTTATACTACTTTTATTATAATTTTCAATTACAGGTAAAATATATAACAAAATAGGTAATCGTTCTACTGTATACAGTAGATAAGTGTCGAATATACCTCGTCATTGAGTAGGTCACTGAAATGATTGTGACCAATTTTAATTTAGTAATAGAATCATCGTGTAGGTACAACGAAAAACGATTCTGAGTGGAGATGATTTGACTTTTCGACAACCAAACAATTATTTTAATAAAAACATTTCATTTTTAACAAATGTTCGTATTCAGTTTTTGTTTTTTCCCGATTATTTAAAAAATGTCTACTTTTTACCCACTAAAGTACTAACTAAACTCAATTTGCTATCTACCAGAAACTTCCCTCGAAGTTGAGGTCATTGGAGCAATATTTCTACTAGAAAAAAGTGTTTACAGACACAAAACAGCACATCATTGTAAAATCTATACATTTGTCGCTCAGCTCAGAATCTATAATTTTAAACTAATATAGTTGAGGAATTAAGTCGAGGAAGAATAATAATTATCACTTGTTTAAAAATATTATTCTTTACACTCCACGAAAAAATCATTCGCTCGCCCGGACGATTCATAAAAATAGTCAATCAATCCCAATAATACAATTTACAAATTACAATATTCGACTATAATATAATATACTCTAATGTACTATATCGTGTTGCGTTATCCTTTTACAACATAATATAATAATATGTGTATATATATATATTGTGTATAATATTGCGTATACGATACAATCGACATTCGGCACGTCAAACTTATACTATTCGTCATCGCCCGGAGTGCCCACTCTCTTTTAATTTCTTAATGTCATCGCATAGTATATTATTATTTTTATAATATAATATATATTGTTATCGAAATGACGTCGAGTTTGAAGTCGTGAATTTGTTTTTCTCTTACATTCGAGCGATGCACGGTGCTATACCTACAATAGAGACACCAACGTATCAATCATCGATGACTCGATAAAAAAAATTATCAATAACGTCAAAACTATAATATATAGCATGATAGGTATGTACCTACACTCACGAAATAAAATGTTCGTTGTTAATCTAAATATTGTGTGTTTTAATAATAATATAGGTTTAGTATGAAGTGTCAATGTATATTTATCACGATATTGTACAGAGTGTAACGCAGATAGACCTGACAAATTAAAAATTGTTACATTAGTTAAACTTATATGAAAAAAAATTGTGGACATGATATGGTTACTAAATAGTTTAAGATTTTCTGATGTCTAAAGATTCACAAAAAGAATATTTTGAAAAAAGTTATTACGTTTCAAATAAATTTAGTCGTAAATGTTGTCGAGTAGATAGGCGGCGACAACTATGAATTTGCAGTGACGAGCGGCGGAGATAGAGTCGGGGAGTCCCGATTGAGCGATTCCGGAAGTTTAGAATTTTCCATTTCCTGGGTATACTCCTGGGTAATGCTCGGCATTCGGTGGAAATGCGTTTTACTATTATTACTATACCTTGTGGTGCATATTAGAACTACAATTTATTATGATGTACCTGTATAATATTATATTGTTTAGGTATGTAACGATTTCATCGTTAACAATTATAATATATATTATGCAAAACAATAAAATTCTGAGTGTTATATCCGAGTGCTTTGGTTATCTACAATCTGACTCACGTTGCACACATCGCCGTAGTATACGGGTCATACGGGCGGCGTTTCGTAATTTATTTCGAATTATTATTTTTCGTTTTATTTTTGGTGGTTCCCTTTTGTGATGAGTCATAATGTATCGAGCGACGATATTTGAACAAAAAAGACGATAGCCTCGAGCGCCAATTCACAGTAAAACGAAATCTACGATGCGATTAAATCAAAATTACCCAACTTTATAGTGATGCCGCGGCACTCGGACCTAAAAAATGGAATGGACGCGATATTACAATAACCTGGTGGAAAATCGAAAACGGACGCGAATCACGACTCAAAACCAAATACAACGTATAACATACTATATTATAATGTGATGGCGAAATACAAGAAAACACGCCCTCCCCGTATATATATTGTGACGGACAAGATTCTCCTCAAAGTCGTTACCATATGTATGACTATATAATGTTATTAGTATTGTAATATGAGTAGACGTCTTCTGAACTCGGCAATGCGGTCGGGGTGCTTTCCCAGACACTTGGAATCCAGCCATATTCGCAATATATACGCGAAACCAGGAAAACCTAATAAGCAATAATTCAGCAACGAATTGCTGCAGACCTATTAAGTGTCCTTTCGGTTTTTTTTTTTTCGAGATTCTACGAACGATTTTTGCCATCTCCGGAATACCAACTATATATACACGGAATAGCGCATCGTTAAATTATAATATTATAATAATGTAGTTCCACAGAACGGAGCAAATTCTATACGCATATTGTTTTGGTTTACGAATAATTAATGCAAATGATGGTATATAATATGGTTGCGGCGGCGGACGTCCGTGTATATTATATGATGTCGCGGGGGTCGTCCGGAAAACCGTTCTTGCAGCCGTCGGTCTTCGAGGAATGTTGAATATATATAATGTGTACTTACGACGTTTTGGAAATTTATATTCACGGCGCGTCACGTGGGAACGAAAAACCGATAAGTGCGAACGACGGTCGTGCGCCAAAGTCACATCGATCGATGGCGGCGGCGACGGCGACGACGGTGGCGGCGCGGTCAGTATAAGGATAATGTAATATCCTCGGCTGCGAGGCGCCACTGACTAAAATGCTCGGCGGCGGCGGTGGCGGTACAAGCATATACCTACCCCCACGTGCATTTATATCATAGAGATAGGTGTAGGTATGTGTGTTTAATACTATAAATTATATTTTACACGCTTATTTATTTATATTATAATATTCCAGTGTGACTATTGTCGAAGGGGATAACCGAGAGGCGGCCACCCCTGAGAAGTGAGATTTGTAATGGGTGAAGGGCGGGGGGATCACCGGTTGGTTGGTCAACGGCCAATGGGTACAATCATTTAAGTACGACAGGTATAAATATCAAATTTGTCCAAAAAATAAAGAGTGACTTACAACTTACAAGTCTTATACTCTTGTCCGTTTTAAGGCGTATTCGAGCCACCGAGACGGATGACATGATTGTGGACGAAAATGTTTTTGGGTAATTATATATTATTAGGGCCGAATTTCAATATAAAGTACATTATTTTTGGTTGCTCTAGGACAATGCATTCCAAGTAGGTCATTTCCAAGTAGGTACATATTAATTCGTTTCATGTAACAGATACTTCAAAGTTCAGAGGTGAAACTTTTGTTTTGCATTTTCTAGCATTTTCTGGTCATTTTATTAATTATTAGTGCCATATATGCATTTTATTCATAAACATTTTAAGAGCTTAAATAGTTTTTAGGTATTTTAAATATGTAACTACCAAATGTTCAATCGTTCTGTATATTATATATACGATAACGTATTTATATTATTAATCTCTGGCGATTATCGGATGTGGTATCGTACAACTCAAACAAATGACAAATAATTGGTTGGTTGGAGATACATTTATACAATTTTTTCTTAGGGCGTCTATAAATCCGGACCCTAAATTTATAATATATAATATAATTACTTATACATATGCATTATTATTATTATTACTCGGCCGCGCGCTAGTCGCATATTTCGACTTTGGTGTCGTGTTGCTCTCGTGACGTTATGCGTATAATATGGGACCTGGCAAGGATGCGAGTGCCGGTCGCCAGCGGCTATAGGTGCGAAAAAATGTTGCCACGACGGTCTTTGATATATAGTGACAAAGTCTGCGGCGACCCGGTCAGTCCCGCGGCGTTTAAAAATAAAACCGTAAACGCTTATACCGCGGTACGCATAACGAAAAACTAGGGCGTCGACAACGACTTAAATGCGTAGTAGTACCTATCGAAAAACTTGCGATGATGACGCACACGCGCGTGATGCCTACCCGCGATTTACCCGGAGCGGCATCACGAGAGTGCGACGACACACATAATATGTGCGTTACACAACGTACATCACCCCGGCCCTACCCGTTTGGAATTTTTGAACATTTTCTTAATTAATATTTAGTACGTAATTTGTATGAATTTGTGCGACCATTTTCAAAATTTGTACGATCATCGTTCGGCGGCAATATCGACGTCACCCCAGCCCCCACCCCTTGGCTAAATGTTAGTGTTTTCGAAATTTTTCCAGTGCCGTATTTTAGTACGTAATTTGTATGAATTTGTACGATAATTTTCAAAATGTGTACGATCATCGTTCGGCGACAATCGCAATATTTAAAAAAACGCCGTCACCCCAGCCCCACCCCACAGCTAAATTTCAGTGATTTCAATTTTTTTCTGGTGCCATATTTTAGTACGTAATTTATACGTAATTTAGTACGATACGCATTAGTTATTTTTCCGATTTTATTCCTCACCGTCTTTTCTACGTGGTCCGAAATAAGTGCAGTTTCCAAAGGAGGATATTATAAGGCCGTTATTAGTTTATTACTATAGTTAAAGTTAGTTTTATACGCATTAGTTATTTTTTTTTTAACTTTTCTGCAACTTGTCCATACGAGTCAGTTTATTTTCTAATTAACCCAACGACTTGGGTAACTGATTAAAGCATATAATATATATATCGCGGTAACTATTAGTTTTTTCCATTTCATTTATAACGTCATTTTAAAATCGTGTTTAACCGGCGGTCACATCTATAGTAGTTAAACCCAATTGATAAGTGTTTTTTTTTTTGTTTGATCGTACCGTATAGGTATACAAATATACAATGATGGTATTATTAAATAAAAATAACGAATAAAGAAATTAATATTCCTCGACTCCATCGTTAAGGCTGACCAAAGTTTATCTACGTGTTATCTCCCAAACCACGACAGCTACTGTGCTATATGAAGGGATAGAACAAACGAAGTTTTAACAAAATGAAAAGTTGTTATATTTAAGAGAAAAATGTTGAAAGTCGGACATCGCACTAAGTGTTAGTGTGACCCGGAGGGTAATTCAAAAAATTAACTTTTTTTTAACTGAGTTAAGTTACTATATATAATTATCTTTATATATTTTACTTTACTTTTAAATATTAAACTTTTAGAACCAAGTAAGTAGGTACCTATATTGTTTGTCAACTATCAACTTATATAACTTAAAGTTCATGCCTTTGGCCCAAACTTAATTATAGGTAACCAAAGTTAATTTTTTTTTATTAAGCCTTTGAGTAAAATACCTAATACTTATTAATATTCGGTGAAACGAGAGGGTGTAATCATATATTATTTGTTCATTATCACTTCACTTCACGAATGAGTGCGCAGATTCAGTCGTTTGTTTTATACAGAAGAAAGAATATTATCAAACTCGATATATTCACGTGATAGTTATTCACCAAAGGTAATTCGGTATACAATGAGACTATATGTATATGTAGTGTGGCCAAAGCTGTATTTAGGGGAAGTGCATGGGAAGGCAGGGTTCGAAAAAATATTTTAAAACTTTTAAAAGATTAGTTGATAAACAATGTTTAAGTAATCAAAAATTAAAATAAAATATCGTTATAATATTAATATTTTTACATAATTTTCGGATCGGGAAAATTTTAGGTAGGTACTAGGTTTATACTTATCGATAATTTTGTAATTTATCGTATGAATATTTTTGAAAAAGCATCTGCAGATTGTCGAGTGGTTTTAATCGATTAATTTGTTGTGTTGTTAGAATAACATAATAACAATTATACGGGTTAAAAAATCGTCTTACGAGATTTTGCGCAATCGTGGATGAAAATTTAAAAACATACAAGTATAATATGCCATATCGGTCGGTATTTTTGGGGGTGGCGAAATAGTATTCCATATAAATTCTGAGTACGGCCCTGAGTATAACGCTGGTTAAATTTGATTATTAGTACGGCGACGACACACTGAAACGGCTGAAAATTATGTATCTGTTGTATATAACTTGTAACTCGTGCGGGCGTTCAACCGAGAACGTAGTTATACTCTGTAAATGTGTAATATATGTTAGCTAGCTTCTTTCGGCAACGCAAATTCAATTATCTAAACGTGACCACACATATATTTCGTTTCGTTGAAAGTGATAATAAATCGACAAATTAAATTAAATTACGGCTGCAGTGTTCGGTGCCAGTCGTAAAATAATAAAAAAAATAAAATCTGAAATCTGTTACAAAGTGTATACACAAAGCTTATATTATTATGCATTTCAAAATCAATTTCCACAGTTTTCTACGTTATAATATACACCCGAATAAAATAAAATCGGCGGCTACTCAATAGCTAGTCGACAAATGTTTGTACACCGTTCGTCTAAAGTCGTCCTCACGGAACGATAATATTCTTTTGACTTAAAAATCAATATTGTTTCTCCTATAAAACGGAAACTACTGCGTTAATATCTACCTATTTAAATCTGAAAATAAAAAACATATTGTCGTTTTGTATAACGACAACGGTATTAATTTTATTATAAGAGTCTGAATTCAGCGATGAAATGAAAACATATTTCGGACTTGCTCTCGAACTAATAAATGTGCATATAATATATTATTATGATGCGATCTAATTTCAAAAATTATTGCCAATCACGCGTTGAACTATATAATAAAATATAAGTGCTAGGTCTGAATTTTTTTTTCTTAAATTTCGACTACTTACGAAAAATTATAATAATTGGTCAATACTGCAGTAATTTGAACAGTTTCCTACCGACGGAAGCTGCTAAATAAGCATAATAATATATTGTAGTACGCGTCTAGAATACGTAGGTAGGTACGCGCAATTCCTATTAAACGTATATTTTTAGATTAAAATCAAACTCAGCAGAATAATAATTGTAATAAATAGTGAAGAAATATAGTTGATATGAAAAATAGTTTTCGTTCTAAGCTTTAAAAAACCGCGCGATTAGCGTTTATTTTTTTTTCGTTTACAATAAATCTTCGATCAGCTAATATTGCACGCAGGAATGCTAAATCAAACAATTGTTATAAACGCGTCTGCAATAGCTTTGGGTGCATTGAACTGCAATCGTTTTTCATTCGAGTTGTTTATAGATTTCATGTAAATCATAATAATAACAATAATTAATAACAGTGTAGGTATTATACGTATTCAAATCGTGCACTGGACGAGGTCCGACAAAGGCATGGCGTGAATAGGCTAGAAAATATGTTCATTTGGTAAACAGTATCGCGAATGAGTGTTTTTAAAAGGTTGGCCAGTGAGGGTGGATTTTTGACATTTGTCTACTTTCTGTTTTTACTTTAGATTATTTAGGTTATGGTATTTTATATATCTTTAGTCAATCTATAGGTTTGAAGACATTACACAATCCATAGTTTGAATTACGAGTGACGTTTATTTCAAAATCGGGACAAAATGGATAGATATATTTTATCGAATAGTTTGACAGGAACAAACGTTTTATAATTCTATACATATTATATTATTACCAATTAAAACTAAATTATCACTTCGACTTTGATTGATCAACTAATATAGATTAATTGCCGAAGGTAAACAAAAATACTACGCATTCCATTCGGAATCGTGGTTGGAAACAAATTCAATATTAATTATCCCATTAAGGTTGATATTTCGAGAACGAAAATATTTATAATTTAGATAAATACATGAACAATGTTTTGAATTCAAATCAGTTGTATTTGTTACGATATTTACCGAACGAGTTCAGATACGTTAATGACTTTGTGACTCAGTTTATAAATTATAATTGATACGTGTGGGTCGTGGGTGTGATTATTTGGCAAATATGTGTTGTGAAACGGTTTAGTTAAATTATGGGAAGTAGATTGTATACTGAATAGACCAGAGCCGTCGCCATTAGGCGCAAAGGTTCGATACGGTCACAAGATATCGACAAAAATGTCGAGAAAGCATAAAATGTATTTGTGAGTGTAGATAGCATAAAACGTACAGTGTAATTATTAAAATGTTCTATTCGAGGTTCGGGTTTTCTATACAATGAGTAATTATAGCGTAGACGATTTTTTTAGGGTGTAATTTAATTTCAATACACAAACAATGATGCAATTGAGATTAGAAATTAACATAAAATAAAAATTAACAATAATATACGTAATTGATATATCGGACGAAAATATACATGTGAAAAAATGAATGGCCTGAATAATTATTTCAAAACCGTTTCAGCGTAGTAAAAAATTGTTTTATACATATTATACGTTTATAATTGTAGTGGCGGTTCGTGTTTTTTTCTGAATTTTTTTCACCCTCTTAATGTGTCCGTTACTCTATTGTAACTATCCGCGAGAGGTAAAATATCAGTTTCGTCGGTGGGGGTGCCTGTCGGTGTACCTATATAAATGATATATATGTACAAGGTAGGCTTGTATACAGTGTGAATCATCAAGTATGCACTACCATTTTTTCCTTAAATAATGAATATTTTATTCAAATTATGGTTTTTGGAATTTTAATAATTTGACTTATTAGCTTTTTGTACAGGTTTGCAGCGTTACTGGAGATTTTGGTAATAATAATATGATATGAGTATTTTTTTTTGTGATTCCATTAATGGTATATTTTAAGTTTTTAAAAATTGTTCTTTTATTCAGCATTCTTTTTTTCCTTGGTCTTTTTTACCGATAATCGGATCTATACATGAGGACCATATTTTCAAATACAGTGAAACTTCCATATAACGAAGTCGAATAAGCAGCAAAAAAAATTCGTTATATAGAGGAATTCGTTAAATAGAATTACGTATTTTTTTCAACTTTTTTTTTATTATTTTTTTATTATGTATATTGTATGTATGTAAAAACAACATCAAACATTATATTACAGCTTAATTCATTTTTAACCTTAAATATAATTTAAAAGAAATAATCAGTAATAGTTTTGTTTGCTTATTATTTTTGAAAATTGTCCTTCTTTCGTAAAAAGTTTCTATATCGTCAAGTTTTAAAAAAACACTTCTCCAAGTTTCCGATACCTTAGAAATACAATCTCGCAGAGTGATTGTTGTTCTCTGTTCAAGAACTATGACATAAACTATCAATTTGATAGTGACAACATTTACAAAAACTGGTTTTTATCGAATAATTATTTCGTTATATAGAAACATCAGATTCGTTATTTGGAGATAAATTTACGTGTAATTAACAATGAAGGTCATAGTTCTTAAAAATATTTCGTTGAACAGAAAATTTCGTTAAATGGAAGTTCGTTATATGGAAGTTTCACTGTACTTAGATTTTCAGAAGGAGTATCCAACTGTGGATGAAAAAAAATAAGTTTGTATCGCCACAGGACGACTGGTATAAAATACGATCTGAGCAATTCAAAATGATATGGTTCTCCTTAAATATACACTTAAAAACTCCAAAAATCAGAATATTTGAATAAATGTTCATTGTTAAATGGAAAACTGGGGGTGAGCGTGTTTGGTGAATCACCCTGTACATACACACACGCACACACACCTATACACACACGTGTGTGTTTGCCTGTAATACAAATTGAACCCGGATCAATTTCGGTGTACTCGTCGTCGGAACATTTGCACAGCGACTGACAGGTTTGGTATTCGGGACCGTCTGGTGAAATACGTGACAGAATTTCTCGTTTCGTTCGTATTTCGATTTTCTTCACCATACATACAACATTCATGATACATAGTGTGGAGGCAGTCAACACTATATTATTATATTATTATACATTTATTTTTTATTTATTTTTTCTTTCCCCGAATGACAATAAGGACACGTCCGCGTGCGTGCGAAGTACAACCCGTCGTTGCAGCGGTGTTATACTTCGCCGAAATAATATTATATTATAATATTTGACGAATTCGCCACCCTAAACGCGTATGTGCCTATGGGCACGCTACACTGACTAGAAAATAATATCAATAAATTCCAATCGACAAGACGCGTAATCACGTTATTTTATATATATATATATACGATAAACAAAATACTATATATAGTCGTTAAATACATATAAAAACAAATAACATGTAATATAATCTAACTGTATGCGCAGGGGTCTGTACCTACGGAAAAAATATCTGGTAGAAATTTCGGCCGGAAATACATTATATCTGCAGCCAAAATATTATGTGGTAAATCGGGGAAAAAAATACGTCGAAAGAATATATCTGTTCATGTTCAGGCCACAAACATTTTTCGAATTTTCCCGCTATGATAAGTGATAATACGTTGCGCAACAGTTCAACTATAATATTATTACATTATATTTTGTATAAAAAATTAAAATTATAATTAATCACGAATATTATTAAAGTAGATTTTCTTCAAACAATAGTCATTGACTATTGACTTGTGACCTAAAGTTGATAGTGAGACTATCATTCCCTTTAAAAATGTGTCTATATTAATTTTCCCGTCACGATACCGTATATAGACATACTATATTATTCGAGCTGTCTCTTACCATAACTTGTTGATTTTCCTTTTAGCGGAGGCATACCTAATTTCAACGACTTAAAGTAAAGTTAGTTGGTTTTGATCTGTACCACTCAATGATTGCTGACAGCGGGTTGGAACAAAGGGTATTGCGAGAATAAACATCTACCTATATATGGCATTGAAATATATTTCAACCACTAAAACTGATACGTTATGTTTGTAAGTAATATTTAGTAAAATGTTACTAAAAAATTGTCATTGTCTCGAGGAAAAGTATCGGCTGGGGATAAAATTATGAAGCGGACCGACTGTCCGCACACGGTATTTTTAAGCGAAGACCAATAAATTGTCCGTATCATTTTCCATGATATGAGGTGGGTATAATAAAAAGTTATTAGGCATTTCGTTGAACATTCAGTCGTATTAAACAATCGTGAAAAAATACGTGTGACAACGTTTGCGGTAGGAGGATTAACGGCTGTAAAATGAGCAATCTGGCCGGTAACCGCGGTCAACAGCACACGTAACCGTGACCATAACCGTGTGACATAAAATATAATATATGACAAGTCGTTCACGCACATTCCACGGAAAATCTATGACGAACCGCACCGGCCGTCGTATAGGGGTGAAGGGGTGAGCATCAGAGCAACTTTGTGTGTGACGAGTTATTCTCCAATAAAACAGAAATTAAATTTATAACAAGAAGTAAAAATAGTTAAGGTCTCAGGCGTAAAAATATGGTTAGTTATCTTTGGGAGTGGGGAGGGGGGAGTAGAAGTATAAATTAACACGTATTAAATCATAATTTATGATACTGACAATAGGTTATGTTGGGAAATATTTGCGGCGGGGCTTTCAGGAGTTTTCTCTTTTGGGGGGCCAAGTCCCAAAGCTCCTGCCATAATTTACGCTCACGGTTAAGAAAATAATTATAATCAGTGGTTTGTTATTGACCGCGATTATATATTTCGATGGTTGAGATAGGTAATAAAATGGACATTTAGAGTACGACTGTCAAAGTTGTAATACTTGCGTGTGCGGCTCAGTAAAATAATATTATTATAAAAATAAAAACAACTGTAAACCTATACATTTGGTATATCTACATTAGTCGATAATAAAAAAAAAACTAATATTGTTATTATATTACTGTTGCCGTGCTTTAACCAAGTTTTTAACATGGAAGACAACGTAGCGTGTTTTTCCGGACTGCAAACTCGGGGATTTTTTGACCTATTTAGGGTTTTCAACTACTTACTGGGACCACCCAAAATACGAAAATATTTTTATACAATTATTATAATGTCATGTCAATTATTGTTCATAGTGGCGTAGCCAGGATTTTTTTCAGCGGGGGCTGATCAACTTTTACACTTTTACACGTTAAATACGTATACTAGCACAGATAGATAGCTGAAAAGTGTTAATACTTATGGTACATTTTTAAATATAATTTAAGACTTTTTGAGCAACTATCATAAACCATTAAAATAATTTTTAAATTTTCTCAACATTTTGGGGGGCTGTAGCCCCTTCAGCCCCTCCCCTAGCTACGCCACTGATTGTTCATATACGTAATTATGCGACAATCGGCGAAAAACTTAATTTTATATATACCGTCCAGAGTAAGTATACCGTACACAGTTATTAAAATGTTCGGAAAATTATTTTCACACGTTTAGTCGTCTGTGACACTGACAGTCGTGGTTGGAATGCTGATGTGCTGGTGGTGGGATGGGTGGTAGTAGGAACTACGGTTCACTAATTATTTAGGACAACAAATCCTGACCATTTTGATAATATTTAATATTTTACAATTACATTACATTACATTACATTTATAACCAACTACTAACTTGAGTAACCTAAACATTAGGTACCTACCTATTATCTGTGACGCATATATAATGAAAAATGGAAACTTTAATGATATTTATATATTATTTATAATAATTAATATTGTGTACCGTGTCGGTGTAACTATTATCTCCAACTTACTGTCTCGGCTTCTTCTTAGTTGTTAATTTTTTTCTAAAGGTATAACACTATAACCTATATACGCGATACGTCTATAGAACATTTATTTTCCAGTTCGGTATTTCAGGCGGCAATGCCTATATTTTGTCCCCGTCGATTTTGTATTTTGGCACCGCGTGTCCAATATCCGTATGGGTACCCACGCAAAAACTACACACACAGCAGAGGTTCGAGTCGATCGTCTACGCACACACGCCCCATCGCGCCGTTATAGGAGACGTACGTCGCATATATACCTATACCCGTCTATAGATCTGTGCGAGAGGCTTCTAAGCTCCAACAAAATAGCAACTCTGCTGCTTTACCCACACGACAACACAACAATATTGTACAAACAGTTTTCGCGTCGGACCTTCGTTATTGTTGTCACCCCGGCAGACAGGTATAATCCAATTACACACCGTTTGTCGCACGGGCGATATTTCACACGAGCGCTCGCGCACGCGCACGGATGCGAGGAATCAAAACACACTCTGCAAGCGGCGCTGGTTTCTTCGTCTCGTTTGTAATTCGTGTGTATTATTATTATTATTATTATATACAGGGTGATTCACCAAGCATAATAATATAATGCTCACCTCGGAATTCTTCATTGTATCAATAATATTTAATATCCATAGTATTCAACTTCTGATTTTTGGATTTTTGTTTGCTACTTTAGGGGTGATCAAATTACTGTGGCGATATCCTGTTTTACTGTTAATTATTTAGTGCATAATTGAACACGTTGATAAACATAATACAAAATTCGAACGAGCAGTTTTTTCAGTTACTTTACAATTTTTATACGAAAGATAATATAATTGTCCTTAAAATGGCGTTTCAAAAATGAAATATATATATGAACTATGTAGTATTGCAGGATCTATTATTTATTTTACTTGGAACATTTTTACAAATTAAAAATATTGATGGATTCATATTAATGACATTTTCAAATCACTATTATAGCTCACATATCTTCCAAACCCATTATCAAAGACCTTTATTATATGCTTAGTACACCTAGTAAAATAACTAAAAAAATTACTCGTTTGAATTTTAAACAAAGTAGGTGGTTGGAATTTTTCAAAAAAGAATAATCCGGTAAAAAATTTGCAGGGTTCTTGTAATTTAAAAAGCAGAAATTTGTATCTCCACAGGACCAACCTTCTTGTGAGTAATACAAAAAAAATCTTAATAATTTGAAGATATCTGTCAGTGATCTTTAAGAATTCCAAAATCAGATTTCAAATAACTACGTTATTGGAGGTAAAAAAAGTGTTGAAACGTGCTCGGCAAACCACCCTGTATAATGTAGTTCTGCGAGAGTCTCGACACAGACCTCTATGGTCGCAGCTCCGCGACGACGGTGACCGATGCTGCAGAACATATTATAACAACAATATATTATATAAATAATAGAACTCGATGATGATGAATTCGCGGTATTTGTGCGTGGCACCCTAGAAACTACAGTGGGGGTAGGTATATACTCTCTTTACGGTATTTCCATTGAGCGCGGTAATAATAATAATAACGATGGAAAAAAAATCGAAATAAAAACCGATATTTCGATTATAATCCGGCACGGGTAGTATACATATACATGGGTTGAAAATCTTTTGGCACCGGGGCGTTGTCGGTTCGTTCTCGGGTGGGCGGGTAGAGGGTACCTATATATATATATATATATATTATATATTATACTTATGTACCTACGTTAGGTATATATATATAGGTACATATCCATCCGGCCACCTCTTTTGTGTGTGCCTGTTGTAGAGCTCGCGCTTAGAGTACAATGGGACTATATACATCAATAAATGCCTTCTTCGTCGTGAAGAAGGGTGCGCGAGGGGGAGAAAAAAAACGGCCGTCTACCTACCTGCCCGAGGCGGTAGTGGCGGCGGCGGCGGCGTCTGCGGCAGCCGGCCCGGCGAAATCCGAGAGGAAACATCACATACTTTAATAACCACCGCGGTATGAACGCGGTATACATGAGCACCAACCTAGGTACCGCGCTATTGGTTACCGCGGGCGGTTGTCCGTCGTCGTCGTCGTCGTCGTTTAATAAAATAATATTATTATTAAGTACCTATATGATATTATTACTTATAATGTACGGAAAACGCGCGAACGCGTTCTCGCTTAATTTTTTCCAGCTCTGACCCGCGGCTATCAAAATCGGTCGGGTTTAGCTGGCGGAGGGGCTGAATTTATACTTTTTCCGTTCAATACATCGCATCCCCTAGATAATTCCTTTTAGGAAAGTCATCTTTCCCCATAATTGTCTCCCACTAAAACTAATTATTGTACACGGAGAACAACTCGCTTTCTCGTGCAGGCAATTGCAGACGATTCAGTAAAAATCGTAAGTATGAATGCGTATGGTGTGAGTTTAAGATATGTTGTAAATTATTATAATTGTATTCTAATTTATTAACTTTGAATATTAAAATGTTTATAAAATAATTTTTATGAAAATTTCAATTATATTAATATCATTATAGGTAGTGCAATGGCGGCTCGTGGTTTGAACGACGGGACGATAAAATTAATTAAATGAAGAAAATTAATTGTATAATATTCTTAATTTTACATTTTCAAAAAATATTGCAAATTTTAAATAGTAAAATTGTTATAAATTACCTATAGTATACTATACTACATAGTTACTACCTACTTTATATTTTGTCTATTACATTAATAATTGTCGTGTGCGAACCGGTTATTTCTCTCAGGTACCAGGAGCATATGGGCACGCCGTACGCATGCACGAGCAGTATTTGGACGACCGGCAGCGTCGTCCGAACAATATTCGTATTACGTATGTATAAGCGACGTGCCAAATCGTGTGCGTGCGGGTACATTTAGGCTGCGTTCTTATATACGGATATGGATCATAGATAATATAAGAATCTATTTCGTCATGGTAAGATGTATATTTTCGTATATTTAAATAATTTGTTATACCTATGACTACCTATTTAAAGTCGCACCCCAACCACCAGCACCCACAAGCCGCCACTGGGTATTGGGTATATGTGTTATAATATGCAGTATATTGTATTTATTTTTATCATTCAGTGTCGTACGATTAACAATAAAACAGCCGATTTGTGTAGACTTTAAACAGCAAAATCTTAAAACGGAGGTCATTAATTTTTCTTTCTGCGTAAAACTTGCAATTATAACTAAAAATCGTTTACTTTTGGATAGTATACCTATAACCTGCGACACAGTGTTCTGAAAACAATATTGATTTCCTATATCGAAACAGTATCACTCGTGCACAAATTGCTATATACCGTGGTAGTTGTTATTGGATTATCGGCGTAATTTTTTAATCAAACATATATTTTTATGTAGTCAATAACTAATAAGCATAATATAACTGTGAGAACGATATTCTTTTGGTGACCGTTAGAAAATAAAAACACACATAGATAATACAATAAAATATGATATTCCCACACGGTGCGAATACTATAATATATTATCGTGGGTGGGGGTGGGGGTGGGGGGCGTGCGTGTGAGACAATGATAGCACAATAATAATAATTATAATAATATCGTCGGTATCACCTATATTATTATATAAATATGTGAGAAAAGAAAAAGTTTTTCTTTTCACCGCGCCCGGGTCGCAGTTGGAAAAATCCAGTCATAAAAGCAAAAACAGAAACTGAGAGCGAAACGGTTGGCCATAAAGTTTTTTCCGCACTCGTGGTATCTATATATTATACCATGTACATGTTTATAACATTATACGTACACATAGTGCATTGCTCTCTTCCTCTCTTTTCTCTCATTCTATCCGTCGTCGCCGCCGCCGCCGCCACCGTACCGGAAAACTCTGCGGTTAACTTGAACGTATACATCAGAAACTTTTCCGAACCGTCGACGAGTTTTTGCGGCGCAAACGATATAATTGAGACTTTTGGACGCAAAAAATTTAGCCCGGTTGAGGAATCATAACCGCGGTTCTGTACAGTTTTTCCGACGATGCGCCCGTTTCACGATTTATTATTATGCAAACGTTTTATTTTTTCCATCATGTTCGTATGTCGGCGCAGGCATCCATACGTTTTGTGCATACAGAGTGATTCACCGTGCGCACTCACCTCAGTTTACTAACCTTAACCATAAACATATTCGTTGTTTATTAAAATATTATTGTGATGTATAGCCATACTTAAAGCCTGTACTTCAGGATACTTGGTTTTTTTACAGGATTTAAGAAGTATCCTTAGGCCTTACACATTTTTTTTCAAATATGTCCTATATATATATAGTGTATACAATAACTCAGTTACAACTACTCGTTCAAAATTCGATACATCAATGTTTTAAAAAAAAAAAGTCTTTCTTAGAAAAAAAATGACGCGGGTTCTGTTTTTTAAGAAAAAAAGTTTATAACATCGTTATTCGTTATATATCATCACTGGACACTCTTAAATTACCGTGTAAAACAACAAAGAAACTCGAGTACGTATAGGTACCTATAAGCATTTGAAAAAAACACGGTCATCGCGTGCACTCAAAAATTCCTGCAAAAATCAGAAATTAAATGTTTAGCAAATACAAAAAACGGGGGAGGGACGAGCGTCGGCCGGATCGCTCTGTATATTTATGACATAATATTATGTATAATAGATGTGTATAATATAATATTATATATTATAATTACGTGCAATTTACGCACCATCGTTAATATTTGCATATTTCATAGAGTTGTAGTGTTGGGAAAAAAAATATGAAAAAACAGAAGTCGTTTAATAAAAAATAAAATAGTAATAGTAATAATAATCTGGGCGTGTGAAACGTTTCGTGAGAACTGTGCGAAATCGAAATGGCAAACACGAGCCGTTCCGAGAACAGGCGGATAAGCCACCTCAGATAACGCACGTTTATCAAAAGACGTGTATATGTGTATTATTGTTGTTATTATTATTATTATTATTATTATTATTATTATTATTATATGTTTATACCTATAGGTTACGCGCATAAAACGTGTGTATCTTTGTAGTATTGTGCTCGATAGGCGCCGAGATAGGCGATCGATGACAAATCAGATGTATACGTAAATTTAATACCTATAATTGTCATCATCACAACGGGGATCGACCGAAATAATATATGTGTATTTATTATTATTATAATCTACAGGTGTTGATATTCTTTTCAAAACGAGTTCAAATAAAAGAAATATTGACGAGCGTTTCTTTTTTTGTTTGTTGAATTTTTCGTCAAATTGTTTATCACACGTTGCATCGCGTATTATTAATATTAGGTATATGCGTCATATTCCACGATTTATAAAGTATCTACGAAGTAAATTAATTTTTTTTAATCGATACGGTTATAGGTATCTTTCATAATACCGACACGATATGGTTATAGGGTTTTTTTTGCCCCACGAATAAGGGAGGGTAAAAATCTTACACCTCAAGAGTTAACCCATAGACGCCCCTGTATATGTATACTGCAATCGTCTGGTCGTTTGATTCAAGTTCAATTATTATCATATTACTATTCTTCTTTTCTTGCAGCATTATATAATATACATTATTGCAATATTGCGATATTGAAGCGACGACAATTGATAAGCATACAAGATGATCCGTTTTAAGTGTCTACACTCATTATTTATCTGTTTGTACTTTTTCGAATGTATTTTCTTTACATAATATTTAATGTCATTGCAATCGTATCTATAGTGTGCGAGGCGCCGAGATTGGCGATCGGGGTGACAAATCAGATTTACGTAAATTGAATAGGTATAAGTACCTAATAATAATTATTGTCATCATCACGACGGCGAACGACCGAAATATGGGCATTTATTATTATTATAATAATAATCTACAGGAGTTGATATTCTTTTCATAATTACTAATTAGTTTAAATAAAATAAAACGACGAGTGCTTATTTTGCCACTCGTAGTGAGGGTAAAAATCTTTCTTTTCAAGAGTTAACCTTCAGACAAGTCTGTATATACTGCAATCGGTTGTTTGATTCAAATTAAGTTATCATATTACTATTTTTCTATTTTTGCAGCATAATAGGTATACAATGTATATCATTATTGCGTATAGGAGCGGTGACTGTCGATAAGCATACAAGATGATCCGTTTTAAGTGCGTCTACGCTCGTTTTATTTCAATAATTTTGTTTTGAAAATATTTACTTTCAATAATTTTATAATTTTATGTCATAGCAAAACAACGTTAACTCCACTAATTCGCTCATCTAAAGACTTTAAATATACCTTTATGTAACTTATAGCTAATTAATTACTCGTTCAAAATTCGATTTTAATGTATCTCGGCGTACCTAGGTAGGTATTCGAAAAATATTCTTTTTTGGAATATCAGATTAAAAATGTCATTAAGAAAAGTAAAATCTTAAAAATCAATAACGACAACAAATTGTAAAAAAAAACGTTGTTTTGCAATAGAATCTCAAATATTATAGTGGTATTATATGTAAGTAATATAATATATTCAAAAATGTTTTTCGAAATAATGAGCGTAGAAACTTTAATCGATCACCGTGTAGATCACAGCGCTGATTTTAAATCTGATCTCGTCATCGTTTAAAATAGTTTTAATTACTTTACTACCTATATAGGTATCGATATCGATTTCTGTAAACAAGAACCTGGGCGTGCGTCTCGAACGGAATGCACGGGAGCGTTTGAGTACCATAACATAATAATATTATAATACTATAAGCACACTAGCTGCAGCTGCGAGCAGGATTTATTGAAAATACCATTATTTTTGCTAATAATAATAATTACAAAACGTACAATAATTCAAGTATTCTCGCTGTTTTTCTCAACATTCGGACTCGTATATAATAATATCGTGTGTATTCTGCAGATTTTCGGTTGGTACGTCCATTTCAAAAGTATCACGCTGTTACGTGTATTATACTGAAACCCAATACGAATAAATCATGTTTACCGATCTGAATGACTCGAACAATTGCACATTTATCGCATTGTACGCCTATATGTGCTGCACGGTAATAAATATTAAACACGATACAGTAGAAAAAGCGTCGGAAAAATATCAAAAACGACGACGTACCGCGACCATATTATTATAAAGGTTTCCATATTTCGCGACAAAAACGCACATGACGTCCAAGCGGCGGCGTTTAACTTAAGATCGTGTTCGACCGAATCTTACGTGCTCACATCATACTATTATTATTACGCAGAAAATAATTCGTTTTATTTAAAAGTATATTATATATTATTATTATTATACCCATCCCCCGAGCGCAGCTGCCACACACGAACAGTGGCGCTCGTGGTCTTCAATCCCATTGCCGTTCATGGCGCAATCGTTGCACAACGTGGCGGGTTTTGTACGGTTTTTCGTCAAAGGCGACCTACTGTCGTCGTCGCAATTACAATAATTGCGTTGAAGCTCATTTTCACGCGAACACTGCAGTCTGCGAAAGTGAAAAAGTACGAGAGCGGCAAAAAACAGAAAGATACTGGCGTGTACTGTATCTACGATAATCTATATATTATAATAAAAATTAAATGCTGTCCGTCGGTAACCGCACCAACCGAGAACGGTTGAACCGATTTGGTTAATTTTTGTTTAAATGTTCGTAATATTCCGGATGAGGTTTTAAATTTTTACGGAGAGAAAAATTGGAAAAGTTGCTCAGAAAATTAGAAGACTCGGGAAAAACTGAAAGGCCTTTTCCACTGGGATTTTTGTGTTAGGTACACGTAAATGGTCGCCACAGGTTGCACAAAATAATATAATTTGATCGGATAAAATAATTTAAACTCATAATTATTGTTATGATATTTGGTCACTACATTTTTAACCCACGTTGGTTTATCCGTTAATTGACTCTAAAACTACTGGACATTTTTCAACAAAGAGTTATACCAATACATTTCTTGAGACTTGGAGGATGTTTATAACTTATTTTAACAACCCTTAAAGAGCAGCTCACACAAGAATTTTTTTTTACCTCACGAAAAAAGACTATTTTAATTGTTTATTTATGTAGTTAACCTTTATGGTTATATTACTATCATAATTAGTAGATAATATATGAATATGGCACATACATTTTTTTGAAATATATTTATAAAAAAAAAAAACAAATCTTTAGCACGGGCAATTCACGGGCGAGAAAGGTAGAATATTATAAATTATAATTATAATATATTGAATCAAAGCATCGAACGTCAAAGTATAGGGTATATGGGTAGTTATTGCCTACACTCGTAAAAGTATAACGCCATGAAACAAACACTACGAGCAACCCTGAGAGGGCCGAGAGCAACGGATGTATACTTATCGCACGATGTCTGTGGGTATTTATATATATTTTTTTTTTTAGAAAACCAAAGTAAATATAATTTAGCTTTTATCAAATAAAACATGTACAAAGTACTGTGGGTTCTACTTTTATTTGCCTTTTAATCAGTGATTCTATAAACATTTAACTATTAAATGTTTCTATTCATAAAAATACAGAAATAATAATAATAATAATAATAATAATACGAGTATGTATGCGTCATTTTGACTTAGTGCGTACGCATGTTACAGCTGTACGACTGATTCTACACAATAAGGGGATACACAATCATTTTATTGTAAACAGTTTGTTGAATTTATTGTCATTTAAAAATTAGGTCCGAAAACAAATATCAATAAAGACACTAATCTACATCATTATCGATACAACGTGTAAATAAATAATATACTGAATAAAGAGTTTGAATCTTACCAGAAATTGATTAAAATATAATAATACGTAGACGATCATCCGGTCTATTATCTTAGCCCCCCCCCCCAACGACTCGAGAGTACAAAAACATTTATTTGGTGACAGGGGCGTCATTTAAATGTTTGGTAAAGATAAACGATGATTATAATATGATAATAATAATAATAATAATAATAATAATAATAATAATAATAATAATAATAATAATAATAATAATAATAATAATAATAATAATAATAATAATAATAATAATAATAATAATAATAATAATAATAATAATAATAATAATAATAATAATAATAATAATAATAATAATAATAATAATAATAATAATAATAATAATAATAATATTGTTTGTTACGGAATAAATTCCGATTACATTATATAAGTATATTGTTAGCTATACTGCTGTACTGACCTGTAGGTATAATTTTCTGCAGTTGTACATAACGTGAAAGGATCAGACTGATATAATATTATTATATTTATATCGATCACATTTTTCAAATAATTGACGACTTTTCATTTATTACTTGGCAGGTTGTTGGCATTTCCCTGGTCTGCCCCCAACCACAAATTACATCATATTATATTTTGGGTATACCTTTTTAATAGTTTTCTCAAGTGGTATATTTTTATTATGACTAATAAGGCTTATAGGTGTATTCAATTTAACAAGTTTTAGACGATTTGTAAACTTGTATGAACATTATTCTATCAGATTCTCATATAATATTATACAATATGTTTATGTGTTGATAAAATATCTCGTGTTTGAGGGATGTGTATATAGCGGGGGATTACAGATCAGCCACTGGTTAGTAAATATCGTAACAACCACGATAATAACCTTTGGGAGAAGTTTACGCTCCCGAAGGCAAAAAGCACAGACCGTAGACCACCTAGACCTGAGTTCAAAGTTTAAAGTTTTGCCTCTGGTATATCGATGCCATCAAAATATTATAACATTTCCGCGCGTACTCTACACAACAATATTTAAGTTACCCATGATATAGGCGTGCGCACGGAGTAAGCAATATATAGGTATGCCACTATTCAGTGACGGATCCAGGGGAGGGGGATAGGGGCCTCGGCCCCCCAGACCTCTTCAACAGACAACAGATCCCTCTTTTTACTTACAGAAATATTTTAAAGTGTATAATACTGTAATGTATTTATGGCTTAGAAATATTTTTTTCAGGAGGCCTCCCCAAAATATTAAACTCTGGATCCACCACTGGCCACTAATGATAATCCGCAATCCACGACTCCATGAAAGGGCCCATTTATAATACTCCTCGAAGGTCCTCTTTTTCTCCTTAAATGGCACAAAGAAATTACGTTTTCAAAAAATAGCCACGGAAGACGGAACTAGATAGAAGCTATATAATACACCTAGACAAGTTATTAATGATATATATATATATAATAATATTTTTTTACAAACAATCACTAACAAACTTTATACTTGAATGGCAATAATATTTGTGATTTTATTTTAGCACTTTTTTTTCCAACGAATTTCTTTTTTTGCGAATGAAGCCGGCGCACGCCCACGAAGTTTCCCTACGACGTGTGTGTTTAATGTTTATATCGTTGTCTATAAGTGCCAACGTTGTACTATATGCGTATTGTATTGCTGTAGGTATTTTATTTTATATCAGTAAACTTTATGTATTGGATAACTCGTATCTATACGACAAAATAATATCATATCACGCACGTGATAAAAATAAACACTCCAAATCGTTTCATTAAAAACGCGCAACCGCGCCACGACGACGATTTGTAAAGAAGAGAAATCGTCAGAAAAATAAAATCAAGCCGTGTACGTATTTATTATGGGTTTAAGTCAATGTCAAAAAACATCAGATTAGTGGCTATATGAATTAAAAAGGTCGTACATCGCGTAGGCCGCAGAGCACAATAATGTGTAGAATGCACAGTGACGTAGCCCTAGAATTTCTAAAAGGGGAAGGCCGTTAAAAAAATTAAATTTGTATTGTTTGCACCGGAGATAACTTTTATATACTTAGGTACCTATTATGTGACCAGACATACAATATTATAATAAATCCTATTGAAATAAACAACATTTTATTAACAACTTTTCATTCATATTCATATATCATGATCAACTGGAAACTTTATGAGGTAACTATTACATATACTTATAATATTACTGTGCCCAAGTCTAAGCCAAAACTTTCACTTTTTCTAAAAGATTTTTTCATAAAAGGGGTCAATATTTAGTTTTCTACATCATCAAATATTATAAAAATACTGCTGATGGTAGGGGCATTGGCCCCCTGACTATGCCACTGGAAACAATATTACTTCCCTTGTGTAGGTATATTATAATATAGGGATTATATTATAAAAAACGGAGAACCGTTGAAACCAATTTTCCAAAAAAATTTTTAAGTTAACCGTTTTTCTTTTTAGCAAAGTGTGATTTTGGGTTATAATATATAATCGTATATAATTGTTTAATTTCCTCATCGGTAGTGAAACACCCGACTAAAAGTCGTGACGCATAAAAGTCAAGCACAAAAATCGACTCGGAAAATATCCATGTGGTCAGTTAAACGGATCACACCATTGTACCCCATACAGAGGCACATAGCTAAAAGTATCACTATATTTTAGTCACTATTATATTATTATACATTATAATATTATGACTGACGACCACATGTCGTCAGTCGCTGTAGCATAGGTGCGACTAGGGTTAAAATTAGGGGGAGGGCTACAGTCCTCCTAACAAAACTATTAACTTAAAATAATCCCTTGCAGGGGGCCTATATCCAAAACCAAAGAGGGATATTTTTGGGAGTTTAACCCCCCCTCCTCCTAGTTGCGCCACTGAGCTGTAGCCATCATATTTTTACCCTTTTCGGACATTCCTCCTTGGGCAATTTGGGAGGGGGGAGGGGGTTAAGCCACCTAGTTGCTCCGATGCTGTCAAAATGACGATGACTAACGACGACGGCGACGCATCTGTACGGGGCGACCTTATTATTTATTTATTATCGTTATATAAATATAACGCGGAGAGTCGACGACGGTGTGAACTTGGGACCGCGCGTCGTCGGTGTCGTTGGCCTTTGCGGCTCGGCGACGGGCCGGCGTCCCTGCACAGCGTGGCGCGCGCGGTCGCGTCGAACCGTTCCGGAGAAAAAGCGCGCGCGCTCGCGGATATAAATATAGAGGGCAGCAGATCTATAAAAAGAAGAAACGAATTCCAGGCGCGTCGGACGAAATGGCGGGATCGAAAACTCTTTGGAGCCCGTCCAATATTTTGCTCGTACGGTTGCCAATCGTCAGACGATATTATAATAATATAATGACGACGACGATAATAATATTACAATATCGCAAAGAGTGAGTACATAACTCATATAGAATATTATTCGAACAATTAAATAACCCCCCCCTCCCCCCTCCCACCCTATGACACCTTCAGACACCCCTCCTCCAAACAATCGGTCCCCACCGCGATAAGAGTAAGTAGCCGGTTGGAGGTAGATAACCTGCGCGGCGGGGCCACTCTCGTTTACGTCTTGTGGGCGCGCGCGCGCGGTGTACGCACTTTAAACTTTTGATTTTTTCAATAAATATTATTATAGTTTTCAATTACAGGTATAATACAATTGGTAAAGTGGACAAATATTTTAGATACAGTCGTCACTCGGCTGTTAAATTACAAGACGCATTTTCGAAGAAAACAATATCGCGTTCGTTTGATGTCGACCCCACTGCTTTCAAATTTTTAAGAAATTTACTTAAAATAATGAAAATGTAGTGTACTTTATATTATTTATCTATATATCAATAATGTATACATATTTAGGTGTACACGTACAGTTTTTTTGTTTATTCCTCATTCTCATAAATAAACAATAAAATATAAGAGTGAAATCCACACTCTAGACTCAAAATGAAGACAGTACCTATATATTTATATTCAAGTGTCAAGTGCTAAATAAATGCACACACACTACTGAAACGAATGTTGAATAGATTTATTTGAAATATGAGATCACCGAGAAATAATAGGCATGTGATTGTCTTAAACCTAGAAGTACCTACCTATATGCGATTTAAAATAAAATTATTGACAGAAACCTTATAGCGTGTCACGAGTTCGTAACATTTTTAGTAACATTTTCATTTGGCATAGATATGTTTTGGGGCTGGATACAACTTTATTTTAACATAAATATGTTTTTGAGCTGGATAGTAGACACACGGTTTTCGAACTCACGGTAAGGTTTTCGTTGTCATGGTTACTTATTAACAAAAACATATTTATGATTCATAGATTTTCCTTAGGTATAGAGGAAAAGTATCGAGTAGCATGCTATATACTTACTTTAAATAGGTATTTTTTACCACCGACCTCCCTTCTTTTGAGTCTTGATGTACCTACAAGTATCAGAGTAGGTGTCTATATAACTATACTATGAGATATTGAGGTGTGTACAAAATACAAATATATATTATCGGATGGAATTGTCGTGAATATAATACTACTAACTCATATATCAAGGGTAATACAAATAAATTCGACTTGAGTATTTTTTTAGTAAGTTATTTGTCAACATAAAGTTGAATAGCATTGAGTGTATATAGGAATATTTATCAAGAGACAGGAAAACAATATTCTAGTTATTAAAATTATCGAGTTATTGCAATTTGCAATTTTTCGAGTCTCGAATGTATATTAATTATTAAACCGATAGTCGAGTGTGTTTAAACGTAAATAAAAAATATATTGTACAGTCACAAACCGTGGATGGTATATGTATTATGTAATGTATTATATTATAGGGAGAACGGAGTTCATTGATTTAATTCTATAAAATATTTTTTTTAATGCACGCAATTTCAAAAAATGAAAAATGTTCACATCATAAAAAATGTCTAAATGATAAATTCATAATAAATTGATATTTGAGCCTGCACTCAATGCGTTCAATAGCGGTGGACTATGCCGGTGGGACTTTTCGAACTTATCGGGGCTTTTTCCAGTGGGCCGCTCACGGTTCATACAAAATTAATTATTTGATAATAACTATAGGTAATCATGCTTATTACAGTTGTAGATTTTTTTTTTTTTATTTTACACAATGATATATGTATATATATATATATATATTTTATTGCACAGTTAGCATATTTGATAAGGGTTTCGATAATACATGAGTACGTGAGTAAGAAGCCACCCACTAATGGCACTTGACTGGGAGTTGCATGAAACTAGTTATATTTATATTTATATTTATATATACTGATTTTTTTATTATTATTATTTTTTTTTTTTTATTTTTTTATTTTAAATTTTTGGTATTAATTCCTTAGCAAGTCACGGCACCAGCTCCTAAACAGTTGTAGATGAAAATATATTGAAGAATATTGTTGAAGACATTTTTGGAATTGTTAGAAAATATAAAAGTGATCTTTAGGATAAAAAAAGATAATATTATAATATTCTGCTTTTATTTTGAGTGCAAATTATGAGTTACGTTGTTTAATCATTACTAATTTTAGGGCAGTGCTGTTCCACAAAACTTCAAAATAAGCATTGAGCATGCGTTAATTATGTCTCAATCACTAAATACATCCAGAACGAAATAAATTCGAGGGCTGGTAAAATGGTTTACCATGGCTGAATTGTTTTCATAGTCCACCAAGCGTCTTTCGGGGTCCACGGGACCTTTAATCTGGGCTTGATTATCGTCCATCATAAACGTAATATGACTTAAATAGGAGCCTTTTATTTGTTTATTCGTATATGGTCTAACCGTATATGGGTTGTGCATAATATAACTTATAAGTAATATTGTATACTTATAATATGCGCCGGTTGGCGTCCGTGGCAAACGGAAATTATTACAATATATTATTCATTTCTTTCGACACTGCAGCGCCGCCGCCGATTTACGCATCAGGTACCTAACCTACCTATATATATATATATATATATATATATATGTATATATGTACAAACATATACACATAAATACTGTGCTGTACCTACTGCCGTATATAATATACCTACGACGCAATTATATATTCGTGCAACGTGAACAAATAAGGGCACGTACCTATATAATATTATTATTATATGTGATCAGTGATGCATGTATTTAGGTGTATTATATTATTATTATTATTATTGTAATATGTTTGTCGGATAATAAACGTTTCTATACATATATATTATTATACCGGAGTCAATGTATATTGTAATAACGTGACGTTAATTAATACAAACGGCACACGTATATATATATAGGCATATATATATTGTATATGCATTTTTTTTTCATACATATAGGTTTACTATACAATATATAGGTGCACGAACATGCGCGTATCGCTACAAATCGTTACAAATCATTTCGTCGTCTGTTAAATGTATCCAAAATTATGAACGCATTTCGCGCTAAAAGAATAAAAATAATACGCATATTATTATTATTATGATCAATACTGAATGGTGATATATTATAATTAGGGCTGTGAATTTGTAGGAAAGCGCATTTTTTTTTTTTGGTGACTGTAAAACGTAGCTTTGTAAGTACATAATTTGAATTATGTAACTACGAACCCATTTGTGAAACTTTTATTTTGCATTTTTGGGTCACATTTTCCTTTTTTAGTTAAATGTCTGGTATTTTTAATCAAATTCCGTCAATTGACATGTTGGTAAAACATTTTTTGTTTTTGTTTTTTTTTTGTCCAATGTGATAGTAAAGACGAAAGATGAATAAGGTACCCACAAATAAATATATTTAAGTTTGTTTTATTATTTTAACAAAATAAATACATAAAAAAAATTGTTTTAAAATGTTTCAAGTGAATAACATTAAACAAAATTCAAATTCAATCAATATTTTTATTAAACAAAACACATTTTTATGAATGTACAATGTGATGTTAAGATGTTTGAATTAAAAACCATTTAAGTGAATTGTATATTATAATTTTTGACTTTTGGCATTTTTAATGCATATTTTAAGGGTTTTTAGTGCATTCAATTCACAGCCCTGATTATAATATTATATTGGTAGGCGTGTATATAATAATAAGTTGAACAATCCGCGAAATGTTGAAGATGAGAAAAAAAAAGTAAATTTTTTGTAGTCATTTATTTCATTAAGTTGTATGTCTTGTAACAAATAATTTTGTAAATCCATCTATTTTGTGTCACTTATTAGTTACTATCAATAAAATAACTATTTTCTTCTTCTTCTTAGGGTCTCTCCAGCTATTAAGACCATCCCAGCACACATCGAAACTTTCCTAATTTTCCCTATCAGTTGCTCTTGTTTCCAGTCTGGTCGTCCATATTCAGTGACTATATACATCTCTTTTATTCCAAACGGGGTCTTCAAATTTGACATTTTCTTACTGCAGAGTTCCCTTTCATAATCACGTGTATAAAAGTGTGTTATGGCTTCACTACGTGTGTCCAGCTCCACTGCATAATCTTCGGCTTCTGATTTTGTCCTGCAATGTGTTTTGTTTCTAGAAAAGTCCCTCCAACTCATTATATTTGTTTGCTCTCCACTCCCCGACTGTTCATCCTTAACTGGCCCAAAAATCTTCTCTACGATTTTTCTTTCAAAAACCATCAGTTTCAACTCCTCCATCTTCCTAAGGGGTTACGACTCAATCATAAGTGATTACTGGACGTATATTACTCTAATATATAATATTGTTTCCTCATTACTCTGTTTCGTGTAATACATTATTAACGTTCTACATGTTTCATATTTTACTTTTGCATTTAATAAAGTTCATTTGTCATGAAATCATTGTATTTTATTTTACTTTAATACATGCGCAATCGGTTTACCACCAAGTTCACACTTTGTAGATAACAGTGTTTATAATTTTAAATCTTTGATTGTGCCCAGTGCCCACTATATGAATTTTAAAATTTAATAATGTAAGCCAATCTGGATGCATGCCATACAAATATGAATATCTATAAAAGATTAGTACAAACCATAAACAAATTCAATACCTATGTTGATATTTGATGTAAAAAAAAAATTGAATAAATAATTAATTTTGTAGTTAACATATTATATTTCAATCACTGTTGTCCGTTGCATAATATGGTAATTATCCAACTAAAATATGCATCAATACTTCATAATTAATTACGTTCTAAATATTTTTAATTCACCAAGTGATGAGACAGGTCAAATAATATTATAAGTTTAGGTTCAATGAACATTAATAATTATTAAGTAAATTAACATTTTTTTAAATTAATATCAATATGTTATAATTATTATAGGTAGTAGCTAATAGGTGATAAATGTAATTATTTTATTAAATTGATTTTGCTTCATATGATTTGGATTTCTCTTCGTTAGTTTTTGTACCTAACTACTTATATCAGATCGTCGAATTTCGCGATATTATACGTAATGACTTCGTTTTGTCAATCAAAAACGATATTTATAAGCTATAGACAAACGTTAAACGTCATAGTTATTATCATCAATATTAAATTGTACACCTACTTCAAACGAAACATTATTTTGAATGGGACAAATCACAAACGTTTTATCTATAATATGAATGCTCCGATACTCGTGTCGAGTATTTAATTTTATTATAAACAATTTAATCATCAATGGAATAATATAATAACACACACACGACGACGTCGAATTGGCGACATTAATTATAGCAGTTGGATTCCATTGGTTCGTGTCGATGTGTGTAGTACGGTTATCGGTTTGCTAATTCGGCCAAGTAAAAAAGCGCGTCAAAATAATAATATATTCATAATCTATGTACCATATGTATATAACAATATATTTATATAGGGTGATTCACCAAGCACGCTCTCCCCAATTTTTTTCTTCAATAATGAAAATTATTCAAATTCTGATTTTCGGAATTTTTAAATATACTCAGACATATTTTGAAAATGTTGATGTACCTAATTCGAAATTTGAACGAGTAATTTCTCAGCTATTAAAATGTATATACCAAGGTTAATAGCCCTTGAAATTGTTTTAAAAAAATTATAAAATAGATTTAATATTGAATCATGTATTTATTATACTTTGATCATTTTTACATAGCGATATCATAAATGTTTATAGATAACCTAATGTTCATAACCACAATGTTCAAAACACCATATAGCCCCTAAATCTTCCAAACTCATTATCATGGACCTATAATCCTTAGTACGCAATGTTTAATAACTGAGAAATTTTTTGTCCGAATTTTGAACTAGGTGCGTAGGAATTTTTCAAAAAGACTATCCACTAAATAATTTACAGTAAAAAAGTGGGTTCTCATTTGAAAAACACAAGTTTGCATCGCCACAGGACACTCATCCTTATATTTCGCAAAAAAAAAATCTCAATATTTTAAAAGTGTGGTCTTAAGTATACGTTTACAAATTCCGAAAATCAGATTTTGAATAAATACATTATGTACCTATTAAATGAAAAAAGGGGGTGAGCGTGATTGGCGAATGACGACCCTGTATATTATATTATATTATATTTGAGAGTAAAAGCGGGAGAGACCTAAAAAACAAAAACATCGATAAGATATCCGGCCACGTGATCGCCGTTACAGTGAATGAAAATGGTACGTGTGTGTGTATGTGCGTAAGCGATTTGGTTTTGCACATATTATAAAACTATTATATAACAGCGGTTATAATAGTTCTAGGAAAACGAATCATCATCGGCCAAATTAGGAGGCGCCCATGTGCTCAGACGGTGTAGTACATGGCGTATGTGTGTGGTGCATATATATGTATATTATCATCTACGATAAAATAGGAACGTAATAAAATAAACAGATCCCAGACAGTCGCCGCTGCCGCCGCCGCCACAATCTCAAGTACAGAACAAATTTGCCGAAAATCGATTTCTGCGATATATAATATATTATATTATTATATACGTTTATCCCACTGTTTTTAGGCGGGGAGGAGGGGGGGGGGGGGCGGACCGGATTTTACGAGCTCCGAAAGAGACGATAAAAATTTTCGAAAAAAAAAAAAAAAAACAATAAAATAATAATAAGTAGAAATAATAAACTCGTTTGTCACGCCTCTACGGCCATTATTACACTATATACGCATGTCGTATGTACGCGCGGAATCCATATAGAACACCAATATACACACATAATATACAATTATTCTGTATACATAATATATGATAATATATATATATATATATATATATGTGTGTGTGTACACACGTTTTCCGGTTCTTTTAAACATGTTTTATGCACTTCGCCGCCGCTGCCGACACACACGCACACAAATGCCACTTAATATGGAATAGTATGTCGTTGATTTTGCCAAGAACAATGCGCGAAATACGCGGCCCGAGACGCGGGGGTGGGGAAATCGTTTTTTTATTGCTCTGGAGTCCTATTGTGGGTGTGTGTGTGTGTGTGTATATGATATTTTTCAATTTTACTACACGGCTGCAACAGTACATATTATACGCTCGTATAATGATATGCATATATTGCGCATTATTTTATATTATAGTAAATATTATGCACTGCGCTGCAGCGGTGTGGTGGCGGCTACGACTGTTTTCCAGTCCACTCTATACACATTATATTATTATATTTTTACCATCGTCGCACGAGTCACGCGCATTCCCATTCGCGACCAAAACACATACTATACGCCCCGCATCCGTCGACGACGACGCTCGCGGCGATAGCAAATTTTTTTTCTCTACGGTAGGGGTAGAAAATAAGACATAAATACCGAGTAGAAATGATTAAAATCTGCCAGAGACCACCATCCCCGCCCGCCGACCAACGTTCTCGTGGGGTTGCTGTTATCCGAGGCAATTCTCTGGTTTTCGTCGTCCGGCACTCCGTCTGCTGTGCAGACCGTCGACCAGCGTTTCTTACGACCTTATATTATGCAGCAGGGGGAGGCCGATCACCGTCACTTTGACCCACAGCATTTACCGACAGCTATGTGTACCGAGACGGACATATTATGAAAACTTCATAAAAAAATCAAAAACCGACCTAATAACAAGTATCACTCGATTTCCAAATTATTTGTTTCAGGTCAGATTTTATCCAATCGTAGGTATCTCACACGCGTGCTAGATATTGGATTGGCTCGACACCATTTTGTAATTTTTTTTTTTTTTCAAAAAGAGATCTCCGTGTAGTTTCCGTTTTAAAATATTGAGTGTAACTTATTAAATTTACTTTCTACAGCAGTTCTCATTTTGCATAGGCAGTTTCAATATTAAAGTGAATTTAACCATTACTAAACTTAAAGGTATAACAACCTACCATTGTGTTTGGTGTAATAGTGGTTTTTCGATATTTTAATTTTGAAGTGAGTTATAAGTTATTATGATCAGGCCACTTTTTTAAAGTTTAGTTCCTCAACTCCTATAAATGTTGGTCGTTTTTCGATAGTGGATATGCAAAAATATTGTTTTTTCCCATCCTGCAGTATTAATGTATTATCAGTGACGTATTTAGGCTGTAGCCCCAAGTTGGGGCGCTACAGTACTTTTATCATGGAAAAAATATTTTTGTAGTATTTTTCCAAAACTATACAAGTCAACAGAAGTAGGTACTACGAACAAAGTATGACCAACATATTTCTCCGTAGATACTATCGTTCCGATAGTGTTTCAAGGATATGATATATAGACCAAGTCGAAAACAACGAAAATAATTGCAGTAATGTTACTAGTTGAACATTGTCCTCTTACAACAATACATACCTACCCCGACGTGTGCATTTCTTTTGTTTTATACTTGACATTACCCATCAGAAGAACACGATCGTTAATGAAACTGAAAATAATAACAAATTATTTACAAAATATGATATTATAATGGCAGAATATAGAACGTAGTAGGTAGTCTGAGTGGTTTATAAATTATTTGCATCGAAAACAAGCGGTGTGGCAATTACATTTATAGGGAGTCATAGATAATATCTTAAGTTTGCTTAAATGAAGTTCGAAAAGTTCATTCTTGAGTAGGTATACATAAATTATAGGTATATTGTTTAAAACATATCGTAAAAGCACAGCTAGACCACTCTTTCCACAGCATCGCTGTTTAATAATTTAATTTCTATGTTTACGAGAATGCCTCGTGCACCTCATGTATAGGGTCACCGCCGTAAGTCTCACCCTGCTCTACCGAGCAGTATTGTGCATATTAATGTGTTTAATACCTTACTCGCATATAGGCTATCGTGTCACTCGTCGGCGAATAATAGATGTTTACCAGACTATCTGCAGCAGTAAAATATCCGTAAAACGGAAAACGTACATAAATTTGTGTATATTAAATTACGCATCCATTATACGCCAAATATTAGTCACGGACGAGGCTAACCATAAAAAAATTCGACTCGCACCCTCCCAACAAATCGGTCTAAACAGCTCACCATGATACGTTAACCGCGTGTTATAAGAACGTGTGGTAAGTATTTTTCTGCACCTCGTCGCACGCACCTCGTCGGCCGGAAGTCGATTGTTATACAATATAACACAATATTTCAATACGTTAAACCTATATTACCTATTACCTATGCAAATCTCTGATCGATGTTGAGAAATTCGATATGCCCCAGCTCGAGAAATTGGCCATATGTTGCTACTTATAATAGGTACCCATGTATAAAACACACATAATATAATACCTACCGATAATACAATATATTATAGTACGGTACTTATGTATAAATATAATAATAATATGCGAAACGCGCGGACGTGGTCTTTCCGGCACCTCCATGGCCTAGTGTGTGTGTGTGTGTGTGGGGGGGGGGGGGGGGGGTAAGCGGATGCAGTAATGTGCGCGAGTGGTCAATTTTATATAGTATAATATTTTAAGCCCGCGCTGGAGATTTTTTTCGATTTTTGCGACGCTACCGCAATAAAGCGACTGAAGTCGTATTAATAGCTGAGGACCCGTTAGGGCAGGCTGGCGGTATTTCAAATGTATTGATACCGGTATCCGGTATTCGTTTACTGCCGGTATCGACGATAATCGCGGGTGTTATTTTCGGTAAATCTAGAATAATCTTTCCAACCCAAGGAAAATGTAATATTTTTAAAATTATGTTTGTAACTATTGTTCAAAAATAAATAACTCAAAATATTTTTAATACCGAGCAGGGAAGTGTGGAGTTTTTATAAAAAAAAAAATGAATATAATAAAAAATGGTTCTAGTTATATAAGCAACAAATTGTTCTACAACAGAGTTTCCTAAAATTTTTGCAGTCGTGGCCCATCACATATAGTTTGCAAGGTAAAATAGGACTAGAGATTATTTATGACTATAGCTTAAACACTACACCATAAATAGATTTTTTGAATATAATACGGACTGGTACCTTTTATATTGAGGACTGACATTATTCATACTTTATTTTCGATAATTATGAAATCTTATTTTATTGGTATTCTTATTAAATACCAAAAATACCGGATACCACCTGTAATTATTATCGGTATACCGAAAATACCGTCAGTTCTAGTCAGTAAATTAAATATAAAAAATATTATAGACAATTTGCGTTCTGCTGAACTATTGTTGTGTTATAAGTAGGGCAGAGAAGTTATAGGAGGTAAAATTGAAAAAATATGCATGCAAATATGCACATAAAAAATTGAAAATATGCATTCAAATTCATTAAATATGCAAGATAATATGCATAAAAAAATTAAAATATATTTTAGTAAAATAAAAAAATTAGATATAAAAGAAATATAAAAATCATTGTATTGCACAATTAATTTTGTTTTAAATATTTTCTACGTCGAATGATCGCCGATTGTCGGCCAGTATGGTTTTATACCAAGAAAAACTACTTTCGACGTCTGTTGATGTTACTGGTGCATATTTATAAAATGTTAAATCATTTCCCGTTAGGTCTTCTGGTAAACCATCCATCGATGAACTTTCTCCATTCAAAATTTTTTAAACTTTTAATATTATTGCAAACCCTTAATTTTTTTCTAAAACTTGGTTAAATTTTGTATTTACTTTTATTCCAACGTCACCCGCTACTTCGTCCAATTTATTTTTTGTGAACATTACTGTTGTTACTAAATCAGTTAATGATACACCTTGTGATTCTAATTTAGTTATAATTGATGGTAAAAACCCATAATTTGAATATATAAAAGTCAAATTTGGTTCCATTGAAATTGCATTTAGAAGGGCTTTTATAGATACAGCATCGTTAGAATCAAAATGTTGCATAACATCTCGTACTATCTCGTACAGCTCTTATAACTTATAAGAGTCGATTACGACCTAATACTTACAAGAAAGCGTATTATCTGCATGTGTCCGTAATTTCGTATACAATCGTTTCCTCACAGACGTTTTTAAGTTTTGAGCCGGTTTTATGAGCATTCTTAAATCGTAATGTTTTATATAGGTCATAAATCTAATATTAAAGGTAACAACTGAAAATTGGTTCGCTGAACCCAAATTCGCCATGTTGTAAGACCGCGGAACAGTGGTGGATTTTATGGGGGCCAGACAGGATTGCTTTCCCTCATGGCCCATTAGCTGTGGTATTTAAAATGCTAAATATAGTTGTGGCATACGACTTGTGAGTAACTTAATATAGTAATGGCGGGGTGCATGAAAATATAAGAGACATGCTAAGTAAATGTATAATGTATACATGGCCATACATTTGTATACTTATAACTTTGTATACACTTATTGTAAATTATAATTACCTAATAATATATAATTCCTTCATAATAATAAGTAAGTAATAACTAATAACTAATGAGAGTGTTTTTTTTATAAATATGTATAAAATATTGTTTTAAAAAATGTTGACCCCCCACCACAAAAAAATAATCAATATTCTAGATTCGCTTCTGTTGCGGAGACAACACACAATATTATTATACTGGTGGCTTTGTCGCGTCCTCTTAAGCTTATAATAATAATAATAATAATAATAATAATATAAAATAACTGTTGTCAGTACATTTTTGAAAATATGCATTAACGTTGCAAGCGTAGATGGATCGACTAATTGGTTGCTTTCAAACGATATGTTAGATTGTAAATACAGTGCAGACTGCAGACAGTGAACTAATACGATATAATAATATATATACCTAATATCAACCTACATGAATAATATTATTCCTATACAACATTACCCATACCGCACATAGGTATATATTATACAGAGTAACGTTTTACCTATATATTATATAATAATATAATACAAACGCAATAGAAATATTCGAAATTTCTGTGTTACTCGTAAATATGTTTTGTCGGTTTTTTTCCGGATTGAGTGACAGCACTTGAAATTATAGATTATGTGTTATTGTTGATCCGTATAATTTATACACACAGAACGGCTTCAGAACAATAAAGGAATAACAAACGTCAATTGTAGCTTATGCAAATAGACCGTTTATTCCAAACTAAATAACAAGCACAGAAAATAATTCATGTTTCATTAGTTTTTTTTTTTTAAATATAAGCCGCAACAGTTGTTTTTTTGGAAATTTATTGCCCAAATAATATTGTGTAACACGCAATTGTAGTTTATGTCGTTTGGAATAGTTAATTTTTAATTACCATTTCACTTGACAATTCCGTCTGCTACAGTCTATACAGTGGAAATCAGGAAGTTCACATCCGCTTAGTTTAACCGAACATAATGTAATAAATCAACGTGTCTACTGAGAAAATCGTCTTGAGTGACAAGAGCGTAAACGTTTTGATTGTATTAGAAAAGAAAAAAATATATAAATAGATTATAATAAAATATTAAGATAACGTCAAAACTTATTTATGAATTTTCTTCCGGAGAAGGTGCGTTACGCGGTTATAAGATATATTATAATATCAAAATAGTTTTCGGGCAAGAGCTATTTTTCAAAAATAAAACTTTTTATCAAATTTGTATAGAAAATTGGATTTTCATATATGTAGTATACCGAAATTGTTATGAACTTAAGTATGAAACAGGTCCAATTCGAAACCAAACTGCCTAATTTTATAATATTGTAAAATATATACATCAGTAAGTATATACATCGATGGTAAAAATGTATTTTATGTAGGCACATTTATATATTATTGTATACGATATTATAATATGTGCTTAATGCTTATTAATATTATTCTACAATACATTTATTTTTTTTAGTGGCTTACTCACGAAGGAGTACCGCGTCTATAACTATAATAAGATATATTGACGAGTGACGAAAGTAAAAATATTAATTTCTACTCGAGCACATCTTATTATATCTATGACTGTAATATTATCTAAGTATCGAAGCAGAAAGGATATGAGTACAGAATAAGGTTTGTGGCTAATGATAATATAAAATAAAACAAATACTGCACCTAGGTATACAATATACATATTATTATTATTATACTCATATACCTGCATACGATTTTAAGTATTTCTGGTCGTTCGTAATCACACAAGGTAAACCGTGCCTTAAAGCGTTTGCCAAAATATTGCTAAACACTGCAGTAGGTATCTGCAATACCTGTACATTCGCAACGTTGTTTTTACTATTTTAGCACCGATTTCAATGGCTATACATACATATATATATATATATATATACGCATTACGCATTCCATAGTAATTGCCGATAATAAATTTTCCTGAGTTTTAAATTATATAAACATAAAATTTAAGCTATTAAACCAGTCTCGTGTATTCTAAATATTAATAATATATAAGTACCAATATTACGGCTGTATACGGATATCGTATGTAGGTAGGTACCTACCTGCAGAAACTCGGCTGGCAGAACTTACGAAATTTAAAAAAAATCCTATGCAAGTAAAATTTAGACCGAAATAGTTTGAATACACCTACTTCATATTTTCGTATTATATGTAGCTATATATTATAGGAGGTAGGTATGTAATAAAAATTAAAAAGTGAAACACTATATAATAAATGATTGGGCTAAAATATATTTATATTCTCGTATAATAATTATACAATAACAACAGGTATTCCATCACGCAGACAGCAATAAAAATATCTAAATTCGTTGAATATTTCGTATAATATAAGCCATAAAAATATATTTTTTGTTTTATGTAAGTGCAGTGTACAACTGGTGTGTAACTATATAATATAATCTGATTTTTGACACGGTTCGTTAATATGTGTTTCTTATCGAAATGCAACGTTTGAAAATTTTTCTTATCTCAACTAGAAAACTGTTATCTCTATATACCTTAATATCCATAGAAAATTATAAATATATTTTCAACTAGGTAGCATAGGGGGTTACTTATTTTAAATTACTCTTGATACAATATATATATTTAGCTATCGGTTTTGTATTGTTACAGTTAAAATATTTTTTTATATGGACTAAAATCGATAAAAATATAATTTCTTTAAAGTTTAAATACATAATAAATAGTTGAAAAATATGGTCGAAAATGAAGTCAAAATTTTTCTTGTTATAAAAAAGATAGTATTGTCTCTTTTTCGTATGCTTAGATATTGTATAAATGTATGCAAAACTAATAAGACCTTCACTGTAGCCGGACACATAAAATTGTCAATTTTTTATTCATACAATCATAGGTAGTTTTAAAGTAAACGAATAAAAAGATACTGCATAATTTGCAATTGTAATATAGGTAATATATTTAAATACTTCCCACGAATAATAAAAAAAAAAATAACCACTGTTAGAAGGATTTGTTGTTTCCATAACACATTTTGTATTTTTTTTTTGTTTTTTATCCTTTAAGTATAACATTTAAAAAAATACGTAGGTACATCCGTCAAAACGAAGGCACGCAAGTAATGCATTGACCTATAAGCTCGATCTGTAGGTAGATAGTATACGTCATAACAATCAGGTTCGCTATATCGCTTGTCCGTGGGTAAAGTCAATGTGATGAGTACGATGACATGACTGATGAGCTTTCACAAAAAAATTATACAACTATCGTTCCCAATATAATAGGAAAAATGGAGTGTAGTCTCGTTCAACGATTCGTTCTCAGGGTCATTAAAGAAGATATCTACTTTTAAAAAGAAATCAGATTGTTTTAGAGCATGTATATGTATTTTCTTAATTCGGTAGATTGGACCAATAGACAATAGTTTTTCCAATAATGCGCATAGTTTATACCAACGTACCACGAGTAAGTCAAGTGAATAGGGATCTGGTACTTACGAGTGCCTCAAAATTAGTCTAAATCTTTGAACATTGTATAGTGAATACATAATAATAACCTGCGTAATATGGCAAAAGGTTTCAAATCTCCACGGTTAAAATGTCTTGTTGAATTATAAAATTACAACAAAATAACTAAAAACTTTAGTGAAAAATTCACTATTTTTGTTTATATATTATATATCCTGCTTCGATTTAAGCTCGAACGCTTATAAGTAATAGTGTATTTTAATATTTTTAAATTGGTATAAGACGTCATGAGGTACGCTGTAGTCAATTTACAAGCTTTTTGATCGAGAAACAGAATTATAGCATCCATTATTACCTGAGGCATCTCAAAAGCTTTATTAATATTTTAATTTTGAATCAAGTTATAAGAATTTTAAAAATGTAATTTTTTTTGTGAAATTTTAAAATGATCATAATTATAGCTTTAAAAATAAAACATTCCTCCGAGACACCTTCGATGATAGTCTTACCATTCCATTTTAAAATAGATAAATTCAGACTGATTCGAAAAATAACAGGAATATGGATTAGCTGTGGACGTAAAATTTGCCAAATTGTACGTTTAATAGACGAATACAACAAACATAAGTGTAACGTACTCACGTAGGTCCACGAGTTTCGACACATATTATGTAGTTGCTATTATGAATAATTAAAGTTTAAATATTTTCCACAAAAACAAACCAAACTAAACTAAACTTTCAAATTTCCATACCGTATACCGCGGTACAAGCAGTCAAAGTGATGCGCGAGTGTGTGAGTGTTCCCCATAATAATATTATACATTATTTACGGGTTCATGGAGTACCTATGTCCTACAATAATACGCAGTCTCTACTCGCGGCAGTCAAAAATAACCGAAGAATTCACGCTCGAATCGGGAAAACATATTTTCTTAAAATTTTCCATTATATGGTAGGTGCACCAAAATAATCGTTCAGATAATGACGTAATAAATAATGTACCTAATAATAATACATTTAAAAAATATAATAGTATGATAGCTTAGGTATTGTCCATATAAGAAAATACGCGTTGTGGTCAATAACTCCAAGATTCGTTATGACACATAATTGACTCGAAGGGGTACCAAAACCAATCTACGAGATATTTTAGACTCTAGATCCTTTTTCATAATATGTTCATTACCTGTAGTTACAGTAGTTAGAACCCTAGAAAACCAAAGTTTAAAATAAGCCAGGGGCAAAGCACCCCCCCCCCCCCCCCATCATGGGTATCATAGAAGTCACATGCAGGGAGTCGTGTATGATATCAAAGTTGAAAACAACGCTTAGAGTAAAAGCGCCCCTACCATCGTCATTAAAAAGAAAACTCAAACATTCTAAAATTTAAAATGTAAACAATAAAATAAGTATCCTTACTATATTATAGATTTTATAAATGTATATAATATATTATATATCTATACTTGGATGCAAATGTTTATAAAATATCAGTGTCGATAATCTTATTAGATAAATGATAATTATTATCTTTCTATATCCATCGTATACCTAGCCAGATTACTGAATCTGCTGCAGTTTTGGGTCACGCCCGTGACCTTGTGTTTAAGCTTTTATATTCTGGTAAAAATCCACGTTCAAAAATACCGTTTGTTTTTTAATAATTAAATTTAATCAAAGTCGTGCATGATAAAATATATTTGAGATCTTAGAATGGTGAAAATTCGTATAATCGCGATTATTGTCGCCGCGACGCGAGAACGATAGGATTACTGCAGCACGTAGGAAGTGCCGTCGAAAGTATAATATATATATATTATAAAGACATAAATAGGGTCCTCAAATACACAGGGCTTGAGCTCAAAAGGTTTCAAGAACTAAAAGAATGGGAGATTCGTTTTCAACTCACTGCATACACACAATTTTATCTATGATACTTACAATTCAAAACAATCACAAATTAAATGTAAATTAATGTATTGTATTATTGTATATATTTAATAAAAAAAGTTATATTTTCTTCTGTACATATAATATAATAAAATTCTTGAGTGGTATTCTATTATTAATCGTTTAACTTTCGAACGACTTGACCGACTGAAGTAAAAGTTATATCAATAGGTTTCTAGCTGAGTCTTGGAGTAGGTATAATATGTATATAGCGAATTTTCTAGGTCATAAATTATATTATAATTGATTATAATAAGGATTATCTATATATGGCTATATATTAAAATTATATAAGATATCTTAGGGATGACTCAGAGTGGGTTAAGCCCTCCAAAGCCCCCCTGCCTATTTACCTCCATGAATATATAGGTATACCGCATCAACGTTAAGATATTGGATTAGAATAATAACAATCAAAGACAAAATTATATTGTAATAAATGGTGTTGTGCTGGATTAATCAAGTGTGCCACTGCGGCTGATTTATCTTCGGTGCCTATCGTTATTTTGTTTTTCCGTTTCGGTCGGTCCGTCGTCGAGGGCACAAAAATAATATGTGTATATAATAATATAATCAGGCAATATTTGTTCAAAATGTTTATACATATTATATACGAGTGATATGCACGCCGTATATTATGTATACTTAGGTGTTCCGATGAAATTCATTCGTAAATTTTCTACTATGCGCTGCAGTCGGGCGGTATACACCGCGACGAACCTTGGTGTCAAGTGTGTGAGTAGTGTGTACGCCTGTTTGCCGTCGAGTGTATTTGTTTAAGGGAAACGAGAGTTCCTATTATATATTGTATTGCCCGATTACAATATATTTTAATAATAATATCGTTAATTGTTGTAAATCATCTCAAATAAGTATAAAGTCACCAGAGTCACAAATTCGAGTTCAGGCTTCTTCAGATATTCTTTTAATATCATATAATACACGACCGATTTCGTAACATTCACTTATAATTAAATTTGAGTCGATGATGACATCGATGAAAAGGTCCTTCTCGAAAATATATTATAATATTAACTGCGGTGCCTATAGGTATACTTATTATAATGTTTTTCGATAAGACGGTCGTCGGTCATCAACATTGGCTTCACGCGTAACATATTTTTTTGGGGAAAATTTCATAAAAAAATGTTGGGAGGGTGGTTTATTTTATTAGGGTGTAAACGTATTTATAAACTTAACTATATATAATCATTATTGATTATGTAATAGGTATGTTGATTTTAATCTAGTGTGATAAATTAGCATTAAGAGGACGCTATACCCTCAGTCTTACAAATGTACGACATGGCAAAAAACTGTTTTGCGCGGGATAGAACCACTCCCTCGGTATTTATAGTAGAATTATCAAAATTCCACAACGCATATGGGAACAACGTTATCTGTGTCGTAGCGTTTTTATTATTTGAATAACATAAATAAAATTAAAGTTATCAGTTTGAGAACATTAGGATTTTTTTATTTTTTTCGTTTAATTATTAAAAACAATTGGTAAATGCTATCAATTCGTTGTGGAATTTTGGTAATTCTACTGTAAATACCGAGGGAGTGGTTCTATCCCGCGCAAAACAGTTTTTTGCTATGCTGTAAGACGGAGACAACGTATAGTCAACTCTTAAACAATTATTGATATATTTTACTGATTTACTCTGAGAATCGGCATGTGTTTGTCAATGAACGGATGCGTCATATTGTTGTATATGTAATTATTGGGTAGCTGGAAAATAATATTATATTGTATATTATAAATTATTTTTTGTTTTTTTTTTTTTTAGCAGAAGATTAGTTAACCACAACAATTGCCTTCTCCATTTTTCCCTGTCATTCGCCATATACTTTAGGTCCCTGTAGGAGGTGACCCGCCTGCATCTTTGGCTATTGTATTTTGTTCTTGGTCTTCCTCTTGGTTGTGTTCCATCTATGATTCCTCCGGTTGTTATACTATGCAATTCATCTCCATCCTCCATATGTCTCAGTGAATGTCTTATAATTAACCATCTCCTTCTCTTTAGGGTGTTTATCAATGATCGTTTTTCTTTAATTGTCTTTAAGACGCGTCAAAATGTGTTCTTCTTTCAGTCCAACTTATGCGTATAATAATGATATTGTAATAAAAGATAAATCATTGTTTAAAAAATTATATTGTTTTTATTTGATTATGTGTGGTTATGTGAGTAGGTAGTTTCAATATTTGTCATATTTGTGAATAAAGAGTTCGTGACGTCATTGGTCATCAATAATTATAAATTATCATATATATAGACTTCAGGCGTTTAAAATAGTATTTCGAGTATATATCAAATAACACTCGACGGATAATGTCATACGTTTTTACATTATTTTGCCAGGAAAATCGGAGCACGTCTCCCGTGGTTACAGCCTACCGCATGGTACGTACAGGCGTCAATCTTTGCATATTATTATTTTGACGAACATTTCCGTCCGGGCACACATTGGATACGGTACACACTATACACATTAGAGACATTCCACACCCAGAGACCAAAATGAAATTAACTTTCAGACAGCTGCAAACGACAGCTTATTAAAAAAAAAACGAGTGTTTCGCATACCGTATAGTTTTGTTAAGTACAAATCGCAGAATAATTTATATATTATTATACAAGCTGTAGGTATTACCCTATTTTGGTCGAATAAAGGTAATCTATATATCTATGTATCCCATTTTGTTTCAGCTCAATACAAACACAATTACAATAATTTTATCATTTTCTACTACTTAATTCTGAATTTATATTTTGTGATGTAAACATTGTAAACACAAAAATCTGGAGGCAGATACCCCGAATGCTTAAAATCCAACGTAAATCCAATATCGCTATGTCCAGAATTAACAAAGCAAATCATAAGAGTAATCTTTTATCATTCTAATTATGTTTATAAGTATTTGATTATAAGATTTGTTTTTTTTTTTTATAATATATTGGTTTACATTGTTATATACTATATTTCTACAAATAATATTATAATAGTAATAAAATTAATGTAACCAATTACGGCAACCATTTTAATCAATAAAAAATATTCGATTTTTGTGAGCCAAGACTGTATTATATGTGATCCACCCTGTAAGGGTGACATATACAACATCAAGAGGTAAAAAAATTTGATATAAACACTCCGCGAGTCTGTAGGAATCTATTGATATAACTTTTATTTAAAACAGTCCAGGAGTTTTTAAGTCTATAGAGGACAAACAAACAAACATTCATTTTTATATTTTAGAAGATATATTATAATTTTATTGTAATAACACAATTTTCTTAAGTTGCTTCTATCCAACTCAATAGATGCTTCTAAACTTCTTTCTAATATACATTTTTCTTACACTACCCGAAAATCCTCTTCATCTAAGTACCCATTCATACCATAGTTTTTATAGACACAACCATCCATCCACTACGCCGGATGCTTATTATAGTGTCACCAATAACTCAAATACATTGTATGCTGTAATTTACCCAATTTTCTCTCTCCATTGTCAGTGCATCCATACTTGAATTTTATCGTAACCTTTAATATTATCTATTTTTTAATTACTTTTATAATATTGTTCTACTTGGCCATTCACAACCTCTGTACATTATATTTCCGTCCTGGCTTTTAATATTTTAAAATTAAATATGTAACACAATCTTTTATGAAAATAAGTAAATATAATATAGTGCCATTTTAAGTATCAGGCGCTTTGCATTCAGTCCGTTATCGTGCCTCGCGATAGCAATAGTGGCTATGAGGCGGGTGGACGTTAGCACAATATTCCCGTGGCGGTGAAATATCAAAAACTCAAAGTTTTGGCCATTTGCATATTCTGTATAAGTATAAAATATATTATAATATACGCGTGTATGCAAATTGAGTTACTCGAAAATGTCTAACTAAATTAAAGCATTAAAAACGTATGATACGACGATGCACTGATGTTTTCGTTTTCTGATCGGGTCCAAACTTGACTCGTATACAAAAGCAAATCTAATTTAGTGCATATTACAATATTATCAGTGTGTCGTTGCTTTGAATACAGAGTGACGTGCAGTCTCACCGCGGCGCTGTCAGTAATATTTTTTTTTGATAACGATCACTATTTAAGCAATGAAGAACCACGATTATCAAAGTTTCGGATACTTAGAAATTTGAGATAACGGAAAAATCAAATATTTTTTTTACCTACTTGAAATACATAAAATATATGGTTAGAAAATTTATAGGACTACCTAACTATACCTACGCACCTAAAAATGTTAAAAACAGAATTATTAATTTAAATTAGGAGGAATATACGTTCGTTCATGATTCATGTAGTCTTGTTTAAACAGGTCGTAAAGTTTTGGTGGAAGAGATTTTACGCAGATATTTCTAATATTATGGTATGCGAGGGCAAAAGTTTCATCACTTTGCAGCGTGTGGATATGTACGGTCGACAGACATTCTGTATATGCTCTATAAAAGCGAGTCTATGATATAGTTTGTTTCGTCAACGATAAGATTCAACGTGGACTGTGTCTCTAATAGTCAATAAGCCATCGTCTGACGTGAAAATAATTATAATTACTTAATTAAAATCTGCAGACGGCAGACAGCAGTTATCTCCGATGGGCGTTATTCGTTATCGGCGTGCACTTTCGATATTATAATATTTGTGTTTCATATAAATTCGTAGATGTTTCAGAATGCCAGTGCATGTGCGGTTAGAAAAAAAAAAGCGCTGACATTACATTTAGATTATGATAGGAAAAATCATATCGGTTTTGTTGATCATAGCCATTCGAGTGGCATTTTCGCAATGACGCGGCCCATCTTAATATAGTGTTTCCTACATAATAATCATATTATTACTGATAATACCTCTCTGATTTTATTTTATGATAAAAAAAACCGTTTGAAAAAAATTACACTCGCTGGTATAATGATTGATGTATATATTAATTTATTTAAATTTCTGGGAAAACGTTTAAACGATAATATTATACATTTCATAATAGTTATTAATAAATGTTTTAGACATATATTTTTCAAAAATTCGTTACTTTGACCTAACGAAAAACTTCACATTTGGAACAAGTACTCGATTGTCTGCACATACGTTGAATATTGCAGTCAGTTATTGCCCATTGGACGAGTACCCGAATTGCTTAAAAAATCTCCAGTCTATGCACCCTTTCCCGCACCATTCTCCTACCACAATCACGAATATTATGATACTTATTTAATGACTGTATTTTTTTGTTATTTAGAGTTTTTAAACGTTTGACGATAAAAGTATTAATAGTATATTATGATATTATGTACTATGCAGTCTTTATTGTAAAATGTTTATTGTATTTTATAGATAAAAAATAGACAATATATTAATTATACTACTAATGACTATGATAATGATATTATAGTCGACATTCTTAAGGTAAACAAATTTAATTATTAACGATTAACGAACAACAACACAGCAATAGAGAAAAAAGTGGGCAAGTAGGTAACAGCTTCGCTGTACAGTTAGAAGTGTATATCATCATTGAGTAAGTCGCTGTATTGGATGTATTAAATTTGAATTCAATGATAAATCACGACGGTTTCGTAGCGGAAACAGTCTGGTGGCCTATTATACTAATTTAATTTTGTCATATACATTTTATATTGCCATTATAGTAATTCGTTTTACTATTACTAATATAAATAAACAATAATAGCTTAAAATTAATTTTAATATTTAAAAAAATATATATTGGACACATATAATTTAATAATATAGGTATATGTAAAAGTTTCAAGTCCTACAAATAATAACTTCGTATTAAATTTTTAAATTTCTTTAGCCAAAAATAAACACTTTATCGTACTTAAATCTAAAAAATTCTAAAAAAAGTCAAACGTTTGAAATATTTATAAAAAATCACAAAAGGTATTTTTTTTATTCGATACAAAAATAAGATCCATATAAAAAGTTAATAAAAGAAATAAAACTTACTTCCGTGGTACCTACATATAATAATTGATAATCAAATCGTGATGACTATGATTATTATACTACGAATATTGTCAAATATTGACATACTGTATTCGTTTGATTCGTTTTGATCCTAAAATATTGTATTTACATAGTCGATAATTTATTAAAATAATATGTCGTACGTAGTTCCACCCGGCCGTAATGATAATAACCGAGTGGCGTAAGAATCGAGCTGGATTTTTCGAAATAAATTCCAATCCGACGTTTTAAGTCGACGAGAAATAAACAAAAATTCGAGCCAACGTCTCAAATAATGGGCGTTATCTAAAATACGTATTGACTTGTGGATCAGTATTGCCTATTGGTAAGTGTTAAAAAATAGATGATTATAATATTATATTTCAAGAAATGATATCATCACGCTTCAGCGTATTTGGTTCGTGTTTATACTAATATTATTATTATTATTATTATTATAATAATTGTTACTACCGTATAAATGTTGTAACTATAATAATATCATACTATCTCGGAGAACTGTTTTACGTATACACTCGAAACGGATTTGAACGATTGCAACCGGCAGCGATAGGTTTTATTGTTTACCGCGTACTTAAAACACGACTAAGAATGAAATATAATGATAATGAGTATATTATTATAATATAATACGTGGAATCCACGTTTTCCAATAACGATTAAAACATGACATCCGACATGGTGTCGTGGCAATCAAAAAATGTAGAAACCATTCATAATATTCGCTATTACTTATTACCAAAACTGTCGATAAATGGTGCATAAAATATTACTTAAGATAGGTAGGCTGCAGGTACTTACCTACAACAGTGATAACATTGTTCAGATAGTTTACGGCCGCGTACATTAAACCTATTTAGAATAGACTTTACGAGCACGGTGTGATCTCACTGCCGCGGCACGATAGTACAGATTTAGGCACATTAGTCTTTACTGAGCAAGTCGAAATAGGTAGTTTTATATTTTAGTTTTGGACTATAATTGGGCTAAAACGGTTTGCAGTGTATTCCTCCTTTTTGTGATGACTAGCAGTGGTGGATGTAAAGGGGGTGAGCCCCCCCCCCCCCATGGTCCATTTAACTGTGTTAGCGTGATAATATATTTTTTTGACGAAAAGCAGACTAAGACTTTTAAAAAAAAACATTTTAAAAAAAAATCCGTGTATTTTATAAACGAATTTATAGGTTTATTTTTTAGGTGTCTGAATCATATTCGTAATAAATGACTACTTTATACTTTTATTTGTTTGTAAGTCAACTGAAAGCGTGTAAAATCTTATATCATATAGCCAATTAGACCTGCAACATGTCAAGACATCATTAATAATATTAAGTTCCTTTATACTAATCACTAATAAGAGTGTTTTTTTTTTTATAAACACTTACCTACGTATTAAATATTGTTTTGAAAATGTTGCCCCTCCCGTCTCACAAAACAAAATCCTAGATCCGCCACTAATGACTCGACGACTGACGTACCTAACCGAAAATATTTCAACATTCAGTCAGCAGTGTAAAATTACTACTATGTATACAACCGTATACCCACTGCACGCCTCTACTGGGCGATTACTGATGAGTGATGAGTAATAATTGGCGTACGGTTTGTATATAAGTACACGAGATTATAGTGTACAACATAAAATTAACCGTGTGCCCAAGTATAATAGTATTCGAAAACAAAAATTAAATATACAATAATATTTTTTTTTTATTATCGATATAACTTTATTGATGATAAATTAAAATACCACCCCCCCCCCCCCCCCCCACCAATACGCGGTGGTACTTACTAAAATACGACAAGAGATATAATATAATGAACCACTATATAGAGCGTCAATCGAAATATTTATGTTGTAACAAGCTTCGATCTCGAATCATCGAAATATTATGTTTGTTACGCAAACTTAACTCAACGAATCCATAAAATGATATAAAAATATGCAGGTGGATTTCATGATCGGAGACATGCTTTTATCGTGACCTTAAACTTTAAAGCATATCAACCAAAAATATTAAGAAGACTTAAATAGCATCAAATACATTTTAGATGAAACTGCAGATACACGAGGATGCACGAGGCTTTGCCCCTCACACTCCTCATTTACCATATACCATACTCCACTACATTTGATATCTCTAGTATGGTTAATAAAATCAAGCTAACTATAGGCATAACATTTTATGCAAAGCTAATTATTTATATTTATGTTAATACCTAAGTAATAGTAGTCATTCTAGAGTAACTCTTGTTTTCAGAATATTATATTTTACTTAATAATAATAATAATAATAGTAATTTATTGCCAGTTAAATTATTATACAGGTGAAAAATATACAAAAAGAGAAAATGAAACTAGCATTGCCCTTCACTGAGGTGGAACCTCTTATCGAAGGGCAAGAGTACTTATAAGTTATAACTAAAGTTAGTGAGAGACAAAATAATAAAACATATAATGATTATTAATCAAATTCTACAGTAACTTACTAATACTAAAGATAAATAAAGTAAACAAGAAAAACAAATTCTAAAAAAAGAAGAGGATAATTTTTAAATACGGTTTCAAAACAATATAATAGCTTTAAGGATAAAAAATATAAAATTATAGTTTAACAAAATTATATAATAAAAATTATTATAAAACCAGTTTTTTAGCTTAAGTTTAAAATGAACATACCTAGTTAGTGCAATTTAATATATTATTAGGGATCATACATATAGAGACCTCAAGCCAACTTACAAATACGTAGTGTACGAATAATGTGAAGCAATAATTGTTACTCTGATATATTTTTGTCACATTATCTCCGTGAACACTTAATTTTTAAAACGTACCCAGGTATTAAAGGTATAATGTTTATAAAAATTATTCAACCGCGTATTATGATATATTATATTGCTCAAAAGCTTAGTACAGTTTTATGAGTGTATTTTTTCCCGTTTTGAGTACCTACTTTTGACAATGCATTATTTTTCCGATTTGTTTGATAATAATATAAGTCTTAACGTTTTTATAAATATCGCACTGACATCTTCAGGGACGCCTCTGCCGCCAAGCTGTGCCGCGGCAGGGCAGTTCATCGGTTATTCTAAATTTCTTTTTCCCACCTCTTGTTACTCAGTAGTCCAGATAAATTATAATCTTACATATTTTAACGTATTATTATAATTATCATGTTCTCACTCATTTTAGTTTGTTATTTATACTATACACAATATAAATGTCCAAACATTCCCATATTTAAGTTATAGCTATATATAATAATGTGACTTTGAACAAAAAACACATTGGTAAATTTCGTATTTTCTTCCATAAATATTAGGTTATGCTTGTCACAAAATTCGAAAGTAGATTATAAATTAGTGATTATTAATAATATTTCGACTTCAGCACATACGTCACCGTTTGGTCGCGAGGTTAAGTCCCCAGCAAAGTCGTAAAAATAAATTTTAATTTCTAGACCATAATAGGTAATCGATGACATTTTGAGTTTTCTTTTGAAGCACGCATAATATATTGTGATCTGTGTTAACTTAACGCACTGTGTCATACAGACAAATTTAAATTATTTAATGATCGATGTAAAATATCATTAAAATAAATTGCAGTTCACCACATCAATAATTTCGTCGTTTCGTTGCAATTATTATATTGTTTCGTTATCAGCGGTGAAATTTAAAATTTTTGTAAAATTACTTGTACGTAGGTAATTATAGTATTTTTGTTGTTTTGCTTACCATACTCAATTTATTGTGATCGCCATATAATGTAGGTAGTAGATTTCGATAATTATAAATTTTAATAAAAGATCGTTATGACAAATTCAGCCAATTATCAGCTATTACAGAATAAAAGTGATATAATAAGTGTTCACAAAATCGTTCACTCATGTTATAGTCGTACATGATTGTTTTAATCATATCATGTTATGGACCACGAATACGTAAAAATTATATATATTATTATAATAATACAATTGTTGGATTTCCTCTGTATATGGTTTAAATTATTGAATTCCGATTAATTACATCAACAATAGTCCCACAACCCGGATTGTTTAGGTTTAATCGAGAGTATAAAATATGTTTGGTCTCTATATTATAATCATCGAGCCGTCGGTCGGCTTCAGTATACTAGAATAATGTCAATAAAAGTTTTTCTCATAATATTAGCAGACTAGTATTTAACTAAATCTCTGAAATTTTTTTTGCTAAACCGAGTATATAACTCCATCTCTCGGTGCGTCATTTTTCAAAAACGGTAACAGTCACGTTTTAATTACGTATATAATATAATATAATAAACCTTCGACGAGGTGATCGAAGTCGATATACAGGAATCAATGAAGCCCCGAGGGAGTGTTTTGTTGTTGTTTGTAATAATATTGACAAAAAAAAAAGTGATAATTTTTGTTTTTTTTAAACATAAAATATATTTATGGTCATACGGGATGTAAAATTTAAAAAAAAAACCAAGTCTAGGTATTCAGTATTCAATCAAACACAACACAAATTATCATTGATCGACGATCGTTTTGAAAAATCTTACACCGATGAAATACGAAAACGTGTTTTGAATATACATCTCATCAAAAGTGGTTAGTACCTTTACTTGTAAGTTAAAATAATTATTTTAAACTTTTTTTTTCGAACCATTTTTATTGCTATTTTTGTCTGTCATTTATTTCTTACCAAAGTTCAGACAAATAGATTTACTTACTTAAAAATCGTTACTGTTGCGCTCTATAACCACTCACAATATTTACTACCACAGTATTATAATATATATATAGTAGAAAATCGAATGAGCTCCTAAGTTATTCCTAAAAAGCAAACCGGTTTCCGACCAATCATTAAAACTATACAGCGACCATAGGCGCAACTAGACCAATATTTTTAGGGATGCAAACATTTTAAAGAATTCCCTGACCCCCTTACCCTCAGGGACCCACTATTAATGGATAACCTAAACAAAATAAAACCTTTAAGAACCTAATTTTTGACTTTTGGCAACTCGCCAATCAATAGGTGATAAATGTTTTTAGAATTAAAATTTATTGGAGGTAATGTAACAAAATATTAATTTGTCTTTATTTTTATTGTAGGTATTTTAAATCATAAATCATAAAGAAAAATTAGAGTATAAATGTGATAGATAGATGGATCATTTTTACTTAGGTACACAATAATTTAAGAATATATAATCACCAACGGTGTACCAACTATATATTTTATAATTATAACGTATTACAGGTGAGGCGTACCTACCTGCTATAACGTTCCAGAGTTTACGTATTATATTAATAATATTATCACACATATCATTCGACACCGACGATTCATATAATATAGTCGAGGGCAGTGGCGTGACGAAGGACTTTATTTGAGGCGCGTGTCTCAGCTTTAAGGGTGATGGGTATCCTGGACTCTGGAGAGTATAGGAGCATTTCAAATATAGTAAATAATTTATTAAGTACACACTAAGACAGTAAGACTGAGCCAATGATTCGCAGTTACCATTTACGTAGATAAGTAATTATTTATATATAAGTATTTATAATTACTAATATAATTAATTATTGTGCCTCATAAGTTAGTGAAGTTCGCCACGCCACTGCGTCGGTGACGTCTTTATCTATCTAAAGTTTAACGGCGTCACATGCGTCTAGTAACAAGTCATTGTTCAGTTGGTGTTACATCATAATCACGTTTAAGTTCGTATTTTTCTTTGCCCAAGAATTGTTAAAACAATTTTTTGGTCATTTTTAAGGACATCTGCACTGCCATTAAAATGCATTTTTGCTATTTTTAGATCATTTTTGAATACATTTTAGGGCATTTAAACCCTAGCTTAAAGTAGGAGTTGCCTACTAAAACAATGAATGATGAAAGACGATAATTGGGTAATTACAGATCATGTTTCTTTTGTTTTTTTATATAAATTCATTTTTTCAACATTTGTCAAATGGTTATTAGAAGTTAAATGGCCATTTAGTTTTGTACCAAACTGAAAAAAATTAAATTAAATATTAAAAGTAGACCAACCTAATATTAATAATAATAATTGCATTGGTAAATTATTTATAATATTACTTTTTGCCAATTATCAAATCCGGAATGAGTCCATACATCCTGGGTGCAATTTCCTGTACTAAAAATACGACATACATAACAAATTGCAGCATTTCGATCAATGCTATATTCTAACCACTCGAATTCATTATACCATTGGCTACGAAATGATCTGGATTGTTTTCCAAATTGCTTTTTTTTGTATGACTAAAAAGCACATAAATATATGTTTAGAATTTAGAGTGTTTCGATTTAGGAGTTAGGTTAAAATGTAATCGATACTTACTGCTAGAACTGGACGACGAGGACCAGTACTTAGATTTTAGATAGTTCCCAAATCATTAACGCCTATGACATTTTTTAACGTACCCAACAAACAAGGCACACCTGGGTCATCCAAGTCTAAATTCACGTTTGTATTTTTTTTTAAATAAACGGAACATTTTAAAGTAATAATAAATATTGAAAAGTAAACGTGTTCACGAAATAACGCAATAGACCGACACTTGAATGAGTACTTGACGTCTTGACAATTGACGGTCAACAAAATTTGATATTAATCATTAATGTATAAAGATTAAAGATTATGTATTAAAGATTTACCCAATGAAACGTTATTATAAAACCCATGAGGGTTTACCAGTAATATAGCAGTACATTGCAGTGTACGTAATATAATATAATATAATATAATATATACTATATAGAGCTTTTGATATGATGATACGATCTATTGGCTAAAAATAGCTCGTAAGCAATATATTTCTCTGTAATATATACTTTATCGTCAATCGTCAAACAATTATAGGAATATCGGAATATGGAATGAATTTTAACGAATTATATTATACGACCAAATAGTTATACATTTTTTCAGGAAATTTTCCATCATTTAAAAACATAAAATTCATAATATTTCACTAAAATAAAAATAGTTAGATATTAAAAAACAGGGGGTGCTAAAGACCTTTTTTGCAGCCCTTAGTTGCGCCACTGACAGCAACAACTTTCGGCGACGAAGACGTTATTGTTGTTGGGAGGCCTATTGTCAGACACATTTTTCAGATCGCTTCGGATCTGTACGAAAACACGGTAGTGTTTATTATAACCGGTTATAATGAATACGTAATTTTTTAATCGACGAGTTTTATTAAAACTATTAAATGTTAGATACATTTCGAAGAAAAGACCTGCAGCTTACACTAAATTGCGAACAGGGTCAAAACCATACGTATTATAATAATATATTATAGTGAGATATATGCTGCACGTATACATAACTGCTACCACACTGCACACTTTCATCGAAATTTAATTTTACTTTCCGTTAAAGCCTAGAACGACATCGAGAACGAATATATTATTATTGTGCAAGGAACTAGTATAATATACAAAAATGTTATGTGGCAAGGAAAAATAAAGCGAATCTCGTCATTAGGTATTCTCTGCGGTCCGACATGTAAAAAGTCGTACACTAATAACTACGAATACAATCTAAAATCTAAATGTATAATAATATGATAAGTAGTCGCAGGTCGAGGATAAAACCATAAATTAGAGGTTAGTTTAAATATCGTTAGGGATAATTTGACGACGACAACTGACCAGGTAATAAATCGTAATTAATAATAATATGTTAAGTACCTAGGTAGGTATTAAATAATATATAAGTATTTCACACACCAGTGGCTATTGAAATTATGGGAGGCAAAAACATAAAAGGGGCCTCACAAAACTTATCCACGGGTCGTGAACTTGTGACATAAATATCTTTTACAAAACCTTTTCACTCTAATTTAGGTGCTTCCCCCCCCCCCCCCCGAACAAAATATAGGTGTGGAGGCGTCAACATTTGCCCACTATAAACACGATCGCTGAATCCTTAACTTCCAGCGACGTGTTTTATAGACAACTTTATCAATACTATACATCTATATAATATGTTCGTATTTATATTTCAAATTAAACAGAATTTAAATAATATTATGATAAAATATAATTTAAAAATTATAATATCTAGATGGTTTACCTGGTAATCCAGGTATTAGATTTCGATATTAATTTTTTTTTTATTCGCAACTCTAAACATATTTGTCTATATAGCGGGTGGAATCCGTTTCGCCAAAAATAAACCCTCCATGTTTCGCCAGGGTACCCGTTTCACCCAAATTTTGATTCTATATGATTCCCGTTTCGCCCAGAATAGTATTTAGACCAATTTAAATTTAAGTTGGCAATGATTATAAATTATATTTTTTTTAAATTTGAGTATCATTTAGCGTTATCCAGAAAACACCATAAGGAGGCGTGCTCTTTGTTATCCAAAAATTTTTGTTTTTCACAGAAGAAATAAATTTAACAAAATAGTCAATAATATTTATAAAAACGTATTATTAAAAAATCAAATTTACCCCATAATAAAAATCTACACATATAATAAAATCGATTTTAATCGTTCAAAATATATTTATTAATACTTACTCTTTATTTTTAAAATTATTACACATACTTTAGTGTACTTGTGTAGTTGTCTGTAGATCGCGTAATTAGCACCGTTTCTTCTTGGCGTTCGTTAAAATATAATACGTGACTGAACTATTGCCAACTTAATTTTAAATTGGTCTAAACTGCTTTAGGTGAAACGGGAATCATATAGAAACAAAATTTGGGCGAAATGGGTACCCGGGCGAAAAGGGGACGGTCATTTTTGGCCCTATATAGCGAGCTGGATTAGGGGTAAATTCACGGACATTTATTTTGTCATGGGTGACACTGTTTAGAATCAGCTAGTATAAAATAAAATAAAATTAAGTTAAACAAATACACCTCATGTAAAGGGAAGACTGGAAACTGTACCAGTTTCAGTATCCCCCTTACGGCGAAAGACAAAATAACCGAATGTTGTACATATAATATATGAGAATGAAAGAAAAAAATCGGAAATTTCCAGTATTTTATCAGAAGCACTCAATCCAGTCAATCCGAACAATACACAACAGCGGCTGATTATCTTCCTAAACATCTCAAAATCAGATAAATTATTGTAATACTTTTTATATTAAAAATAATTTGTAATTAAAAAGCTATAATGGCTGATGATAAATAAACAAATACAAACCTATGCTTGTCAATATGACAATAATTGATAAGTATTTAAGAATATAAACGGTATTGAATTATTCTCAATGTGACTTTAATCACCGTTTTTAGACACATTTCGACTTGTTGTCATTCCAATACAGTTTATGTATACAATATTACTATAATATTATGTACACATAGTTTGCGCGTGGTGAATGGTGATCAATGTTATCCCGGTGCAAAATAAAACCGTAGTTAGCTACATAAAATAAACAATAATACCATTGAAAGTACAGAAAACAGATAAACAATGGTATTAATGTTGTACTATTATAGCCGAGTGATACTATTCGGTGATTGGGAATTGCGGGTTGTCTAGAGATAATATCGTTTTATCAATAATTAACTCGTTATTTTTATCGGAGTTAGATTTTTCTACTTTTATTGTCTATAATGAGGACATATTTTGAACCATCGTCACCAACAAGGCAACAACAATTTACTTTCAGCTCCATTCAGTTTCATCGTCGGTTAATTTTTCTGGGCGGGGTGAAAAAACCTAATATGCTACGGTAAGGGTACAAAATACATAGTATATAGCTCAGTACTCGCAGTCGTACTTCGTACTTCGTTGCTCGTGATCAATGTTGAACTACCTATACGATTAACCAATGATTAAAGTTTATAAAAATTACGGATCGCGTAAATAAAGTATAAACCCTACTGAAAAAAGTCCAAATTCAAACAATTATTTACAAGTTTGACTGATTAATTATCGAAAATATAGTAATATAAAAAAAAAATACAATTTAATTAGTGATTAAATAAATTAGATTCTTAGACAAGGGTTTATTGTTAAATTCACAATATTATAAATCTTCAAAGTACAAATACTATATAATAATAATATATCACAATACTATATATACATCTTTCAATTAATGTACAATCATTATCAATTATTTAGGTTATAACAAATCACACAATTATTATTTATTATAATATTATATTTTATTCTTTGATAAAAAAAAAAAAATATATCATATTATTGTTGATATCAAGAAAAGTATTATTTATTAATAAGTTATGTGTTGTTCCCAATTGCTTCTACAAATGTTTCTAATGATCTTTTTATATTTTTTAATCCAATAACCCATACGCGATTGTATTGTTTTATTATTAATTAGTTTAACTGGATATATTTTTTTTTGAAAAAGTTGGGCAGTTCTTCAATTATTATATTGATTTATTTTCGTCTTGTCTACTGCAGCAACTGCTAAACTCATCTTCTTATGAGGTTCAATATAACTAGAAAGACCTATTTAAGAGAAATTGCTAACAGTTTTATATCTATGAATGGTTTAGCCGTTGGCCCTAATGAGTTGAAAATCAATGGTTCCATCCTTTCGTTTGGTTTGATTACCAGCAGTTGTTGGTAATGATTCAACATTTACAAAAACCTTGTTTAACTAATGTAATAATTATTTTAATTTTTGTTTTTGCGTAGAATTTTTAATCCTTGGCTTTTTTTCCTGTTACCAAAAAATATATGGTTTCTGATAGCAACTAATTAACTTGTTTTTAGTTTATAATAATATTTATCATTTTGATATAAAAATTAATTTTCACATGTCAGCTTTAGATCGCATGTTTTCTTTAAAGCTATATATATTATAGACACAGTTTTATAATAAGATTTTGAGTATCTCGATCGAATAAACCAAGAAAACTAGAAATCATTTGTTAGTATTTCCTATTTATTAAAAACAGTAGGTATACCTACTGGGAATTTCCTACATTTGAGCCCAAGTACAAAATACATCCTGCCATTTACCATCAGAAACCTCCATCAAATAGTTGAGATCATACTAGTGTATATTTATAGCCACGTAAGGTTTATTGTTTAGGTATATTACTATATTAGCTAGTTAAAATAACGGTTACTTTCACGCTATACCTATACTTCTATAATATAAGTATTAAATTTCAATATTTATTATAATATTATAATGTGTACAAAGTAGGAGTAAACTACATAATATATATACACTACAGTATTATACTGTTATCAGTTTTATATAAACATTATATTACATATTTGGTGTTGGTGTAATAAAATAATGATACACTTGTTATGGATACACCTTACACCTGCAATCTGTATTAATGATTTACTAGGTCATAAATTATATGTGTTAAGCTACGGAATATATCGATAATCGATTATATTATACTAAAAAAAAACCGGGGATGTCGGTCTGTTGTGTAGTATGGTTTAAGTGTACTTTGTACCTCGTAATTGAGTAGGTTGGGTGTGTTAAATTTGAATTCAATGATAAATCATCGTACATGAAAAAAAAACGATTTTGAACGGAGACGGCTTTTCGGCTTCTATTTCTAAGGATATTTTATTGTTTTTTTTTGAAATTTCTATTATCCATTAATTCAGTTGTACGGTATGTTAAGCAAATTTTTATAAAAAAATTCGCAAAAATTTTCCATACTAATTATTAAAATATTAAATCATATTATTGTTATTAACTTATTATAAATCAATCAAAGTCAGTAGGTAGGTACCACGTAAAGGTGCGAAAGATCGTTGCAAATATGATCGTGGTATAATTTTACTAGTAAAAATATTTTGAAAATTAGTTGTGATAATAGTATAGATAATAATAATATACGTATAACTACGTATTACGTAACGATGAAAAATTTCTAGTCCATGCGTTTAATATTTTTTTACGACAATTTACAACGTAATGACCAATACAATCGTTATTATTCGTTTAAATATACAATTTTGTCAAAATTATAAATTCAAATGCGTATAAAAAAATTGTTACAGTATTTTTGATAGTTGCTACAAGAATAACTTATAACTTATATACAGCGTTCTGTTAAATTTTCAAGTTGTATGACTTACAAGGATAAAATTTATCATAATTATATAAATCAAAAAAATCTAGTAGAATTCTAAAATTTAAATTGTCATTAATTTACACAAAAAAAAAAATAAATATTTAGAAAATGTTTATTAATTTTTATGTATGTTTTAAATTTTATCATATCTAGAAAATGCAAGTATAAATAATATATTCACTGAAAAATTAAAATCTGTATGTTATATAGTTATTAATTTTCGAGACTATCCTAAAACTTTTATCAAAAACTTATTTTACTTAAATATTTCTGTTTTTGCGTTATATTTTTACAAAGTACTTATTAACCATGAACTAAATCCAACAACCAGAAACCACCATCAAAGTTGAAGATAGAAGAATTTTTACTCTTGAAAAATGCGACGACTGACATCCACACAAAAAGCTTGTAATATTGTAAAAATGTAAAGTCCCAATTATTTATTTTTAACAGTTTACAGTTAAACATTTACCTATTATAATTTATAACTCCTATTTTAATAAAAACACAATTTTCCATTTTACACAGTTATTATTCATTACTTACGTTTCAATTCAAAATGTAGATAACTGCGGTCACCAATAATTATTTAAACATTAAAAAATGATGTTAAACATAAGCACGTAAAAAAAAATTATATCTATACATAATATACGTAATACATACACCTATATCATATTATAGGTATTTTTTTATAGTTGCATTATCTGTACAAACTGTATTTCATACTTTTTAATATCAATGCTTGTAATTACTATAGGTACTATTATAGTAACATTGTAATATAATAGACTGAACATTGAACACGGAAAAGTTTCTTTAAATTAAAATGCTTATTATATTGTAATTATTTACGATTTTACTCACACTAATGCAATGGTGTAGCTTTAGAGCGATAAAATAAAATATTTTTTTAGAGAAAACAATAAACTTGCGCTGTTATTTTAAATGTAATATTATGTCTGTCTTCTCTTACAATCATTTCCGCATTTCAAGCATTTTCGCTTTTAGTTATTTATTTTCGTATGATAATAATTATGTTACCTACATAAAAAATGGTTTACGTAATAATATAATAGGTAAAGTTCTTTAGGAAAATATTAAGGCATGCGGAGGTTTTCTAGAAATCTTGTTAACGACTAAAACCCTAAATAAAAGTGAGAAAAAAAATTTATTTTTTAAGCACTGCAGTCTATAAACAATTTATAATAATGAATAAAAAAAGAAAGACATATTTCTTATGCAAAAGAATAACGAAAAATTGCTTATAATAGAAATTTAATTTTATCGAATATTTACATACTATTATACATTTCAATTGGCCTGGACATACTTATTTTACTTCCATGTTTATTATTTATATTTTATATAACTTACTATTATTATTATTTCACAGCCGTTCTACGGTTTTCTAAAGCTGCATACGTACATTAAACAAATTTGATAAATGAGCCATACATAATATAGAGAGTTGTTGATACTTTTACTACAACAAAACATGGTTTGATTATATGGACGTGTTTATATTATTTAAGTCGTTAGTACACAGTCAATACAAAAACTTCTGTGGATATTTATATACGTATATTGTTATGTTGAGTGTTAATAATTAATTCACTGTGATGAGTACGTTATATTGTCCTAAAGCCTATTTGCAAATCCGTTGACTGCCGGTGGTAGCCCATAGGCGACGTTGTGATGCATAATATGACTTTATCACAACAATATTACATGATCTATACAACTTTACCGGCGAAATGTGTACTTACGTACTTTTAGATCCACTCAATAATTAATAATAATTACCATTGTCTAATAATGTACTTATATTATAGGAAACAGCTTATACGAATAGCTTTGGGCCTTGGTAAGCGTATTTGCGTTATGTTAAATAGTAGGTACTTGCTTCGATTAGAAATTATTATTATCTCTAAAAATAATTAAAATAGTGTTCATAATATTCACAATAAGTAATAACCTTCGTATTTTTTTTTCTGCAAGATAACAATTTTATTGCGCGTCGTTTTAAACGGGCAAAAAAATTTAAAAATGCTCTGTCCCGTTGGCTTTGAAACCCACGTCCCCGCCCACCCAACTTTCCCACGAACGACCAGGAGGGCCTATATTATTATGATCACACACAGCTGCGGATCTATGCGTTCAATAATATTCTCCTGAATCGCATTCTGTGCACAATATATTCGGTTTATACCAAACATGTGATTCGCGTTTCAATGCCGACAAAAAACGAGAAATCACGTGTTTGTCCCTTCGGCGAGCTTTTCGTCCGTCCGCCCATTGCGTGACATAATAATATACGCGTATACCTACTATATTTCGTCAAGGTCATATTTTATACTATGGTTGCCAAAACTATACGATGTTATGTATATATATAGTGTAACATTGTCACATGTATGTACCCAACGTTTAGATGTGTAATAATGAGTATGCACGTGTAAAAACACAAGATCCGAACAATGGCCTGCGTCAAAAGTTTCACGTTTTCATACAATATTATACCTTGCAACTTTAATAATACTGTACATAAAAACTATTTATTTCAAACGATAATCCGTTTGATTTTGAGACGGCGGTTTAGATTAGAAAAATATTCTAGCTCTAATATTTCCGAATCTAAAACAATTTTCCATATGGCATGGCCGCACAGGTTCTAAAAATACGCTAATTTTAAACCGCAATCCGAAACCGTATTATCTATATGAGTTATACTATATTCACACTTTCATAGTTTTATATATTATCACGATACATGATAATATTGAATAGTTTCGCTATTATTGTAGGAGATATTTATATTTTCGAAATACTGTACTACTTACCAATTACCATACAATTGAATATATATTACAAGGATTTTTCTTTTGTTTTTCCATTTATATACAATTTTTAAACATGTATAAATATAGGTATATTATTATCATCTTTTTTAAATATTTAATTTTTATTTAAATCATTAGTATAATATTAAGCTTAATTAAGTATGTAGGTGTAAACAATTCATGCACACACTTCTACACAAGACATCGATAGTATTATCAAATTCACATTGGAAAATACGTCAATGTTATTCTATAATATTATACTGATATAGTGGTATAAATATCATATTATAACGCATTAAAACAAAAATAATTGTTTTAATAAATTATTGGTAAAACGTTAACCATAATAATATAATCATAATACAATCATTATAATACATATTATTAACGAGGTGAATAATAACATTTTCAATCAAGAACATTACATGGAGCCCAGGATAAGAACTTATTTTCTATTTTCAATTACGATTATTGACATTACTTCTAAAATTAATATTTCACTGTATTTTCCTGAATTATAATGATTTATGGTTACCTATAAATATTATGTTTTAAATATTATGTTTAACTATTTTTAAAAGCTACACATTGTGTATACGGTATGCGTATACCACTTAGTATTTCTCATTATAAAAATAGATTTAATCTTATTGCTTTAACTAGGGTTACCATACGTCACATCGCATATAATGCTTACCCAACACATAAAACATGTCTTGTATCCAGGATTACAATTTACAAGGATATCGTTGTATTTAATATTATATTACATCTACAGAATTATTTTATTTTTATTAATATTTGTTCATGTGTAAGTACTTAGGTACTACTAACAGTACAACAATTATTGCATAAAATACACTGCTTAAATGTTGTATTATTAAATAATTTTACAAACAATAGTGGTATTTTAAGTGGATTGAAAGGGAGGTGATTTTTGTTTTGTTTATCAGTTTATCACACACACTACACACAAGTACACAACATGCCTGACATGGTAAATTAGAATTGTTGACATTTATCTCGAGATGAGTACAAAATAAGATGTAATAATCAATGCTAGTTGCTACTACAGGGTGATACGACGCGTTTAAATAAAAATTTAATTTCAAAATAATCAACTAAGTGGTTGGGACGTAAACCGTATCAATGCACCAGTCTAGGAATATTATTTTGTATATGAAACAGAATATTACTATAAAGGTACCTCTTATATATTGTTATATATTATAAGGCGGAAAATTTAGACTTCAAGGTTTTCATAATTTATAATTAAAAGTACTTCAATTTTACGAATTTGTTAAGCCATTTCGAATTCGTTAACCTCAGCTCTGGTATACCGGGATCGGTTGGGTGACAATATTTTCCGGACGCAGGCTCGCGTGAATTCCAAAGAAGTTCTATTGGTGGGGGCTCGCAGGAAGCTCTGCCAACACGATCACGGATATTATATAATCGGCATACTCGACCATGATGGTCCACATTGTAGCCTGTAGGTATACTCCAGGTACAATCGAGCGGGTAACCGTGATATTTTTCGTTGATCGTTGGTTAAACCTTGGTGAACGTTATCTCTGTCTGTCGTCCTATCTCGATAAATCTGTTTTCGTGTGGTCGTTGTCGTCATCTGATTCTCAAACCGTGTTTTGGCGTCTGTCTGTGTGCGTATTGGTATTTTATAGTTATGTGCAGTGCGATGAAATTCCGAAAAAAACGAGCATTGTACAGTTGTACAGACGTTCTACACGTCTAGTACAGTTGTACTGCTGTTGTACGTGTAATCTGCACCGAGCTTCATTACTTCCGGTCCGACGAATCGAGTCGTTAGTTCCCCGAGGATTACGTCGTACTTATTTATAGTATTTTTAGGTCCCTTGTAAGAGTATAGAGTGTATAAGGCTTGAACCAAACAATAATATAAAAAAATTTTAATTTTTGATTTAAATTAAATGTCGTATTACTTACCTGTTTTCTGAAGTCAATATGTCAATAATGTCATGTGCTCTAAATTTTAAACAAAATTGTAGGTGTACTTTTCATCTATGTACGTTATATCTGGTACCTACCTAAATGTTAACAACATTTAATAAAATGTTTGTTTTGTCAATTTGTGTCAGTATATTGTTTAAAAAAAGTGGAAGATCAGACGCGATTATAGGGGCTTAGCGCCATTGAGTTTAGACTGTTGCCGCTTCTACGAACATTATTCAGATTATCAGATTTTATTGTATTTACATTTAATAGGCTTGTAAAATCCAAGTAAATCTTGGTAGTTGCGTTTATATATTATAATTTCTAATAATCGTGTAAAGCATGACGATTTTAACTAAAACAGTAAAACATGTATATAATATTATATGAGTATTGACTGTTGTCATTTCGTATGATTCATAGTTTAGACACTAATAAACATTGATATTAAGCATATGGATACAGTATTCTTATTTCTTATCTTCGCTATAATATTATAGACAAACGCTTTTTGGACAATATAACGGTGATCGGAGAGAGAAACGATGATTCTTGCTCACACTGAAAAGCTGGGGGGCGATAAAGAAACGAACATTTAAACAAGACTGAAAAGAGAAGCAATGATGTCGCGGTTAACAATGGTTTCAGTTGTGTCGGCTAACAGATTTTATACAATGGCGCATCCATTAGACTAATATCAATTATAAAATTAAGCCACATATTATAATATTAAAATGTAGGTAGATCGTTGTTTTGTTTTTTCGGTTCTGATATATAATTACCAGAGCTGTGAATTTAATGCACTAAAAAACCTTAAAAATGCAATATAAAATGCCAAAAATTATAGTATAAAATTCACTTAAAATGGTTTTTAATTTAACTTTTATATTGATATTGATTTTATAGGATATTATACATTAGTACATTACATTTTTCATGCATAAATCTGTTTATTAATCAAAAAAAAAAAAAATAATAAAAATATTGATTGAATTTGAATTTTGTATAATGCAATTCACTTGAAACATTTTTTTTTATGTATTTATTTTGTTAAAATAATAAAACAAACTTAAATATATTTAATTGCGGCCTGCGGGTACCTTCTTCATATTATTTAGTCTTTACTATTGCGTTAGACAAAAAAAAAAACAAAAAAATGTCTTTCGAACATGTCAATTGACGGAATAAGTGAACAAATAATAAATCAATCAAAATTATATAGGCATTTAGTCGGTTATAACTTATAAATGTTGAATACAACGATCACCTTGTAATTTGTTTTGAGTTCGTACGAATTTATTATTATTATGCGTTTTTATAATATAATATTATATACTACTGTCTAGGTATATAGTTACAACTTCACAATGCAGGGGAGCCGCGCGTGTGAATTATATTGGAGGAGAATATACCTTGACGGCCACTAACAATTGTTAATTTAAATTCCACAAAAGTATTTGTGTGTAAATAATTTCTGTGGGCACGTCATGACCGTTCGGAGAACCGTACATTATTATTATTGTTGTGCGGACGGCTGCGGGTTCTGGCGGCGTTTGTATACCTACGGTAAATATTTATAGGCATAATATCTGAGACTTAAATAATAACAACGATAATATCATGTCGACCCTTGGACCGACGAGAGAGGGTGAGAGAGATAGAGCGAGTGTGAGAGAGGGTGAATGAGTGAGAAAGTGGTTTCTACGACAGCACGAAGAGCCGTACGAACATAATATTATACCCTTAATTTGAAAAATCTCGGACCGCAAGTGATTTGAATAAAACATAAGGCGGCAGGGCGCATATAGACATAGAGTGTAGACTGTGGCTAGCGGATTGCGCGGGAAACGACCGGCGGCGGTAGTGTCACTGTAAATTCGGGCGGCGAATTGTGGGGGGAGCGCGCTAGTACGTGACCGGCCGTTCGACGGCGGCGGCGGCGACGGAGCAGGCTGCCAACTTAACGTCCGGCGAAGCCGAACGGAGCGCATCGCATCGGACCGTACCACCGCCGAGCCAGACGTCCGTGATAACGATAACGACATTGCACGTGTTTGAGGTTATGTTATGTTTTGGAAAAAGGTTTTCGTGAATCCGAAACGCAATAATTACGTCGCGCTTACCGCCGCCGCGGCCCAAAATCCGGGATTCGCGTCGACATCGTCGCCGTGTCGTACTCGTTGTCCGTTTCGCCTCGACCGCCGAGAGATGGATTCGAAGAGCCTGAAGGACCGACCGCTGTTCGCCGTCGTCGGGTGCACGGGCACGGGAAAAACGAAACTCGGTGTGAGACTAGCCCAGGAGCTGGGAGGCGAAGTCGTGTCGGCCGATTCCATCCAAGTGAGTACCTAGTTGTGTTATTTCCGTTCATTGTCTACTGATAAGGTTTAGTTTCATTAGTCCTACAAAAGCCTCTGAAGTGTTGGTGAGGTGGTGGGTGGGTGGGTGATTGTGACGTTCTGTTGAGCACTAGCTCACGAGTTGACTCCAAAGCATTATTTTTCTTTTGCCCCGTGTTTGGCGAATAGTTTGTAAAAAGAAAGTCAGTCAAATTAGATTGCGCAGAGTCGTGTGTGTGAGTGTGTGTGTGGGTGTACACATTGTAACGTTGGGTAGCCACTGTGCAACTGTGCAAATCTATCGACTATTAATCTCATCGTTTTGAATGTTTTCGGAAGTGATTGAGTCGTTGAGATAATATTGTATGGATTATTAATATTACTATCGTTTTTATTATTATTATGATTATTATTGCCGTTATTGTTATTGTTATTGATAATCGTGATAACTGCGATAACGTTGGATGTGATGTGTTGAACGGAAACCGTCATGTGCTGGTCACAGATAACGTAATTCGTTTGTTTTTCGTAGTTCAATAAAAAATCATCCACCGAGCGGTCGTAGTGTTGATTAGGGGGGGGTGTCGAAAAAATAAAACATAATAAGTTTTTTTTATGGACTTGAATTTTGTTATTTTTGCATTATGACCAAATACCTAAAAAATGTATTATTTATTTATAAGTAATAACAAATCGAAATGTATCGTGATCTAAAAATAAAATCATCTAGTAAGGTTCGACAGAATCACTTTCTATTTACATACCTACCGTTTGGAAGTTGACAATTTAATAGTGAACACAATGTATGTACACACTATTATGTTAAGATAGACATTCATAATGTTCGTACATTATTAATATCAAGGAAATAAGAAACGGATTTAAAATATTTTTATCTTTTGATTTTTAAGGATATTAAATCACTTTTTGTCAAATGATCCTATGCTGAGCCTGAGGGGGATAAGGCAAGTGCTCAAAACTTGATTTCTATTACACATTTTTTTTTTGTATATTTAATGACGTAAATACATTTGTCGAATGATTTGCAGTTTGAATAAATAATAGTGTATTTTTAGACGCTAGGTAGTAACATCTCTGCATTACAACATTACAACTGTCTCAAGTAGAATATGACTTGCCGTTATTCCTCCTACAAAAAATAATAATAATGAAACGTTGCAGTCTTGTAGACAAGTATGGAGTTTGGCAATTAATTTGATATAATAAAATAAAATAATTTGATCAACTTCTTAATACTTAGTTTTTGGGTAATAAAAATAAGTAATAAATAACAATTTATCTAACATCAACCGACATAAACTTAATACCTAGGTCAAACGCGTACAATTTGTGTCGTAACGGTGTGGATTGAGCTTAAGCCTTCGTCAAACTAGAGGCAATCACTGGCTTATAATATTATATTATTTAATTTACATATCTACCTATTTTGATTATCGTTTTACGACTAACAATTTTTTTCTACAATAACTGAATAACGGTTTGAAAAGGTTTGAAATGTAATTATTAAATACCTCAACAAATTGTGTGTAGTGTGTCTATTATAATAGTATTATCACGAAATAATAAATACAATTTTATCGAATTTTGATTGAATAATAATATATTCGTAAAATTCGTATTATGATATTAATTTTTTCGAGTTAATATTTAGTATTAACTTGAATTATTGTAATATTTTAAATATTAGGTATATATACTACGTTTCACCGATCGTTACTGCTTTACATAAATAATATATTATATTACTTAATTAGGTATACTACTAATTTACTAATTAGTAATTACAATTAGATATTTATCAACATTTATGTTTGTCCTTGAATTATAAATTCGACTTTTCTCATCTCGATAATATTGTATCAATACACTCACGATTCATCTACTGTAATACAATATATACATATATAATAATATTAGATATAAGAACAGTTCGTAACAGGTTTTTTAAATGGTATCTATATTGTTTTTTTTTATATAATTGTGTTTATAAATACCCATAGAATTTATCGAATTATAATAATTATTTATTGATGAAAAATGACTACAAAAATTATAAAAAATACTTTTAAATTCAATTTTTCAATTTGGGGGAACTTATATACCCGGGTATAAAATAATAAAACCTAGGTACTAGGTAAAATATTATTGGTTTTATTTTATGACAATAATATTTCTATGGCTGTAAAATATATAATAATATGCTAAAGCAACATGTTTTTTTTTGTTACTTATTGGGCAGCCCCCCGCTACCAAACGCCAAGAGGGGAATCGGTTGTTAATTTCTCATATCCATGTGTGCAATATTTGTTCTTCATGATTGTGGTGACCATATGACAAAGTATACTACCGCACTCATACAATGACACATCACATGTTTGGAAGTTAAACGTGTACATTATTTATTCATAATTAGTGGTTTGTAAATCACTATGTGTGTATTATGTATTTGAGCATGAAAAGCCCACACATTGGATACGTCTGTGGAGAGCAAAAATAGAACACTAAACCTGTCATAAAAACTTAGAAGTAGAAAACTTTTGACTTCCAACTAGAAAAAAAATGAGACACTATCATCATTTTAGTATATTTTGAAAATTAATATAATATTATGACGATTTTGGTTCGGTTGGTTTATTGGACTTGATAAACAATTAAGACAATCTACTATCTAGGTACACAATGTGATTATTTAAACTTTAAACACTCTTTATTTTAAGAACGTTTTTGAAAAAAAAATATATATTTACTATTTTGTATCGTAATCAATTTTTATAATTTTTGAATAACATTGTAGGTACATGTTTTGATTTCATATTCTAAAGCAGAATAATTTTAGGTTCCTCTGTGGCACTCCATTCAGCTTATTTAAACTTTAAATACTTTTATGTTAGGTATATCTAATTAACTAGGTACTTAAAATTCGATTTTTATTGATTGAAATATTCAGAAAATATTCTTCTACAGAGTATAAAATTAAAAATGCATGTCGTTATTCAAAAAAGTAACAAGCTTCTAAAAATTTAAACCATAAAAATATAACTTTTTTTCTTAAATGTCGTTTTGTAACGACTTACATAAATTGAGTAAAAATATTTTCAAAATACGTTAATAAACTTAACTTAATAATACATTTTTAAAAAAATTTATAGATCTCCCACCGATATTGTTAGTAAATAATAAAGTTAAAACTATTGGTGCTAAATATATGTTTTCTGTTTTATAATTCAGTTTTACTATAGGTGTCAAAGTATATATAGGTACGATCTTTTTGCCGCGTTTTGAATGAAATTGCATAATATTAATGACGTAAAACAAGAAATTCTTGTTTCTTTTCTCCTATATAGCAAGTACCCTGGGGAATAATACGCTGGTATACGATTCAATACGTATACATCATAATATATATATATATATTGAACATGAATGCATATAATTTTATATAACTGTCTTTTGAGTATACCAATTTTTTTTAATCACAATCATCTAGTTTATATACCTAGCATATATCGCATGAGTTTTATGTTTTATTGAAATTATTCCCTCTTCATATTGTTAACAATATTACTTGTGTAGGTATATTTGTTTGTTTTATTTGGTTTGTTTCATCCTTATTGGTCAACGATTACCGTTGAAGTGATTTTACAACATATATTATGTTATTTAAATTAAGTTTTATAACCTATCCCGTCCCTTATTTTAAAGATTGAGGAAGGGTTCCAATTTATTTAATTCTTGTAATATATAATGCCTAAGTGATTTAAACCGTACAAATTCTATGACGTCATATTTGTATGAGTTCCATTCATTCTTATATTCATATCTCAATAATTGATCTGTTAAGACATTTTATTTTTATGTACCTATTAAATTTTAATTAAATTGTATTTTATTTTGCACTTTGGTCGTTTTTCGATTTTCATTATAGGAAGCTTTTTTTTAAAATTATTTCAATAATCTTATTAACGTAAAAAATAAATGCAATTATACTATTGTGTTTAGTATGCCTAAGTACTAAGTAGACAGTAGTGTGTGTGTGACCTAAATATGAAAATTAGTTTTTTATTACTAAAATCCCATTATTATTTTCTATGACCAAATATACGGAGTGATTCACAACTAACAATTTAAGTATATTCTTTGTTTGAATTATTTGATGTACATTTTATATTTCCAAAAACTAATAGGTATTTAACTTTAAAAATTATATAAGTAGATAAGGTAGGTATTACTTATTCACAATAACTATTAACAAATTCCATATTTTGCATACCTAGTTTATGTTGTATTTTATTAAGACACATAAAATGTATTATACTAGGTATATTACAATGTTATGTATGCTACTATTATTTTATACATACTTATACTATAAAACTTATAAATATGAATAAAACTTACAAATTAAAATGTAGTCAAATGTATGTTTAGGTATTTTTATAAAAAACAATTAATAACATTGTAATATGAGAATTTAAATTAAAAATAATTGTTAATTTAGTTTTGAAAGACCGGTGACAAGCGATGTTTCTACTAAAGCACTACTTACCTATGGTATTATTAATTATGTTGTCATTATGTTATTAATTATATTGACCTAATATTATTATAGATACTTATTTCTTCTTAATAAAAAATTACTTATTTATAGGATATGTTGACTTGCAAAATTGTACAATGTAGTAATTAGTACTTACGAGAGTTTACACATACGTTGATAAATAAATCAAAACATTCCATAATGATTTAGTGGATTTTAAGTTATTAAATTTAATATAGTTTTATTATTTACATACGTTTTAAATATTTTATTTGCAAAACCCAATTATTGTTATTTATTGGTGATATAGAATCGCGTTCCCCTCGAAAAATCTGCGTTCCTATTCTTCCAAGAAATTTACCACGCTCCATATGATCCTTCGTGATTTATTTGTTGAAGAAATAATAGCCTATAGTCCTTATGCGACGGAAAAAAAATACCTACAAACCCAAGAAATATCGCCTGCCGGTTTTCGGCGTTTCTATTGAGTGCCGTGGCTGAATACTGGGAAACCGGTTTTTTCGCCTGTTGTTATAACGAGGGCTCCATTTCTTTATTATACACAATATTTTTTCAAGATAAGCCCCGAGCACACACCATTGTTGGATGCTGCTATACGTATTAATGGTATTTTCAGAACTTTTTCTCTTTCATTTTACATTATTTTTTTTAACCTCATGTCTTGCACAAACAAAATACATTGAACACAAATACATCTTTCATGATAATTGTTCGATCTCCATGCTTAATTGCACTTTCATATTTTTATTTTTAGTATAGTAAACATATATTAACAGTAAATATGAATACCTATGCAATATTGTAGTATAATTTACAATTTAAAGCAATTCATAAATATGATTGTAGACTATGAATTAAAAGCATACTATATGATATAATTCTTAATATCGTATTTTGTTTGATAATATTAAATATTTTTATCCTGTCCTGTTACCATATCTCCTGTAAGACGGGTGCACGCAACACTATTAGTTGAAATTTATCTATTAATCTTGCTTCCAAAATATTTTAATATCCTTTTACAAATTAACGTTGATTGAAGTTAGTTTTGGTAGTTAAAAATATTACATATAAATTATATTAATTTTAATTTAATTGGTTGGTTTGGATGTACCTATTTACACGAGTGTAATGCTGAGTAAAACATTAAAATCGATTAAATCCTTTGGAGGTGATACGTTGGAATTTAGTCGTTGTAGTCATAATAATCAGTAGAATCTAAATAAAATAGAGTTATAATTGGTTCATCTGATTATATAATTTATATTTTATATATAATATTATTATTACTAACTATTTCTGTTAATCGACATAAAATATAATATTGTTATTCACCATATTAAGCATGACAAGGTATACTTAATAATTTCAAAAATCAAAAAATGTCAAGTGTTAATATTAAAAAAATAAATGTAACAGCCAAATGTTTAAAAAATTAAATTATGTCTATAAAATGCTGATTTAAGTATTTGGTGAAAATGTCATGTCTACAATAATGATCGATTTCTCTTTTTGAATCATAACAACAAGCGTTTTGAATGACTTCAAGTGTTCAACTGGCTTGCAGTATTTTATTATCCTAATTATGAAGAAAAGTACTGGAAATGAACTATTTTTTGACTTGCAAAAGCTCAAACTAGATATTACTAAAAAGTAAAAAGAACCCGCACTATGTAGAAGGTTGGATCAAATTTTCATCTCCGAAACGTGAAACGTGATGATGGATAAAAAAAGTTAAAAAAATAATTCATTTATTGTTTTGCTCAGAATATAAAATTGAATGAAATAGTTGTACTTTATAAAAAATGTATGTTAAATAGTTGAAATTACATATCTATAGGTGTTCATAAAATGTAATGTAGAGCTAAATAATTTGATTATTTTACCTATGTTAAAAATAAATTTGAATTAATGATAAAACTGAGTTAACAAAAAATGTGCATTAAGTATTAACTATATTAGATCTATATTATAATATAAACATTCTCATAGTACCTATAACCTAATATTATTATAATATATTATCGTATTCTTCAGTTCAAAATACTTCTTGCTTTTATCACCTCTAAAACGAAAAATATTATTGTTGCATTGACAAATAGTAATATGGCATGGGTTTGAATTGTTTGGAGTCGGGTACAACCGGACTAGGAAGCTGCAGCTCTCTCGGTGGAATTCTATCAGCTGCTATAGATGACGAATTAGACTATAATTATAAAAAAAACTTAGAAATTAAAATTATATATTTATATTAATATAGTTGATTATGGGTTTAAACTCACGAGTCTTTATAACTTTCAGTAATTTGATTCGAATTGTATGATTTATTATTTATATCTACCTATAAAATAAATACCATCCTATATTATATTTTAACCGATTAATTTACATTATTAAAAAAATTTAACTCAAATAGTGAGTTCAGTTGATTTATCATGAACAATTTATTTTTTAAACTACGAGAAAAACGGATCAATAAATAAATAAATGTAAATACATTTCAAAAATGGTTTTTTTTCATTTGGTTATGATTTTATGAAGTAATTAACATTAAAAATACTTGAAATGTACAGTTTTTATGAGATATTAATTTATCTATAGAATTTTTAATTGCTAACCTAAAATGTATCACAAGGTTAGGTAAATTTATAATCAATAATATTAATGGGTCTTCTATCTTTACTCTTTGTATAATTTATGTTTGAAATTACTGTCAAAATAAAAATCTAATTTTAATTTTAACGAATTTTTTTTGACGGATAGACACGTATACACCTTAACACTGTTTCAACCCTTCTTTTTGGACTTCAGTGATTGTTTCACAATTTCATGTGCTCGAATTTTGGAGATTCAAAGCTTTACAATTTTAGCGACTTTTATTTCATATATATTTCTTTATGTCTAGTTTTTTCTTCGTCTCTTATATGTTTTATTTTTACTATTATTTATTTTGTTAAATATATTTTACATTTGCTTTGAGCTTACAAAAAGATATAAAGAAGTATAGTTGCTTCATAAATGTTAAATTGTAATTGGTTATAAAAATGTATGTACTCAATATTGAAAACAAAAATCAATTTGTCTTTACATATATAAAACTTTGAAAACGTTTCTACTTAATACTGTGTTTACACAACTCATTTCCAACATTTTTTCAAAAGTATTATTCCGGTATCATATTAGTATATTGTTACAAGCATATTATGAGGGACTCGTATTATAATATTATAATATATTACATATATGTAAGAATTTTGAATGCATAATTTTTATTTTTATTTTAAATAAATAGTTTTCAAACAATTAATACTATAGACACAGAATCGAAAATGTGTACGTGTAAAATATTCTTTATAATATTTTCTGTTTAATTATCTTGCCAAATCTCGTGGATCATAAATACCTAGTTCATATATTGGTCTTGTAAATGTGTTGAAAGTAAATGAACATTAGTGTGTGTAATTCGTAGTACTTATCACGTTGTATAGGGGCATCATAATACGCTTGTCATTTTACCTACGCGCATGCACATGTCACCAAATATTACTTTATAAAATTAGGAAAATTCAGTGACTTCAATTACTACGCTCAGAAGGATGTTTCAATTTAAATTTTGTAAGTAGATTTGAATTCTTCTCTAAATTTACTATGCTTTGACTGTCGTACATTTTTTATATTCTATATCAATGTATTTAAATTTGAATTATGAATATGATCTATTTTTACTCTTTTTGTTTGTAAATTTCTAGGTAAAAAAAATAAAAATCAGAAAAATGAAATTGTCAAAGCATAGATAATTTAGTGACGAATTCAAATCTGCTTTCGAAATTAATATCAGAACATTATATTGGGCGTAGTTATTGAAGTGAGCTCCAGCCCCCTTAAATATTTTAATTTTGTTTTATTATTTAAATTTAACATCAGTATTCGTAATATTGGCATTTCTGCTTAGGAATTTACGCAAGCATTAAATAAAAAAAATATCTTACATAGTGGAGAGCTTGCAGGGTGTCTCAATTGTACATTAAGATGTTTAGGTTAAAATAGAAATTTTATGATTCTAAGTATTTCCTAACAATTAACCATCACATTATGTTCTTCTTGAGAGTCAAGGGTCTTCCTAATATAAATCTCAGATTGCAGATTGTGGATTCTAATGTATTTAACTTTATCAGTATCAATCATACCAGCTCTTCAACTGTGAGGCAACTTTATGGCGCGGTCGTTTGAAACATAAAATTGTTGTTTTTTTATAAAATAAAACATAAGTTTTAGCATTAGCGATTCCAAGTATCAGTAGGTTTTACTGTGTTTAGCTCAATTATTTTTTTTATATTATTTTTAAGTATTGCAACATGAATGTAAAAATTGTATGATTTAACTTATAAATAAATCAGTAAAAAGAAATTTCCATAATATTTATCTAGTACCTAGTACTAATCTTATTGTTTTGACCAAAATTAATGTTATGCTCTTGGGTACTCGTCAGTTCTAGTAAACTGCTACTTCCGAATAGCACAGTGTACTTGACCTGTAACACGCGTTTTTTCGTTGCCAATCCAAGTGTTTTTTTATATTATCTAAGTCTGGGTGATTAGAATATGGCGCCAGTAAAAAAATAGAACCACGTCCTTCAAAAATTGATGTACGCACAAAATGTATTTGAGCATAATTTGCAGTACAGCAATAACGGTAAATTGAGAATAAGTGAATAAAACTATTTAGGTATACATTACTTATCTATATAATATAGGCCATAATATGTAATCACTTATTAGTTATTACTTATTATCTATTATGTGTGCATTTTTTCTGACATGTAAATCGCGGAAGTTTGAATTAGAGCCACGTTGAAAACTGTCTGGAAGTGAAAATATTTATCTGTATATTGCATATTGCAATCAAAATATGTATCGTTCTGCGGGTGTCTCTCGTGCACATCATAATATGGACCTTGTCCCTAGCGTATACAGACGTTTCTCTCCCACCATTTAGTTAGTGCTTGCCTTTTTTTCTGTTCGATTTTTCGCCCTTTTATTGTGTATACACTATACATATTTTATATTCGTGTATAGGTCTAGTAAACACCAAGGCCAACAGCGACGCGCATTTACGACCGTTCATAAAAAAGAAAAGAAAAGAATCGCCGCTATTAAGCTGCCGACCTAACTCTCCCCTCTTTCACCGACACGCTGTTTCGTATTTATGACTATCCTAACATATACGTTCAGATTTCGGACTATTTTAGTAAAGGATTGTATACCTAATAAAGATTTGAATTTTTCTATTCATTTAATAGTGTTTGTTGGCACCAATAAGCTTTTGTTCAGTTCCCTGTTTCTAAAATAATAGGTACCTATATTTTAGTATTTTACTGTATAACTGTAAAAGATTACTTTGCACAAATATGAATTAAGTTAGGTATACGTTTTGTTTATTTCATTTGTCTTCAACAATACACTATTTATTATTGGCTTACCTTTTTAAAATATTATCTTCAATAATAACAAAATTAATTAGGTATTTGTTTTTATGTATTTAAAATTGATTGCTTTTTTAAGAAACTCGTTTAACGTTCTGTTATGTTTCTATTGTTTCGAAGTTTTGAACCCTATTAAATTAGGAGTTAAACATTAAAGTTATTTGTTTCAATTCTTAAGTTAACGTTATAAAAATTATAAATGCGTATTAGATATTTCTATTTAACCATTGAGTAAAAAGTTGGTTATTTTTTTATGATCACAATTTTGTCATTTATTTAAAAAATATATCTATAGATACCTACAGAGTAAATTTAAAGATAGTCATTACTCATTAATAATTAATAACCACGTATACATAATAAGTATATGCACACATAATTAATTTTTTCAAAATGAAGTTAGTTAACAATTAATGTAAGTTATTTTTGTAACTATGTACGAATTTTCCTACGAAAAGTTTAATTTTAAGGAGGTAATGACTAATGAGCTATACTATCAATATTGAATAATAATTATATTTATAAATTATTAAGTTAAGTTTTAGATATTTGTGTATTGTGCACTTCGACCTTGAGATGATATCGCTAACTGTGATAAATGATAATACCTATACTCTTATCCTACACTGGTTTGCTTTTATCACAGTATGCTTGGCTGTTGTTGATACGTAATTACAGAACAATTTATTTGTGATACTTCTTTATTTCGTTACTACAATTTGAAATAAAAACAATGCGATGATTTGATTTGTGTGAAAATTAAAATGTTGAATTGTTTTATTAATTTGTTATTTATATAGATAACATAACTAGATAAAGATTAGCCATTTTCGTGAATACGTTTAATGTATGTGCTGCATGCAAAGTTGTTTGTTGTAATAGGTACAAGACGTAATAATATTGAAGTGTCCGTGTCTCATTAATTTTAAGATTCTTGACCAATAATACATTTTATAAACATTTACAATTATTTCTTGAAATGTATCTTTTCAAACAATGTATGAATATGCCATTAGTAAAATATTTTATTTGAGAATGATCATAGTATATATAGTATTGTCGTATATTACGACAAATTTAATGACATAGTAAAATAATATATCTATAAATAATAGATAATATTGTCATATTGACATAATATAATGCGCAAAAACTAATATCTTCGAAGCTTTAATATTGCACAACGATTAGTTTACACACTTGTTAGTTCGCATGAAAAATGTTCGCCAATTTGCCATCAATAATCATCAAACAAAAGATTTTGAACTTGAACTGTAATGATATCATATTATAATTGTATTATGAACTTTTAATTCTATATTTATAGAAATATTGAAAAGGTATATAGTATAATAAATGATTGAACAAGTTACTATAATATACTGTCTACTGATATAGTGCCTAATTAACCACCACACCCAATCCGAGAAAAATGTGGATGATTATGTATAGATATATTTTTTTTAACAAAATGTAAATATTTAAATATTTTATTCATATGACATCGTACATTATTTTATTATAATAAACTTAAATATTCGTTTTCGAAACTGTGTAAATCATGATATAATATAAGATCAACTCATGTTTTATTTATTTAACTGAGTTAGAGTCTTAATATATCCTTAAAATATGTTGTTCTGGTGATCTGTTTTTGGTATTTGATGATGTAGAGTTTAAAATTATTTTATGCTTATGTCAGAAGTAATAACAGTGAATCTACAATATTCAGCATGTAAAAATTATATCGTAGAGCTTACTAAGATGTTAATATGGCAGATAATTTTCATAATATGTAGGTATTCAGTTTATTTTAGTTTACTGCAGCTTTAAAAGGTGTTTGTGAATATTTCATATCTAAAAACATATAAGTATGTCCTTCTTATATGTAGAAGTAGGCATTTACTTAAAAGGGTTAGGTATTATTGAAGTTTAGTATAGGTACCTCAATCTTAATTAAAGTAGATATTATTCAATTTTAAAATTTAATTTTTGCATTTACATAAATGTTAATTGTAAATAATGTTAAAAAAAAATTTTTTAACGTTTATTATAGACCTACGTTTTAACCATTTCAAGTTTGTGATCGTTCCGTGATTTTAATATATACATATTATTATTTATATCATATTTTGTAAAAAATTGAATACGGTATAAAGATAAGAAATCTTGATGTTACGTTCTTTGAATTTTAAGTTATGGGTGATTTCTCATATATGTTTCAATCGTTCATAACAAATGTATTTTTTTCATCTAATTCACTGAAAATGTTCACAATTTTGCCTACGTTTATTTATTGAATACCGGAAATCTTGATACATACACAATATTAACAATTTGTATATATTTTGTAATAATTCATATTGTGGGACCAATATTGTATTTATAAATATAATATAGGTATCTATGTCTTTTAAGTGCGTGTGTACCATAGAGTAATATGGTGTGTACGCTGAACTATATAGTGCGTGCGTGCGTGTATTAATGTAAACTGCTAATAAACTGTTCCACTTTTGTTCAAGTTCAGTAATAACATATATGTGCATTTATTAAATGGTTCTCAAAACGTTTAAGAATATGTCATTGAGAACCATTTTATTATTCAAGAATCACCAGTTATAGGTGATTATTGTTCAACAAGACATTATTAAACTTCTTTTGTTAGCCGGAAGTTGGTCCAATTTTACTTCTGAGGGGTTACACATTTAAACAACTGTAATGCTGATTTATATTATGTTATTGTTTTCTGTTTAAAACCAGTTAATATTGTACGAATCGTGTATACAGTCAGTGACCGATATTAGCCTTGTACAGTTTAACTTTAAAGGTTACACTCGATTATACCTGTGCACGCGGGGCTGCTGTATGTAAATCGGAATTTTTCTCCCATTCGTCAACACGGCGTCGTACGTTTAACTTCGCGTGAACCGTTAAATTTTCTCTCGAATCACGTTCAAACGCGAATGTAGTTTGTACCCAAATACGTTGTGTACTTCATGGGCACTTGTTTTCGTTTTAACAATAAATTCTATGTGTTTTCACACACTTGACAACACCGAACATGCACGTGGTACATTCCAAACCAAATTTAGTCAAATGTTATTTAGGAACCCTGTGGACTACTTTTCACCCGCAAGTACAAACTACCGACAATTCATTACTACCGCTACAAACGGTGACGGCGTGGCGCTTAATCTAAACTGCAGTTACAGCCGCGGATCAGCCAGTAAAAATACCTCGAATCATCATAACGCATTATTTTCTTTTATCACCGAAAGATTTAAAAAAAAAAATACCATCGAAGTGAGTGTGTGCATGTGTGAAAGTGATGTTGTCTAAAACATTTGACTGGCATAGTATTTAGTATTTATCTACATAATACTGTTCAATGTTTGCCAACCACATATTATACATTTATACCTAAGTATTGAACGTATATCGAATGGTTTTTTATTTTTTTTGAACCTTTATTTTTACATTGCCAACATAAATTGAATAATATAAATTGTTTATTTGGGTTTAAATATTATTTCTGTTTTGTTTGGAGTTTTTAATGTTTTCGTCTTCAAATACTAAATTCTTTTAAAACGAGTATGAAGAAAAGTTACTTTATTTTTTGTTCACCCCAGGGTCTATATGTGTTCATTTATTTATTAGTTGCAGCATGGGGTGTATGTCAGTAGGAAGTAAAATGTTTCAAAGTTTACCAGTAAATAAACCAGAATAAAAATAAAAATGTTTAATGTTCGAGTAGAAATAATTGTGACCATGTCAGTTTTTATAAGCTAACTAATTTTACGGTTTTTAACTAGTTTGATTTTTCGTCTCGTACTAATGTAAAATAAAGAAAACACCTAATTCTTAATTTTTTTTTATTTTATTAACAACTACGTAATATATGGAAAAATCCAAAAATAGTAATTAATTCAAATGATATTGAATATATATTATGTATGATCATAAAAGGAGAGTTGAGACCTGCAGCTGTGCAGCAGTGGTGTGTTGGTAGTATACTCTGTTATATGTAATACCGGAGTAAGGATCAATGTGGTACTAATTATATGAAACCGAGATCGTTTGCCAATGGTTGTTTCGTTTGAGTAAGACTCCTCCGTTAATAATGTACAAAAAAAATGTCATTAAAATATATGTACCGTCTCGTAGAGAGGGGAACATCGACTTGGAAATAATTTCCATAGTGCGGCGGTGCAGGTGAATAACCTCGTGGGGCCAATATATATATATATATATAATATACTACTTAACCGTGTACAAATATTATAATATATGTGCAGTATATAGGGTACGCTCGCATGATGTTAGTCAAAACTCAAAACCAATTTGTGAAGCAACTATATTATTATTATTACTATCGATAATTGTTGCGATAAATATTTTTCATTAGTTTCATTAGTTTCAAAAGTGAAGAAAAGTGTTAGTGTTCCAGGAAGAACAATGTTCCTCAATGTATATTCGGCCGAACCGTTGTCACACGATCGTCGCAGAAAATTGAACTAGAGTCCTATTCCCTCCCACCACCGCCGACCAGCATATTACGAAACTGGCGGCGGCGACAACGGTTGTTCGTAATTCACAGGCCAACCGTTGGCCATGATCTTTGGAACGAGCGCGCGTCACCGTATATTAGTAATTTGCATATACGTACGCGGTGTGGGGGATAAGTTTTTTGTTGGAGAAAAAAAATGATAATCGTAATAAATAAAAATTCTAACTTTTTTCTCGTTTATAAAACGACACGAAACGATATATTATTTCTATAGCCGTAGCTGAAATATGATTTTAAAAAACATTTCATTTATCCGGCAAACCGCATGTAAAATACGCCAGCGGTTTTTTTCTTTTTCCTCTCCTCGTCTTCTGTAGAATTTAAATACTATCCAGACGGGCCTTGAGACGTTTTCAGGCGGCGATGACGTAGCTTGACATAGTTACAATATTATGTGGTATTCCTCTGCGCCACGCGTACACTTTACGGGGGTGTTAAATTTATTGCGGATTCGTGTATTACACGTACGCACGCACATACACGTACATTTGGCCTTGAATACCGTGTTGGATAAAATAATGCCACCAGCATAGGTCTGGTCCGGTGTATTTTTACGAATTAAACGCCGAGCCGCGTTTTAAAATCTCAGTTTTCTTCCTTTTATTTATATACACGCAATTGGTTCGAGTTGTATATAAAAATAGACTCGTTATGATAATATTTCGTGCAAAACTCCGTGACCCGCTGGTTCAAAGACTGCGAATCCCGCGCGTACGTCTGAATACATGGCGTTGTGTAAAAACGGGTTTATAGTGAATTTTCGTCCGGCGAAAGTTTTCGATAACGTTTTAATTTCAATGCAGTCGTGGCAAATTTATTGTATTTAATCAACGGCTTTGATTGAAATTGTTTATTTGATTCAATTTAGGTAGGTTAGTATTGTTGTTTGTAAAATTATAACTACCTACTGAGCTGTACATTTGTGTAGGTATCTCAAAATAATATAAGACCCTAAATAATTTATAATTTGTTGGTTGTAATATGGTACCTATATTACCTATATTTTATTTAAAAACATTATATTACTAATTAAGTTAGTATTTTTTAGTCATATTATCATAGATTACCTAGTCTCTATTCATTACGTTATCACTTTTATTGTTTAAACATGTTTCTATTGTATTATAGTTATACGAATCTTAACATATTCAATTGGATTAAAGGTATTATATCATAAATTATTATTGGTTAGTATATTGTATAATAGGTACGTTTTCGTTTTGGGCTCATAAATAATGTCAGGGAACAGGAAGTCAGATCGTAGCGTGCTTTTCCTTCGGATTTTCCTTACTTGTTTAACAATTATAAATTGATTAGGGTGAAAACAATTGAATTTAAACTAGCTCCACTTCAGTATTCTGTTCGGGTGCCTTATCGAGTATTCAAAATTTAGAAATAATTTATTACTTACTAGTCAATACCATAGGAGTACTGAGTATTACAAAAATCATGTATGGTTTATATTTATTGTTGAATAAGTCACCGATAAATTAAAGCAAAAACTTGCTCAGCCTATAAATTACGTTTCATATACTTGTATATTTTCTTCTTTGTTCTCGACCTTGTATACTAGTTTTGTGAATGCTGCTATCTTCTGCATTTAAAGACGTATTTTTTTCGGTATTTCGTAAATTTTTAAAGGAGAATAAAAATTCTTTAAAAACCAAAAAAAATAAATATACTTTGTTAGAACAAAAATAAGAAGTTGGGCAAATGGGTGTCGCTCTGCTGTACAGTAGCCAAGTTACAAGTGAATAACTGAAACATGCTTATAAAAAAATAATTGTGCCTTTGTATTTTAATATTTTTCAACTGCTATTGTAACTATATCAGGAGCCTTATATTACATTTTCACGCTTTTGGACCCAACCAATAAAATTGTATTGATATTTATAGAAAAAAAAAACTAAAAAAATTGGAAACTGTAAATGTACGTAAACAGCTCAAAAAGTGTCAAAATTGTATGGTGTATAGAAAAAAAAATATAAACATTCAGTGAAATTTTTTTTCAAGAATCTACAGTCATTCGTTTTTTAATTACAATAAAATAAGAAAATCGTTACATGAGAAATCGAGTAAATATCCAATTTTGTAAAAATATGAACTTTAAACGCTCTTAAAAATTTAACTTGATTTGCTTGTAGACATTTTTTTTTTTATGAAGGTAGAAAAACTTATGAGGAATCTTGTATTCAATTTTAAAATCTTACATTAAAAGAAAAAAATTTTATGAAATTCCATCTCAAAATAATTTATACATTTTCGTGTTTCTTACGTATTTTGCGTATATTATTAAATTATAAAAATTTCGATTTTTCCTTATTTTTTCTTTTGTTTTTCTCGACGCTTTAGAAAACTACCTGGTAATTTTTACTTTTGTCCCCCCTAGATTCACTTTTCTATCAGAAAAGGTGCTGTTAAAGAAAATCTAAGCATTTTTACTGTCCTAAAAGGTGATGACAGACAAAAAAAAAACACACATATTGTAAAATCAATACATCAATACATTGCTCCGCTCAGAATTTAAAATAAAATATTTTTTTATAAATTAATAATATGATAGGAAGTGTTTAATGAAATGCGGTGTTATAAGTTACAAATCAGTGTAGTTCAATATATTGTTCTACGGGTATAAATATTTTAATTTATGATAAAAAGATTTTAGGTCGAAATGCCGACCTGGGTCACGTCGGTGCGGATTGTTATGGTTTAAGCCTCCTCCACTTATAGGTATTATATATATTGTAAAAATATTTATTTTACGCCATAAAATTAATAATAAAAAAAATACTTGGTAAAAAAATCCTTGTGGGTCTTAACAAGTTCGCGACACTGTGTGCGGTCGTAAAAAACCAATTTTACGACTTTCTTGCATATATAAAACGTTCGGAAACAATCGAGTTTTGTCTCTGCCGCCTTTTTATCCTAATTGCTTACGATGGTGTAAACGTTTTCATTCACACGCCGTGTGGTTTTCATTGAAATTCGATTTCTTTTTTTATGTTACACGTATTAAAGTCTCAATAAACAATGTTTATTGTTTATACTTACAAGTGTTCCATTAAGACTTAAACATATGTTTATAAACAGTATTTATAATGATTGATTGTTTTTCAAACGCATCTAATTATTTTTCCTCCTTCTTTGTGATGGTATGTCGTACTTACAATATTTTAATATTCAAAATTTCAATTTATCTATCAATCAATATTAAAGGTAAAAACAATTACTTACGCTTTGTTTTAGTAATATTTGTTGGTAACCATTTTCGACAAATTATACTTAGGTATTATAATTTATTAGATTAGAATACCCCTATTTTATATTAAAATAAAAATGTTAAACTATTCTCGAATAAATTAAATATTAAGTATGGTATAAATGATAAATTCAAAACAGGTTTAAAAATCGAAATCCAAACTATAGTTATTGTAAAGAACTGGATGGTTGGTTTATATATATAGATAAGAATTAAAGATTTATAAAAAATATAATCGTGTTAATATTCACTATGCAGTGTGTTAAATATGTATAATATAGAGACGAAATACAGAATTTCAATGGAGTCTCATCTTTACATTATTACCTTAGTTAAAGGATTTTTTTAACCGTTACAAAATATACAATTTATTTAAACGTAAAATATAAGTATTACATACCTACACTCATGATGGTTGCTAATGTGTTTATTCAATTTATATTTTAACAAATAATATTATCTTTATTTTACAGTAGGTACTATGTTTGTCTACAATTAAACAATTATTTTTGAATGAATATTACATTTTCTTCAGACGGAGTAAATGTAGGCAATATGAATACAATTGTTAGCGCGTATTCAAAATACTACAATGCTATAATACACCGTTATGATTGTAAATTAATATAATTATTGTATGAAGGTTAATTTAATTTAAGCTAAGTTAATTAATTTTTTTAATATAATAATAGTACCTACTCCTTCTATCTACCTATAATTAATTTGATGCTAATTTTAATATAATTAAAAAAAAAATGTATTGAAGATTTTCAAGGAAATCGTATCGTTTATTTTATTTTAGGCTCTTGGTACAAAAAAATATTTTTTTCAAAATTAAAATAGCTTTTTAGTTTTTTTTAATAATAATATTAGGTATGTACTTATCGCAATTTTAATGTTTTTAATTAAAAAAACTGAAAAAAAACAGCCCAAGTACCTCTATAAGCCTTACTCGTCTTAGGTCATTCACTGTTAGATAAAATGTCTATGTTTTTATTTTTTATCTTTCTATAAAAATATTAATTGATATACAAAATATGAACCAATATAAAATATTTCATAAAAATGTATAATTTAAAATAAATTGATATTAATTTTACAAATTGTTTGATATACGTATTTTGAGCGTTGAGAATTTTTTTTTTCTTTAAATGGCTTAATCTAATCCATAGATTCTTTAGAGAAATGCGTTCAAGTCATAAAAAAGTTTTTGAGTTAACGAATTCACGACTTTTTGGCACGGATACGGCCCCTATCGAGAGCGGCGCCGGTTTACTATGTGAATCAATGGACCTCTTCCGGTCTAATCGGTTGTGTAATGTGTCAAACTCACTCATAAATTCGTGAATATGTATGAGAACTGTTTGGTATCTCTAATTAATTTCTCTAATAAACAATTATTTTTATTTATTTTATCTTATCGTAACCACTATCAAAATAAATTGTTTTAACTGTCCGGTGGGTCTGAATGTATTAAGGAAAGATGAATTACAATAAATCAAGCAACCTTTTTTCATTCTTATTATTCTTATTTTTCGGAGAGAGGAGACGATCGTATTTGCTGATAGCAGTTTTCGTCACATATGTTTTCTCAAACGTGCATGGATTGATGACTTTACCCTGTAACCGGTTTCATCCCGTCGACACAACCCCGTCGTACCCATCCAATTATACAGTACAAATAACGTTTTATTATTATTAACGTCGTAATTAAGTGTTGTTGGTTTGCAAACAAAACGTTGGGACTGCTATCTTCAGCAGTTAACATAAAATAAGCTATTGATGAGGCAGTCGCGGCGGCGGACTGCTGTTGGCCATTAAAATAGTTGAGTCTTGCAGAGTCACACACTTTTATGTGTCCCATTCATGATAGATTTATTGGCGGGAATTCAGTGCCACGGAGTGTATGTATATAATATGTATAATATGAGAAAATGGCATAAATCCAATATGATATGTGTGACCAAGAATTAATTTAGGCATTTTCCACTGGGACTCGAGAGTTAATTTTGGATCGAGATAACAGACAAATTGTTAAACGCGTTTCAGATGTTAAATTCAAATACGCAGCTATATATTATTACGATTATTACGCAGTCTTAAGTGATGAGTTATCAGAAATTTGATAGATTAATCATTTAAAATAATGTATTCTAATTTCTAACCTAACGATTTCAAACGTACTTCTAGAATAAATTAAACATTATGCAAATCTACGAATGAATAAAACTATATTTTAATTTAAACTTCGGGGTGATCATTCATTTTTATTTGTAAATATTTAATGACAATATAAAATTAGAAAATGTAAATTGATGCATTCTTTTTATCTGATAATTTAGTTTATACATATTTTGATGAAACTTTTATCAATGAATATGAGCTACAGACTAAATGTTTAGACTATTCATTGATAAAACCATTATTAACTATATACAACTATCAAACGTATAATTAAATCAAAATTAACAAACAATTATTTATAAATAATTAATAATAAAAAAAAAAATACATCACTACATTTTTTATTTTTATTTTGTCATTAAGTATTTACTAATAAAAAAATATTGATCACTTTTAAGGTTTAAGTTATAGTTATATTAATTCGTAGATCTGCATAATATTTAAATCTTCAATAAAATGAGATAAAAAAATTGTTATTTATTTAATTAAACGAAAAAAACATAATTTATTTTGTATGAAATATCAATATATAGCTTCATAATATAATATAGGTATTGTGCTTATAATAACAAATAACTGTTAATTTAAACTTTATAAATATGGGTGTATAACATAATAGGGTGGACAGAATTTAAACCACTGCGAATTTGGTAACACGAGAATCACAAATATAAAGGAAAAAAATGTATATATTTGGGTGTGTAGGTTTCAATTATTACTGAAGACCTGCAAACCAGTAGTAAACCCAGTGACATGGAACAAATATATGGAATTGTACATATTTAAGACGTCCCTTGTGTTTGTGGCGAGTTGAAACCACTACGGGGGATTGGATTTGGGTTTTCGTTTATGAGAAACTCCATTCATAATTCTTTGGAGGCAATATTGAAGACCGGTGTCTCATTGACAATATACGAACACCTGGGCAATGCCGCCTTCATCCGTGAGCAATTATGTGAAAGGAATAACCTAAGGTCTTTTTGATAGAATTTATAGTGAACTCGTTGTAATTATGTCTATAGAAAAAAAAAATCATATTTCGCTCAATTAAACACTTTGAGGTCATAAATTTGGACATTTAATATACTTAATCTCTTCCCGGTATTGAAATAAGGTTCAATTTGACTAATAACTGTTATTAAATACTAAATAGACCAAGTGCCGCAATTGTTAAATTGTATAGGTTAGGTTAACCTATTGTAATATATCTACTGAAATCCAAGTTTATCACCGTATTGTTATTTACGTGTTCTTAAAAGCGAAGTAATTTAATTTTTTTTTATATCATAGAACCAGTTATGAATGGATCTTGATTACATGCATATTATTTAGCCCAGATTCCTCGACGAATAATAGTCGATTAGATATGTAGACATGTATAGTATTTTCTCTGCATTCTTACTGTTGGTTGTCGCAAAAATAGTTTGCTATATTATTATTATACACTATTAAAATATCAAGTTCTACACGTGTACGCTTAGCTCATGACTATTATTAGTTACTTTTGACTGAACCGATTTTATCGGAAACGTGTGATACGTATACATAATACATAGGCGTTATAAAATTTTGGATTAAACAAATTGTATATTATAATAATTATACCATGTACAGAAGAGTGTATTATACGGTGTAAAAATTAGTTATTTTAATAATTGTTATTAGATATTTTATTATTACATTTTTAGGGCGAAATTTGATAAAATACAAAGCAACTGAGCATAATATTAGAATATATTATTATACAATTTAATTTTAAAAAAGTTAGACGTTTCGACGCATTTCGATGCAGGCTTTTCGGTCGCGCGCCGTGGGAACGCATGCGACGGCGTGCGGCGCGCCGCGGTACATTTGATTCGTGCCTAAAAGATCGCCTCCGAATGATCCTATGGGCGAGCCGCGCCCGCGCTAGACCGACGAGCTCTGACGATCCTCACCATTCCCACGGCGCGTCATTTGTGCGATACCGAGCGCACCCGGGCCGTGGGGCTTTGCGCGTAAAAACGCATCTGCTCTCGGCGTGACGATTTTCGATTCCGACATTCCTGTCGTTTTTTGGTCACCGTCTATCGTTCCCGGATAACGTTTCGTCGTGTGTGTGTGTGTGTGTGTGTGTGTGTGTGTGTGTGTTTTTGTTTAAGTACCTACACAAACATTTTGTTGTTATAGTCTTAATATAATGAACACAAACAAAATACAAATAAACCCTGAGGTATTTATACGTCGGGCACGAAACACAGACCATTAGCTCAAAGTTCATAATATTTATTACGTCTTGCTTCATCTTGCACGAGATTATCTCATCCATTACCGCCACGACGAATACCTATTGTGAATATTATTACCTCTTCCACCGTTTACATTTTAATCATCGCACACATTATTTGCGTCTGAATTATTTGGGTTTCGGACTCACCACACGCATATAATTATTAGTTAAGTTTGATGTATCATTTTATTGATATTATATACATATAATAGTATATAAGTATATGTTTTTATCGTCTACTAAAACTTAAAATCTCATCGGCATTTATAATATATAATATCATATTATATTGTGTACTTTGATAACGGTCGAGTTGCAATCACTTTTAACGAAGTTGATATAATAATACGATATAATTATATGGAACGTTCTATTATCAAAGTTTAAAATGTATATGCCTGCTCGTCGCGTGTACTTTTGAACTAGACTATAGGTATAACAAATCAAATTATGGCCAATATATTTATAATATTATGTACCAGAACAAAGAAACTCATTGAACCGAGTCTATCAATATATTAAAAATGTTTAGCTTACTTTCGTGCTTAATAATCAAATGAGATATGTATGTATTCAACTTTTAACGAGTTACATATTTTAGCGTGATTGAAACTAAAATTTTGGCGGGGGGAATTCCCACAATGGAATAAAATGTATGCAACGTCTGAAGTTCTCTTGGTGGTCCGTCTCTCCGATACCTACGTAAATAGTTTCGTAGCGTGCGCACATTATTTATATAATATGTATATTACTCCGTCGTCTTTTTTCTTAATTGCATTTTGATTTATATCACCGCCCCTTAACGAAGTGAATTCAACCATCATATACTTTTATAAAAAGGTCAAGTACAAATTCCAGTTTTTAAAAAGGAATTATATCATTTGCCCCGTGTTGACCAAGTATGATAGTTGATATTAAGTTTAATATTACGTCTGATACGATATATTCATAGCAGATCGAACAAAAGTATATTATACAAACGTAAAATATTATTAAATTGTTTTGTTTTGTTTTAAAATGTTAAACGTTAAAAAAAACATTTCCATTTGATTTCAATTAGATTTTTCATTCAATGTACTGTTTATTTTACTGTGGAAAAAACATCTCGCACTTATTACATCGTCTGTTATTTTTGTTCAATTGTAAAAAAAACATCATTCTTTGTAAAAATCAGAAACCAAAATATTATATTTTCTTACTAACAATTTCCCAAAATTAGAAAAGTACACATTTGTCTTCTAAGTACCGTATAATATAAGTCGTAACAAAAATATAGTATTGTTCGGTGCACCTAAGTTTATCAGATGAGGGTTTTTCATATCCTGAATATAACCCTGAAAATCGTAAAGTGCGCGCTCTCTTACTGCAGTATCATATGTTTCTTTTTTCTATTACCTGGCGGTGCGATGGAAGCGATGTGTATCAAGCCACGTCTGAACTTTGGCGGACAAATCTCTATAAAACAGTTGCAGTTAAACATCGATGTGTGTGGTATGAATCGGTGGGGGGGGGCTCTTGTGCTTATGAGAAGCGGTGGCGTTCGGCACTGCACTTGCACACTCGTGTGATAAACGAGTCCGGTTAATGACCTTGGTCAATTGTCTGCGATAGATGTGTTTCAAGGACCCGACGTTTGGTAACCCCTGCGAGCGGGTGGTGGTGATTCCAATTAAAAAAAAAAAAATAAAAACGGAATAATAATAAAATAAATAATATAACGATAAAAATAAACTGGGCCGCGACCGGTCGTCGCATGGCGGGGGGGTGGCGGAGTTCCGCGGCTGCGCGGGGGCGAATCGTTCGCCTTATGCAAAAATTGAATGGGAATCTCCTCCGGTCCCGCGAGACCCCCTCCCCATTTACACAGACGCACACACACCAACACTCACACAAAAACACACACACCCGTCCCCACCAGCGGTCCAACGACAGGCGTTGTCGTGCGTGTGCGCTAGTCGCCGGCGGACCGGTTGTGTGCCGGCCAGCCGCGCGGCGTGACCTGTCGCCCGGCGACATTGCCAAAAAGCCGACGCCGCCGCCGCCGCTTGATTGTACGGCGGGCGGTCGGTCGGTCGTCGAGAGACTCACCGCATTCCTGAGCGCCGATCCAGTTATCGCAGCAGCGGCAGCCACCGTCTCCTCCACCGCCACCACCACCTCCATCATATCCTCCACCATCGGACCGAGTTCGATATCGGTCGGACCGAAGTGTGTGTGTGTGGGGGGGGGGAATTCGTTTATAAAATATGCCGCCGCCCTCTATGTCTTTGCGTGTGTGCGCGCGCGCCTGGACCGCGTACGACGAGCCGGACAATGGAAGTCACGAGAAAGTCATATACTTATATTGTCATAATAATATATTATATTACTATTGCTATTGCATACGGACGACGATAATAATTTACCATCGGCTCGCGTGTTCATACGATTATTGTTGCGTATTTTCGTATATTATTATAATATTATATAGTAATAATATATTAAAAATCTATATATTATTATATATTTTTACCGGCCGGGGGCCTAACTTATAATATATTGCGTGCAGATGTTCGACTTTGCTGCTGCTTATTCAGGATTCCACCCGAATCGAAGGACTATTGTATTGCAGATTTCGGGGGTCGACCATTGTCCCGAGCTGCAGATTTGATTTTCGCCAAATTCCCACCCACCCAAATACCATCCACCCACCCACCAACCCACAGCTGGGGCGTCGCGCTCTTTCTTTCTCGAGTCCCATAATAGGCAGGTATCAATGTTTTATTTTATGACGCCCCGTCAGCTATAATAGTTATGACGTAACAACAACCGCATACCGTTGTTTTTAAAACGATTTGATCGATTCGTTTAATATACCTTTATTTGCATATATTATCATGTGCACAATAGTCGAGACTAGATAATATAATATGGCAGAAATATATTATCTACGGCCAAATAATAGTATGTTCACATTTATTATAGCTGCAGTGGTGTCTTGCAACCTGATTTTACACAATTTACAAACGTTCCACTCGTTTTGTATAGCTTATTCAATTTCTATATAATTTTCATTACGAAAATGATGATAATGATTAGCATATTATTATATACTATTTATAATAAAGTAATATGTAAATTGGACGTATCGTGGCGAAATTTTGAATCCCGTATTATAATATTATGTATATATAACTTTGATATTGCCGAATTATATTTGTACCTTTGAAAAGATAGAAATTACTGAATCTAAAATGAAATATGAATAACATAATTGAACGCAAGTTCAAAAATACAATTTTTTTTCTTTGAATACATTATAACGATGTAATCAAAATTTTGAGTTTTCTGAGAACCTCTCAACCACAGTCCTCGAGTATTATTACTGGCATAATATAATATCTGCTGATAATATTGAGTTCAATAACACCATAATTTTTGATACCACAATGACACTTACATTTTTTTTCAAAGATATTCTGTATGCATTTTTATGATTTTTAAGTAAAAAAAAATGTCACTAAAAATAATAACATAACGGTGACATTACATTATTAATTCTTTTTTATTTAATTTATTATAATGTTCAAGGTTTAAATATCGAGCTTAGATTTTAAGCTGAGTGAGTTTGCTCCTACAGTGATATGTTTTATTTTCTAGACAAATTCCTCATGTTATAAAATATATTATTATTTCAAACAATAATAAAACACTGTCTGTGCCAAGGTGAGCTTTAAGTGAGCGACGCTCAACGCGTAATCCGCGCGTATCTTTTCTACGTACTTTTTAATTTTTGGATATCCTTTTAAGTTCTCTAATTAACACACCCGTGTGAAAAGAGTGATGTCTATAATAAATTTACTGTTTACTCTTTAGAATAGTATAACTATTTTAATCTCTGCTGATAAATTGTAACTGATTGGTGGGTACTTACTAATAACGTTACCATACTATATAATATAACTATTAATTAGTTTAGAGTATTTGCTTATACTTAATAACTGACACGCGACCAAACTTATGGTTTTATTCATTATAATATAGTTACTTTCAGAGTTAACATTATGAAAAATGTATCGAATTTCGCACAATTAGCCATTAGGGTATATAGTATTAATTCTGTTTGAACTTTGAAGGATCAGAAAAACCGCGGATAAATGGACATTGAAAAAATTCTTAATGTTGATTTTTCAAACGTTATCTATTTGTAATCGCACTCTTGTGAATTATTATTGTTCCATCGCCGACTGTCTACGGCTCGTGACCGTGCGCTGCGAAACGTGTTGAGGACATTTAAGCTGAATAATATGTCGTTCATAAAAATAGATAGACTGCACTTTAATAATACGATATAATCGCGTAATATTATTCGATCAGTCGTTGTGTGTGTAGGACATAATATTATATTATAGTTTCATATTATATAATACGTTGCCTATAAGCAAGACAAAAAAATAAATTTTATTTCGTCTTGTGTAGCTTTTTAACCCGACTTGGCTGACTCGGTGTAGTTGATATTTATTTTTTTCTGACTTCGTTGAGGTTTTTTTGTTCAAGCTATATTTATACGTCTTTTGCGTCTTTTGCATCGTGTGTGCGGTGGTTGGCGCATTGCATTGCACGTTGTATATTGGATATAGTTATTATATTTACTATATGGTTGGTTGGCGTGCATATTTAAAATTAACTTATTGCTATAACTTCGAACTGTTCTATTTCAATTTAATTATATTTATGAAAACAAAACTAATGTTTTTAGTTTTATTAAAAAAATATTTTATATAAAAAACTAAAAAGTATCTTTGCGCAGTAATTAGTATTAAATCGTAATTATTGTTTTATATAAACCATAATAGATATTAATTATAATATTATATATAGGATTACAGTACTTATACCCTTATACTTAATCATGTTTGCCGTTGGTACCTAGTGCAAGTTTCCGTAATAGATTTTGTTACACCACTACATAGTTTTACGTGATACTACTTATTAATCCAACGAAAATGTCTTCGTTACATTTCTACCCTGTGGACATTGTATCTTGAGGGGTATCGCTATTTTAACGATGGGTCATTATATCTTGTATAGTTCTATTGTTTTAAGACTCTAGTGAAAAAGAACAATTGAAAAACTGATAAAAATCTATCGTTATTGTATCAATACTTTCTGTATTTGGTTTCTTCTCTCCACAGTAAGCTATTATTCAATTATATAGGCATATATAGAGTGTTGTAATTATGTATGTATAATGTAAATAGACCAATTTACCAATATTATTAATATTGATCTATAATTTATCATCTAATAGTAAGATGAATGTAATGCGATATTATCAATAGGTATACCGCAATGATATGAAGGTACGAATTAATATTACTAAAATATATTACTTAATTCATTTCAATTCGAAAAGAAATTAATATTTTATATCTAGACGTGTTATTTTTTTTTAATTTTTATACGAAGGTAATACTCATTTTAGTTACTCGTATCTTATGTTTTTGGTTTTACAATATATATATATATATAACACTGTAAACCGTATAAAATCGCATAAACCGTTTAAACTTTAAATCTTACTTAGGCATTTACGCATTTTTATGAAGCTGAATTACTTTCGTATACCGCTGCTCCAAACTCTATAAACACTAAACAGCTTCACGTACTTTTCGGCGTTACAGAACTGCGGGATTATTTTTGCATGAAAAAAAAACGATATTTTCAATTGGGCGGATGATACCGTTGATATATAGTATAATGTTCAATATTGTCTCCATTATCTTCAATACTATAAGAGTCTGCTGCACAAAATAGTACTGGTTGGACCTTTCTTTCCCACAACAATTTGACTGATAACGTTGTCTCTTTTCAACATAAAGTGCATGTGCAAAACTCAGCAGTGCAGCTGACTGTGTTCTTAACTATTTACATTTTATCAGCCAAAGGAAGTCGGGCTGCTTGAATAAGTACAATGTGCATGTATATGTGCAATATGTGCAATACGTGCAATACGTGTAATAATATTATAGTTATTTGTTGTTTGTAAGCTCCTTGAAATCGTCCGAAGGTACATCATAATGAGGCGCGTTTCTATATGGAAATTCAAAAAAATTAATCTTTTGCTCGGGCTACGCCGGGCAGGACACCTAGTTATCTATAATTTCGCACAGCAGTCTGCAGATCAGTATAAAGTATTGTTTCATATAAAATTATACCATACAACAACATTATATACAGTCCGAATATCATGTGTATAAGATATAATATCATGTGCATCTCCCTTACCGCCTGTCGCCCATTGAGAATTTGTTCGATTAAAATGATTTTTTTCGGTTAATCGAACACGACAATAAATAATAATATTATTGAACGCGGAGCTGTTCGGCGCAGTCTCGTCAGCTGCCTCGGAACGTATATCTATATACGATTCGTATAGGCTACGACAGTACGTACGACCTGTCATTTTCATTACGTATTATACAATAATTTATATAGGTATGTACCCTAGTGTAATGATACAATTTTCCGCTCAAAAGCAAAAAATTCAAAACACAAAACAAATTATCGACACACATATTATATTTGCGTCGTGTGGCTTCGGCGGCGTTACACGAGTATGGTCGTCTACACGTAAACACTGTGTACAGTGTGTATAGTAGGTATATAAATATGTACAAATTTATTATTATAGTATATATGTATACAACACGCCTAAGTACGTATTATACATAGGTACCCTGTACGTACGTGCAGTGCGCGTGCATGTGAACGTGTTACGCCGGTCGCATGCAGTCTGCCGAGCACTAGACTAGAAATAATACGCATATGAGAAGTATTATTTAACTTGGCACGCACGCATCGTGGCTAACGTATTATGTATATATTATATGTAATATATATATAATAGGACCGTGTAACACCGCCCCCGAGGTATGGTATAATAATATATACGTGTATATACAGGGTCATCCGAATTTGATCGTACACAAATATTGTTTGCGGAGTGGGTAATCGCATTAAAAATCATAATAAAAAAATCTGTATAATTTGTATGACCCATTTGTATACAGAGTTTTGATATTTACGCGAGCGGAAAATAAAAACTAAAACAGGAGCAAGTTATTATTTATAAACCTATCATTATTTTCGCGGTAATTATATTGTGTTTCAGTATACATAATAATATTATGATAGTGCGATTTAATGATCGTTTGCGCATTGTCGTCTGTGTTCGTAATTGAGTTAAGTTGAATAATTTTATACCGGGCAATCAGGTTTTAATTGGATTATCATCGGAAAAATTATTTATTGTTTCGTAAATAGCAGTTATTTTAATTATTATAGATGACGTATGGTTGTCTGGTGGTTAGAAATCGAGCAATTCGTTTAAGTCTTTGAAGATTTTATTAAAAAAAAAAAACTATGAACATAATTAATAATTATTAGTTATTACTATATTGTACTTCAACTTAAGAGGATGTCAGCACACTATTTGTTTTCTCTCTCTGGCCCACGCGCAACGTAGACAAAACGTATTTATACGAAGAATCATTATTTCTATGTTTTTAAGTAATCTTAGAGTAAAATCACCTATTACAAAAAAGATAGAGAATAATATTTTTAAGGGAATGACATATCGATTTGTCGAAATATTGTACCAAAACAATTTAAATTAACAACATTTTTTGTTTATTTTGAAAGTCGAATACAAAGTCAAATAACAATAAAATATAAAATCGATAAGTCATTCCCTCAAAAATATTATTCTCTATCTTTTTTGTAATGGGTGATTATACTCTAAGATAACTTAAAAATATAGAAAAAATGATTCGTTTTGTACATGTTGCGCGTGGGCAAGAGAGAGAAAACAAATGGTATGCTGACATCCTATTAAACTGCAGACGTATCCTGGACAATTAAATTAACACACACACTCTCGTATTATATATATTAATGAAGATACATATTATGTTATGACTTTCCATTCTCAAATACGCCCGCATACATTATATAATATTTTTTAATCCACATCCGCTATGCGCTCGCATAATATTATATCCACGTTTTTAATGAAGACTTTTTCTTGATCAGACGTCTAATAGTTTATAATATTATTATGTTCGGTAGAGTATTGGTAGTTTCAATCGTCCGATAACCTGTAAAGTAATTTATATTTTTTGCAGGGCACTGAAATAGTAATAAACTAATAAATAAATCGATCCAGAAGGTTTGGGGCTTCTAATGATGGTTAACGCGTTTTGTAAATAATTGTAGATGACTGTTTTAAATTAGGCCTAACGGATTGTATGTTGTTGGATACTGTTGTGAATATATTTATATACCGATTACCTTTTGAATTATTAAATGCAAACAAAAGTTAACATTATTACTATTGTTATGTTAAGTGCTAATAAGATTATTTTCATTTTCTAGGGTATAGCAACCAACTCTGCACTTTTTTACTTTTTTCTTTCGATATACTCGGTTGACGCTATCGATTGATCAATTTGATATTTGTGTATATTATTTTCAAAAAGAAATAGTTTTCAAATTATATGTACCAATGAAAATATTTAATATTTATATATTACATAGTTTCTATCGGATCTTTTTATGACAATATCGTCTATGATGGTTTCCGCGGTTAACTTGCTATTTAACAAATACCATACGCAGTCTTGTATATGTTTTGTTTGGACATGACCTTAACATCATTGTATCGACCAACAGTCACCACCACCACCACCACCACAGACAATTCGTACGGATTAAGTTTACGCGGGTATATGCAGACTGGTGCAGGAACTCCTCTGAGGCGGAGATGTATAAGTGAAAAAGTAGTGGTTTTTGCTCGTAAACCGTATAGTCATTATCATTCGTAATATATTGTATATTATTATTTTCGTAATTTACTAGTACCTTGTATGTGTATATATATATATTTATTTACATGTAAGAATGTTGTGGGTCGTTAGCCTCGTCGCCGCCGCCGACGTACGCATATAATGTGCTGGCTAACGAGATTTTTCGAGATATTTTGAGACGGCAGTGCGGGAGCGATCGTGTTCTTTCGTGGAACTGCAGCAAAAAAAATCTTAAAACTAAAAAAAAAAAGTTTACCGGCTGGCGAAATGGATTGTCGTTCGCCGTCGACGGGCCACCACCGGCACTCATCATTACGCTTGGCGGCGGCGACCTTAACCCTCGTCGCCGTGTCTGGCGACGGATCCAGTCGTCGTCGTCGTCGCCATAAGAAGAAATCGCACGACGCCGCCTATCGTCCAAGGCCCGTGCCACGGCCGATAGCTGCTTAATTTTTTTTTGTTTGCGTTTTCTTCTGCCATTTTTGTGTTTTTCGATTTTTTTTACTGCGACTGTAAATTATAACGATTAAAAACTCAGTTGATCACGTACCTGCATCACGTACCCCAACTATATGTAACCTCACCCACACGTCGGCCCTTATCCGTCGAGATACCGACCTAGACCAAGACAAAACGTATTGTCGAAAACCCCCACCTATACTCACCATCATATTATCTATCGCTCTTATCCCTCTCCTCACCCGGTCATTTCTAACACTTCCTCTAACCTTCTATGTACCGTAGTCGTCCGTGTAATATTATAAGTAAGTACTGCGATGGGGGTAAATATACATTGTTATTATTATTATTGTTTTTTTTTATCATTATTGTCGTTACCATCATTATGACCAGAGACACGTTTGACACGCTGTAATGTATACTGTTTAAATATTATTACTATTATTATTATTTTACCGCACGTTTTGTTTGTATATTATGATAATGGTATACATGTTGTTACCTATACGGTCTTGTTACACGGCTATTGTTTTGCGAGTACATGTACTCGACTTTCAGCAAGTCGATGACATTTAAATAGTGTTACAACAGTATTAAAAATCGGTATTACCATGTTTGATTTAACTACGAAACCGGGTTAAAGGAGGAATATCGTTTTCGCGTATAGTCTTCAAAAGTTAACCCCCCCCCCCTTGTTTACTCGTTGTAATATCGAACACTATAATTAATAATATTATGTATGTATACCTACAGTAAATTTCTTTATGGACCGTATAGAGGAGTGTCGTCGAATCAAATATGTTTGGAGTATATGAGTATTTGGGTTTAATAAAGCTTAATTAATTATTTATTATATAAAAACAAAATTTGTGATATTTTATTTATACATGTTGCGCGTGTTAAATGGTTAATATAACATCAACGCTTATACCGTTTCCGGTGTCATATACATATTATATATAGGACCTATTTATACCATCATATAGGTGACTTTACAATCCGCTGTGATTTCCAAAAAAAAAAAAACGATTTGGCGCTGTGATTGGCTGAATCTTGCGGTTAGTAAGAGGTAAATCTGAAAAATGTTACCATTATAGTATATTTCATGTACCTACCAGACTATCAGAGAGTATATCATACCTTACTCAAATTAAATTTTAAATCAGTTACCATTATTATTACCACCTAGTCCAACAATACAAACACTTGTATCACTTCATTACGCAATAAATAAATTACTATACTTTTCCGTGATTTATTTCCGGAAATTACGGTTCACGTTATCACTGCGGTGTAGTTTGAAGTCGCCCAAGTAGCCAAAGTACCGCGGGCCTTATACATACAATAGCGACGCATAATGTAATAGACTATTTCGCCTGGATTCACTATGCTCCGATAGTTGACGGCGACTGCAGGCGAGATCTTATTTCCTGTGCGGATTTCGCCGCTGATAAAAACATAAATATATCTCCATTTGCGCCGCTCGATATTCGTATGACACCGTGCACGTTTTTATCAAACATTCCGCCAACGACCAAAGTTTGATATAATTACTGTGCGCTATCTTTCTGCAAAACGGCGTGGCGGTCAGACGCGAGAATAACATATAATATATACGCTGCCCGCAAGCTTATAACGACATATTATTATTATTGTTGGCGGCGCTTATGCGCGAGGTTTCCTCGTTATCATGACTAATTGAGGATAAAACATTTTATCAGTAATTTACACTATAGTATGTTAATTTTTCGTATATTCCACGAGCCCGCGAGTTGTTGTAAACAAATTAGATAATTAAAGTACATATTTGACGCGCAAGTTGAATAAATTATAACATAATATTTCGAAATTTCCCGCGTTTTGTTACACACCGTAATACTATATATTGTTATATTATAATAATAATAATGTGGTGCACATAGTGTACATACAATACGGCGCCAACTCGTAACGCTACTTTTGTATCATTAATAAATAAGTAGTCGTTGTAGTAATAATATTATAACGTCGTACGCGTCCGAGTGTGTATACTGCAAAAATACGCAATATCTTATTAATCTCAACCGAGACGACGGACGTGTAATTTAAATTTAAAAAAAACATTCTGCAAAGAATTCATAGAATTTTGGTCTTATTCTCGATACAGATAGGTTAGTATTACTTAGGTACGTTTTATAATATATTTTATTGTTATGCAACATCGGAATGGAAAACTCGCGAACAACAACACGAAAGTTTAAAAAATGCATTCCGTATGACCGCCGTCTAAATACGAACGCATGAAATGTGTATGGTCGCAACATTTTTAGTGGTTTATTACCTACTGCATATTTTGGTACCTATTTAATATCATAATAATAGTAATATAACAGTTGTGCATCACGACGTGTTTAGGCCGCCGTCGTAAACCGCAAAATATGTGTAGGGCTTTTATTGTTATTGACGTTTTTGCGGGGAGACGACCGTCCAGTGTCTCGTATCTAACATAATAAATTATTATGCGTGTGCGATAATAATAATTTTTTTACACATGCACCGATTGTAATAATATATAATAATATACAATATGTATATTGTATATATAGCTGTGTTATACGTTGAGGTATATGCGTGACTATTAATATTAAATTCGACTTTGAAACGACGATATATTATATTCATAGGTGTGTGTATATATATATATATATGGACGTAAAGCCATCATCCACATAAATTCCTCTCTCGACGGCAGGCAATCTAATTGGCCGGTTTAAGTCGTTTAGATCACAGATATGATTCACTCGGAGAATTTTAAACTAGAATGCTCCGAGACTGATATAAACAATATTATTCCGCATGGCAGCAAACCCATAACGTTTATAAACCTTATTATAATATGTTATATTATTATGTTCTGATTAATATTTTCTATAACGTGCATTCGCGCGTGCCTGCATTGTAGTGGACTATAATTTTTTCTGCGTCTGGGGAAAAAAGAACGTAGAAAAATAAATACATTACTCTGGTTAAATGTATTAATATTGTGTTACACTGATGTCTTATTAAATGTTCTATAACCCTATAACATTTTCTAACACTGTTGAATAATTAGAAAACTGTTATTGATACATATTTATAAGATAAAAAAAAAATCATTTGTTGAATTTTTTATTTTCTTTACTGATATTTTGTTTAATACGCATACAAATAACTGTATATAAATATATAATATATGTGTTTTGTTTGATACAGCCGTTTTATGTTTCACAATCGCTGATAATCAATACTTATAATAGGTATAGTGAAAACCGTTGTCCGAAATATATTAAAAAACATTAATTACAAGGGACCAAATATACCTATACCTATACTATACCTATATAAATTATTATTATTACCGTATACTATTCAATAATAATAACAATGAGGATGAAAATAAAAATTAAAAAACGCTTTTGTGATCGTCGAATCGACTTTAATAGTTTTTAATATCGCTATTTGTATAGTACTTATAAGCGTTTCATGACTTTATTTCTTCTACGTCAAACCATATCGCCATAACTACGCTTGTATTAATAATATTATAATGATATTATCTGTTATGAATATTATATACTGAATACCAATTCAAACGGTTTGTACATAAACGTGGGAAACTATTTCGAAATAAGTAAAATATTTAGCGCGTTTTCGAGTGGGCGTTAGCAGGAAAATAAAATTGTGCTCCTATACAGAACAGATATCATTTATATACTTTATGCGATGAAATTCGACTTTATTATTCCGTGAAAACATTATAATATAAACATATACATGTATAATTGTAATATATGCGTATGCCATTCGGATATTATATTATATTCAAATACATATTATTATCAAATCATGTATCCGCATATGCTATTATTATGACGTATATAATATCGTCGTACAGTTCGATATGCAATTAAAATTTGCCGGTTTACTTCAGTCTTGAAATATTGGCGTTAAATAAGACTATATTATAACATAATATAATATAAACGGAAATGCTTCGAAGAGTATAATATATTATATAAATCGAAAAATCTCTGCGGATAATCTTCTCTCTGTTCGGTCTACTACCACGCCCCGGGTAACGCGTATGTTGTATATGTATGTATATATGTACTCGTATGTATGTATGTATGTATGTATGTATGTATGTATGTACGTATGTATGTATGTATGTATGTATGTATGTATGTATGTATGTATGTATGTATGTATGTATGTATGTATGTATGTATGTATGTATATGAATGATAGAGTTGATACGATCATTGATAAATACGCCCGTGCAGGTCGGGCTTACACATTTTTAGTAAACTATGGTGTAACGTCGTATAGTCTTGTGCGTGCATCGCACGCGATAAAGTCCGACAAAATTATTCGACCGAAAACCTGCACGGCCACGTATATATATATATTATAAATATAGAGTGTAGAAGAAAAAGCTCTGCGCGCTATAGTGTCGAGTGGGAGGGTGCGGCATGCGATATTGAACGTTAGACAATATACCTAACTATATAATATATACGTGCTATATATACATACATCTTTCCCCCCTTTAGTGATCAATCCTAAGTTTTACGGTTGATTTTTTTGCATGTCTTCCACAGTGCTTGCTTGCGGGGATGATTTTTTTGTCGACCGAATGTAATTTTGGTACGTCCTGTGCTCATCTCTGTTGTTGCTAACAATTTTTTCCTCAACAAATTCATGGCGTGAATTGTCAGTCGTCGGTGTCTGACATTCTGCAGTGACCGAATATATATATATGCTGGTACACCTCCATCCATTGTACCCTGGCGCCTCGTAGGGTGATGATAAAAATACACTACAACCTAAATGTACACTCAGTTATTATACTTGTTTTAAAATGTTTAAGTTTAAAAATATTTATTGAAGTACTTACTCGCTGTTGTTAAATTTTGTAAAATTGTTGTATATATCTATTATAATATTGTATACAAGAATGGTAGAGACATAGGCGGCCGCGGGGTCGAAAAAAATACATGATGCCTAGGAACCGACCGAAAGTATTTATAAACAAATAATAACGGGTAAGAATACCATTCCTTGACGATGGCGGCGCGTGGGCTGTTTAAAATTTCCGTCACCTAACCTACCCCACAGACGGGCCGACAGAGATAGGCTGCAGAGAGACGAGGTTTATGTATTTTGTGTCCTGCAGCTATATACTATATAGCTATTATATTATGTACATATAATGTAACCGACAACCTACCGTATATATAGGTAGCGTGCAACAAGTCTGCCGCCGGCGGCCAGACACACCACTGCGCCGCAAAAGGTAGACAAACACACTTACACACGCACACTCATCCGACGCAGACGGATCAATATATGGCGTTATGCGCCGGTAGACCACCACCCCTCAGGTCTCGCCGACGATTTTTCCCGCCGCTGCGTCGTGTTATATTGCTGCATTGCTACAACCCGAATATATTAGAAAACCTCCTCCTCTTCCTCCTTCACCTCGCATATACGTTATGTATAGACCTATGTGTATGTATGTATGTATGTATGTACCATATATATGTATTTATGCTACCCACGGGGAATTCCCGAATCGGGTTTAGTCGACATTTAAAATGTACAAACAATTTACAATTTTAAAATACTCATAACTCGCTTTAAAATTAAAATATAATAAAAAGCCCACGAGATTGCCTAGATATCTCACCTGTAATTTTATGAGAAGTCAATTCACTCTAATTTTTAAACTAACGAAGCTAAACGTGATCTGCTGAGGGGAAAATTTTCTATATTACGCACTTGTAAGACGGAGATAACACTTGCGGGTGTCACGTCCTCTCAATACATAGTTTGTTTTTTATATCAATTGATATAAGTACTAATAAATGATTTAAAATAATGTATTATGATAATGAAAATAAAAATGATTGAATTTGTATTATATTTATTATGACTGCTAAGTAATAAATCCTGACATCGAGAGTTACGTTCAATTTACTTTATATTTACTCATAGGTACCTACGCATTTTTTTCTATACATATTCCTCCATAGTTTATTTAGGGGTTGCATATTTAAAATGTCTCTAAGACAGACGTGTGTATACATATTAGTTATTGGATATATTATTATGTATAACTCTGCACTCATATTATGTTATATTATTATTATCAAGTTTAAAAATATTAATTTTAACACTACTTAAACACGGGTGGATAATCCTGAATTAGGTATGCTTATTTTAGCCATCGTATCGTATATATATATAGGTATACATTGCTTGGTTTTTCCGCAGGTCTACAAAGGTCTTGACGTAGCCACCAATAAGGCTACCGATGAAGAGATGGACGGAGTCCCGCACCATATGATGGGCACCGTGGATTGGCGTGACGAGTGTAACGTACACCAGTACAGGAATGAAGCTCTAAAAATTGTATCCTTTTCTCGTTATTATTATTATTATATTAATATTATATTATGATGTTGTAATTATCGCGTAACCTGCAGTTAAAATAACGACGAAAAAAGGTTCTTTACGCTCGGCCCTCCGTATAGCCTTAGTATATTATAGCTGATTAACGACCTCTTGTTCGTGTTTAAACAGCAGGTTTCTAATGAAGTCCTTTTGTCGTGCATACTCGAATGTCACGCTTCGTGCTGTTTGTCAGGGTATGTGTGTGTATTTTTTTAAACACTTTTCCTATATCACATGCGTATGTGTGATATATGCGCCAACAGCGTTATTATTATTATAATACCGTATATATTATACTTATCGAAGAAAGTGCTTTTTCCAATAGGGGAGTAATAATGCGTCGGTTTTCAAGTACAGAGAAAATAAAAGGAGGGGACTGTGAAGTGAAATGTGTAACAGTAGAATATAGCTCGGACAGTAAAATAATAGCAGGAAGTGCCGTACTGGTGCAGTGCGGTGATGGTATATAGTAGTATTTCCTGAGGCGACTGCACGAGCCATGGGGAGAGAGTAAGCAAATAAAAGATGGAAAAAGCTGGCGCTAGTATTAAACTGAACTTGCGTAGTGAATAAATTGACGTTTAAACTTTTAAAGAATCGTCTGATTATTATTATTATTTATTATACACCGGCACGAGTGCTGTTAGCGTACATGTTTCATGTAGGTTCCTACTTGCCACCTTCAGTATGTTACAGTTCGTCAAATGATTGTAATATATACAAACACCAATTTTAGATTAAATTTAAGTTATGTCACGTATATTGATTTTTTTTGACGTTCAAGTCTTATTTTGTATGGATGTAATTAAAATGTATTTTATTTTTGGAACACCATAATATAGAAACGATCCATCTAAAACTCTTATATACATAAAATATTATGCATAATGTGCGTTAGTAAAATAATTACAAAATATCGGTACATAACATTATACAATATATCTATACTCTATAGGTATAGTGTTAAATATTGTTTATTGTATAGTTTATTCGATGTTTATTATACTTAGGTGATGTACAAGTGTACAACCTATATTTGGTATTTTTTAAATTTTTAAATTTTTAAATTATACCTATATTTATATCTAAGAGGCCGTATAATTTATAATTGTTGTTATCGTTCATATGATTAATATATGAATATAATAGATTTAGAAATTATTTCAATTCATCATCGTCATAAGTCATAACATAATATTATTACGAAATACAAGTAGTAGTTGAAATTATTGTGGTTCATATTTGTGTTGAATATTTTGTTTGTTTAGATAACATGACTTAAAGGCTTAAATGTGGATTTCATTAATATTTGGTGAAGAGTAAATACAGGCTGAGGTTATATGTTCGATTTGGGTTGACAATTTGAATGCATTGTTTTAATCACAGTCGATAGAAAATGTCCAACGAATGATTGGGTGATGGGGAGGGGTATTGACGATGTAATCTGACCAATAATGTTCATGTCAGCTTATAAATCGTATTCAATTGTACATTTACAAAATAATATTTTTCAATTTCGTGTATTGTATATCGTATGTTGTGTAACATATGTTGTTTGAAAATTAAAATACTACAGTTGAAGTTTAAAACTGAGTAAATCGATGAAAAGTACAACGTTAAAATAATAATATTTATGGTGGCAATAAAGAAAGAAAAAAAATAAACGGTGATAGTATAGTTAAAGTTTTTCTCTTGGCGTCTTCATGTCGGCTATATACGAAAATGATTATAACAATATGAAACGATATATAATACGTAATCCTCAAAACTGTGAGAGGGAACTGAAAAAACTAATTAATAAAACAAACATTTACTGCGATAAGAAGCGATGACGATATTAAAATGAAAGCGAATTAAATAAAAACAAAAAAAACGAGTGGCTCTTTCGAGATTAAGTGCTCTTGAAACCGAGCGATTTCGTACAAATCATGTTTAATTTTCTCGACGAATTCCTTCTCGAGTATTCGTATATACGTATTTTATACAATATATATATTTATACATTACACGTATACCACATAAACCTCGCTTCATAAGGTGTTATATATATTTATTTATATATATATATATATATATATATTCAGTGAATGACCCATGCTGCAAGCGTTTTTTCCGGTGCGGTCGTTTCGTTTCCGGTCACCATCATCATGCCGCTTATATTTTAGCCCGCGATCTGCAGTCTCTCCCCTTTACGTATACGTCATTAAACGAGCCATGTTGGGGTTATACCGCGGATAGGAACTTGGTTGCACGATGCGAGAGGAGGGGTTTCCAAAATGTTTTACTCCTGAGTTTCATAAAACGCACTAAACGTTTCTTCAATACGCTTTGCTTTCATATTATATTCTTATTACCTATAAAATATTATTAGGTATGAAGAAGCAGAGCTTCTTGTTAATCATGATTATATTCTCCGTACAGCGTCCGAAAACTTCTAGGGGCGTAATTACGTTCAGAATTTTCACTGAATTATCGATCCCCACGCATATATTATGGTTTTCACTTATTTCTTCGTCGAATCATGTCCATTCCACTACAATATTATATAATATATATACCGCGTACACTCCTTATATTTTCGGGTGTTACAATGATTGTATTTTTCAGTACGCATTTTGTCTCGTATATTAATAATAAAGTGAGCAATCGCAACTGCTTGACATACCCCAACGTATATTGCGTTACGTGCGTTCAATCAACCCTCGTATTTTTTAAATAAATAATTAATTTGTTTGCACTTATGATTACGTAGGTCGTAGGTGTACAATACGGTGGGACCCTTGATGAATTTCGATTATGTTTTTACCGTCCACCGATTTCGTATTAATATTATACTGTTGAACTTTCATCGTAAATCCTTTTTATTTTTTAAATTATAATTAGTAATCATTTATTTGCATGAAGTAATAATAATGTATATATTATTTATTTTATATTCTCTGCGCATATTTATAACGATAGGTACTGCTAAATTAATCGAGTAATATAAATCTACAACAATTTATGCATATTTTATAACAATATACGTATTTTAAACATAATAACATGGATTGATAGCATATAAAATATTTGCAACGTGGTTCCTGCAGGTTTCAATTAAAAAAATAATACCTATGAGGTTTATATAGTTAAAATACCGTTGAAGTCTCGGGATGGTAAAAAAATATGAGTATGGTCGAATTGCACTTAATTTAGTCAAACTGCACTTGGGTTTAAAAATGGTAATGGTCGAACTGCACTTGGGCTCCAAAAAGGTATTCCAACAAAAATATCATGCATTTGAAGGGGTCAAACGTTTATAATACACTCATTTCTCTTCCCACTTACGGGCTTAGGACTGACAATGATTTTAATTATTGGTGTAGTTAAAAATGATCGCTTTATACATACCATTGTCCATTATGTTAATATAATATTTTATCATGATATTAAATCATCAAATATTATTATAACTTTTTTATACCTATATTATATTTTATTCTTTTTTTAAATCGTCAAACATTATTATAATAAATTATAAAAGTGAACGTCATAGTGACCTGAAATTTTAACTCCTTTTTTGAACGAGTGCAGTTCGACCACTACCTCTTTTTTACCCGAGTGTAGTTCGACGCCAGTGCCGGCGCTAGGGATTTCGGGGGCCTGGACATAGGTAACAAATACCTAGAGGAGGCCGAAATTCTAGCTTTTTTTAAAATTATTTTTTTATTTTTTTAAAAAAGTTTTTATTTGAATTTTAAACATTAAAAAGCGGGTAAGTGGATGTCGCTCTGCTGTACAGTAGGTTACAAGTGAGTAAATGTATAATGGATTTTATTAATCTTGAATTCAATGATAGAATATCATTGTATAAGAAAAACGATTTTGAGTGGAGACGGTTTATCATTCTGGATTTTTAAAATTTTTATTATTTATTATAGCCTTTAAGTTAAATTAATATTAAAATATTATAATTTTTTATTCGTTGCTACGGTGATAAACAAAGCGTTAGAAATTAAAATCCTATTTTAAGCGGTTTTTCGTAATTTGTTAGTAGTTTTTCCCGTGGCATTAAATAACTATTGAGAACATCGACAAATGACCTCTTAAAGTACCATCTTGATCCAATTTGCTTAAATATAAGGTACTATATATTGAAATCGAAGTACTCCTTCTAGTAGAAATTTTGTATACAGGATATATAAAAAAAAAATAAACACCGTTGTAAAACCACTAGCTTCCTATGAAATCCTCAGAATCTAAAATAATAATATTAGGTTATTCTTATTCTTTTTTTTATTATAATGCTATAATGTTATAACAAAATTATTTACAAATAATAAAATAATACGTATGTGTTGAAAATTATAAGTTAATAAATTCGTGGGGGCTTATTATTTTATTAAATTTTATTTTATTTTAATAATTACAACTTATAACACCATCAATAAAAAATAAATAAATTCATCATATGTGTGAATGAAATAATAAATTGTTTAATATCTAGATACACAGCGGCGGTAGACAATAAAATACATTAAAACTTACTAATCCTGATAAACTATAGATACGCACGCAGTAGGTACCTACATATTATTTAATACGGCTATACTATAAACTAAATAATAATTATTACAATTATTGTAATAATAATTTCATAAAATGAAAACTTACTTTTATGATATTATGCAGAAATTTTTGAAAAAATATTGTAAGGTGCAAAGTGGATTGCAGTCTAATACTCAAATGTCAAAAATATAATATTAGATGATCAAATAAATATTTTAAGAATATAGCTCTTGCCCCTTCTATATTTACAGGAATCATGAAATCAATTAATCTATAGAGAATAGAGATTGATTATCTATATATTAGTGTCGATAATTTTCATTTATAGGTAACAAATTGTTTTTAAAAAATAAGAAACCATGCAAGTATACTTAAATAAGTACATTTTATTTTTCTTATTATACTATTATTAATGATCATCGTACATATTACACATTGTGGTCCTTGACTTGCCAATATTACCAGATACAAGACATATACTCTAGGGGCAAAGTTCCGGTGGTGGTGGGCGGCACGTCGTACTACATCGAGTCGATAATCTACGACAACCTGGTGCAGGGGTCCGCCGCCGGGGAACCGGAACTGGATGCGGCGGCGGACGACGACGACGAGCAGGACGATGATGAGCAGGACGACGACGGCGCCGACTTGTCCGTGAACGCTTTCCGCGAGTACGCCTTGTTCCGTAACGTCAATGACGTCCCGACGGCCGTCACGGCGATTGGCACGGGACGCATGTACGTGTATGTGTTGTCCGAAGCGGTGAGGTTCGCGCTGACCATGACGGCCGTCGGGCGGCTGCCGTTCCGGCGGTACAGGAACACGTTCGTTGGTGTGGATAACGTGGCCGGACCGTGGCCGCCGACGGTGGGCGAATGCGAGGCGGCCGCGTTGTACGCTCACGGCGTCCGTGTGCTTGATGCCGTTGCCGAGGCAGTCGGCCGGACTGACGGTGGACCGGACGTCCGATACGAAGTGACGGCCGATGACGTGGTGGTTGGCCACCTCGAGCGGTATGGGTTCGCCGATATCCATTCTAGGCTGGACGATCTGCTGACACGTGTGAAAAAGGTGAGGAAGATGGCGGCGGACGTCGACGTGGACGCAAACGTCCGGGCGGCCCTGTGCCGGGCGCATGCGGAGTTGCAGATGCGGACGCAGCGGCTGGCGCTGGCTTTGTTGGTCGACCACGAACGGACGGCCGTGGACCTGATAACGCCGGCCGCGCTCAAGGCGCACGCCGCTTATTTCGATCCGGTGGCGGCCAGCGCGCTTCATCCGCACAACACGCGCAAGGTGTTTAGGTACGTACCGTAACCTTGGTATTAAGCTTGTGGATGCGGCGTAAGTAGGATTCACAGCTGTGTCGTATGTCGTGTCGTGTCGATCAAATTGTATTGTGATTGGATATTACTTTTTTGGTATCATGTAATAACCAAGTTGCAAACGAGTAGGTATATCAGTAATTTACTACAGTTCAACTTTTAAACCTTATTGGTTACCAGTCGTAACCATATTATAATAACCAAACCCTCGCTAGACACAACACACGATATGCATATGTAGCTTAATACGCCTTTATATGTACAATATCTGTAAAGTCGTGGTTTCACGTCGTGACAGTTGGGTTGAGCTTAGTTATTGGACACGATAGCTGTGAACCTAGCTGAAGCCAATTCAACTGATATAATACGGTTGTTAACCGAAGATATACATCTCTCTTTTCTGTCCAGTTGTTTAAATGTTAGTTTCTTTACGTCGTGTCTGTCAAATGGCATTCTGATTTTACGTTACTTTTTTGGTATCGTGTAATAGTAAACTAAATAGTTCTAACCGATTATACCAGGAATTGACTACAGCTCATCTTTTTAACCAATATGGTTACCAGTTGTAACCATAGCTACCACGGCCTCGCACGACACGATACAAGAATTAGCTGTGAATTTATCGCTACAGGCTTTATCGCTCAGAAGCTTCTGTGCGTGTGAGAACCATATTACACCGTTTTTGTTTTCATTACGTTAGCCTGAAAATATATGTTTAGTAATAACAGAAATGCCATATCCATGTGTTTAATATCAATGACCGTAACACATTTTATTATTTTGTCGTATTTATAGAGATAAACGGATGGAAACTAACCGTATTTGCGCCTATGCATAAGACAAAACGTATTATTTAATATAATATGATTGTGTGTATGATTGATGCTCGTCGTGAATAGCATAACCGATATATATTGTGTAATACCGGAATTGGTTACATATTATATATAGTCAATGGATTGAATTAAATTAACTAGACTAACATATCAACGATATAGCTGTCGTCAATAATAAAATCAACTAAAAATTCAAGAATTATAACAAATCAGTTGTCAGGATTTTTAAATAGTTTTTTTTTTAATTTTTATTTAATTTAAGGCTTCAAATACATAGTTAACAGCTCACAATTGCTTACAAAATTAGGTTACAATTCGAATTTAACATTTTTTTTTGAAGATTTACTTAATTACGTTATAGTGTGCGAAGTATTGTTGATCCATTGTTCTAGATGTTCGCTGTGAGATCGGCTATCTTTATGAAGTTTATTATCCTTTTTTCTTGTCCGTAGCTGAATGCTTCTTTGGGTGAGGACCGAGGTGGTGTTTATGTTTGCTTTTTTTTTTTTTTAATTGATTGTGAAGCCCGGGTGCCATTAGCTGTTTGTTTTTTTGGTTTTTGTAGGGGAGAAATTGTAGGTTTGTAAACACGTGTGTTTTTGGTTTGGCAGATTTTTTATTGGGCACCCGTTGGTATCTGCCATGTCCGGGTGGGGATGGAGGCACTTCTCTCTGGACACCGTGACTTGCCCGAAGAAAAATGCCACCCGCGGCTGGGTTCGAACCGGCGCCGGTGTGTGTCGCAACCGACGCATTAATCCGCTCGGCCACTCCGTCCCCCTAGATTTTATTATTCATTGACATATTGCTTGTAAGCATGTTGACACTTTTTGTTTGTGTATTTTAGTTTTTTTACACGACACCTAATACGTTTATATTATTGAGTCGATCTCTGTGTTGTCTTTGACTTTTCGATTGATTAAGATAATTGACAAAGAAGAATTTGAAATTTGAACAGGTATATTAAAAAAAGGTTAGTTAATGATAATTTTGATGTTAGTAATAGTTTCTTTGTTTCTATATTATATATTTCTAACATATATTTAGTGAAATGGAATTTGTGCTTATGGATTGTTAAAAAGGCGTTCAAATTTTTTGCATTTATGGCTGTTTTTTGTTTGTGTGTTTAGGTCATATTTTATGATTATGGGCTATAGCTGCACGAACGGTTTCTTGCATTTTTCGATATATGCGAGCTAACCGTCAATTTTCCGATAGTTTTTTTAAAATCTGTCCAAACTGTAGAACGTAATTAAATACTGTCCGGTACATTTACGCCATCGCGAATACTTGTAAACGTTTTATGTTTCGGTTTCTTATATGCTACCTATAGATTTGAAATAGTCACTGTTTTTTTTTATGCCGTGTGTATTGTATCGAACACCGAACAAGTTACTATACGTTGAATATAATCATCTTGTAGTTATAACTTATAATCTCTTGACTTTAATCCTATGTAAATCGGGTTTTCAGTTGACGATGATTTCGTTAAAACATTTTTTTTCTGCTGTCGCTTAATCCAGCTCGCGCTGTATTTAAAGATAAACAGTTAACGTGGTCCCTATTTCGGCATAGTTATTAGACAATATAACTTACCTGATATTAGAGTGCTTATAATATCTATAATATTATTGAGATGATCGTTTAAAAACTAAACCTGTTTGACATATATACCTATTTATAATAATATACATCGACGGAGCTGTATTTTATTATTTTATTAAAACAAATAAATTGCGGTAGACGACAGTCAACACGAATTTTGTGCGAAATCGCTTTCCAATCGCCATAAACCGATTATTATGTGTGTTTAGTAAGAGGTATAACATTATAAATTGAATCATTCTGCACCGCATAAGCATATAATATCGTGTTATTTCTAATAGAAATCTGCTCTCGGCGGAGGACCATGTTTGGCGTCTTTTGTTTTTGTCGGGAGGAGGAGACCGTATGGTTATACTTATATTGTATGTAATATTGTAGTTTTAATTTTAAACACTACGTGCATTTTACATTTAACAATTATATTTTGGTTCTGAACTCGTTGTAATTCTTTTTAAAGAATGACGTTTGAGTGCGTATTATACTATTTATATTTTATATACATGTATACATTATATAGGTGTATTATTTACATGCGTTGAAATAATAACGAGTTTTACTATATACGTTTGTACAATTAAGTGAACTTTTTATGCGAAAAAATTAACTACCCGTGTCCCGCGTCGTTGTTTATACATCCCAAGCGTATATACGTTTGCATTAAATGCATCGGGTTGTTAATCATTTAGTCTGAACTGCGTTCATTTTCTGTAATATAATAATATATACTTGTGTGTGTGTGTGTGTGTGTATGTATATCCGATGTTATTTAATATTTATCTCCCCTCTCGCCCGATCTGCTAGTGAACAACACTTTTTAAATTAACAATATAAGATTTCTAACAGCACCAAGCACATCATACCCCGGGGAAATGTTGTCGAGTTTTTATCTACATGCATGTTTGTGTGAATTGCTGTTGGAGTATGCCGCTTGTGTTTTATTTATTTGTTTTATTTTGTTAAAAAAAAGTAAAAGAAAGAAAAGCCTGACCCATGAGACGTATCTATATAGGGAGGGATGCTTCTTACAGCACACTAGGAAGTACGCAAAAAGGGTTGATTGGAGAGATGCCGATTTTAAACTTTCTACGTATACCTACACGAAAATTCTAAAACGGTTTTCGCGTGAAACGTTTGATCCGGAACAGCGCAGTATAAACCGTAACCTCAAACCGTCTATAAAACATCCACAAAAGCAATAGATTTCCGAAACAGTTTGTCTCTAAAGGAAGAAAAAGAAAAAAAATAGAATCCACGCAAAACGACGATAATTATTTTAACTTTTCTAAAATCGAAAAATATCGTAACTCGCGACTACCGCGAAAAACATGTATGTATTGTAGTAGTAACTAGAAGTACTATATGTATAATTTTGGATATAATAATATGACGATATTACGTCCGATAGGTAGAGCTGAACAATCTGTATTTTTATAAAAAAATTTTATGTCGATTACATGCCATTATAAAATACTATAAATAGCTATTATAGTATAATAGTTAGTATAATTCTATAAATACTAAGAACATAAAAAAATTCTGAATTTTAAAATTGTTCATTTTCACGTGTTGGAGGTACCTAGATATAAAACCGATTAGCTCATGAAGTTATTATATTTACACTGAAATAAGTGTAGTATTCGGCGCAGATTAACCACCTATGTCAGATTTTTCTACGTAGCGAGGGCACACTACGACGCCAACATGCCAATACTAAAACCAAAATACACCGTGCCATTAATTGCACCTATAACTGTTCATTTTTTCCCGTGCGAAGTCGGATGATACAGCATGATAATTTATACAACAATACATAATATTCATAAACATAATTTTTCTAACAATATTGTTTATATTTAAAAAAAGAATGGATAAGTGGGTAACCACTCTGCTGTACAGTAGATGTCGGGTGTAACCAAAGTTATCAAACAAATATTTTATTAATAATATTACGATTTAACAAATGTTTGAATTATTTTTTGCAGAATGTTTTTTACTTTTTGTGTCGGAAGACTTGTCTTTAAAAAGTAAAAATCCTTCAAAAAATAATTTGAACATTTGTTAAATTGTAATATTATTAATAAAATATTTGTTTGGTAACCATGGTTACACCCGACACCTACTGTACAGCAGAGAGGTTACCTACTTATCCATTCTTTTTTTAAACCACACATCATCATAAAATCAATGCATTCTTCGCTTCATTCTTCTTGCATGTTAATCACCATATGTATAAAATGTTTGTACATTTATTGTAGAATTTAATATTTTATGCTGTAACCATAAGTGCAAATAGAAGGGGGGTTTAGGGGTGAAGCCCCTCAAAAAAGTCCATAGCCCCCCCCAAACATTTCCTACGTTTTGTTTTAAGCTTATTTAATATTATCAAAGTTTTCTTTAGAAAAGCCTTACTTTGATAATATTAAATATGTCTGAAAATACTATTTCATATTATAGTCATTTCTAAGAAGTCCCGTGTCGGTACTTTTATTATTTGTGGCGTTCGTCTGTTGCTCAACTATACAAAATTATATGAAACAATCAGTAAAAACATGCTCACTCAGCTGAATAGCAAGTGAGTTTTGAGTAGTAATTACAAAATTGTAGATAAACAATATTATCTGAGGCTTGACTAATACATTTTAAGTATTAAATTCAGGGGAACACTAAAAACAGATATTTAACCTATTTAATTTTTTTTTGTATTTAATGAAAACAGATAGGTACTTATAACTTTTTATTTTTCAAATATCTAGGATAATTCGTCAAAATCAAGTTATTGTCTTTAATTTTTCACAATAGACAATTGTATGCCAAACCTTTCTTACTTTCAATTAAAACAATTCTCTAACATTTAGTTTTGATGTAGGTATGACAATGCATGCGATGACATCCTCAAAAGAGGTGTAAATAATAATATATTATTGTAAAAAATACTGTGTTAACGAATTATGATAACACTATTCGAGTATTCGAGGGAAAATGTTCACTATATAATATAGTGAGCAATTACATTATAATAATATATTATCTTCTAAAATCTAAATCACGATGCGTATATAATAATATATAATAGAACGGTTGTGAAAATTAAAATTAAATAAATTATTTTGGTCGCTGCTGCCGCCTTTGTTCTCTGTTTTCCGCGCGTTTATACGGTTCCTGCATGGTGCCATAGCGGGCGCATAAAAAGTTGGAAAATTATTGGTTTGGAACCGTATTTTCGTGGAAAAATACCCCATCGGAAACACATATTTTATTAAAAATATTGTGTTGGAAACATAAAATTATGTCGATGGAACTATAACATAATAATATATAAGTACTGAAAAATGTTATATTGAGTTTTCGGACATTATACTATTCCGACAAAACACGTTTCAATTATTAAATACGGTTCCAAAATAATATTTTCCAAACGCATACGTTTCCATCTAACGAAACATAAGTTTCCAAGTAAATACTTTTCCAACGAAATACGTTTCCAGATTAATACAATTCAGAAAAAATATTTTCCAAAGTCTTACGTTCCAACCAATTATTTTGCAACAAAATATAGCCCTTCCCGGCTTAGTGTTCGAGATTTGGGAAATATTGTTGCACATCTCTCTCTTAATTTTTATTATTACCTATCTTATTAATTACGACAAATTTGTAGTTTTGTTTACCGTGTTTTATTTTAGCGCCGCGTGCCGCCGTTCTTCCTCACAATATTATATTCATCGTTCATATATAGTTTAAATCTCCCTATAATGTGCCTTTCAAAAATTCATTCAAATTAGAGAGCTAGCTACCTGCTGCAATTATGATTTATGGCTTTCAGAAAGAGTATAATTAATAACCCATTTGTAATTATAAAATTACGAAATATAATTGTAGCCATGAATTACAAAATAAAGGAACAATGAGCGCATAATGTAATATACCTACAAAAAAAAAAATGTTTTATGTTTACACGTATAACCTTTCATAAAAATCACCTGTTTACACACTAGACTATTTTCCCATCAGAATATTTATCTTTATTATGTGTATATAATATATATATATATATTATATATATATAATGCATATATATTTTTTTATGCACTCACTATTTGTTTTATATTTTGTCAGCCAACAACCGAAACCTGTTTTTACTCGTATTATTATTATTATATTCCACTGGAGATCATTTTATACTCTGTGGGACATATTTAATATTTAATTTATCACTACTTAATTGATTACGATTGGTTGGAAACAAATAAGTGAAAAATCCGTAAAAAGAAATCGTCGAATTTATTCGGTTAAACAATCGGACATTCCGTATAATAATATATAAAAATAATAGTACCTATAACGTTACATAAAACACGCGCTGTCTGCCTATATTATAATAACGTGTTGGAGAGTTTGTTATAATTTTTAGTTTTTTTTTCAAGTCTACTGCAACGAACAATACTTATTCGTGTGTTGCGATAGAGTTAAAATGCAGATAGAGTTTTTGGGTGGGATCAAAATATTATAATGCATTCTTTCGGTGTTTGACAGCAAACAATACCGCGAAGCAAACATTGCAGATAACGACGTTTGGTTCACCTCTACCATAATAATATTATAATGTGTCTCATACTCTCGTTTCAGTGTCTTGTACGCGAGTCTTAAAACGCGTAGGTACTTAGTTACTATATAATATATTTTATCAACCGTTTGACTGGATTTTTGGATTTGAATTTCGCCCATCGTGTGTATAGAATTCATTTTCTACTTCATCTTTATACAGCGCTCTATACGATACGTCGATACGATATCTTAATACCTCTATATACTGTTTATCTATCGAGTGGAAATATTCAAATATTATATCTAATTGGGTTGAGTTATTCTCTAAATATGTGTATTAACAATAACCGGCCGTTATCTAAGTTTCGTGAAGTCGCGCGCCAAGCCGCGTCATTCACTGCGAACGAGTGATATACTCATAATACTCGTAATAATTTATCATATTATCATATATAATTATCTCCGACTAACTGTATAATATGACCTCTAATATTTAATAACGACAGCTGTTGGCCGGGTTTCCACCTTAGAGTACTAAACTTAGTACTAAACTTCTACTCTGCTTAGTAATAACAAGCAATTCTAAGTAACCGCATCACTTCGAATGACGACGAATGTATTATAGAATATAACGCACTGTAGATAGTTACAATATATTTATAAACAGTTAGTTTCTACGACGAATAATGCAACCAACATGTTATATATAACATATAGTGACACTATATAGGACACTTGTTGTAGTCGTAATAGTATAGTTGACTATAGTAAGGTCCTGCAAAAACAAAATATTATTGGTATTTATGTTTTCCAAATATTTATTCTCAACAATATTGTTTGATGATTTATCCTGCTGTCTATACACCGGTCGATTCCGTATCGATATACTGGTCGATAACTAGCAATAGTACTAACCATATCATTATGGTGATTATTTTAATTTGGTTATAATTAGTTTTTTATTTTACCAAGATATAATATATGTGCCTGTAGATAGGTGGAAATGGCGTAAATTGGGGAAAAATCATACGAAAGAATGATTAACATTGCATGCTAACTTTACAGGGAATATTTTTTACATTTTAAAAAAACCCCGTTTTGGTGATGGAAAAACAGTCTCAAAAATTTCGTTGTTGGGTTACATAACTGACCATGTTTGTGATGATGATTGTCACGCCCATATTATATTATATTATTTTTATTTGATTTGTATATACCGTATGCACGCAATATAATCGTATTGTATACCACGCAGGACTATACAGATTTACCTGGTGAGGGGCAAGCAAAAAAGCAAGCTGTTTGAGGAGCAGAGAACTCGGGTGAGCGGGTCCGATGTGCCAGTGGTTGCTCTGCGGTTCAAAGAAGTGCACATGATGTGGCTGACATGCGACGCGGTAAGTCAAAATATCATTGTTTTAATCAAATATAATACTTTCACGAAATACCTGTAATATGGTTGTAAATACTAGAGTTGTGAGAATGATTTTGTTTTTTGAACAAAGATATCTGGTGAATTAATTAGGCTTTTAAAGTAAGAAATGAGCATTATCGCGTGGCTCCCTAACTAGGAACTAATTTACTACAATCACAAGTAGGCAATCACAATTATATAATATATTTAATTTGCACATTTTTAGTCGATCTCGAGCATTCTGACTACATGGTATGCTTTATAGCAGCTAGTAGTCTTCAACCATATTTTGCTCGTGACTAACTTTTTCGTAAAATAATGTTCGTGACCACATGGGATTTTTTTTTTTCACTGACATGCAGCCTTGTCGACCATGGAAAATAAAAATAAAAGCTTTAGCTGCTATTATAGCTTTGCGTAATTTCCCGTGCATAGGTTAGGTTATAATTGTGCCCAAAACATTTTCAAAGAAGTTTCAATAAATATTTGTCTCTAAGTTTGGGATCTCATATCAGTAGACATTTTAACTGTCATCATATATCTTGGTACTGTAAATGGTTGTTCATCGAATTCATAATTCATAATTTCATAGCTTACGCGACTGAAAATTGGGTCGTGACCTAATGGTTGAAGTCCACTGCTTTATAGTATTATTAAAATAACTTATATGTATTCTTATCTTATAGATGAATGGTAATATTATCCTATAGGTAATGCGCATTAAGACGCATCTTACTGTAATGAATGTTCATCATAAGTGGTATATATAATTATTCATGTGCTTTGGTAGTCAATAACGTAGGTATTAGATCTGTAATTTGGTTGTATAGCAGATACTAAAATTTTGATCTAATCTGTATTATATTTTATATTTTGTTGATTTTAAACACTGATCTTATTGATTGACATGCAAGTTCTCGTAAGGATTTTAGGAGTTTCATAAAATTTAAATATACAATTAATTTTTAAGTGTACGCAGTTATTGCGTAATTTAAATATGTGATTGATACAATTGTTCAAAATATGCACATTCCAATAATACCTTAGGGTTACCACGCAATTAATACAAATTGATTTATCGTAATTTAAATTTTTTTTAAACAGTGTTTTAATGGGATAACTTGGCACAGTTGGAATAGAATAAAAAATAAATCAAATATTTTTGTTGAATAAATTAGTTTATTAGGTATTTAGTTAATAATTTATCAGTTTTTTTGTACTTTTTTAATAACGATTATTTTCTATTACGAATACGGAGTAGTTACACAACATTGCAGTCTTTGCCTAATTTTGTAGATGTAGATATGAAGTTTACAAGGAATATTGTACATTGTCTATGTATACATATTTCATAGTTAGAGTATAAATCGTTTATAATGATATTCCGGCAAAAATAGGTCATAAATCACAATAAATAGCACATATACATTATACTTAATACAGCCTTGGCGTTTTGTAGAGACCTTCGATTGTAAGTCATTCAACCCGGGATATGTCCCTATAACTCACTAGTGTAATTATTATATAATCGATTTCTATATTGTATACGCCGCGTTTGGATTCCAATTGGTATTGTGTTTTCAGCGGGAACATGATATACATTTTGGAACAGTGCAAAAAATTCTATTTATTCAGTTTGGAGGGTGCAAATATAATATTATGATGTATAACATGGCCGGTGTATTAATGGCCTAGAGAATTCGTATTAGTAATTTTCGTGGTTTGGAAAGCTCACCGTAGGCCGTAAAATTTAAATCGGAGACATCACCCTGGAAACATGTGTGGTACATATTCGTATTCAGTAGGTACCTAAATAATCGAAAAATATCTCGAAGATTCAATAGAAGTAACGATATTGTCGTTCTGCGCTATGTACATATTTTATAATAGCGGCAACCTGGACGGGAAATAATATTATAGCTTTCGACGCATCATTATAATATAAACTGACGGGGTGCAGGTTTTTGTACCTATTGTTTGTAAAATAAATAATATGTAATATCATGATAATGTACTCATCGGCGACGGCGACCGTCTTGAACTTTAAACGGCGCGCACGCTGTATAATATTAACATCATGATAATATTATTAGGAAGCGTAGGGCGCCACGTGAACCCAGCAGAACACATGATATTGTATAATATTAATATTTACGTGTATATTTTACGGTATCCGGAGTAGGTACAACCCGTATCTCTAGTTGACTGTGTGGTATTTATATTGTATCGGCATACGATATGGGTACGACCGTATCATTATAAAATATCATAATATTATATTATTATACCCAGTGTACGCGTTTTTCGGGTTGGGTCATCCTAGTTTCCGTTTGTCCTTGTGGAATGTGTGTGACGCGTGCGAGACGTCTGCCCAGAATTCTAGTCGAGATGCATAGAAGATAATAAAAATCATAATGTTATTTAAATTGCATTATTATATTTTGTCGTCTGGCGCGTATATTATTACGTGATGCCCAAAGTTCGAGGTCTATTATATTGTAGGACGGGTAATACGTCATACTTGTGAATTAAAACAGAAAACGAAATTCCTTCATTATTTTCGGGGGCGAAGAATAAAAGTTGTCACCCCAACGTTGATCGTGTTCGTGTATGCCCGCGGTGTAGCCATAGTAGGTATGTGGTGACGCAGTGCAGTTTTGTACGTCGCAGATCCTTCGTTTACGAATCGCGGGAAAACCGACAGGGAAATTGCAGTACAAACAAGCGTAGCGTTCGACTCCAAATATTTTCTTACGAAAGCAAAAATAAATATCTGGGAGAAAATGTTATTTGGGCTGTACGACTGTGAAAAACGCGCGTTTTCTCCGTCCGCGCGCTTAACCTCGCGCCCGTTCTCCGCCGATTGTGTGACGTTGTATTTTCATTTAAGTTTTATTATTGTTGTTGTTATTATTATTACTATTATTTTTCCTTATAATATTATTATTATGTTCTCTTTCCTTCTTTGTTTCCATATCTGCGCAACGAATTTTCGGCAACAAAGGAACGGAAACGCTGCGGTGGCGGTGTGTGCCATAACGGTCGGTCGCGGTGGGGCGGGCGACTTGGTAGATATTATGATGACCGGCCTTGACGCTGGCCGAAATTTATAAAATCGCCGAACCGACGCCCTTGTGTGTGTGCGAGTGTGTGCTCGTAAGTGCGTGTAAGCGAGTGTGTGTGTGTGTGTGTAATATGCGAGTTTGTGCGTGTTTGCGAGTGCGAGCGCGAAACGACTATAAGAGAACGGATCAAGGACACGACATTGGTTTTTGGCTAGGTCCTATAAAACACTTCCCCCCTCCCTCTCCGTGACCGATTTTTTTTCGCTTATCCGCGTTATCACGCGTACACACAAGACTGCAGCAACTATTCGGCCGAGGGGGGAGGGGGGGGGGGTGATGGGCTTTGTTATTATAAAATTTTTTCCTCCCCGGCCGAAAAACGAAATTCGTCGGTTTTTTTTTTTTATTCATTTACTTCTATTATACTACCCACTCGGTCGCCGCCGCCGTCGCCGGAACAACATACAACGTTCGGTTTCCCTTTCATTCATCACTTTCGTTTTAGATTTGTACACTCCGTCGACCATACAGGCGCGCGTCTATACCTCTCTCTCTACAACGTCATAATCTTAATCGCCTCCGCCTGTGTGTACCGTTCAGTTGACGATTTACATAATAGTAATAATAATAATAATAATAATATTATTATTATCATTATTTTCCTTTGAGTCGTTCGTATTATTATCATCGATATTAGTGTAACACAACACACTTTTACGTACGCGCAATGACTACAAGAATTGGTTTTTTTTAATTCCGACCAAATTGTTGTACGCATAATAAGTGTCGATTTATTGCGATGCCGTGTTACGACGTCCGATCATTGGTTCATCTTACTATTATGATCGTCATCATTATCATTGTCTGCAAATAATTATTCTTACATACCTACATAGTTTTTCCAAGATGTCCTGATCTTCTTACTTTTCCGGACCACATTTGTTTATTCTGCGCCGGATAAATATAATATATAATAATATGTGTACATAATTATGCGTAAGAACAACTCTATATTATAATATACTGAAAACGGAATTGATTTATGTTTGAATCGTGGTATAATTTATTTTTATTTTTCTTGATAGTCATATCAATATTTTAATTAAATCCGTTCATAAAGGTTATCTATATTAACATTTCCTCGTAATAATTAACAATGGCCGATTTCTTTCTTGACACATGAATGAATTCCAATCGTGTCTACAGCACATTTTTCATATATACCTACGTAGTTCGGTTTTCAGTAGGTATTATATTGGTTTCAGTATGTATGTAATATTGTGTATTAAAGTTATTTCCACACATCGATAGTTTACAACAATAGTTGATATTTTATTTAATTTCTCATTATATTTTTTTCCTCCCAACGCGTGAAGTGCTAAAATTTATATTAATGTTTTTTCTCCGTCGCCGCCTGACACCTTTTCACTATAATAATATGTCAGTCGGCCACCGCGTATACTAACGATTCCGTATACTTCATTCATAAAACAGTTTACGATGTACACTCGCGTTTAAAAGACTCGAGCTAAACTATAACAATGGGCTCAGTGGGATGTAGACGGTTTTAATTGGCATAATGGTGTGTTGCAATAACGTCTATACATATTATTATGATATAGTAGCCGGAAATAACAACAAAATTATTACAAGTGTAACGTTGTTCCTGTGCAGCAATTAAAATAGAAATAAAAGAAAGAGTTCAAATTTAACTGTCTGTTATTATTTAATTATTACCGTTTTACGTAAGCGCAATAATTATTATTTTATTTTTTATCTATACGTATGGTGTAGCCCTAGTGCGTTGGGCCTTTAAAATTTATCATGTTATATTAATAGTGTAGTAGATTATAATACGTATGTTAATATGGGATGAATAATTGTTTTCGAATGTTTATAATGTGTACCTTTTAAAACGAATTATTATATTATGGTACAATATTATTTAATTATTATATTCGAGAATTCGTTAATCAAACGAGTTTATCATCCCGGGCTTCGTCGCGGGCTATAATATTATTATATTATGTATATTATAATATACGTATTACGCAACGATAATAATATAATATAATATTAAGTAGGTATAATATAAATGTCGAACACCGCGGACCTTATACCTGACGTACTATTATTATATTCGGCTGTACAATATTATAATAATTTTATAATTATATTAAACCGACGATTCGCGTCTCGGGCGGAATATTTGGCGATTTTTTTGTTTTACACAAAACAGGTTTTACGACGATTCGATTAAATACCTGTGGATCGGAATTTTTTTCACTCGTCACGCGACCTGTGTATATATTATTATCTGTGATCGCAGTTCGCCGCAGTACTCTATTGATCTGCGTGTCTGTAACTCGAGACCATATTTTTCAGTAGTATAGGCTAACCTAACCTAACCTATATATATTATGTGTTATACACCACACCTCATAATATAATAATATAATAACAATATTATAATAAAATATATTGTGCATACTGCATACAATTTGTTTCTCCCAACAAATCTGCGCTAATTATTAATTATTCGTCATAAATTAATTTGGCGTGCAACGTTTGATTTAGGAATATCTTCCTCCAGCTCTGTATTGTTTTTATTCCAAACAGGTGGTTTGTTCACTTATACATATAATATAATAATAATAATATACGTGCGCACACGTGGTTTTATTTAAAAATGTCTTAAAAAAAATGAATTGTGACTAACAATGAAATTTACATTGCTATATTCGTATAATATGTAGGTATAAACGTCGTCGTCGTGTGCGTTCAAATGGTATTCGGTGTACGGTATATTGTGTGACGTTGGTTTATAGGGAAGAAAAAACATTTTTTTTTTTTTTTTTTTTAAATGATTATATATTATGTAAATCGTTTTGAAATACACTGCGAAGTGTTGTGATCGTTTTTAGTTGTTTATTTTTTTTATCTTGGCCGTCTCTTGTCTACAAAAATTAACAACTCTCGCTCGTGCGTGTATCCTATATTATAATGAACATGTCATTAAAAATATTATACTTAAATTATTATAAACCTACGACCGCGGTAGTGTTCGCATATACTAAAACACACTGACATAATTCAACAGACCGGTTATAGACTATTGACGAATACCTTACTTACCTATGAATTCTACCTAGGCGAACTCCGTCATATTATAATAGCTATGGGCGACAATTATTGTATAATATTGTAGGTATATTGATGTGAAAAAAACGAGTTTTCCTTGGGTCTGCCAGTGAACGTGTATCATCCTATATCGCACCAGAGTGCACGTTGTGTATTGTAGCTTACAATATCTTATATATTAATACACACGTATACCTAATATTACTTAGGTACCTATATTATACTATATTGTGGGCGATTCGGCGGGTGGTCTGTCTTATTCGCGGGAAGCAGACGCATTGTGTATAAAGCTTGCGAGAACAACAAAACGAAACGTGACAAAGCCGTGAGCCGCAAGGTAGTCGATGCCTATGAATTGCAGAGCTGTGGATTGGATGCACTAAAATATAACTGTTAAATGATCATGATGTATATTATGCACTGAGAAATTATTGTCGAAATATACACGATAAAACGTACGATTTAAAATACAAAATTATTATTTTTTTAAATATTATTTGAAGGTGATTTAATATTTATCAACCTTGTTGCCTAACCCATACCTTGCTGGTATAAACTATTAAAATATAATATATACAACCATGTGCCAAATAGAATTTCGTTTATTCATTATTGTTGTGTACTGTCGTACTGGTAGTATCTATTGTAAAACATAATATTTTGATCAATCTTATATCCTTCAACTGTGTCAATATTATTTAAATTCGCTCAGTCATGTTTATGACATATATCCAGGACCGGCTCAAGCAAAAATAGTGAACTAGGCAAAACATTTTGCCGCCCTTAACAATAAAATATTATCAGTATTTTGAAAATGCCGCCCTCTTACTAAAGTGCAGCCTAAGTGCCGCCCTAGCCGTGGGCCTATGTCGCCTACCCCTTGAGCCGGGCCTGCATATATCCCATACACAATACGGGAAAGAAGAAAAACACTGTTTCGAATTCATATAAAGTTAAACGATTTGAACCAACAAATAAATGCAGTATTTTAATCCGTTCTACATTCAAACCAATGTAAAATATAATGAAGTTAATTAGAAATATTGTATTTATGTACAATATAAAAGACAAAAAAAAAATAATATTAATTTTATGCTAATTATTGTTCATGAGCTTGAGCAATAAGAATTTCATATATAATATAATATTATATTATTTAATTTAAAAACGAAACGATTATTATAGAGCCATACATGAGAGGTCTGTCTGTATTTTACCGCCCGCGTTCTCCCTATACTTTTTGGCAACTGCAATTAACCGCGTATGTGCATGCATGTATACTAGGGGTTATATTAGACTTCAAAAGTTTAATTAAACACAAAAATAAATGTTCAAACTTTCGAGTTTAGTGGTTTAACTTTATTACATGCCTTAAAGATTCCACTGCAACAGGATGTATATTATATGGACGAGACTTTAAAATAATTCAAATGTTTCGGGCTATTGCAGCGTGTTTCTGTAACGTACCTTTAGGTATCGTTTGGGATTTCGTATAATTTGTTCTTTCTGTTGTATACATATTACCATATTAGTATGTTACTATTCATTGTATTATTAATTATCTGATCCGTGCACTTCGTTGTCCGTTAAAAGGGCCAACTCGACATGATTCAAACTTTGTTCAATTCGTTATTTAATATTCGTTGTATGGTGTTCAAAACATAAAAATGTTCATCAATCATCTTCAATCTCAAAATACTTGTGTAAGCACCTCTTTAAAATGCAAATTTTGGAAGATGCTTTCTTAGTACACACTTATATGGTGGTACAAAGGTACCGTGAAAATTGCAAGCCTAAAGCTATTATTATGTGGACCCATCGTTGATCAGTCAATGAGTCAGTCAGCATACACGTTCGATTATATTATATTATAGCCACGCTTGTAATTATGCGAGCAGTAATTTTCAGGTAGGCAATTCACATGCGGTGGATTGCAGACCCTGCGAGGTTCGTACGTTTAGTTATATATTTTGTTATTTTACATTAAAAAATATTATTTATTAATCACAGTAAAATATAGCCTAAGTCACTCGGGAATAATCTAGATTTATATATATTTAGAATAATAGTGATTTAAACATACTTAGATAATCTTTAATATTTTTACTATTCAAATTTTTTCAGTCTGTGTTTTCTAAATTTAACATACCTATTTATTTATAATTATATTATTACAATAGTAAAATATGCGAAACATTTTTTCTCTTGTTGTGGGGTGAGGAGGGGGTTGAATATATGTAATACTTTGTATGAGAACTCGTCATTGACCATACTCCGTATATGTTTCTACATATTATTATTACAATATATTGTTGTATAATATATTCATTACCTAATTTGCTCGTCTGTTTTCGTCGACTGTGCGCTATAAAGGAATAACGCGAGTTTTAATATTTTAATCCTTCGGATGCATATTTTCGTTAAAATAGATTTACGTCTGTAAGTATTATCTTATATTATAGTGTCTGACATTTTATTATTGTGTAAGTTGTCGAAGATTTCCTCCGGCTCGTCGATGTTCTTTGTACCTACGTAATTTTACTTGTGTTCGCCATTATCGCAGCAGACTACGGATGCCCGTTATTCGAGTTTTTTTTGTTATCCTGCGATCGTCGCTTTTGGTTAGGAAAACAAGGAACGTTTGTATACGTTATAGGTACCGTGTGCGAAAACTCTGTTTTTTTCTTTGTCGTATCTTATCTGGTAAATGCGCATTAGAGAGTCGAACAAACGACAGGGGAGCGAAAAAGAGCGAGGGAAATAAATTTATAGGCGCCTCGTCCGCACACATAACATCCTCCTTATATACTATTATACATGTTATATATGTGTAGTGTGTACACTTAAATATATTATATTCGCGGTTTAAACACACACACACACACACACTCACATATTATGTGTGTACATATATATATATTATATACAGACTAGTTTCGTTTATTTTTTCATTTCGCGTTCGTTCAGGTTTTTATTTTTTTTTTAAGAGACTTCGTCGAACGCGTCTTATTCGGTCGCAAAGCAAATCACTCGCGCAATCAGTGAGCCAAACGTGAATATAACGACAATTTCAATTTCAAAAGAATAACTAACAGCGCGTGCATCGGGGTATGGGCTTGCAAAAATGTAAATTTGGAACGCATTCGATAAATACGTGGCGAGGAAACGCGAACCGCTGCATTATATTATATAATTTAACAGTGTACAATACAAATAAATACATAACATATTACGAAATTTCGAACGACTGCAGCGTGCGTGTAAAGTCCTATCGCCGAGCGATATTGCGCATAATATGATGTGTATAACACCACGTATACCAGCGTACTTACATATATACACATGCCGTCGTTATTATTGCAATCCGATACTTGGGACACGGTGTAATAAATAATATTATTATATTGTGCATGACTACGGCGTGTATGTACAGCTTGTGTGGCAGTGGTGGTCAAATTTTTTTTTCAACAGAGTCGCGGTATTTTCGTGGATGAAAAGCAGCTATAATAACACATATTATAATATTATATAGGAAAGTTGGGACGCGGGCCAGACCATAAATTTCCGACACCATATAGGCATCTATGTGTATATTATATATTATGTCAATAGTTTTATTAACGCGTCGCGGACGGTGATGGAACATAATAATATATACATTATTATTTTATATGCGAACAGACGGAAAAGCATAACAGTTTAATTCGGAAGTCTTAAAACGAATATAAGAAAATAAAAACCCATCCGGTTGGCAACCACTGGTTGGCGTACTGTAATCGCGGCTTGCTGCAGTCATGGTTAGTGAAGGAAGAGGTGGGATGGTATGCGGATTCAGCGAACGCCCGATAATATTGTATTCTTTACTTTTTTTTATATCATATCATATACAAAACAGTGTCTCTTTATTGCGTTTTTATTATTACGAATACAGTTTATTATTGTCGCGTTCGTATATATAGGTACCTACTATAGACCTGCAAGGGCCGTACATTTTCGACCCGGTCCGGTCCATCAATTTTATCCTCAGGCCCGGATCGGCCCAGTCCAAAAAACATTGTGAAAAAAAGCCCTGGCTCGGTCCGAAAATAATGCTAAGCTCGTAAAAAGCCTGGTCCGGTCCATAAATTGTATCCTCAAGCCCGGTCCGGCCTGGTCCAAAAAATATTGTGAAAAAAAATATAATATTATTATGGTATATAAATAGCTTTATTATACCCACCAATCAATATATTATTATATACCAACGTCGGTTTTATCATTATTATTTATTATTTTAAATTGTGATTATTTACTGTCGAAGAAAAATCCTTAAAAAGCCCGGTCCAATCCTTGATTTATTATTCGAAATCCAGCCCGGCCCGGCCCGGAATAAAATTCCAAGACTGAAAAAAGCCCGGTCCAACCCCTGATTTATTGTTAAAAGTCCAGTCCGCCCCGGCCCGAAAAATTGTACAAAACAAAGCCCAGGCCCGGTCCGGAATAAAATTCCAAGACTTAAAAAGCCCGGTCCAACCCTTTATTTTATTTCAAAGGCCCGGTCCAATGTCACTACGGCCCGGCCCTTGCAGGTCTTTAGTACCTACCTATGTATTATGCTCACAAGTATACATATATGATGAATGACTGGGCCCGTACCATCTCTCGCGACTTATTTATATGAAGCAGTCCGATGATGCTATATGTGTGGTTTAATTTCTGAAATGCGAGAGGCACCGTTCCCGCGTAGTACCACATAATATTTTCTTAGAGGTGGTCGACCGTCGACGATGTATCTAGTTGTCATATTAATATATTTCCGAAGACCCATTTATCCCGTCGTAATCGTCAAACCTATCCGTGCGTAATTCAATTTTGATACCGCGATGGTACCGAGTTTAGAAACTTTCTGAAAGCAAGAACGCCACAATTTCCGACGAAGTCCTAAAATCATTCGCACAATCACGGTAAATATAGGCGGGAGGTTATAGGTTAAGACTCGTCACCAGCGGTCAACCACGAAAAATCCCGTTGTTGTATAAGTTGTGTATAAATGGTCGTCATCCCGTCGTCAATGCATGCTGTGCACACCGCGCTGGGTTTACGGTCACCCTATATATCACCGAGTTTAAGTACGTCGTCGTCTGAGAGCGGTCGTTAATAATAATAATAAAAAACTACATTTTTTTATTTTATTATTAAAAAGGTCCTCAGCCGTTAAAATAATAATGATACTAATGATAATAAACATCCGACGACTACTAATATATTATACTCGTGCATATGTATACGCGCGCGCCGCCTTCGGGGATTTCAGTGGGCGCCGTGCGCTACCGTCCGTCAAGGTCCCCCGGGAGCGGTTCGGTGGAAAAGGGTGGTGTCCCGCGCCGAAAAGGAAGCTGTCGACACGAGTGTAATAATATGTACATATTATAATGGCGGGCACGGACTAGACGGAATTATATTTAAAAAATAGTTTTTTTCGTTTAATAATAAAACGTACGACACGTCGTCGGGTGAGCAACCGGACAGCAGCAGCAGACGACGACGACGACGACGACGACGACAATTGGATAGTGCGTGCGGTGAGGGGTGGGGGGTTCGAGGTAGTAGAAATAGTGAAGTCCACGTGCTGACCCGGGGCGCCCACGCGTTTGGCGGTTGTCCCGCGACAAAGATTGACGGTTGTCGAGGGGGTAGCGGGAGAGGGAGTTACGTCTTAGTAAGTTGTGTCCCTCCCCTCCCCCCTCGTCAGTATTCGTCCACTCACACAGACCAGACTTGTGTATTATAGGTACCTACACGGCTACACGTCGTCCCGCGCGCACCCGGAAATAGTTGCACTCAAATATAAGTTTGTGCCCACTGTACATATATTTTGTATAATACACTATATAGTTTATATACTTCCATTTCATTCTTCACTGCTATACTAATCTTTGAACGAAAAAATAATACTTAAATTATTTTCTCCCATGGTGTTGGTATATTTAAAAAATACTCGATTCGTGTTATCGGCGCAGGGTCCTTCAAATAGAAATCGGTTTTACATGTAAATGTTATTAAGGAATTTCGTTTAGATGTGTATAGGTTTTTTTTTGTTATCATTGGAGTATTAATAAATTATGTACCATACACGAATAAAAAGTTTAATTTCTTACACTTGTCTTCTTCAGTCATTATTAAACGTTAAATAGAATTTATTTTCCTTCTATACCTTATCAAGAAAGAAAAAGATTATTCATATTAAAGAATATATTCCAATTAAAAAAAAATATGTTTAGTTGATCACTATTTATTACCCTATGGCCTCTGAATATCGACCGTTATGTTTTAATAGATTTCATAAGCCTTATATTATACATTATTTTTTTCCATTTAAATCTATCTATTTACATACTTATACTTTCTTTTGCATCAATTTATTCACTTTGAAAAATAATTAACTGTATCTACTTTGAAGGTTTGAATTTTTATCATCTGTATTTCAATAGTACCTATTTACATTTTAATTTACAAATAAATTACTTTTATACAATTAAACTTAACGATATTAATATATTATTATGACATAACACTTTTTGAAGTGTATAATAATTATGAATTAAAATTAATATAATGTATACATATTGTATGCGTTTTAGAATATTACGTGATAAAACAATTTTGAGCAAAAGTATTAATGATTCAATACACAATACAATGTCTAACTTATGTAAAATGTTGCTGAAAACCTCCATACTTCGAGACACATTAAACCTTATCTGCACAGGAAAGACATAAAAAATAAAAATAAAATAAAAGAGGGATGGGTATTTTATTATAATTAATGTAAATACACGTTTGTTTACGACCTCATTCGTACTAATGCGTTTCGTGCCTATTTCTTTTTAGATGTGTTTATTATATTAAAAACTAGTCAACTTACATCCTCTAACATTTACTATATAATGCCCCGACGTAATGTTCTTATGGTATTATTCTTACGCAACGTTTTACTTGGTGTGTATATTATTTTTATAGTATTTAATTTTACATATCGATTCTAATCTGCTGCTGCGGCGTTATCGAGCAAACAACTATTTTAGTATATGATATTATGTAAAATAATACCTGTATAGGTAATAGTATTTTTTAAATTAGTCAGCATTTAAATTTCATTAAAATACGCGCAAATAATAATAACTATGAAAATAATCCATTCAAGTAGAATTTTGTAGAAGGTAAATATAATATTATATAATATATATTTATCTTTTTACTATTATTTAGTTGTCTTTACTATTCAAAAATAGTTTTCAACAAAACCATCTTTATCACCAGGCTGTATAATAATGTGTATGGCTGCAGGATGCGAATAAATACACATTCGGTGGCAATTTCACGCGACTGCAGCGGTTATTGAAATGAACCGTCCTCGGATATCTTCATCGAAATATATTACAATATACACGTGTACCTGCAGCAGTGAAAATTATTATTACGGATGCATATAATATTATTGCACGCTTGTTAAACGTTTACCTCGTCGGTCCTGGGAAAATATATTGCTGTTTTACTGATAATGCCGTCGTGTGCCATTAGGATTTTTATATGTGTACGCATATAATAAGGCACCTACGTAGCCGTTTATGTATATGCGACGATGTCTTACAAATAATAATTATGATATACTACATAATAACTGCATTGTATGTACTTGCCGTGTGCAGTATGCACTATGCAGTTATAGAGACATAAATTAGAATAATTATTATCGTATATATTTAGTATGTAGTGCGATATACGCGATTAGTGGCGGTTCGTATACCTATAACAATTTTGTGCGCGAAAACAATTGATTGACTTTTTTGTTTTCTCTATAATATAATTAAACAGAGAGAATATATATTATATTGCCGATGTTGAAGATTCATTCAGTGTGCACTCTACACACTTAATAGGACGAGCTAAACATCGCGAATGTATACGTATGTATAACGAGCATCAACGATAAAATAATAACCTAATTAAAGTTTAAGACAGTGGTAGAGTCCAAAATCTCTGTTTCCGTTTTGGTCATTACTTATATTAGATTTTAATATATTTAATATTTGTCCGTCGTATACCTACGTGCAGATTATTAACGCGCTTATTAAGGTTTGCACGATTAATTAATTCGGTATTAAACGTCCACATTTCATTTTTCTTTTAGTTTTTGACGGATTTCACAAAATCTCTTTAGCAGCCAACAACACCTGTCACCGTTATTTTCTAATTTATTATTAAACACCATGCTTTGTAGCTATTTTTTTTTTATTGATTTCCAGCTCAAGCTATATATATATGCAGCCTTGTAGATTGTAAAAATGTATCGAGTGAATAAATTCTTAACCGATTGGAATGCGATTTACGTTTACAAAATATATAAATTATTTCCATTATAAAAAAATATAAAGAATTGTTAACTCTGAAGATTTAAACGAGAAAAATATAACGCATATATATATATATATAACAACAATGTTTGTATATTTTCTTTCCTTTTTGATTTGTTTTAGTCCAGAATTTAAGTACCGAAATCGGATTACGCTGCAGTATTCATTCGAAGTATTGACTTTTCGTGTACATTCTATTATTTAATTCCACTACAATATTTGTTGTCAATCGTTTTATATTTTATGGCTCGCGTCGATATTAAAGAGTAATATATCTTTTAATAAACGATTGTATCTATATATATTATATATAATAAACTATCGACCGATCATATGCATACACTGTATAGGTACTTAAAAATAAAGACCTACTGAATTGTTTATATCGGTTGACGTGATTACGCATGTGCGTTGAAGTTAATGGGGTTTCGATTAAAAAAAAAATTAATTATCACTTGAATATAATATGTTTTAAACGCTAATAATAACAGCACCAACGTAAAAAAGATATAAACTTACGTAGTATTCTAATCGCGAATTATGGACATGCCGCATAATTTACCTACTGTTGTATATTATACGATTCGCCGCCGTTGTAGATTCTAAACGGCTCGGATTACTGTAAATTATAGGGTTTTTATTTGTAAGGTACGAACGAGAGCTGCAGCGTTGTAGGTACAATCTGAATATCGCGTTTTACCGCAATGACTTTGTATATACAGAGTAGTTTATTAACGTGATACTCTTGTTGTTTTCTATAGGCATATAATATGTTTTTATTTTTAATTTTTATATATTTTAAGTTTTTGAAAATAACTAATACATGGCCTAGCCAGGGAATCGTAAAAAAATTTTGAAAATTCCCTTTTGATATATAGGAGGCGTGTACACATATATATTTAAATTTAGTTGCCTAAACGTATTATATATTATACACTTACACCTCGGTCTATATAGGCATAGGCACTATGATTTTTGGTGCCAAAACATATGTCACGAAGTTACACCACTCTTGGCGCCCAAAACTTTGTTCGGGATCATTAATTATACCGGTGGCCATAAAAATAAACGACGATGACCGGCTCCCGATGAAAATCACTGCAGTACCTACATCCATTCGCAAGATCGCGGCAACGACAGGGAAAGCGCTTAAGTCACCATCCTATATACATGTGACATGCACATAAAATAATAATATATAGAAACGCATTGAATCATTTACACAATTAGATATTTCGGATCTGCGCGGGAAACACAATAAGTATAATATAGTACCTATATATACTATGCATATATGATAATATGTAATGTTACAACATATTATAATATAATAGACCCGTTAACCCCGTTGGGCGGTCTCTAAACTCGCAAATATTATATAGTGCGTATATCACATATTAATGTTGAACCTATACAGTATTGTGCCTTGATATAATAATGCGTAAACTCGAAACGCGCGCGCGCAAAGTATATAAAACTTTGTGAGCGGCCGGCGACGAGTCGACGACGCGATTCCGTTACGGCTCAATTATCGGATCGACATTCCGGATCAATGAAAACCCATGTATAATATACACATATATGCGATATATATATTATATATACCTAGAGCGAAATCCGCGCACGGTGTAAAGTTATTCGGAAATACCGTAAGTATACCGCGTACCTGTGTGTGTGTATACGGTATTTTTATGTACATTTGTGTGTGTGTTTGTGCGTGTGTGTGTATCATCATATATCCTTCCCCTACACAACTTTCAAACCTGTTCCTGGCGCCGTTTTGTCAACCGGTTTCCTGCGCAAACCCCGTCTAGCGTGTTCGGTCACATCGCACTGACGCCGCCGAGTAAGTACACACACTCACACACTTATGTACACGTCATGTACATGACGTATACACCGTGGTCTCGTTGTTCGCGAAGGTTATCGGTGTACGTTTTTCGATTTCTGGGTTTCAAGCTTCGGTCGCAAAGTTTTCCTAAAATATATACGCCGCGTATCTATACCTATTTGTATGGACCGATTTTTGTGATCCGATCTATAATTATATATTACAATATTATATTCATGAGGACAAATGATCGTTTCGAGTCTACGAGTATTTATGTAGGTATACAGGCGATATTAATATATATAATATAGACACTCGACTCGACTCGACTCGAATTTGAATGCTCCCGAAAATTTGAACCTAAGCTTTTTGTTCAACGTTCGGAATTTACGCACCGTCGTTTATAGACAAATATAGCAGTTTGTCTTTTGAAAAAAACTTGTTGAAAAATCACCATGATAGGTAATGACCAAAAATTGAAAATACTCTAAACGAAAAGAAGAAATCTTCTAATATGCATACAATAAGAAAACCCGAAAACAAGTTTCAGATCAAATCCGGCTCGCGATAAAACGATCATCCAATATACATAATATATTATAGTACCTATATAACATTATATGTGAACAACCCGTCCTTGAGCCTGATTATAATCTTGGACGAGTGGTTATAATAATTAATAATAGTTGTAATAAAATTGTCATCTCAAAAAACGGGAAAATTAATACACTAGGGTCGTAAAATTGTATTCCTGTGCACCGAAGGGGGGAGGAATTGCGTCTCTCCGTCAAAATATTATATAATTCACTACGGGTTGGAAAACTTAATTTTTTTTTTTGCCACCCATGTAAATAATTTCATATTCAAATCAAAATGTTTTTCTTAAAAAAAATATTACCGACTACAAAATTGTACAGTGTATATAGAAACAACATTTAATCAACATTATACCTATATTTGGTGCATCTAAATCCCGCGGGGCGTCTATACTTTTTTAAACGGTTATAAATAGTAAACGGTTCACGTTAAAATGTTTAACTTTTCGAAAGTTATAAAATTATTGCTTCTTTATGCCAACACTACTTTTATGTGTATAGCGGCATAAATGAAATGGAGAAATAATTTTTTCTTCTTTGAAAACACAAAAGTTGACGGTCATTGACGCTCAACCGAGTGTCCCAAGCCCTAAATTCGTCCAGAGCTTTAAATCTATTAAAATATATAATTGTTTTTGTTTCACCGCGAGCGAGATGTAAATCAGTCATACGGGTAGTAGAGGTGTAGGGGTACATCTGCTTGTATCGAGAACACGGCGATTTGCCCTCGAGAACTATATTATAATTTAATCGTTAAAATATTCTGTACCTACGGTATTGCGGTCGCGGTTACGCCTTTCCGCCACCGCCACGGTCAGTGTTATCATCGTCCTCGTCGTTATCGGTAACTATTTATTGTGTGGCCATACGTAATGATATAACTGTGTATTGTACGTACGTAAGCATAATATACATTTATAGGTAGTGTGCGCCGTGCCGACATTTTCGAATTCGATTAAAAATGTTGACCTTCAGGACGGAATAAGAAGAAGAGTCGTCTAGGTCGGTAATTCGTGGTTGCCAAATCGCGGCGTTGACCCGCGCGATGGAAAAGAAATGTCCATATAATATATAACGCTATATGTATTAGGTACGCCGTGTGCCAAACTACAAGATTCCCGAACATCTAAATGGTTTTTAATTAGACACATTGCCCAAGAACGAGTTTTTTTTTTAGAGTGTTATAAACCGAGTTATAAACATTCGACAAACGTCCAAACATTCTTTTCGTTCGCGCGTTCTAAACGCATAAAATGTCACAGCGTCGGTTATCGCTGCTGCCGCACGATTGCCGTTTTCGATAATTTTGTATTTCGTTCATTATAGAGGAATATTCCGGTTGATTATTATACCACCGTTTTTCACGTGATTTCGAATTTTTAATTTTGTTCCAAATTGGGGACCCAACAGTTATTTGCCTATTATATTGGCTTGTCTACAAACAAACGTTAATTAAATTATTACCTAATAATTGCGATGGAGGAAAAAACGAACATCTAGACATTCTTAAAACTAGGTGGGTACGTCGTTGGAGTTTTTTCAATGAACTATGTCTCGTGACGTACTGCATAAACTTCATTCCTGCAGTGGTTTAAGGTCAATGTCACTTTTGAGTATTAATTTTCATGGCTGTATATTTCGTCGGGATCTGAGGAAATCAATTGCTTAATATCTACGTTTATTAATTAAATTGTATTAATATTTATATAAATTACTTTTTGTAATAAGAAATTTAGAAATTAGTGGAAAACAATTATCGATGGTACGTAGTGGTTCTAAATTCGTAGATTTTGAACTTTTATAAAAAATATAATGTCTGTTTTGTTGCTTTTTGCAAAATTGGATAAAAAATAATTGGTTTTAAGTACGAAAGTTTTAGAACTTTAAATGTACGATGTACCTATATGTTAATACTTTAATTATTTTATAGTTTAATTTTTAAATGTAATCATTTTTTTGTTTAATGTTTAATGAAATTCAAGGTGTCTGCACTATAGTAGCGTTTAAGGTGGTGTTGAATGTTTCCTGCAGCAGGGATAATGTTTGAGTGTTGATTTTTAACAACTATCTAGATCCTGATGGGAATAACTGAGGTGCAATTTTTCAGAAGCTAAGTAAGCATATTCGTGAATAAAGTGTAGAGGTCAGAATGAAGTGTATATTCGAAATGTAAAAGGATATAGATATTATTGCTTCCGTTATAATGTATGCCTATAAATATATAATATATATTATTGAGATTATTATATCGTGGCGTAATGTTTTCGGTGTTAATTCGTTTTCGACAACGATAACGTTTTTGATTATACGTCGAAGTACATCATCTTCAACTATTCCGTATAATGTTGTAGATACTGTAATAACGATGTAATAATCTAAGATATTACTCAATAAGGCTTCTAACTGCGACAAAGTAGTCGTATAGTGTTCCAAGAGGATGAGTGTAGTGTATACGACGTCATTTTTATATGTGTTTATATATATATTATATTGTCTTCGAAAGGGTTTATTTCAAGGTTTTAAGTTGTTAAGTATAATATATATATATAGGATTCGCCGACCTTTATTTGATATCCTTTTTGACATCGGAGCGACGAGTGCTTTCTAAGTGTGTACCTTTACACGTATGTGTTCTAGGTAACCAAACATATATGTATATACATTAGATATGTTAGACGCGTCGGGGAGGGTTATCGCATATCATGTATATCATGAGTCGACAAGTCGTCATCACGATGTATATAATAAATAACCTTTCTACACGTCTGCTAAATATTTAAAATAAAATAAAAAAAAAAATTGGCGAAAAGTTGATGGTGGGGGTGGGACAGGTTAAACATATCTTGTTGCAATTGTGAAGTATGATATAAATTGTAATATACATAATATTATAGTGTACCGGAAAGTGGTACTAGCTTTCGGGCTTTCCCAGCTGTTTTGATTTTAAAACAATTTTTATGGAGTTATATATATATATTTATAGCAGCTAATATTTCGAAAATGAAAACACATAATGTTGAGTTATTAAAATGCGAGGTGTACCTACAAACTTGACGATTCTTGGAAAACGTTTTAAATATTATTAACAATTCTAGACCAGTTTAGAAAATATAAATTACAAACGATAATAATTATACATGTATTAGGTACATGTATATAAAATCTTCTGAAAATATGACTAAAGACGCAACTTTGTTCTTGTAGCTTCACTATCTACCTTGACTCTTTTATTTTGAAACCATATACTCATGGTGGTTACCTCTTAAAAGATTAACTAACCTCCTACCACAGCTGCACTGTACCTATAGTAATATTATGTAGCAATTTGTTATGTGTTATCATAGATAAAACTAAAATGTATTAAATATTTTGTCGGCCGACATCGCAGTATGTAGAACCGCTCAGTATACCGTTCCCGGTATAAGTGCACATTACTATTATACACTGGCTCAGTTTCGGAATTTATACAGATTTCAACGACTGCAGCGCCTGCAGACAGTCTAACGAACGCTCAAACTGTGAGTGGGGAGATTATGAGTTCTGTCAGCTGCTACCGCCGCCATCGCCACCTCAGTCGCCTCCTAGTCCATCAGTCGGATTGTTTATGATTTTATTAGAGTATAATATGATATTATTTTTTTATGTTTTTTAATGGGTGGGACGGTTTCGGCAGTTTTATTAGGTTGCTCGATTATACGGTTGGCGTGCTATCTAATCCGACCGAAGGTCATAGGTCGCGTCGATGGTTTGTGCGAGTGTGTGCGTGTGTGATAATGATCATTGTCGGCCGGTGCATTGCGCGTACATTATAATAATAATATGTACTACAACAGACTACTGTTGTATAATATAATAGTTTATCACATCACACAACAATATGGGCCCAGGATAATATTATAATATGATAATCTGTAAATGTGTAGCATGTGCATTATCAAAATATGTACATGATATACGTTTGACAGTTGCCCGTTCTACGATATTATATTGCTACCATCATAATAGTAAGGTACCGCCTATACACGGTACGAATCTATCAGATTGGTGTCTACAGTATTTTTGGGCCCCTCTCTGCACGAGGCTTTGACGAGTCTCGACGGCAGAGTAGTTATATTTTCCGCAAAAGTGTACATTGAGTTTTATACAACATTTAACCGCACCATACGCATGCCATTATAAATTATAAAACTGACGTGTTTAAATAACACTCGGTCATGCAGACATGCACCACAACAATAATTATTTGTTTAAATGAAATGTTCGTATTTAATGATTTAATTGATTAAGTAGTTTTGTAATACCATATCTACTTAATAGTAATATTCTTGAAGCCATTCGAACACTTATTTAAGTTAAATTTTTATTTCCGACTGTTTTTCTTACCAGATAACGTGTGAAATATCGTATTTAATATACATATCTATTACACATTACTATATTATAGTATATTATACAACTTAATACGTAGGTATATTGTTTAATAAGACTAGACACACGAACAAGCTCCTAACTTTTGGGGTTCAATTTCAAAATTTAAGGAGTAAGTGCCTCACTAACACACACTGGTAACAGTGCAAGGGTGTGCGCCCCGTAATATATAGGGTATCGCGCTCTTCCTAATTTTTTCATTTAATAATGAATTTATTCAAATTTTGAGTTTTGGGATTTTCGATTATACGACTCTTGAAGATCATATTTTCAAGGCTTTGAAATTTTTTTGTACTACTCAAGGAGTGTCCTGTGGCGATAAAGACTTCTTTTTTAAAAATATAAACGTGGGAGGGGGATTTTTTACTTAAAATTATTTAGTATATAATTTATTTGATAATGTTGATTGTGAGTACCCATAGTTCTAAATTCGAACAAATAGTTATTCTGTTATTAAAATATTTTTATTAAGGATAATAGTCCTTAAGAAATAGTAATATATTGCATAGGTATGTATTTTGTGTTTCTTATACTTAAAATTTTCAATTCACTCCAATATCTTCCAAACCCATTTGCATGGACCTATTATCCTGCAGTTCTCATTTGAAAAACAGAAGTTTGTATCTTCGCAAGAGTACAGGGAGATATACCAGTAATCAGTATACAACAAATCTCAAGAATTTTAAAATGTTGTCTTTAAGTATAGTTAATAATTCCGAAAGTTAGATTTTGAATTACTGCATTATTAAATGATAAAGTGGTTGAGCATGTTGAACGAATTGCCATCGTCATGTATATGTAAAAAAAACCAGTTCCCGCATTTATTCAAAATTAATTTCGTCCGCTAACCGAGCTAAACCACATAAATATCGGACGAGGTAAACGCACTCGCATATATTATGGTGATAAGCACGTTACAATGATGGGACATCGTAATATATGTACTTCGCGGTGGTAGTACGGGCGGCTTCCGAGTTTGAGACCAAATTTTGGCACCGGACGCGTATTTTGTAAACGGTCGCGTAGGCTCAAATATTAAATACGGCACCGGGGAGAGGACTTCGGTGAAAGAGTAAAAATAACACTGTCGCGTGTTAACTATAATATCAGAGCTTTGTGCGCGGGAAATTAATGACGTCTCGAGAAAATTTGGAAAAATATATTTATATACATATATATGTATAATATATTATACCTAATTGTTTTTTTTTTGAAAATTGTCTATTTATAAGTCTTATAAAACTATACTGTTTTATACTGTTGCCAGTGATTTCGAAGACGCCTTCTTTTTAGCGTTTGCTTTCCGTTCTATACAGGGTGATTTTTTTCTTAGGAAAAGACTCATTATTTGAAAATCTTTTAACGATTTTAAGCCTAGTATTGGAATACACAACGGTAAAAGAGTCGGTTTATATGTTATCATATATATGTACAACACGCGCTAGTCGGCTCGTGGCAATGCTTAGGGGGCATATCCCCTCGAGCATTATTTTTTCTTGTTTTTGACGTTATTGTGTATATTATAGAGTCTAAAAAATATACCTACTGATTCAATTGCAACATTGATAACTTAACTATTTAGGAGGTCTTTAATATATTTTGGTTGAGTTAGGTTTTATGGGGTTTATGCATCTGTATTATTATGAGCATAAAATTCCACCTATTAAATATGATAGCTTTATGTTGTGACGTTGATAACATTGTTTGCGTACTTATCTTATGGGTGGGTACTAACATGGGAAAACACATTTTTCTTTAAAACCTATTGCGGTGGGCATCTTTTTTGGTGTGTATTCCTATCCATTTACGTAATAATAACAACAATTATTGACGCATACATTATAAATTATAATATATACATAGATTATATAGATACCTAGATATAAATTGGTGATATACGGTTAATAATATTTTCGTGAAAGGTCTACTGACTTTTTATAATAAATAGGATTGTGGTGAAGTATACGATTAGCGTATGCGTGCAAGCCTCCTTCTAAACTCTGCATTTTATCGTCGACTATAATTCGTCGTCGTTTGGAAGCTGAACACTAACGTGTCGCTGCAGTTATAACGTATATATTTGTGAATAATAATTGTCGGGTATCGGCGGTGTTTCGGGCCCTATTCGGTAATAATTATAAACCGCATAGTATAATAATTATAATATAGCTTAGTAACCCATATTCACGCATGTATAATATATAGGTAGTGTTTATTATATATTATGTACCTTATTCGTGGGGGAAAATATTATTTACATCGAAACGTATTCACCGCGGAAATGTAAATTGTGCGTCTGTGTAAGGTACCGATGGATTTTTTGCATTTATAATTTTTTCTCATTGTCCGAACGCGTAGTATGTTTATTAATTTGCTTTGAAACCAAAATGTGTTTCGTATATCACGCATGAAATTAAACCGATCATGTTAACTTCGCCGTACTTGCAGTGTGTAGTGTATTGTGTGCTCAATTTATTTTCGCTTTTAAAATGAATTATTTATCACCGCGTGATGTGTATACGACTCGTCATGTAGTACTCGGCGGATTTTCAACTGTTTTGTTCGGTATTTTTGGTAGCTCCGTTTGATACGTTGGTATAAATTACTGCTGCAGTGGGACCGATATATTTCCGACGATTATTAGTCATGTGGGAATGTTGTTGAAAGCTGCAAGAGGTTGCGCATTTGGGTTTAATGAAATTACCAAGTAATGGAAGTTTATATATTGTAGATGTCGAACTTCAGCAAATTTGAGGTGTGCAAATATAAAGTTATAGAAAAGCGTTTAGGGGTAAGAAAAAAATTGATTTTTAAAGTGAATAAGGGGGTTGTACTAAGTGATTGACGTTATGGTTTGAGAAAAGAGGAGTCGAGATGAATGTGATGACGACGTGTGACAAACTGAAATGCACAGTGCGATGCACAAAGGGGAATAATACGTAGGCTGTATGTGTGGTATAAACACTGTGAGTTTGTATGGATATATGGAGGTCGAGTCCCACGCGTATACGGAGACTACTGTTTTCCGGGGGGAGGCTTGACAGGATAATCCAGGGGCAGATTTTTCTTACAGTTAATTGAGAAAAACACGCGTCTCACGGCTAGTGACAGTGAGCTATTCACTTTTGAATAGACATTTTAATTTGTTGATAGCCTAGTTGAGCGGTCATAGATCTTTGTTTAGAATTTATAGTTTTAGATGCTTTATATAGATTGTTATAATAGTATGTTATACCACGTATACATATATCAACGTATGTCCTCTTCGTTCCTGATATATTATACGTTTCGAAATACCTATATTCTCCTCGGTCCAGGACGGTGGTGGGGCTATAATAATATATAAGCATACTGCACTATATAGATAAAAATAACTCTCGTCTGCCGACGGGATTCGCGGTTGACAAACGGACGTATGGACGATAAATAAAGTGCTCGGTAGTTAATTATGCGTAGGCTCTGGTGTTATACATCGTATAAAATATACATTATACGATTAATAAATAAATCCGCTGGCGAGGTTCCGCCTATCCATTGCCGAGTTTACTTCACGGCGGACGGACATCGTCTGCGGTGTTTCGATACTCTTCAGCAATGAAGTTGACAGTGTAGAAACTTTCCTAGTTCCATTTTCTGTCTCCCCCGGATAAAGGGTTGAGCGTGAATGAACCACGATGGTGCAGTGCGTGTTTTGCCACTCAGACATGCCTCCTCGAGTTTTTTAAGGGCTGGCGCCAAACGCCACGATGGTTCGTCGTCATATGTCGGAGATGACCCGACGTATACATAATATTTCCGCGTTCGGTTTCACTCCTCGCGGTTGACCATTCCAATTGCGCCGTTTGCCCGTTAACGTTTTTTATACGTAAGTTCCCTATAATACTAAATAATAATATATTGAAACATACATGATATAATTTGTATTAGTATATATTATTATGAAGCACTTAGTGTGCGCGAATCGTCTCGGTAGAGGAGAATCGCGACGCGGAATATTTTTTCTGCATAATAATAATTATCGACGATGATGAGAATATATTTCGCAACAACAATGTCGTCTTCAAAATAAACACTCGTAACACACACACACCACCCCTTCTACCCACTCTCGCGGTATTAAAATATTATTACTATGACCGCATACATATTATTATACAATACAATATACTAATACGACGACGGCGTTAATTGTTTGAAACTATTTATATTTATCGTCATCAAGGGCGCCATCTCTCAAAACATTGACATCATTGTATTTCTTAGTATTTTTTTTTCTGCGATGCACTCACGTATACCAAATAGTATGATGTCGAGAGTACATAATATACGCGACATATTATTTTAATACGCTACATAACTAAAAGTAGGTATAGTATTAGTATATTACTCAATATTATAGTAATGCCCTTTTAAATCTGTTCAGCCAATTATTTACGCGATACGTTTTATGTATAACGTTTTATAATATTATATACATGCATGATATTTAATAACAACACAACTAAACGCAAAGTAATATTAATATTATAATATATTATAATGATCATGTTTAACACATAATATGTACAGTGTACACTGTATATTATAGCTTCTGAATCATCTCTATATAAACGAGTCCTATCTACACTACAGTACACTCACACGCACACACGAAATTAATATTATAGGTTATTGTTATATATTATGACGTTTGCATGTGTATAGATGTAAAATCAATATGGCTCTTTGACCTTCAATAAATAATTTAAAATGTAGATGAGCGCGGCAAACCGGAAACGAAGTTGTTTATTCATATCGTTGCGTCTTTCTCAACAACGTAACGAGTTAGTGTAGTATAATATTTTGTATGTGTGTGTGTGTGTGTGTGTGTATTTGTATATATCGTTATGAACGGTGGTGAAGTATTTCTCGTCCGCGAAATTTTTTCCCCACACAATATTATTAGAAACGCCGCGTCGTGTATATTCGTTTCGCCTCCGATTCTGAAACCCAACACGAAATGCATTTGTCCTCGTCCCAGAGACTCTCTTGACGGTTTCCCCCCGCGTATAGTGTATTGACGTGTATATAATACATTATAACGTATGCAATATTATTGTGATATTTTATGCTTCCAAACGCGTCGTCCGATTTCACGTGTATATATATTATTGTGCAGCGTCTCGGGAAAACCGTCATTACTCTAATGGCTTTCGCCGCGCTCGACGATAATCCGAATAGGGGATGACGATCGGCGAACACATAATATTATAATATATTATACAAGGTGATCCGTTTAAGTGTCTACATTCGTTGGTTTAAAAGTAATTATAATAATAGGTAGTTACGTGTTTTACAATTTATAGATGTCATAACTTATGATTTTTTTACTTTTTGGAATGACATACATTTTTAATTTCATATTCTGAAGCAGAATATATTTTGAAGTATTTTGAAACGTCATATAATCAAATTTAATTGGTTATAAGTATAACTTATAAGTATTTAAAGTTAGAACCACTAGGTTGAATTTCAATTTGTACAGTATCGAAGTAAGTACTCCATAAAATATTCTGCTTCGAAATAATATATGAAATTCAAAATATATTTATATTCAAAAAAGTAAAAAACAAAAAATTATAACGATGCAAATTGTAAAAATATAATTTTTTTCGAAATAATGACAGTGTAGATATTTAAATAGATTGCCTTGTATGATATGTACTTACGTCGGGCGCGTACCTATATATACAATGATTGTATGCAATAAAACATGATACCTGTCCAAAATCTTGTTTATAACAAGTTTTTGGTCGTGTCCGGTGACAAAAATATTATGTTTGTCGGTTACTCGTAATATACTATATGTATCGTTCGGTCGATGAAAATCACGGACGTTTGCGGAATTCGGTCCTTACATCGTTTGCGAGTCACCAACCACGGGTCGCGTACGACTTGAGGGTGATGAATCGCACCGACGACGCGGTGTACATAGTATATTACACACATTATATTATAATCCGTAAAAGCAGACGAGGTGGACTTGCATGCGGGGGCCCCACCACGGGTTGCGACTTCTTCCCGCTTCTTTTCACTGGTTTCAAAACATTCTCACGTGTTATACATAATATAATATTTACATTATACAGTACGTATATAATACACTACGTATAGATAATATTATACTATTATAGTAATATTATAGGTACCTACCACTCGTGTTCATGCCTTTTTACGAATAATTAAGTTATAATATATTATTATTATAATAAATGTATAATTTTTTTTTTCATACAATAGCTTTTATGGTGTTATATTATTATGATTTACACCAGATGATCGTATAGTCCGTGAACAGAAATTGGATCGTTGGCGCCAGTGGAAAAGTGGGCATTCGCACGTGTAGGCGATAGTATACCTAATAATAAGTATGATTTTCTGTTATTCACTAGCTTGAGACAAAATTCAAATTGCGTTGTTAAAAACTTAAAACACTCGTTTTGTAGTTCTATGTCTGTACCCACCATATATGCCATAATTTTATATATTTATTTGTTACTTAGTTATTGACTTTCGATACTAATTTTTATAATGCTATTGTGTTGTGTATCTATACGCGCAGCAGTGTAATTTTTATTATACATTATTCACAAACGCAGGCATTAAATAATTTCGCGTGGTGACCCAAATCATTGTAGAGTGGCTTCTGAAATCGAAAAGTCACTAGCACCTTATAATATCTATTAAATATATTAAATAGTCGTGGATTTTTCAGTCTTCTGTCGGTCGTTTATAATATAGGCAGGTTCCTGATGGACTCGTTGTCGCGCAGGAAAACATCTTGGCCGACCCCGCGAACGATACAATTCACGTCACAAGCGATACATGCATGCGTGCACTCGCCGTTTAAGTCTGTCATCGGCGGTTTTTCGTTACCTCTCGGTCACCGTCGCGGGTAATCCCACGCTGCTCCCTCCCTTCGCCTAGCCTAGCTACATTATACTCTACGCCGACGTCCATATGGCACATACCGCGGTCGCGGTATTTTCTCGTATGGCATTAACCCCGTTTTCGTAATAACAATATATGCGCGTACCGCCGCGATATAGGACGCATGTCGTGTATACATTTGAGCTATCTCAACACACACACACGAACGTTCCTTACATGGTTAGGTCCCCATTAAGTATATGCGGCTGCAACGCGGCCTACGCAGCAACGGCAATCGCCGCGTCTCGATTTACGTTTACAACTGCTCATTCATGACTGTTATTCCCCGCCCCTCCAGATCCGTGTCCTCCCCTCCGGCACGCCGTACCCCCACATTTAACTATTCCCCCCACACATTTTCTGGCGGTGGCGCTCGATATTCGATGTACGAGTGCTTCAAACTCTTTACACTTTTTGTCCGCGTTTTCGCTCCACCGCGGCTAATCCTTTAACCTCTGCTGGTATCGTATAATATCGTACTCGCACACAAAAAAAACACACACACACACACACACACGCTATCATTGTATATTTATTACATTATAATATTTTAGGCGCGTATATCATACTATATGCGTCATCAAATCTACGGGTAATGTTGTGGCAAATGCCCGAGATATTAAATTGTATTGTATTATGACGTTGTGGTTTTTCGACGTAAATAGGAAGGGGCTAATATATAATGTGGCGGGAGCACCGCCGAGTGCAGTGTCTGTCGGTCGACATCATCGCTGACCGGATACGCGCTTTTAGCCCTTCCCGCCGGTGTCGCTTAGTTATGTACATTACACGTCATTTAGGCGAGCCTGCAGGCGGACGCGCGTGCGAGTTTATGACCGCGACCGGCGGGATAATTTTTTTCATTATTAATTCACAGTTCAGACGCGTTGCCAGAGCGTCGTCTGTGCTTCTTCCGATCGGAATAACCGTTGTATAACATACGGCGTGTACGTTGTATAATATGTTTTTATGAAGTTCATAATTACTTCTATTGGAAATAGTGATTGCTTCGCCTATAGGCTTCTCGGGTGTATACAATATAAGCTTACGAGTTCCAATAGCATTACGAGATTCGCAGCTAGACCTTCCGTCTCCCGACTTTTTCCGTTCTAATATTTTCAAACGAATAATCCCTTGGTCAGAAAACTTGGCGATCTTAAATACAAATATTTTATATAACAATAAATTATAGTTAAGCCCAGCTGAGTTAACATTTATAGGAAAATAAAACCCTATGTGCCTTTAATTAATCTTTATATACCTAGTATAGTTATGCCTATTCTTAAAATTACACAAATAATGAACGAATACCTATATTTGAAATAATTGTGAAAATATAATTTTTTTCTAAAATAACTTTAATAATAAATAAAAAAGCTTTAAACTTTTTATCGAAAAAAAACCTTTTATTATTATATTATATGTATACATGTATAATGTGTAACAAATTGAAGATGGAAATAGTTTTTTTTTCTATAAATATCAATTAAATTTTAATCGTTGGGTCGAACAGCTTGAAAATGTAATACGAGGCTCCTAATTGTTACAATAACAGTTGAAAAATATTAAAAATACATACACGATTATCTTTAAAAGCATTTATAGTTCAAATTTTGACAAAAGTCGTAAAAATCACGAGTATGAGATAATTATTTTGAGTTGGAAATTTCTAAACAATTTTCTTTAAAATCTTAGATTTTAAAATGTAATACAAGACCTTTATCATAAAAAAATTTCTATAAGAATATCTACACTCACAAACGGTCTCCGCTCAGAATAGTTTTTCTTATATACCCACAATGATATTATATCATCGAATTCAAATTTAATAGGTACCATCCAATATTTAGTACTCACCTGTAACCCATTGTACAGCAGAGTGACATCCACTTGCAACAACTTTCGAGCCCTAGACTTATCTAATTGTTTGACATTTTTATCTATAAATATAAATAAAAATAAAATTTATAATGGCACATGCAATCTGCACTTTATCTACGGGTACCTATACCAATGTATATGTGTACAGGGTATACCGCGGCGAAGCGTTTTTATTTTGTCAGTCCAGTGTAGGGATGGTGGAGCTAGCGGTGCCTCCCCCGCAGTTTATATAAGAACGGAAAGCGTTTAAAATTGTCTCTGGTGACAGGTGATATTCGCGGGGGCGACTTCCTGTGCGCCGAACCAAGAGGAGGAGGAGGGGGGAGGTGATGGTGAGGAGAGGAGAGGGATCGCGAGCGTTTGATATTATTATATTATACATACCTACTTATATATGATAATAAAAATAAATAAATATAGGAGAGCGACGGTGGCGGCCCCCACGCGACCGGAAACCCGTAAGCGGTGGCGGCGGCGCCGTTGCCATTGCACTTTCGATATAATATGTATATTATTCCTATTATAATATTATTATCGTCTCATCATGTACCAGCGTTTGTGTAGCTTGCTGCTTGCATCCTCCTCCGCGGTGGCTTCGACGACGGTTATTAACCCGTTCGAAAATCGTCGTCTGTATTTACTATTATATTATTGCGTGTTTATTCCCATTCGTAACAACATCATCAACAACAACAACAACAACAATAACAATAATAATAACGACTACGTATAGTTGACTTGATCTACCCGCGCGTGTGATCGAGCGTCCAAATTGTGTGTACCGAAAGATATTATAAAGATATCCAACGGATTGCTGCCACACTAATATGATATTAATTTTTTATATTCATTATAATTAAAGTACGTGATCCTGGTTTATTTTAAATCCAGATAAATGTGTATATATATATCTGTTATACGTGGAAGCTATTACGTTAGAGTAATTAAATTACAATAAAAATCAAATTTACTTAGAAAAAGAAGGACATTAAAGCGATTAACCAATCTATTATCTATTTTAAAGTTTGTAAATAATAGCATTTTTACAGTACTATAAAGCATAGAAACAATTCTAAATCTAAGAATAAAAAATTATAAACAATATTTTTGACATTACTTTGATTACAGTACATCATTATTTTTTTAGTCTGATATGGTAAATAATTAAAATACGTATATCCTAAACATTTGAAAAAACGATTGAAAATCAACTTCACAAGAATATAAATAAACTCTATTCGCTCTTTTGTTTTCAAGAAATATCTTACTATTACCTTTGATAAAAGTATGAAAATAAATATAAGAGCTATTTTGTTTTATAGGATTTCACTGGCAATAATAATAAGCCCAAATCCCTACAATTTTTCCTTGTTGATCTTTCCAAAGTAAATTTATTCAGACAGAGTCGAACTATACCTATGTATACATTATTTTGATTCATTTGAAGCGTATTTAGAATATATTATTAGTAATTTATTACTCAATCTCTTCCTCCCTCCATTATAATAACGGCATTATGATAGCTCTCGAAATTACATATAAAAGGTTCGTATATTTTCATATTACACATATAAAAAAAAAATGAAGTTGTCATGACTACAATGGCAAAAATAACCTTCATTTTACTATCCATCTCATAATGTACTTATAACATTTTTTGCTATAATTTTTTCTTCTTTATTTCAAGATGTAGCGAAGTCCCCCGAGGTGTTAGCGAGCATGACGAGCTGGGGGCAGAGCCCGGACCTCCCTAATAAAACATACTAATATCCTCGTCAGTCGTACTTTTTTCATTTCCATTTGTTAAATGAATGAATAACGCGTTGTATACGCTACCAAATCCGTCACAGCTCATATACATATACTTACCTATTCCGATCGTTTTTTCGAGAAAAAAAAACCACTCGTCGTTTCCCATCAAAACTCGTTAAATAGTTCTCTCGCACGCGCCCGCGGTTCGATTTTTTTACGGTGTTAATAACATTATTATATAGTGGTTAATAGTGCTATTACTATTAGCTATCGGTAATAGCTGGCGCGACGTGCAAGTATAATATTATTTACCTTGGAAATCAAAAACACCCGTCTAATTATTGGAATGAATGGCGATTTTGAATGGTTACCTACGACTACGAGTTTACTACGTACCTATAATTTATTATTCAATCGTTTTATGATTCGAAAGAACATTAAACCGGTAGCGAATTTTACCGAGCAATTTTATATGAAACTTATAATATATAATATTCATTTCATTTCACTACGTACGCCGTATTGTTCTACTAAATCGGACGTTCTATATTATATTATTATATTACCGATAATTTAAAGTAGTCGAATAATAAAAACACTAATATGATTTGTGGCCAATATAAGAGTATAAGACTAATTAAATTTAATTGTTTTTAATTATGTTTGGATGGGTCTAGTTATTCAAATCGTTTTTATCGTTTTCAGATCTGTAGAAAAAACGAAAGTGGTTTTGTTTGCCATATTATTATAATACGCACGACGATTATGATTTTCATGATAATAATTATTATTATATTGCGGCGTGTAGGCTATACCTATTTACGTGTGCACTCGAGGACCGGATAAACGCCTTAACTGTCGACGATAATAATATTATATGAGTATAATTTCAATTCAATATTATACATTTTATCGATTCGTCTTCTGGCCGGTGGTTAAATTAATTCATCAAGAACAATCTGCGGGTGCACCGTGCAGATCGTGTTAAAAACTTTTGAAATGTTGAAGTGATATATCATAATTGCTGGAAAAAAATAAATTGATATTAAAACGTATATTTTTATTCGACTTGTCGGCATTTCGACAGGATGACGTTAAAAATCGTAATCCTAGCCGTTTAAAATTACACAAAAAATTATAATTCTTAACTATACGCGTGATAATACAATATACTCTCGGTAAAACTCGAACCTTGATAACTCGAAATTCTTGACATCTCAAACAAATAAATTTCCCCTTCGAATAACAATAACACATTAAGAATTTAAAAACTCGACATTTTTAGTAAGTTGAATTTTTTTTCCCCGCGAGCTTCGATAGTTACCTAGTGTACGCACTATATCATATTATGGTGTATTATATTAGTATATCGATCAATGTAATGTTTAGGCCTTTTTCCGGTGCGTGCGATCAAGTAGTTTCAGAAATTTAGTTTTGTTCTATTTATATGTAAGTACAATATACATTGACGCTGGTGTTGAAATTATAAAAATTACTGAATTAAATACCTAATTGATTCCCTAATAAAATAATTTACGTATTTTTTTTTATCTGCAGGTACATATCGTACGTAACTCGTCATAGGTACATACAGCAGTGTAGTGTTATTTTTGACCTATGGGCATCCGGAGCACCGGTACATAGTATAACCAATTAATATTTAATATATTATTATAAATATTATTTTTTTTTTTACCCACAAGTGCGCTATATAGATAAAAATCATTTATCTATAAATTATCGAAAGAAAAAAATTAATTAATAACCCAATTATTTTATCTACAAAATATAATATACGGAGTTAATGCGAACGTAACTTTTATATACTTACGCTTAAAGGAGTGCTATGAATAAATCTCCAATATCATCATAATCGGTTTTTTTTTGCATAATAGAGAAATTAGTTTGTACGGTAGGTATGTTAAAACGCTATTATTATAACTAGTAAAATAGTTATAAACTCGTTTTTTCTTCAATGTAATAATATGCGTATATCGGGAAACTAGAGAATTTGCTTCCGCTGCATTATGTAGGTTTTTAGTGTACTTTGTCAATAGGTCACTGCGTATAATGTATTTGTTAAATTTGAATTTAGTGCACTTCATGATAAACGCGTTTAAGCGATTATGAGTGAAGGAGACAGGTGGACTGTATTTATTTCTGCAAGAATATTTTATGGTGTATTATATCTATATTAATATTTGTATTACATTTAATTAATTTTTGCTAAAAATGTTGCATGTTATAAGTCAATACTGACGTACTTTAGAATAATGGTGTGAATAGGTGTTGTGCGATGGTAGGTTACATTAAAGTATAAATATTTTGAATATTTAATTGTATATAAGAAACGATTATAAGGGTATTACCGCGGAGTAGTAAGTTTCTACGATTAATATTTTTGAATCAAAACGAAATAACGGAATATATTTTTTTTTGTATTTTATTCCGATTACTAAAAAAAGTACTGGGGATTTCTTAATTTAGACACCTCACAGTACTAACTTGATCAAATTTGTTACCAAAAATCACCCTCAATGTCAAAGAATATGTTTTTCTCTGAAACGCCATGACGAATTTTATTGATATTTATTTTACAATAAATATTCTTTATAACCAATACCTTCCTCAGAATCTAAAAAAAATTAGAAAAAACAAAATGAGGAATAACAATCAAAATAATATTATTTGATTTGAGTTTTTAGACGTCATATAGAAGACGAATTATGAACAAGTTAAAGGTACCTTGCTTATTGTTGCATGTGCCATATCGAGGAACAATTGACGTACCACGTACAGTGGTGTTCAAAAGAAGTGAAGTAAAGTAATAGCATAGATTATAATTGTAGAGTGATAATACAATTTATCGAACTTAATTAATTTTTAAAATTAATTAAGTTCAAAATAATTCCTTAGTGATGTAATATTTCTTAAGTCATGAACATATTATATAATCGTAATCTCGAGTCTCGAATGGTATTTGACGGTACCTATGCGTAGTAATCTGTGGTGCACTCACGGACTCGTTCATGTTCTTATAGGTACCTACATGAGATTTTTTTTAAATAAAAAATATATGTATAACCGCACGTACAAACAAATATAAAACATTGATGGAAAATTAGTAAAAAAAAAAACACCCAAATTTATTCTGCATTTATATTATTTAAAATTCTGTATATATATAATTAATAGTGCTCAATTAATAACATCGTTTCCAAAACTTTTCTCTGTCATGTCTATCTTTATTAGTTTAAGTTTTGTAGTTGTTTTAGGGGACGAAGTTATATCTCTGTAGACTACGTTTATGTGTATACATATAGTGTATAGCATGCCTGCCGACCGACACTGATAAATATTTAATTTGGTATTTTTTGTAGTTTTCTTTTTAACGCTGTTGTTTGTTTAAAAGTTTTACCGTTTCCTCTCTCGGACTTTGAACAAGGTATATTTATAATTGCATTTGTTAGTGACGGAATTTCACGTACCACATAACAACTGCACGACGAGATATGCAGCGCAAACGAAAAACTGACGGTTTCTGGACCGACGAAATATAATTTTATGCGTTATTCGCAGTGGTAGTTCATGGTGTGCTTGACCTTATAATCAAGAAATGCTATGTCTGGATGGAGAGGTGACTATACAGATAATTTTTTTTCGAACGATCATTGAAATTAATATTTTTAGTACATTTAATGTGTATTTTTCAAAATTAACTATTAATTATTAATATATACGTTTCAACTTATTATTATTGTTTACATATACATATACATATTTATAAAGTTTTTAACGTTATTACTTATTATGCTGCTTAACGCTTTGATCAGATTAAGTATATTAGACTAGCATTTCATAAATATTTACTTAAACAAACGGATGTGGTAAAACAAATTACTTTTATTATTAATATTGTTTAAGAAAACAAAACAAAATAGTCCAAAAAATACATAACCTTTGTGACCTTTGCTTGAACCTTTTTTTATACCATGTTATAACCTAACCTAACCACTGTATGGATTATGTTCTGACTTTTGAGTTTGCAGTACTTCCACTACTTTACTATTTATCATTTTTTATTGTAATATACGATAGCTAGGTAGATGATTTTTTTTGTACAATATTCATAATTTTTTATTTAGTTGTTATTTCTTACATAAAGTCTTGAGAAAAGGTTAGATGACTCGTTAGTGACGTTTTCATCTGTTAAATTTAACTATAATTAGTCGTAGCACCATTTTAATTTGAGACATCAGGGAACATGATTCTTATAGGTACCTATAGTCATAGTTTTAGCAGATGAAAAGCGATAGTTTAGAAGTGAGGAATGGTAATGATGGTATATAGACTATATAGACGGATGGCTGTTTCTTCTACCGTTTGAATATGTGTTTGAAACGGATAGCGTGTAGGATAAAGGGGCATTTGTAATTAGGTAAAGGGTTATTAACTGGAATAATTCAATTGTTTGGCTGTATCTCATATTACTTGGATGACATACAAATTGAGAAGGATCTGGTAAATATTTTGTTTGGTTTTCAAATTCCTAGTAACTGCATTTAAAATACAACCACCACAGAACAGTGAAATTGCGTACTCAGTTTCATCATCATCATCGTCTTCGAAATTTTCTCGGGAACTGAATATTTCCGATTTCAACGAACCATTTGAGGGTTTCCGTTTCCCTTCTTGTTGCAACGTTTCAATATTTATTTGAACAACAGTCGGTTGAATAATTATTGATTATGACGGTTAGGTTATCAGTATTTTTAATTTAACAATTTAGACATATTATTTTATAAATTACACAATTATATCGACGAATCGCGTTATCGGGGGTCGGACGTATACAGAACATAACTGTAAACAATCTATAAAGTTTACAAAATACATTTTTTACCGTTGAATTGTCTTATTATAAGTTACGACTATATATTGACTGAAACAATTGGTCGTAATGCTGCTGGATAGTTTTTACGCATAAATACAATATAAATTCGATTGCGACGTACACAATATTATGAACTATAATAAATACACGGTAACGACGTCTGTAGGAAATTAATGATAAATATCGCGCAAAACCTCTTACGCCTCCCTCGTTGTTTATATTATATACGTTTGACGACTTTCGCGCGACTATCATCGGGGACGACCGAAGAGGTGACGACGACAACGACGACGAGTCGCTGCAACACAATACGCATAAAATATTATTTCTCGCGTTGTGTAGTTGTTCCTCGTAAACTGCGTACGACGACGACCGCCACCACCGCCCGCCGCTGAGAGAACGGCAATAAATTCTTTCTCGGTTTATACCCTAAACCGAGTTAACGGTCGACGCTCGCTGATATCGTGTCTGTGCCTTTTTCCCGGTATTGTATATTATGATTATTATTATAGTCGTCGGCGTCGTGGGCGTCGGCCGACCGACCGTTTGTGCGTGCGTGCGTGCGAGTGACTCATCGGCGGGGCCCCGTCTGTCCATATCGAGCGGAGTACGCCGCCGCCGCCACATATACTTTCACCACCGCCGCGACAGAACGTTGTCGCCGAGGTACGCTTTATTATTATAATCGGACGACCGTGTCGTACTCGGCTCCACCAACCTCTCTCGTGGACGATGATGATGATGGGCTTTTTTGTGTTTGTCGTCGGCCTCCGTTCCGCGAAATTCGAAATCCCTCTCGCCGAGGATACGAGCCCGTGAAGCGTATATATACGTTTTACGACCAGAAGCCAGAATCCCGCACTTACCGCGGTATATTTCTATACGGTTATTATTATACGCCCGAGAACAGGCAAACGTTTTTTTCGCGGAAATTTGAAAACAAAAAATAACAACATAACGTATATATTTCTTTGCGCTACAGCTTCTCATCCCCAACGTCTCTAGGAGTAAAAGAAGTACTCGAGGGGTGTGTGCCGCACACACATACACTTATGTTTCAGCCCTGTCGACGTGACGTTGTCGTAGTGTGTGCAGCAATACGTTGAATGGTTATCGCAGCATCGCCTTAAACTTACAAATATTGGGTGATTCACCAAGCATGCTCACCCCTTTTTTCTTCAATAATGACGTACGTTTGACCAGCCCCCCCCCCCCCCCCCCCCCCCAAACCAAAGGAAAATCTATAAACAAACTATACAGATATTTAGCACGTAATTCGCACAAATTCGCACGCCTAGTTTAAAAATTCGCACGACTATCCTTCCCCTTGAAAAACAAAAAATTCATGGGGGGGGGCAGTGACACGTCTCGCCATCCCCTCCTCCCGGTGGTCCAAATTAACATTTTCGGAAGTTTTCTTCTGCAGACATATAGCACGTAATTCGCACGCCTAGTTTGAAAATTCGCACGACCTTCTTTCCCCTCCAAAAACGAAAAATTAATTTTTATTCAAAATAGATTTTTTATAAAGGTCTTTTATCAAGATAGATTATTTATTCAATCAAGATTTTTTCCATTGTACTTAGATTATTTTTTTTTTAAATACAGTTGTCTATTAAGTTTTTATTTAATTTTGGTTTTTTTTTTATAAAATATAGATTTTTATTTAATATAGATTGTTAACTAAAAATAGATTATTCTCTATTAATTACAGGTGTTTTACTAAGGTTTTTTTTTTTTATAGATTTTTTATTCAACTAGGTTTTTTTATTCAATCAAGATTATAATGTTAAGTTTAGTAAAATATTTAATTACAATAGTGTGTATAATCTAAAATAAAGCCTAGTTGATTCAAAAATCTATAAAAACCCTTGAAAATACTGTAGTTACTAAAAAATAATTTAATTTATAAAAAAAAATTTTGATTCAATAAAAATCCGGACTGTCGGATGATGTGTAGTGGAGTTTTGGGAGAAGATCGCCGAGCCACGTTCTAAACGAGTATATTATTGCCGTTTTATTATTCGTACTGTATTATTGGAACGATTTTTTATTTATTTTATGATCATTTTATTTTGTTCTTGAAAAAACCTTTATTGCCTTTTGTTTACAATCTGTATAGTTAATGATTTTGATTATTTTTCTTTATTTTTTTACGGATTTTTACCTGTCACATTTAATTGGTTAATTTATTTCAGTTTTAGTCTTACGTGCTAAGTAGGAGGTTGCACCAGATGCGTTTAAGACGTTAGCTAATCGAATTACCTTTTACAATTTTTTATTATAATTAAATTGTAATTTGGAGTTAATGTAATTTACGTTTACCACAGTATGCAACCACAGTATGCACGGTCGAGATTCTTGGTAATAATATATTTTTGTCATCTCCAAAGTATTTTTGGCCGTAAATGTATCTCGTGTTTAATAATCGACGTTCCGTATGCATGCGGCGCCGGAGTAAATGTAATTTTTAATTGAAAAACGTATAATTCGGCGGCGAGGCGCATACAAATTAATCTCGAACGGCGAACACCAAAACGTTCGAATGAACATTATTATTTAATACATTATAATAATAATATTGAGCGTGCGGAAAAGCAATAAAATTCTATGGAATTGTCGGAGTGATGAAATTGCAGCATGCGCGCACGAGTCATTAAAATATTCTGTACGCGCATACCATATAATATAATATAATATAATATATATATATATATATGTATATTTTATTATGCGAGAAGATTTTCGCACGATTCCGTTTATAATCATATTTTAAGAATTAAGATTAATTATATTATTATTTCCTCGGCAGCAGCACACATTTCGACGTCTGGGAACTTATAATGGTATTTTTAAAAGTTGAAAATAACTCGTTTCCGTGTATATATAATATCATATATCTCAAAATCGTATATTTTACTATGTATATGTATATGTTTATGTATTGTATGTTATATAGGTATATATATTACGTATATAAAAAAATTTAGAAACAGAAAACGATTTTATCTCACGTATTTTATTATTATGTGTTATATATTGTAGTCGGGTACGATAGACTGTATCGCGAAGGACTATCGAAATCAACGAACAATATGTTTTGGGGTGTCGTTTCAAGAACTCGAAACGAAAAAAAAATGTAAACAATTTTAGCTGATAATGATTTCCGTTTTACGCGAATGCGCAAGTTCCAAACATAATGATATAGCGATTTACCGATTAACTTTTGTTGAAATGTTCTTATCGTATAATCACTGATTAATATAATCAGATATCCGACCGCACTTCGGTGCCCTGCCATACAATGTAAGTCGATCGGAAATCGTGTATTACATATTATTATACAGATTGAACGCGATTAGTTGTTGACGTGTTTACGTGCATCGTTTTAGGTCAAAGAGTCGACGGCGAGCGCCTTGTTAAAGTGTTTGTTGTGTGAAAAAACAAATTCTTAATTGTATATATATATACAGAACAATCTACGACCATTAATCTGGTCGATTGAAATCCAAGCAAAGCAAAAGTTATTATAACACTCGATGCTGGAGTCGGTGTGTGTAAACGATTCGGGACAAAGTCCGCAAAAATATTGTCCTAAACCGAAATTTAATGTGAGTTGGTTCACATTTTCAAAAACGCAAATAGTTTACCCGTTCTCTGGTCGTACGCAGTGAACCGGATAGCGCCAGATAGCTTATAAGTAGGTGGGTGTACTTATAAGAAAAATATTCTACGTTAACGGGTTTTCGCCATATCAAGAGGATGTCAGCGCAAGCATTTCTAATGAGTTTGACATGTTACTTAAACAAAATTTTAAATTAAAAAATGTAAATTTTGTATTTTGTAGTATTTCATAGTAATTTATGAGGTCGTCTCCCGTTTCAATATACTAGTACAGTATCTATAACCCACTTATTGGTTGTTCCGCAATTAAGAAATTGTATAAAATAAATTATCTATAAAGTATATATTATGCTCACTCAAATATTGTTCCAGAACGATTTTAGAGTGAAAAAAATTATTGCAAAAATTGCAAAATATAACAATATTTTCATGGCATATATATTTTTAGTTTTAATTTCTGGAACACTACCTACAACATATACGTATCATATTTTTATTTTTAAATAAAGGTAAAGTAGTTTTAAATTTTTTTAAATTGAATATTTTACTAAACGTATAATAATAATAATATGTTAAACCCTAGATAAAATTTACTTGTCATTAATTCTTACAACATATAGAAACCTATACCTAATTTTATTTCTGAATTTTTCTGGTCGTGCTAAGATCCTCCCAATGTGGATAACACGACACTCAATATAACTTACATGCCTACTATAATAATATTGTAATTTGTCCAACTAAAGAAATCGATTAACCGATCAATTTATACTGGGAAATGTTATATTTTAATTGGTAATTTAATTGGTTTAATTTTTGTAAATATTATTCTGCCTGAACGTTATCAACTGGTACAATTCGGGATGAATCGTAAAACGCCTGAAATAAAACTCGTTGATCTGCAATATAGACGGCGACTTTTGACCCAAACCACGCAATACATTTGTGCTGATTAATAAAATGCCTGATATAATGCGTATTGTCGAATTTGCGAATATTAGAGATTTAATAAGACGAGTACAATTTGTTATATTTCCGCGGATCATTTGTATGACGTTACTACCTATGTAATGTATATAGGAATTTCAATCTTTTTAAAAGTCGACCTGAAAAACCTAACCAATAATGCAATTATTTTGGTTTAAATAATTAGGTACAAAATAATGCAAAATAATATAAAAGGAATTATACTTAAAATAAATCATAATAATGAATACATAATAATACTACCTGTGTACGGTGTACCTATAACCAAAGGCGTATTTACGATTTTGGCGCCCTTTTTTTTCTTAGTTTCTGATTAATTAGATTAATTATTTTCCCTCTAATTAGAAAATTTACTTTTTCTCTCCGTTTAATGTTGTAGGTACCCCAAAATGTATGGCCACTTTTAAATTGCGTCCACATTAAGCAGGTAGTAAAAATACTATAGTAAATACTGGTTTCCAAAATGGGTATAGTTAATTGCGCCCATAGTAGCTAAGTGACCTTAAATTCATCGTCACCTATTATGTGTATTTTAAAAAATACTGTTCATTTATTGGTGGATAAGCCGTACGTTTATCGCTATAATCGTAATGCCTTTACGTGTATACAACGACTTTACGTATAGGTTATATTTTAGTAAGCCGTTTGCGTGCAACACTGGAATATGGATATTATACATATGCTGGATTTAGCCAGAAAGAAAATGATGTTATAATCTACCATACTAATAAATTTTAAAAACTAAGACGTAAGTTGTCTTCGGGTGAAACAAAGTGTCTATGTAGTATAAAAACTCGTATTGATTCGCTAAATGACTATCATAAAAATAATATTTCTATTGGGCGCAATTTACTACACAAATAATTTATACCTGAAAAATACCAGGCGTAATTTACAATTGTTTCCCTTCGTTGGGTTTGCCCAATGTGTATTATCCCCCTTGTTGCACTTATGCTTCCACTAGTTTATAGAGAACTCTTTTATTTTACCATTACCACTCCATTTATTCCCAATAAAAAAGTCAACCACTATAATTAAATACAACAAATCATAATTTTAGATTTTAGCCTTTTTTCCTAAATTGTACGTACCTATGACAATATAATATACAATACATTATATAAATATGTATAAAAATGTAAAAGATATAATATGAAAAGATACAGGTTATCACTAATATAATTTCTCAAGAAAACCGATTAAATGAAAAAATAAATATTTTTTTTGTTATAACGTCATTTTAAAAAAAAAATTTGACCTGTACCGACGGCGCCCCTTTGAGAGACTTAAAATTTGGTGCTCAGGGACAATTCTCCCCCCTCCCCCCTAAATACGCCACTGCCTATAATATTATACGATATTATCTCTGCAGACTCTGCTAACGGTTATTTTTCAATATTATGTTGGATTCTATTTTATGTAAAATTATAATCGTTTTAAAATTTGAATCATTAACATTTAAATGGTAATTAATTTGAATATCTGTGCGACATCTAAATTGTTATTAACTTTAAGAAATCAATAAGGTAACACTAGTTTGGCTAAATGTTGTAACGCTTCAACTGTACGATGATGTCATATCGGTTTTCGTAGCATTTATTGTATAATTAAGTAATTATATTACAATATTATAATAATAGTACCTATGTCCGCTGTGCGTATAGAAATTATAATTTATAATAATAATAGTAATAATATTACAAATCACTACGTGGTGTAGTGACGCTCACGGGTCTTGCAGCCAAAAACGAAAAAAACCTTCTGCTGAGTCGGCGGCCAAAGAATTGTATTTTTATCGAAATATTAAGTTGTGCGTCGTGAAGACGTCGCGTCGCCGTACGGCGGTTCAGCGGCGGCGGCAGAGTTTTAATAAAATCACGCGACGCTTCACCTTAGCCCTCGGCACCGCGACCGCGGTAGTGGTACAGAGAGTGGAGACCTGGCGCGTTCCGTCACGTTTTCTGCTGCGGTCGTTTCGTGACCGGACCGCGACGAGGTGGTTTTTTATTTTCCCGTATTTTTTTCAAAGCTGCGGCGCCGACGCGGACTGACGTTTCGAGCCAAAAAGCCCGTATATAGTAGAGGTACACGTATATAATATACGTCTTGAAACTGTATAATATAACGCGTAGGACGGCGACGGCGGTATAGGTATTTTCATTTGTTCTGCGGTCTTGTCGGTTCTTTTTGCTCGGCACGAAATGTAAACGGGACGCCATTTATATCCTGCGGTCTTACGGCAATAATAACGTGCCCACTCCTCCGTCGGTTTTCCGATATTGTTTTTCCAACTCGGAGATTCTAGGAGATTTCGTTCGTTTTCCGATGACGTTCGTGCGTTATCGCGGTCTTATATTGTACTATTATTGTTGTATTGACGATTTTTCGCGGAAAATTTCCCGTAGCGCCCTGCTTCTTCCCGCAGTGGCATCGTATACGATTCATCTTTGAATGTTTTCCTTACTCGCGAGTTCTGCCTGCGGCGAATATCATTGCTAGGATTTTCCTGATATATATATATATCCCTGTAGCCAATGGGTATTTGCCTTAACTGTATAGCTTTTAAAGTAATGTTAATATTATGCACCTATATTCGCATCTTCGTCCTGCAAGACGTGAGGATAGCTGCAAAACGAGACAGCTGTTTACCGACGACGATTGATCGTTACCTACATAATATATATTATAATATTGTCGGTGATTTACTTCGAAAATACTGAGTTGGTTTCCAGCTGGAACCACAATCTCATTATATTATGAGGAGCAAAGTCGGGCTCGAAAGAGGGTCAACATATCTTCCTACTTAATATGTATTATCGAAAAGCAATTTTTGGGGGGATTATACTGTATTGGTGTTGCATCCCCCTAGTTTTTAGTATTTGTTTTGGCGGAGGACGTTTGATATACGCGGTATATACTAATCCTAGTTTTTAATATATCGTGTTTGGTCACCCCTACATTGTCGGCGTGGTAATAATTCGACGGGCTCAGTCTGGTCTGTCTGTAGCCGAGGGCTTGAAAATACACCTCTCCCGAACGTGACTATAGATGATTTGAAAGTTTAAATGTGCGTAACTTAATGCGTATAATAGTATATAGTACCGGAAAGAGCGTGCCTCTTTGATGTCTGTTTCGGCCGGTTGTACCTATATGGTCATCGTTGTGCATATTGTATACATCGAACGGTCGAGGGTCTACAATCGTAATTAAAATTGATAAATGTTTGTGTAATAGTTCGGCGACAACGATCGTTTTGATGGAATTATAAATCGGTTGAATTGAAAAAAAAAAAAAACATTTACATGCTAGTTTTTACCAGCTAATAACATGTAATAACACGGTATAAAGCGCGTGTTCGACTATTCTATAAGGCTGTAAATAAAATCAATCAGTAAAATATGATAAAAAATTTAAAAAAATGGGAATAACATCTAAAACAATTAGGTTGATTTTGGTATACTTATATAATATACAGCTCGGTAGACATGTTTACGCAAAGACATGGTTATTCGTCTGCAAACGTTTTAAAAAGCGGTGATTTACGCAGGTTTCGCGTAGAAAAGAAATACAATTCACGTGCAGGAAATGTTAAAGCCATAACCAACTACCAAGTATATAACATATAGATTATAGAACTGGAGAGATGGATAGAAGTTAAAAAATTACTGTTTATCTACTGCCGACTGCTGTTTCGTTTATCAACTGCACAACGGGCGGACGTTTTCCTATGTGTATACAGTATACACTATATAATTACTGTATAATATGTCTGTATATATATTGTAATAGAATTCCGCAGTGTGCAACGCACATTTTGCACAACGGTCTGACGTTTATAGATTACAAAATATGATAAGGTATAATATGATAAAAAACATATATATATTTTTTTTTATTATTAATTCCGATTATATCCGACAAATTCGACGACCCGACAATAATATAATATACTATATAGCTATGATACAGCTCCACTCCGGTCCCATATATGTCGGATTACCGAGGCTCTACTATTTATGCTCGCGTATATAATATTATATAGAGTATAATAGTGGTGAAAGCACTCCGTCCGCTTTTCTGGAGTATACATACATAATATTATATACGGACGTAAACGCGACGATACATATTTATAATAAACAGACGGCTAGCGGATTAACCGTGAAAGTATGTGCTCTAAATGAATAATTCAAACACGCCGGGCTTTATAGTTGCCGGGGCAGTTAATCATTTACGGCGGTGGTGTGTGTGTGTGTGTGTGTGTGTGTGTATGTGTGTAAAGAAAATATAATAACTGGTTCAATGACTCTCCGCCGGTCGTCGATGAAAATAATAATTGTGCGAAAAAGTGGACAAATCTCGTGTGTGCCTATATGCTATATTATGATCGAAATGTCGTATTTTTTCTTTCTATGATATTTTGTTCGGAAACGTGTTTTATGTGTGTCTCATTTTATTTGCCGTTTGTATTTATTGGATTTTTATTTTTATTTTTTTCCAGGACGTTTTGAACAGACGGCTCGAAGAACGCACGGACGAGATGGTCGAACGCGGATTGGTCGACGAGCTTTGCCAGTTCAAAAAAGAACTTTCCAAAATGACCGGTACAGACAAGTAAGTCATCTCGTCGTTGGTTTATATTATACCTATATGACTTTATCGTACACGGTTAAGACGAACATTCCGAACCAGCAGTCGGTTAACGCAAATAATATACGAAACTCTAAAATCTGCAAACAAATCAAATTTAAACATTAGATAATATTATATAGCTTGTATATTAGGGGTGGTAGATTATATTTTATATAATATTAAATATATATATATCGATAATATTAGTCAAAAATATTAATTCCGTTGATATTATAAACATGGGTGGCTGATATGACGAATTTTGATAGCTTTGTTTTTTATGCCACTCTTATTGCTGTTAGAATTATTAGTCTGTGCGTGCCTTTACGATGACTTTATAAATGAACACGGTCTCTCTGAATCAAAGTATACCCAATGACGTCTTACAATATTAGGTACCCTTGTGTTTACTTTTACAAGTGTTACATAATATCACGACCGTGTGCAGTCCACTTAATACATCCCCGAAAGTTTGTTTTCAAGGGAGCGTGTCTATATTGTATACGTAGGTACCTACGTTTGTTTGCACACGGACCACAATTTATAAATACTGTGGCATACATACCATGGTAAGCTTACCGACATTCAGGGGATTCGATACCGTGATTTTCTGTTTTTGTCCAACAAACGCGCGACATAGTATTTTAGACGTGTTTTTTGCCAAACATTCCAATTGATCTATTGAAGCGATAAGAATTCTAAAAACAGATTTGAATTTGTCGTCAAGTCTACTTGAAATCGACTTTCCCTCATATTTGTTATTATCCTCCAAATTCCTAAAAATGTCAAATAAAAAAAAGTATTTAAAAATGTTCGTATTTCAATTTTTGGAGAAGTTAAAATCAAAAAATCAAAAATGTGGCAAAGTCGATTTCAAATAGACTCGACGACAAATTTAAATCTATTTTTAGAATTCTTATCGCTTCTTTAGATCAATTGGTATGTTTGGCAAAAAACATATCTAAAATCCTATGTCACGTGTGTGTTAGACAAAAACAGAAAATCACGGTATCGAATCCCCTTAATTTTATACTGTTTGAAATAATATATATACTAATATATATAGTATATTAAAATGTTACGTATAGAATACAACATCATCGTATGCCGTGGTTTCCTTTGCAGGGCCACTTACTGATCGTTTCGGTAACTGAGATTTATCGTCAAATTGTCGGCAACGAAATATTATAATTTTATATACGTATATAGGTGCAGTGTTTAAAATGTGTATATACATCGTTACATCCGATACAATCTTATGAATTTTATTGTACAAGGTCAAAATCGTATATCGCGGGATAAAGTTATTACTCTACAGTATATCGTTCAGTTTTATTATGTATTTATTTTCCAAACTGTAGATGTGAGCATGTTCTCAGCTAATGAATCACCCTTTGACATCGATTCTTCGATTCTTCTTTCACGTGGTGGGAGGGAATTTCCAAATCACTAAATTTTTTGACGGGAACCGATTTATACGTTATGATTTTTATGAACTATTTAAGTACGACCTACGGATAATATTTTATGGTATTATCGTCTTGTTGTTATTATCCTTTGTGCAACCATATATTTACTCGTATTTAACGAAACGAACCGTTTGGACCATATTATAATATTCAAAACAAACTGTGAACGCGTTCGACGAACGATTTATTACTTCCGGACACACACACACACACACACACTCACACAAACAAACATATTTCCATTGGTTCGATTGTATATAAGTTATAATATTATTATATACGTTCAGTTTATGGTCATTATTATATTATATTATAATATATTATGCTCTACAACGCGACTACTGTCGTGGCGTATGAATGCGAGCACTGGGCTGAGTATATTCCTAACTATAATTTAAAGATGTACAGTGTACGCGTATTGTATGTACATCTGTGGAGTAAGGATAGGTCGGCTCGCATATCTGCCCAAGTCCAAAAATGTATAATCGCAGACGAAAAAAACCTACGATTATAATACGTACGTATATATTATACACTTAAACTGTGCCGTATAAAACCCCCTAGCTGCAGTATTTGTCCAAGTATGCGAATAATAATCGTTTGAGGGCATATACATTTTACGCAAAGCGTTTATAAACATTAAATAAATGCGATTTATGGGGTATATATACACTGTACAGTGCACACACATAATACCGCACGCTGTAGTACGACGCACGACGTTATTATATTTGTATATACATAGAGAGAACTTTGCAGTGCACACATAGCATATAACATATCTCCTATAATAATTGTATGTACCTATATATTATATATTATACGTATAGGTACCTATATAATATACTGTTTTATACATTCGTATTCCGCTCGTGGCGCATAACCGGTTCGAGCGAATTTTTTCATTTTAAGTACTGTAAATGTTCTCGACGCATTATCAACGTGTAATGAGTGTTAACACGATCCGCCGAGTTGTTTTTTTTTTTTTTGTTGCTTTTCAAATTATTTTACTATCGTAGTTTTTTTTTTGCGTCATAATAATATACGATATAATATAGAGGTGCCTAATATAATATAATATATTTTGTATACGAGAGCCCGCCGGTTATTAATCGGTTTTATTGTGCGATGCGTTTCAGCTTCAATTTGGACTTTACGAAGGGCGTGTTGCAGTGCATCGGCCTGAAACAGTTCCAGCAGTACCTGGAGTTGCCGGTCGACGGCCGCGATACCGAGGCTGGCCGCAAGTGTCTGGAGGACGCGCTCGTCGCCATGAAGTACATGACAAAAAAATACGCCAGACGTCAGATCCGGTGGATCAACAACCGTTTCCTCAAGCCCAACGACAAACAGGTGACATGACGAAACTTATGTGACAATGACACACGTGCTCATCATAATAATTGCCACTCGTAGATAGGAGTAGGTATAGCCGTATAGGACGTAGGGGTGATCAGCGTCGCGGACTTGTATATTTTGTAGTATATTATGTTACTTGCCCATTTCCCACTGCATCCTAGGCCCATTTTTTCTTCTGTAACGCTTGATGAGCGTCTATAAATAAATAAATATATTTTATAAGGAAAACGTATTGTTTAAAAAATAAAGTGTAAATAAGTCATAATTCCCAAAAAGTCCATTAGTTGAAAGAGGATAAAAAAAAATTTTTTCCGTAACAGTCCTATCTAATTTATTAAAATTAAGTCGAAATTTTGAGTAGCACAATAAAATGCAATTTTGAACACATTATATAAACTACGTGTGTAAAATTGAACTTAAAAAAGTGAACTATACCTACATATTACCCACCTAAAATTGCAATATAAGCAATTTATAATGAAATATCTTATGATAGTAAAAATTAAAAAACACTCAGTGGTATCATTATAAAAATATTTTGTTATTCATATTTTATGAATTGGAAGTTTATTAAAATTTCGTATTTCCCCGCTCTTTTGTATATATAAGTATATTCACGCCTTCGACAGATTCGACAAATTGACTAACAGCTTGTAATGCTGACATTGCTTAGTTCGCCGAAATAATATTTGATTTTTTTTTTTCGGTTTTCATAATATTCGGAATTACTGATGCATAATTATTTGTACCTAGGAATATAACTTATATTAGTACCTATATATTTTTTCTACGACTAAGCTATAAATCACAATTTTATTTTTGAGTTAACGAGACTATAATAATACGTTCGAGTGTTACAAAAAATTCGAATTTTCAAGTATTTCGAGTTATCGAGGTTCGAGTTTCACGACTTAACTGTAATCATAATTTATTACCTATATTAAGTTGTGTATCGTTTGATTTTAAACTTCGGTTTTAAAATATCGCATTACCACATTAAAATTATATTTTTCAAGGCATACTGCTTTATCGATTAAATTTGGTAATTTTTTTTGCAGCATAATAATATTATACATTATAAAATTGGTTTTTGCATATTATTTTCTGCCTTAATAGTATAATTAGTAAAAACAATTGTTTTTGCTTTTGCTCGTCTTGGGTTTCGAACGAAGAGATGGGTGAGATTGCAGGGTGACGTTGGTAAGAATGAAACAGTATTTTTATTTAAAAAAAATTTGATTCGAACTCGAGAATTTCCGCCGCATAGAGGACTTAAAAGCACTAGTTATACCTGGTTAAAGGTACCTTTGAGCCACGAGGGCACACCCCATAATAGATAGTTACATATATAAGGTATAATGCCCCGTATGCCTGAGCTAAAAGCTTATACGGTATAGTGTGTGTTTCGTATAAGGTATACGGTTTACGTGTTATATATTATCTACGAGCAAATCAATTTTGGCATGTCAGCTATAGATAACACCGGACGTGGAATTTTCCTTAGACTTGGAATAAACGCTGAACATTTCAGTACCTAACATAATTATGCTCAATGATAGCGAAAATGAAAACTACATAATTGCACAGGGGTCACCAACTGGCGGCCCGTGGTCCGCCTCCGGACCGCAGACACGTTTTTTATGGACCCTAATGGCTGCGTAATGATAAAATATATAATATAGTTTTTACATTACGTTTTTATAATGAAATGACGAATAAAAATATTATCCGATATTGTGAGCATGGTATGCATATATAATATATATCATTTACGTGTCTCCTTCACCGAGCGTTACGTTGAAAGCCCATATAGGTGCAAAAAATAATTCAGAGAAGTTGACTGATAGGTTAGGTTAGTAACCTTAGACGCTCGCTTCCAAGTAGGTACGTTTTATTGCAATTTAGTAGTTATTAATTGTTAATGTATGAAAAAAGTCATTGGGTATTTAAATGTGTTCTGGACCGTGGAAAGTTTGGTCAGTTTCAAAACGAACCATTGTAGAAATTAGTTGGTGACCCCTGTTATAGCATGTCCGGTATAGTATTTAGTCGTCACTATAACCTTTTTTTTTCTCCACACACTGTAGGCCGTCTCGGTGTACCGACTGGACTGCACCGACCTCGAGGAGTGGAAGCGGCTGAGCGACCGGGCGGTGGACTTGGCGCAGGTCGTGCTGGGCCGAAAACCTCGCGGTCAACACACGCTGGAGCCGATCGACGTCAGTGACCAGAAAACCGTTTTGCCCGTTTACGGCGACTTTTATTGCGACGACTGTTCCAGACCGTTTTCCAGTGAGTTTCAGACGCCACGCGATCGTCAGTCGTGTGTGTACGCCTGCGATAACCGAGTGTGTGTGAGAGAAAGAGAGAGAGAGAGAGAGAGAGGTAGATGTAATCTGAAAATATTTTATGTTTTGTCGATAACTGTGTGATTAATAGTTGTATTGATTAGCTATTATATTATACCGCGAAACGACTATTCCCCGCGTTTGTACCGAGGCGGCGTCTTACCTGCAAGCGTTGGTCCCCCATCGATAACTTTTTCCAGTTATTATTTTTTTAAGTAGTTTGGATAGTTACCTATTAGTAATAACTTATTACGCAGTCATGGTGGCTCGTAATTATAGTGTTTACAAGGTAACTTAAACTCAAAATAAGTATATATTTAGTTTTTGGTTATTTTTTTTCAATATGAGTACCTTTTTGAATGTTGAATTATTAATTTCCGCTGAGAGTACCAATTTGAATATTATAGAGCTTGGTAAGTTTAAGATTTTAAACAGGAAGTGGTGGACAGAGGAATATCTGTACGAGATAGATAATACAAAGGCAAGACAACAGGCTGTGTGGTGTAGAACTACTATATATGTATAAATATTAAGTAAGGTATTTATAGCCTTAGAACATGGTCTCGACTATAAATAAACTAAATTATATAGCTTAATATGTATGAATAGGTGTATGAATAAATTAAACGAGTTTGTTAAACTCTAGTTGAAATTAGTAAAATTTGTACTGTAATATTGTGTAGTGTGATATTATGAAGAAAAATTGTGTATTCAGTTTGAGAGCTAAACAAGCAAGGAGAGAGGGGATATTATTATCATGATCAATTTTTTCTCAAAATTTGTTTTATTGTTATAAAATAGTACTTACACTCAGTATCATTTTAAAATTTCACCTCTTTCAAATGTAATGAATAATGATTAATGAATAATGATATTAATAAAGATCAAAAATGTATGATGAAGTTATTAACAAATAATATTTGACCTATTTTAGACATCAAAAAATAATTTTATAATAATTTTATTAAGCAATTTTATCATCAGTTAAAGAAAAAAAACATGATTTGCTGTTGTACATTTGATTCCAAATATTCTTCATGTTAGTGTAGATAAATAATTATATTATTATTGCTGTAATGATTTGGAATAAATCTGTTGTAGTGTGCATGAAGCAAATTGTTTTACATTTTTGTTTTCTCTATGGTTAATTTGTTTTATTTTGTTGCAGATGACATACAATACAACATCCATATGGGTTCAAAGAAACATGTTAAAGTGATGATGAAACGTAAACGAAAACTTCAGGATACAACTTTACATTGCGATAGTGACAATGAGAAAAAATTGTACTCTCACAAGAAAACATAAGTTAACTTAATTAAATTGTTACCCACTAGTTGTATTGCGATGACATTAGATGCCAATTATTTAATTCATAGATGGTTAATATTGTGAAATTATTAAAAGAACTGACATAAAGTCTGACTTTTGGGTCTAAGAAATCTCTAGAGTATGTAAAAACAGGGTTGATGTTGAAATATTTGTCTTTTAATGTTAAAGCATAAGATCAAGACTGATTATAGATTTTAGTTAAATTAACAAGTCGTTTTGTAATATTTTACAGATAATTTTATTTTGTTATAATTATTATTATTATATTAATAATAGATGAATTATTAAATTTAGATATTGTAAACATTGCTAATTGTTATAATGTTCCTAAATTATATTATTTAAGAACATATTGGATCTGGGAATACCATTGTAAGAGAGAAACCATGCATAGGTGTGGACTGGACAGGTATGACGAAGGTGAAATGATTAGTCTGGCCTTATATTTATGTTCATGGCCCAACTGGTTATTTTTTAAAAAATCTTTTTGGCCTATCTTAAGCATTTCCAGGCCTGAAATATTGTTCCAGTACGCGCTTGTGGTCCCATTATTCCATTTTCTAATTGAACAAACATTATTGTACATTTCATTAGGTATCTAATAACAGTTTACACTTATATAAACTAATACAATAATAGCAAAATCAATCAAAATATTGCTTATAAAAATACATTCACTTACAAAAGAATTTTATTTTCAATATTTTATAATCAGATTCGTTGAAAATTGTACGTGTAAAGATAGAAAATACATCACAATTCATGACATTAATTTACTGTAAAGATAACTGTGTTTTTGTTGAAAGAATTATAATTAATATACATAGTTAACTATTGTACCCAACTATTATATTTTATAATATTGTATTAATTTAAGTTTTAACCTAAACATTTTTTTTTTTTAAACATCACTCAAATTGGTATTTGAATGGTTACTTACCATTACTTAACTTACCAATTTTCCACAATAATAATATTATGTTTGTTGAACCATCGAACTAAAATAGATTTTGTGTTGTATTTGTAAAATTTATAAGGTCCATGTCAAGCTACATGATCTTAAAAAATATGGTGTTTGTTACTATAATTGATACTGCCGTAAGCTTAACGTTATTCCTTTGTCTTTTATCATTGATTATAAACAATATATTATAAACACTATTGTATTATGTTGTGTTGCTTAATATGCAACACCCACCACCTATCAGTTACCTCATTTTTCGGTCAATATTGTTGACAACGTTTTATAAGACACACTATCAACTGTACAGAAATTGATTTCATTGATCTCTTGTAACATTCCAAAACTGAATTGGTTTGTGTGACTATTGAGCGACCATCAATAATAATCACATTCTATAGTGAATGGTTCATATTTTATATATTAACATTAGTACCGTAGAACAGTGGATCTTAACCCATGGTCTGCAGAATCTTTAACACATACGATGTGTCAATAAGTGACATGAGTGCATTATTACAATATTGTTGGATTATTATTTTATTTTTATTTTTAGATAGACCTATTTTATCCATACCACGCTGATGGCGAGATATAATGAAATTCGATACAATTAAGTATAGTGTTAGATACTAGGTGTAGATTCTACACCAAATAATTTTATTACCTATTAATATTTATTTATCAGTTTTTCTTGTCCATACGAAATGTACAGGCGTACAGCACTCTAGTCGGCAGTCTTAAATTTACTATTTACTGCCACTAAGTGTAGTTGATCGATCGTACTCAATTATACATTTATACTACGTTTTTATAAAAAATTGTGTAAAAGTGTAATAAAAAAATTTATAAATGTGTATGTTTTGTTATGTCTACTTATGTAATTTGTAATATAAAATAAGAATTATTATAATTTTGATTATGACGACATGAGATGTTTTGAAAAAAAAAGTATTCGAAAAAAATTTGGTCATGGGGTCCGCGATTTCGAAACTTATGTTAGTCAAAACGGAAATGTGGAGTATTGTTAGTTTATACATCGACCGATGCACAGATGGACCCCACTACTTGATCACTTTATCACTCGATGGCCAGCGAATACAGTAATTATATTTTTTCACCGGTTTTAATATATTTTATTTTTATGGGTTTTTATGTCCCCTGACTTGTATTTCATTTACTTACTATTTAAACACCGAAACGATTATACAATTTTACAATTTCGCGAACACCGTAGGATTTACGTTGGCCACAATAATGCTTGCATTTCAAGTACAAGAATGACGCCGGGTGTTCCTGGACTTGATTAGGTACGCACCCCGTCAGTTTGACTTAATATTCCAAATAAAAGCATTGTTAAATGTTAAATATTTCATTTCAAGAAAACAACATTATGCAGGCTGTGCTGGCTATGAAAAATTGTTTCTTAATTAAATAAAGGTTTTTAAACACACATCTTCCGAGGCTTATCATTACAAATAAAAATTAGGTACAACGATACATTTTTTTAACGCTCAATGTTGTTTTCAAATTTTACTATCACAACGACAAAACGACGAATTTAGAAAATAAACTGTATAAGAATATAGATATTCACGTGCACTGCTAAACCATATTATCTCAAGTCGTAAAAGTATATATATTTTTTTAATTCGTCTCTATCGACCGGTGGTCGGAGTCCATAGGTCCAGCCCCAAGCCCGGATTAAGATATTTTGAGGCCCAGGGGCCAAAGTTTTAACTGAGGCACCTGTACAAAAAAAAAAAAAAATGTATAAATTATTTAATATTAGGTAGCTATTATAATATATAGATATTAGGTACTTATTATAATTAAATTATAATTTACAAGTTTTTTCCTCGCTAAATAATCATCGATTTTTTTTAGGTGATTTATGCAGCTCACCGTTTCGTCGTCCTAAACCGGCGATCCACGATGGGGGTGTAATAAGCGATCCGCCGATCCGACCGTAAAAAGTCGAATAATGATACAATATTTAGTATTGTGTTTAATTGATATTTTGCTATCGCAGCACAATTATTGGTTAGTGAGTTTTTTGTTTTCTATGAAATTTTTATCGCGTTGCATATTAATATATTATAATATCGATTATATCGAAAGACACGCGTGATCAAACACAATAAAAAAATGCTCAGCGAGTTAAATTTCTTATCATTGCGTAATACTTACATTTTCCGTTATGGTCTCATTGACGTCATACTACGACGTCTGCACATTGATAATCGGCCGACAACGGAATAACAATACTGTTGGCTATAGTATTTTCCGATAACGAAGACTAAAAATGTTTTTTATTTTTGTAAAAAAAAGTTCCGAAAACGTCGGTAAAACGATTGTTGGTATTCGTGGTTTTGATCGTCTGTCGCGACTATGTCTGTTGTACGAATTTGGCAATAGTCGTGGATCCAGGGGAAGGGGCTTAGGAGCATTAGCCCCACCCTTGGGAAATGTATATAATAGTATGTATTTATATCTATTCAATAAATAGATCGTTCGTCTTAAAATCCATAATAATTTTAAAATATAAATTAAAATGTTCATATTGTCATAAAATCTATTCATAATCTATTAGGCATGTACTAAAAAAATTGTAGTTGTATTTTTTATGAAAAAAATGTCTATCGAGCAACTGAACCAATATCGATAAGTTTTGCGGAGTCGGTATAGTCACCACGATAACCGTCGCCTGGTATTTACCACCTAACCGTTCGGACGATCCACACAAAATTGAAAATGTATAGTTACCGGCGGTACCACAATATTATATGCTTATTAATGGACAATGGTATAGATTTCCACGTCATCAAGCTTATAGTATCCGATTAGGTGAGACGATACCGCCTATCACCGCCGTTTACGTAGTTGTACTCACTTATACTCGGCGTTTTTTTTAGTGTGGAGGGAGACACCTTTTGTGCAGGAAGAAAAGTAATTGTGCAGTGAAAATTGTTACTTTGTGCAGTGCCAAAAAAGAATTTCAGGATGATATTTATTGTATATTATAAAATTATACCTATTATTTGATGTAAAAGTTTAACACAAAAATTTAAAAGAAGTTACCTAGTCAATTGATTGTTTTTATTTTGATAAACAATTATTATTACAAATTGCAAGTAAATATTACTTAGGTAATAAGTATTATTACTTATATTTACAGACAAAATTTAAAAATTATTATTTAAAAGAAAAATAGTGCATTAGTATAAAATAATTTATTTGGTAAATCATGGGTTAGTCCTAATTCATATGTTTTCACATAAGTATCGCTTATGAGTATGGTAAACTACCCTGGGGAGGCCAGGGTGGGCCATTGCCCTTCCTGGTGGTACTTGGGGGGGGGCGGTAAATTTTCATGAACTTTTTTTTATTACTAAGCCAACTTAGTTATAACCTTGAAATTTAGGTAAAATGTTTTTTTTCTTATGTATTGTAATTGTGATTTGGTTATAAAGTTAGTTTTTGGATGATATATTCTCTCAAATCTTTTTTTTACTAACAATAATAATTCCTTGGATAACTGATAACGGCATGATTCCAGCCCGCAGCTAGCGTTGTTGTAAATAAGTAAAACACAACATAATAATAATAATACATTTTTTTTCAGTTTATAATTTATTTTTATAATATAAGTATTAAGTATAAACCATAACTACTCGGATACCAAGAGTACTAGATACTTTCAAATTAATATGTGCAATAATTTTTTTTACAATTAGATAAAAAAATTAAACGCTTATAAATAAATCATTGTAATATTGTATTCATTTTTGTTTTACTTATACTTATTTTTATAAAAACTATTATATGTTTATTTAACATTGGTTTTCCTGTAGATTTAATAGTTACCTAATAAATAAAAATATGAAATATTGGAAGGAATGCAGTCTAGCTGCAAATCGATTTTCGGGAATTTTTTTTTCAAAATTTGTGTTTTCCGGGCTTAATGATGGTACTATTAAAAAGTCATTCAAATTTTCTGTAGAAGTTATAAGGTTAAAAAAACTTCAAAACCTTTAAATCTTATTATTGAAATACCAAAAATAACATTTTTGATTTTTTTTTTTTTGTAAATGTGAGTTTTTTAAAGGTCTTAAAACCGTTATTAATTTAATCGGTTACTGCGTTATCGGTTACCAAAAATGTATTTTTTACCGGTTAGGTAAATACCGGTAATTGGTTCTTAACGTGCTAAAACATACTACGTTATTATAACGTTTCATGCTAACGGAAAATTGTCACGGTAACCGATAAGCGATAACCGGGAGTACAAATAGGTTTATAATAACGGTAACCGATTATAGGTTCCCCTTTAAATTCCTGGAAATTACCGGTTATCGGTAAAAACCGGTAACCGGTTTCAAGCCCTGAACTTTTTTATCCTTATAATTTTGGGAGAAATCAGAAATTACCTATTGTACTTACTGTAATTGTATGTTATATTGTTAATAAAGAAATTTGATAAAAAAATAACCCCCAACGGATGGGAATTCGCCAACTCGTGTATAACTTTGAAACGAAGTCCGACCAACAAATTCTGTTTGCATCATTGATTGTTCATAACTCTGAAAAACAAAGGTTTTCAAGAAAAAAAATTTCAAAATCTAACCACATTTATGAGTTATAAATTATGACCCAAAATAATAGGTACCTTACCATTTAAGAAAAAACTTTTTGGGGGGTGGAAAATGTTCAAATACGGCCCTGTTATACATTCTTATGAAAGTAAAAAATGTAGATAGTACAGTATACAGTAGTATAGGCACAGTTCAACAGTTAACAGTCCGTAGGGTTAGTCCGCGTAGACAAATGCTCACTATTACAATCCAAAAGTGGGAATAAGGCTGTGCAGTCAGAAAAATCATTAAAAAAAACGCTGCTTATATTTGTTACAAAAGTTAATTACAAACAATATTAAAAGCGGCAGAAAATTATAATTGTATAACACGGCGCTTTGTATATGCAATAATGATACAACATACATTAAAACTGAATATAATTACGTGAAATGGCCCATTTTGCAAATCTTTAGCTAAATCTAAAATATCATGGAATAATAGCGTTTATTAGGTACGCACATTAAATAAATAATATTATAATTTTATTAAACACATAACTTTTAAAATGCATTGGTAATAGTACAACTATTAGGTAATAGTACCTTCAATTTTTTGTGTTCTAGATGTATATCATTTTTACGGTGTTTTACATTTTATTTTGTTTTTGCTAATATGTGATGAAGATAACTATATAATAATATGATTTTTACTATCGAAACCATGGATTTTAAATATGATTTTGTTTCATCTTTGAAATAAATACGACTTTTCGTGTAAAGCTTTTAAGAATATGATATTCTAGACTTTAAGCTGTGTTAGAATTGTCAATTGTGAGATGGATATGTGTAAAGTCTTTATGTATATGGTTTTATCTACTGCAAATGAAGCAATCAAAAAACTTCATATTATATAATAGTGCGATGATATTTATCGTTTGTTGAGACTCGTTATAATGGTGGTCATGCATTTAGATACATTTAATAACTAAACTGCATATATGCCTTTGATGGTAATTAGGCAGAGGTATGTTATTTTTTATAATATTACATGATTTTAACGAAATTATGATATTTTCCCCTATTTTTTACTAAAATATTGTGATGTTTCCATATGCTTTATTAAAATTATGATATACTTACTGATTTTAGCAAGGTTTCTGTAGTAAGTAGTAAACACAGACAGCTATGTTTTTATTAAAATTAGTACATTTTAACGTATATTCACATTGATGAGTATATTTTTAGGTTTCAGCATAAAGTCTACCTACGTATTTAACGAAAAAATGGGTAAATTATATATAAATAGGTACTATATTGCATTTAATTGCTGTTTATTGGATATCGTTGTATCAGCATGCACGGCGATGTTGTGATATATTTTATGTATCTACTGTAAATATATAATAATTAATATTATATGTTTAAGAATTTAGGTATCAAATAAATTATAAATCGAAAATATTTTATGTAAATTATTATTTGAAATAATCGATCCAGTTTATGCCTGCATGAATGCTGTTTAAGTAAATATATATGTAAATGTATGTATGTATGAATACTGTTTAAATTAAAAGGATATGTAAGGATATATACAAGTATGTGTGTATGTAAGTAATATATGTGTGTATATATATGTAGGTGACTTATTGATGTGTATATATGAATGTTTATATACCTATTGTATATATATTTATGTAATCTAAATAATATGTTTAGGTGTTTGTAATGCCGAATATGTATATGATTTATTGTGGGTTTGCACATCATACTATGTTTCAAATGTTCATTATGCAACTGTAGAACTAAGTGAAGGCTCGATAATAGTTTCTACTATTGTTATATACCTATATAAGTAATTCCCACTGCACTTGACGAATAATAGTATAATAATAATAACAGTAAGAGATTTATTTTTTCTCTTAAACACCTATAATCCATGTATGTGTATATAAGCTATGATTTTAGTCTAATGTCGTCTCATACAATATTTCAATGTATGTACGATTGATTAAAAATATAAGTATGTATCTGTAATATTATTCAGGATAGGTTAGCCTAATAGTATTGTGTATATAAAGATACAAGAAAAAGGATGTATGTATGTTCCCACCTATATATGCTCATTGTAGCATGAGCCTGTATGGAAAATAGCTAATAATATGACAATTTATAAATGTTTAATTGATAAAGATATCAACGTTAATTATTGTGTATTTTGAGATTTTGGTAATAAACCACATCTGTATGTATCTACTGAAGTATCTCTCTTTTCCGATATTATAACTTATACAATGATAATATATGATGGAGGTGATATGCCTGTGTGTATACAAACGGTAAAATAAAAATATTATACAAATAATAGGTATGACTGTTGTAACTTGTAAGTAGGTATGTACTGATAAAATATAATATGTGTCGGTCACTTTAGTGACATGTATGTGCATACGCGTATGCGTTTTCTCATACGTAAGCGTTCATATGTAATTGAATGAATAAAAGACTGGTTGGCTTGTTTGTGTACTATGTGGAATACTGGAATCGTGTGTGTGTGTGTGCGTGATGTGATATGAATGTATCTATGCATGGATACTTGTATGTATGATAAGGTATATAATATATATATTAAGCTTGTGTGTGTTTTAAATATTATTACATAAGTTCAGAATGAAAACTGATGAGTAGGTACTGTATGGTGTTTGATAAAATATTATAGTCTGTATGTGTAAAGTTAAATCATATTTATATGTATAAATATACCTATGTATCGTATGCTGGCGATGCGTTTTATTGATATGTAACTAATAAGTATATAATATTATGTAAATTGTAAAATATGTTCAGGAGTTTGTGATAATGATGTGTGTATAATTCTTTTGGATATAATATGTAAGCATGAATATATTTGAATGTGTGTTTGTTTGAGATACATCCGTATCGTATATTTATAACGTATGCTTTATCGATATGTTTATTCGAATGGGATTATTATAATCTGATAATGGTATAATATTTTTAGATATGTGTGATGTTGTAGGTACCTTATATTATATTATGAGCATATATGTTCGTATGTATGTATGTATGTATGTATGTATGTATGTATGTATGTATGTATGTATGTATGTATGTATGTATGTATGTATGTATGTATGTATGTATGTATGTATGTATGTATGTATGTATGTATGTATGTATGTACACTGAACGAAAAATACCAGTTATTTTAACAAAAATATAGATTAAATTAATAATATCATTGTTAATATTCAGTCAACAATATGCTTATTGGTACTAAGATGAAAAATTTGTTAAAATAAGAATTATCAAATTATTTGATTTAATATTTTAGATTCTGAGCGAAGCGATGAATGTATTGATTTTACAATGATGTGTGTTTTTTTTAAATTTTTTTTTGTGTCTGTCATCACCTTTTAGGACAGTAAAAGTGCTTGGATTTTCTTCAATAGTAACTTTTCTGATAGGAAAGTGAATCTAGTTGGTACTTTGGGGGGTCAAAAGTAAAAATTTCCCAGTAGTTTTCACAAGCGACGTGAAAAACAAAAGAAAAAAATAAGGAAAAACGGGAATTTTACGCAAAATCTGTTTTCGAGAAAATCGATTTTGGTTTTTGGTGTAACTATAAAACAAATAACTGTAGGGACATGAAATTTTGACTGAATGTTTATATTTATACACCATCAAAACTATCAAAATATTTTGACTCTTTTTGAGCTGTATACGGCCATTGTCAGTTTTCAATTTTTTTAGTTTTTTTTTCTATAAATATCAATAAAATTTTATCTGTTGAGTAAAAAAGCTTGGAAATTTAATAGAAGGCTCCTAGGTTATAATTTCAAAGGCAGATGAAACAAATTAAAACTCCTTAGTCACAGTTTTTATTTATAAGCATTTAAAGTTCAAATCTTGACAAAATACCGAAAAATCACGAAAAATAGCAAATTATTTTGAGTTGAGAATTCATAAAAATTTTTCTTTTTAAATCTAAGATTTGAAAATGTAATATAAGATTACTCATAAGTTTGTCTACCTCTATCAAAAAAAAAATGTCTAGAAAAGCGTCTAGAAAAGCGTGAAAATTTAATATAAGGCTCCTGATATATCGTTCTAATAGCAGTTGAAAAATATTAAAAATACATAGGCACAATTTTTTTTTATAAGCATTTAAAGTTCAAATTTTGACAACATTTATTAAATTTATAATTTATTAATTATTTTGTAGTTAAAAATGTATAAAATGTTTAACTTTTATGGCTAAGGATTGAAAATTTAAAACAAGGCTCCACGTAAATAGGTTATATATAAATTACTTTATTCCCAATAATATCATCAAATATACTTGGTAAAATCATAGGCTGACTGACCGTTTTCGCTCAGAATCGTTTTTCTTATACCTTGATATTATATCATTGAATTCAAATTTAACACCATCCATTACAGTGACCCACTTGTAACCTTCTGTACAGCAGAGCGACATCCACTTATCCACCTTTTTTTTGTTTAGTTTAACTAATATTTCATCTTAGTATCAATAATATATTTGATCGACATTTTGTTAAAATAACTCAGAGTTTTGTTAATTTTATCAAAATGGTTATTATTGAACTTAAGTAAAATATACTTAGTTTAATAATGTTAAATAATTGAACCAATAGAATATTTATGATTTTAAAAAAGTATTATCAATTTAATAAACAATCAACTAATTTTATAAATTGTATATTATTGGATTAAAAAATGAAATTAATTGCATATTTATATTTCATAGATACCTAAATACAAAAAAAATTACCTGTATGTAGATATTCTATTTACTCGCAAGTATGTATTAACACAAATTATATATAACCCAGAACCCGCTAACATACAAACATACCATTTTTCTGTTATAGTGAAAAAATAACCAAGTATTTTATTCTATTGTAATGAATATGTTTATTAATAATTTACATAGTCAAATTTATTTATAAAAATAATAATTATAATAGGTATCTTTATAAATATAGTAATTTAAAGATGCATACATTAAATAAATAACAATTTGTAGGTAAATTGTTATAAAACTATTAGGTTGGTATCTAAATAAACATTATTAGGTATTGTGTTATAGCTTTATCATATACAAACAAACAACATTCAAATTATAAATTATAAAATATAATAATATGTAACTACATTAAAAAATAAAAAATAAGATAAATGTAAATAGGTACTTTATATTATATTATTAGAAATAATTGTATATGATAATATTAGGGAAACTTAAAAATATACATAAACAAAAATAAATACATAAGTCATGGGAGGGGGTCTACGCCCAGGATGCGCCACCGGGGTGTAGATAAAAGTTTGAAACATATAGATAGACACATAGGTAGGTACTTACGAATTACAAGCAGCCAATGGGTAAAACAATATATTCACAAATGAATAATTAATTAACTACAGGCAAAAGATATATAATGCAAGTTGTACTATAGGAAAGTCCGAAAGTACGTACACGATTTAAAAGGTGAAACAGTGAATAGTGAATAATACACTCGGCAGAGATTGAGGAGAGATGATTCCTCGTCAAAATCAAGAAGGAAAGTGTCCAAAATATGAAAAAAAAATAGGCCTAAAAATTATAATATTCATAATATTATTAGTTAAAGAACACAATACACGATTGTAGCCCTTGGATTCCAAGTATCAACAGAATCTCCGAGTATTTTTCAGTTTTTCCAATAGTAATATTACTGATATTTCTTGATATTTATCTTAAGTCCATAAGTACCTGCCGGTTAGGGAAAATATTCTTAGGAAATCATTATGATTTCCACAATCAATTAATTAGAATACGTAGTGAAATTCTAAAAACAAGAACTACTGCAGTAAATAGAAGCAAAAATGGTTAAATATTAAATTCCTATTAATCAATAATAATATTTATAATATATTATAATATATTAAGTGGTATACTTAGGATATTCATCTATGTTACGACGAAAAATACAAAAAATATTATTGATAAACTATTATACTTACCTACTCAGTACTTACCTTTTGAAGTTTGATTAAATAATAAATAATAAGTAACATTAATATATTATTATTCTCCATTTCACCAATCACCTTGAATATTATTAGGTAAATTATAAATAAAACAATAAACTATTCCACTTGTATAAATTCCATGTTTATCACATAACAGAAAAAAAGTTGTCTACACTAGGATAGAAGGTACACTGCAAAAATACGGGTATCAAAATATTGTATAGGATTTATTTTTAATAATATTATATTGAACTTAACATTAATATTGTTAATAATAAATATTAGTAAGTATGGTTACTTCGATAAAAATATTTTGTAATTTGTACAATGTAATATTTATTAAATTTATTAAACCTTTTGTTAAAAATTAACAAAAACCCTATTTTTTTAAAAATGCTTTTTAAAAATTGAATGACCTGTCTATTAATTCAATGTATTTCTTTCTTAAATTAATGTTCATGTGTATAAATTATACTGATAGTATTTGTTGATTATACCTATACATTTTCTTAACTCAATAATATATTTTAAAATTAAAATAATAATAATAATATATATATTTTTTTTAAATTGTAAATAAAAGGGGAGGTAATGTATTTACATAACAGGGTTGCCTATATTGAGTAATTAATACAAGTTTGGGAGGTGCGTGTACTACGAATTGCCTATACAGAGGTGCCTATGCTTTTACATTTAACATTTTAGGGGAGGTGCTCCACAACATACATATTTATACTACTGCTGTGTTCTATGATTTCAGTTTCAGGCGTTTTAGCAGATGGTTTTTCAATAGGATTCGATTGTATATTATTTCTAAATGAAATATTTTGATTTTAATTCCAATTTCACTTATCGACACTTGTTTTTTTCTGATTTAAACTTAAAATAATATATTGATTTGTTAAATGTATGATTTTTATTTTAATGTATACCAGTCATAATTATTGTGGCCAGCGCGTGGACCTGCAGGGCGCGCACGAGTCGCCGTACTTGATGCGGCCGGTCCCGTGTTCTGTGATGGAATGAAGGGCGCCCGCCAGCTGAGTCAGGAACAGAACACAGAACCGATGCCGGGCGTGTCGGCTGCAATAAGTAGTCCGGCAGCTTATTTATTCATTTTCACCGAATACGGGGGTCGTCAAGAAGATTCGTTTGAGCAATTTTGTAACCGTACATTACTGCAACCGGTCACAGGGGACCGAACCGGTCTGGCCCGCGCTTTACATAATACATAGATCCGGCCGATACAGTCGTGCTTGGTGCAGAAATTTATTCGTGACGATAGACTCACGATAGTGCCGACCGACTGTATACCGAATCTCATCATATCATGCAGACCAACAGTTGGCTGACTGCCCAGTGTGATATCATTTTTAAATAACTATATTACCTTTAAGAAAAATTATGATGACATCAGAAAATACTTCGCGTGGCGCGAACAGTAATCGTCGAAATAAGTGAAATTTAGGTAAACAGCATTATTATTTACAACTATATAAAAACACTCTATAAACTATACTATACTCAACTATAAAGTTCTCTCTTAGTCTTATATTAAATCATAACCTTAATATTTTTTAAACTTGTTAGAGTTACAAGTTAATTGCAAGATAAAAGTATCTTGCTTTAAATTTTTATGAACAACACTGCACGATGAAGGAAATACAGAAAGGAATACGAAAAAAGAAATAGAAATAAATGAAAAAAAAATTAATAACAATAATATAGGCGTTGGCCGCAAAAAGTGCTAATATGAAAACATACGAAAAATACAAAGATAGTTTGCATAGAAAAATAAAGACAATAAATACGAAAAATATAATTATAACATTAACAATAATACACAAGGATGATTGGAGAGTGGAGACTGAAGAGGAGTGGACGGACCGATAATGACTCGCACGTCGCCGTGCTCATTAGCATGTTGCAAAGTTCGTTGATATGTTCAGTGCCAACAATATAATTATTTGGTTTCACATCTCCACAGAAAGCAATATAAAAACAAAATTGCGAAAAATAATTTTCGTTCACACTGCAGTCCACGCGTTAAAAAAATGCATCTTTGTTGCACCGAGTCACTCGCTTGGACAATTAAAAATGGAAATATCCCTCGATTTCCCATGCAACACCTTCCCAAGTGGGCCACAGGTTTAAAAAAAAATGCTTTATTTTGCACCTAGTCACTGACTGGAGTCACTCGTTCGCTGCGCTCGCTCGGACAATTTATTAAAAACGAATATATCCCTCCATTCTAACACAATAGAAAAATCGTGGAGGCATTCGAAAGCATCAATGTCTTTTCAAAAAATTTGAACTTCACCATCATTTTCAGCGTGCTCAACTACATTAGTTTAAAAAAAAAATTGCAAAAAAAAAGGGTGTCCGGTAAAGTAGAAATAAACCATTTTTTTTTTTTTTTAATTAAACTTTAATATAACTAAATAAAAACAGATATTAGATAAATTAAGCTTCAATACTCTTAATTGAACTTTAAAAATTAAAATAAAACAGAATTTATATCGTTTCTGAAATAATAAGTGCTTTATTGACTATTATTATAGTCTAATAATGATGCATGAAGCATCTAATTATTATTTATTAGACATAAATTATTTCATAATTTTAAATAATATTGATTTTGTTTCTTTAAAATTAAATAGAAGTACAAACACAGATCATCAGACAGCTGGTAATATTAAATGCCCGAAGTAAAGAACATGGGGGAATATTTGTACACAATAATGATGATGCTGAATGACATGCATGAAAAAAAATCATTTGCAACTTCGTCGTCACCTAGTCATGAATTTGAACAAATTTATGAAACACTTCCTGTATCGGATTAAGAATCGTAGTAAATAGGTAGTGATTATACTTTATCACTTATTATTATTGTTGCCAAATCATTATCTACATTATAAGAATCGTCCTCTTCTGTAATAAATTCATAACCTATATAAATGTTAAATAATCTTAATAATTGTATTTGCATAAAATGTAGGTACCTAATTATTTACCAATGGTTTTAATCTAACTATTAAAAAATGTGATTCAATTTAATAAAAAATATTAGATTCTGAGTGAAACGAGATATGTATAGTATTTTTAAAATCTATACTTAATCTGTATATAAATATTATCTATATTTCATATATTATAAAATTGTCAATTTATGAATCATATTATGTAGATATAAGATATTTTAAGCCTTGAAATAAATAGGGTAGGTTTTAAATGAAAAATTACAATTTGCAACTCGTGGTACTTTCTAAGCCTTGTACCGGAAAATAACTCGCGAAGTAAGCACAATTATTAAAATACCAAATAAGGTGTACAATAGAATATTGTCAACTACAGTTGTACAGACGTCAAACATACACATTACAATACAAGATAATCTGCAATCTTCGTCTGTTGAGTGTTTCTTCGATACGCGATTATCACGTATTTTGGATATTCAAAAAAAATTTATAGGTACATGATAACGTATTATATAATATTATAATCGCCCACCTCAACCGTCGCCACATGCTTAGATCATATGTTATGGATGTAGATACAGCGTATGATTTTGTAGCCTATATTATAGCGACGAGTCACCGAATAGGTCCTCACATAATTAGCCATGGGTACAATAGGTATATGTGGATAAATATGCGAGAAGTCGTGTTGTGCATGCGTATATCGACCACCTAATTCGGCGACTCGTCGCTATATCGGCAACGTTTTTTTTATTGATATAATACGCTGTGGCTCCATATAATCATTATGATCTGCATTGCTTAAATGCGATGACGGATGACAAAAATAGACTGTTTATCGATTTTCTACTGTATATTATATGCATGATATAATATTATTAGGTACCTAGATATATCGTTTATAAGTATGCGTGTTATGTTATGAGCCGTTTATTAGGTTTTTATCTTGTGCCAACTGCCGATTCTCCCAGAACTTTTGCGAATCCGCTCCATAACCCATTACGAAAATATTGAGTTAAAACAATATTAACATTTAAACAATTTATTTAAATTTCCTTTCCTCATCTTAAAAAAATTGTTTTAATTCAGGTGAAAATAAATTCAATTTGGCCCTTCGGTTCGTCCCTGATCTCAAATGATATTTTTTATTTCTATTTTTTATATATATTAAGTATAGATTTCATTTTTATTCAGTATTGCATATCTTATTTAATTGTTCATATGACATAATACTTATGTATAGACATTTGTTGAATATATTTAAATATATTTGTTTTAATTTCAGCTCACAATGGCAGTGCAGGTGACGTATTCCTGGATAATATTATATTCATTTTTAATTTTCGGTACGTAAACGATATAGTAATACATAAATAAATAGATACATCATGTATTGAAGACATTATGTGATTATAACATTCATTATATTTAAATAGTATATTGTGTAGCAAGGGCGGGAAGTGAGCTATTTCAGTCGCTGGCGACGTGTGCGGCACTGATGTGTGCCACACATACTATTTTGTATCACGCCTCTGCGTTCATTGATCTCGCCATCACGGCAAAGGTAATTCAGGCTAGGATCTATGCAACAACCAGACTATTCTACGACAACAATATTTCACGAAAGAAAAATGTTTACGCGTCACGCAAGGGGATTATAATATAAATATAATATGTAACCAAAAGCTTATGTTTAATGAGGAACGTAGTACAGATCTTTAGAGTCTGTTTGTTCAGAGAATACGCGTGATACCTGAGCTCAGTACTCTTGGGGATTTCCATTTTATCGCCCGGTACTTTTGGGGATCCCCACTTTACCACCAGCTGGACGGAAAAACATCGCTTTCCAACGCTTCAACTGTCATCGAAAACTAAACATTCGGTGCAGGCGTGACAAAAAAATATTTAAAGAAATGTTTGTATTAACCACAACTGTTATTGTAAATTCATATTTATTAATTAATATATTTATTATTTCGGATTATTATTAATATTTTATTTTCATAAAAATAGTTTTTACAAAATCGAATATATTTTTATTCTGTGATTTAGGAATGAACTTAACGTGGCAGTAAAATAAATTTAACTAATAAGATACTGAATAACATGGAAAAAATGTGAGGTTGAAGTTGATTCTAAAAAAGGTTGGTAAGTGGATGTCGCTCTGCTTTACAGTAGGTTACAAGTGAGTCAATGTAATGGATGGTGTTAAATTTGAATTTAATGATATAATATCATTGTATAAGAAAAACGAAACTGAGCGAAGACGGTCAGTCAGCCTATGATATTATCAAGTATATTTGATGATATTATTGTGAATAAAGTAATTTATATATAACCTATTTACGTGGATAGACTATAAATTTTAGAGTCTATTTGTTCAGAGAATACGCGTGATATCTGAGCTCAGTACTCTTGGGGATTTCCATTTTATCGCCCGGTACTTTTGGGGATTCCCACTTTACCGCCCACTGGACGGAAAAACATCGCTTTCCAACGTAATGTTCAGTGTTCAGTTCTTCTATACTAAACAAAACGGCGATAAGGAAAACTGCCACCCGACCTACCTTACTGCACCGTTTCGATCAGCTGTTACCGGTTAGCCGTCAATGCGCATGAATTTTTGTGTAATTCCCGTGTCATTCGCGATTCGATACCAGTGTGAGTGCGTTACGGCGAGACCGTCTTGCCGTTTTACGGGTTTTTTTTGTACCTACTGCACGGGCAAAGTTTAAGCATTATTATTTATTACTGGCACCTTACCTTTACCTTACCGTCAATTCACCATCACTCGCACCTCACCGTCAGTTTCACCCAGGGTTGGCACGTATTATACATAAATGTATAATTTGTGTATATGTTACGGGTAAAGTACAAAATACGGTTAGTGCTCACATTATCCGGGTAATGTGAACACTACTATTGGATACAGTAAAAATACAATTTATAAAACGTTTATTTCGATGGATAAGGTTCACATTATCCGGGTAATATGTACATTAACCGTTTTTGGACCTTACTCGTAACAAATATACTATGTATTATACGTATGATACATCTATATTTTATACATCATCGATGTAAACTAATATAACATTTTTTTTACTATAATTTTAAGTATGGGCAATTTTTTTTAAGAAGCCAGATTAAACAGTTATTTATTGTTTGTTAAAATTTTGATTCTTTGGTAATTTAATTTAACATTAAATCAGTATAAAAGCAATATCCAAAGATCAAATATTTTTTCTTTTTTTTTATGTTTAACATATACTAATGTCTAATACAGGGATGGCGAACCTTTTGATAACTGCGTGTCAAATCAAAATGTTTGGTTTGATTTTATTTGCCTCGCGTGTCAGACCTTTTTTTTGCTTAAAAAATAATTAATTAAACATATAAACATGATTTTATTTGTTGTTAGGTGTATAAAATATTTAAACTTTACAGCATTTTCTATTTAGGTACTATTGCATATTAATATAACTTTACAGCATTTATACTATTTACTATTTATAAAGTTACATGTACATATTAATATATCTTTACAGCATTAATTTACCATTTACTATTACTATTTAGACTCTAATATATATAATATTCTATATTCCACATGGCATATTCATCATTGAGAAGATTACAAAAAATCAAGGAAGATTAAATAATAGTAAATTATACTATTAAATTTGCCTAATTACCTACTTAATTACTAATAAAGTAATAACAAGGGCTCAAATTTATTTTTAAATAGTAAATACAAATTTTCCATTACTAATAGTAATCAAAGTAAGAAACTAATAAGAAATAATTATTAATTAGTAATTACTAATTAGTGATTACAATATTATATAAAATGTCACAAAATATACAAAATTAATTATTGAATTCCAAGACGTTATCCAAATTACAGTAAAAACAATTATTATTTATACTCTAAGTATGTATAAAAAATATTTAAAAAAAATTTAAATATTTTATGAAAGAAAAAATAGAAATAATATTTATACATTTTATACTTTTATACATGTATAAAAATGTATTATAATACATATGTATAATACATCATGGTGTATAAAACTTTTATACATACATTCACACAATCCTGGTTTTACCCCACACGTAATATTTTATAGTATTAATAATGATTAGGTAATGGCTAGTGAGTATACAAACTAATGTGAATAGTTATATTTTTCTTATATGAATGACGTGGTTACCCTTACTCCTATAACATTTCTGTTTCTAATATATGTATACAATATATTCTGTGAATATACACTATAACTGTTATTGTAAATTCATATTTATTAATTAATATATTTATTATTTCGGATTATTATTAATATTTTATTTTCATAAAAATAGTTTTTACAAAATCGAATATATTTTTATTCTGTGATTTAGGAATGAACTTAACGTGGCAGTAAAATAAATTTAACTAATAAGATACTGAATAACATGGAAAAAATGTGAGGTTGAAGTTGATTCTAAAAAAGGTTGGTAAATGGATGTCGCTCTGCTTTACAGTAGGTTACAAGTGAGTCAATGTAATGGATGGTGTTAAATTTGAATTTAATGATATAATATCATTGTATAAGAAAAACGAATCTGAGCGAAGACGGTCAGTCAGCCTATGATATTATCAAGTATATTTGATGATATTATTGTGAATAAAGTAATTTATATATAACCTATTTACATGGAACCTTGTTTTCAATTTTCAATCCTTATTAGCTATAGAAATTGAACATTTTATAAATTTTTAACTACAAAATAATTATTACAATTTAAATTTGATAAATTTTGTCAAAATTTGAACTTTAAATAATGATTATAAAAAAAAATGTGCCTTTGTATTTTCAATATTTTTCAACTGATATTAGAACAGGAGCCTTATATTAAATTTTCACGTTTTTTTACCCAACAAATAAAATTTTATTAGTATTTATAGAAAAAAAAACTAAATAAATTGACACCAATTATTTTCAACATTTTATCATGTACAGAAAATGCTAATACAAACAATCAGTAAAATTTTCAAGTATCTAAAGTCATTCGTTTTTTAATTACAATAAAATAAGAAAATTGTTACATGAGAAATCGAGTGAATATCAAATGTTGTAAAAATATAAATTTCAGACGCTCATAAAAATTTAATTTAAGTTTCTTGTAGATATTTTTTTTTCGATAAAAATAGACAAACTTATGAGTAATCTTATATCACATTTTCAGATCTTAGATTTAAAAAGCAAAATTTTTATGAATTCTCAACTCAAAAAAATTTGCTATTTTTCGTGATTTTTCAGTATTTTGTCAAGATTTGAACTTGAAATGCTTATAAATAATAACTGTGACTAAGGAGTTTTAATTTTTTTTCATCTGCCTTTGAAACAATAACCTAGGAGCCTTCTATTAAATTTTCAAGCTTTTTAACCTACAGATAAAATTGTATTGATATTTATAGAAAAAAAACTAAAAAAATGGAAATTGACAATGTCCGTAAACAGCTCAAAATAAGTCAAAATGTTATGGTGTATAGAAAATGCTAATATAAACGTTCATTCAAAATTTCATGTACCTACGGTCATTTGTTATAGAGTTACACCAAAACCCAAAATCGATTTTCTCGAAAACAGATTTTGCGTAAAAATGCCCGTTTTCCCTTAATTTTTCTTTTGTTTTTCATGTCGCTTTTTAAAACGACTGGGAAACTTTTATTTTTGACCCCCCCAAGTACCAACTAGATTCACTTCCCTCTCAGAAAACCAACTTTTTATGAATTCTCAACTCAAAATAATTTGCTATTTTTCGTGATTTTTCCGTATTTTGTCAAGATTTGAACTTTAAATGCTTATAAATAAAAACTGTGACTAAGGAGTTTTAATTTTTTTTCATCTGCCTTTGAAACAATAACCTAGGAGCCTTCTATTAAATTTTCAAGCTTTTTAACCAACAGATAAAATTGTATTGATATTTATAGAAAAAAAAACTAATAAAATGGAAATTGACAATGTCCGTAAACAGCTCAAAATAAGTCAAAATATTTGGAAAATGTTATGGTGTATAGAAAATGCTAATATAAACGTTCATTCAAAATGTCATGTACCTACGGTCATTTGTTTTAGAGTTGCACTAAAACCCAAAATTGATTTTCTCAATAACAGATTTTGCGTAAAAATTCCCGTTTTCCCTTAATTTTTCTTTTGTTTTTCATGTCGCTTTTTAAAACGACTGGGAAACTTTTATTTTTGACCCCCTCAAGTACCAACTAGATTCACTTCCGTCTCAGAAAAGTTACTGTTGAAGAAAATCCAAGTACTTTTACTGTCCTAAAAGGTGATGACAGACACAAAAAAAATTTAAAAAAAACACACATCATTGTAAAATCAATACATTCATCGCTTCGCTCAGAATCTAAAAAAATTAACTCGTTATTTAACTTGGTTAAAAGTAACGTAAAGTAAAGTAAAATTTAACTCGGTAATGCCCAGCCTTGCAAAATACTGACTTAATAACTAACATTAGAAAAAAAAACCGTATATTTTGTTGATTAAAATACATTATATTTTAAGGTCAAAGTATTAAAAATTTAAAATATAAAATGCACTATAACCCGTGACGCAAACCGTCGAGTTTTGGTAAGAACGTCTACCCATCTATTATTTAGCCATGATATAATATAATATGGTAAATAAAATAGTTAATCATCATTTTTTCTTTGCCATATATTATCTATGTAGTTTAATCACTGGTCGATCATGTGATCCCATATTATACTACATAACAAGAAACCGACAATACTCAAGCATTTTGCGATATTAGCTGAAGTTTTTATAAGACCCGACATTATGACGTGTCTAGAACTCTATAGTGTAGCAAAGTTGTACTGATATTATTGTCTCTTACATAGAATTATCTGGTTAATGGTTATGTAAAAAAAAAAAATTCTCTATAGATATTTTCAGTGTTTAATATAGGTATTACATTTCGTTATTATTCATTATGATATATCTTTTTGTTTGATATAATTTATATACAAACATTTATTGATTATATTTTTAAAATTGTTTTCTTTAATTTCAGGTCACAACGGCAATGGAGGTGTTATATACCTGGATAATATATTCATGTTTAATTTTTGGTACGTAAAAAATATATTAATAAAAAAATAAATAGACAAATTATGTTTTAAAGACGTCATTATGTTAGTATAATATTAAATTAAAAAAACAGAATATTCTATTAATATAATAAAGGAATATTAAAACAGGGCTTAAATTAAAAATAAAATATACATCATTTTTGTGTTTTCGGATATTTAAACGTTATACAATTTTAATGTTTATCATTATTGTAGTTTCCGACGTTGTTTTATTTTTTCCGTTCATCGTTTTTATATTTTTAAACGTTATTTTAATTTTTAATTTTTATAAATTATATTGTTATTTTTGGTATAGATAGGTAATTAACCACACTTTGACGTAATTGCTATCAAATTAATAGAATTTGTTGTTCATCCTAGGATTTTTAGTGAGTAGCTGAGACTGGAAAGTTAGTGTTAGTCTAGGACCTAGGTGTTAAATATTGCTTAAATGTTATGGCATGAATGAAAGATCAAATAATAGATTTTATTAAAAAAAAATAAATATTTATAACAATAATACAACTTTAAATGACATAATCATGTTATATAAGTATTTAGTAGGTAGTTAAATAGGTACACCAAACCGCGCGCTTGCAGTTTAGTATCTCATTAAAATTTGAATTACAGAAATAAACTAATATTTCATTAAGTTGAATATTTATAAATCAAACAGGAATAAAGTTTTTCAAAACTATAGATTACTGTTAACATAGGTTTGCCAATTTTGAATTGATCATAGTTGTAACTTATAAGATTCATACTTATTTAGACTACAATATTTAAAAACAATAGTAATGTTAAGTTCAACGTAAAAAAGGTGGGCAAGTGGATGTCGCTCTGCTGTACTGTAGGTTACAAGTGGGTCACTGTATAATGGATGGTATTAAATTTGAATTCAATGATATATCATTGTATAAGAAAAACGATTCTGAGTGGAGACGATATGTCAGTCTAGGTATAAGACATATTATACACTTATCTATGGTATTAAAAAAAAAATTGACCTATAATAAATTCCAAATTAATCATATCACAATATCCATTAGGTACATATAACGCGTTATACATCAACAACAAACCGTGATACTATCATCATAATATATCGATGAAAATATTACAAATTAGAAGTTTCAAGTGCCCACGAATAATATTATACAATCACAACAAAATAACTAAAATAGTTATTCTAGGTTTTTATGTAATTTCGTCCAAATTTGAACTTAAAATGACTATACAAATAAACTGTGCTTGTGTATTTTTTAGATTTTTTGGTAACCGAATTATCTATTTACATGGAATCTTGTTTTAAATTTTCAATCCTTAGCTATAAAAACTGAACATTTTATAATTTATTAATTACAATGGTTGATAATTTTCGAGATTTTGATAAATTCTGTCCAAATTTGATCTTTAAATGCTTATAAAAAAAAACTGTGCCTATGTATTTTCAATATTTTTCAACTGCTATTGTAAAAATATATCAGGAGTCTTGTATTAAATTTTTACACTTTTTGGCCCAACAGATAAAACTTTATTGATATTTATAGAAAAAAAAACTAAAAAAATTGAAAACTGAAAATGCCCGTAAACAGCTCAAAAAGTGTCAAAATATTTTCAAAATTGTATGGTGTATAGGAAATGCTAATATAAACATTCAGTGAAATTTTCATGTATCTACAGTTATTCGTTTTTGAATTACAAGAAAATAAGGAAATCGGTACATGAGAAATCGAGTGAATATCTAATGTTGTAAAAATATGAATTTAAAACGCTCATAAAAATTTAATTTGACTTTCTTGTAGAAATTTTTTTTTTGATAAAGTTAGACAAACTTATGAGGAATCTTGTATTAGATTTTAAAATCTTAGATTTAAAAAGAAAATTTTTTATGAATTTCTAACTCAAAATAATTTGCAAATTTTCGTGATTTTTCCGTATTTTTTCAAGATTTGAACTTTAAACGTGTATAAAAAAAAACTGTGACTAAGGATTTTTAATTTTTTTCATCTGCCTTTGAAACAATAACCTAGGAGCCTTCTATTAAATTTTCAAGCTTTTTTACCCAACAAATAAAATTTTATTGATATTTATAGAAAAAAAATTTAAAAAAACTGAAAACTGACAATGTCCGTAAACAGTTCAAAAAAAGTCAAATTATTTTCAAAATTGTATTGTGTATAGAAAATGCAAATATAAACAACCAGTGAAAATTTCATGCATCTACGGTCATTTGTTTTAGAGTTACACCAATAACCAAAATCGATTTTGTTAAAAATCGATTTTGCGTAAAAATTCCCGTTTTTCCTTAATTTTTCTTTTGTTTTTCACATCGCTTTTGAAAACTACTGGAAAATTAAAATTTTGACCTCCCCAATGCACCAACGATATTCACTTTCCCATCGAACAAGATACTGAAGTCGAAAATCGAAGCATTATTTCGACTACTTATCGTGTACACAGACACAAAAATAAAAAAAAAAATAAAAAAAAATAAAAAAAAAAACACACATCATTGTAAAATCAATACATTCATCGTTTCACTCAGAATCTAAAAAAGCATCAACGTTATATAAAATAACGTAATTCGACATTTTTTTATGTTACGTTTATTGTTTATTTTTAATAATTAATTATGATTAATGATATATTATGTTTAATGATAATGATATTAGAATATTTTAGTTTTTCGTTTATTGATTTCGTTAATTTGTTTTTCGTTTTGAAGCTCTGATTAAAATATAAAATACACCAAAAAAGTTAAATTAATGTGACGTAATAAAACATATTATAATAATAATAAAAAATAATATATGTTTATAATGTAATGATATATAATAAATCAATCAATGAAAATATAATGAGTGAAAATTAAAATGTACAGCCACAAACGCGAAATATCTAATAGGTACGCGCCTCACAGTTGGATGAAACACCAATTTAGCGTGCTAAAAGTACCATTTTTTAAACTAAAAAACTAAACTTTTTTTATCAACAATATCGTTACAATATTCTGACGCTTAAACCAGAATTTCAAAAGAATTTTGAAGGTATTACAGCTGTTTGTTTCAAATATATACATTATTTGATTGATATTTTTAAACTTTTATACATTTTAATATTATTTATTTTCACACTTCAACGATAAAAATGGAATTTTTTTTTACACAGTTATTACATTGTATACTTACATGCAACAATAACATATTATTTTTTATTTTTTTCGTAATTGCTATTTTATGTTGACATGTTAAGTGTTTTAGTGGTTTTTGAACTTTTGAGGAGTGATACTTAAATTTACGTAGTTTTACCAACAATTCAATACATACATATTGTAATGGAAATTGATAGCTGGTTGAAAATATAAACATTTTTTGCTTTCAGTTTCAACAGTAATTTACAAAAATGGTTTTCTTTATAAATATGACGTACTACTTTAAAAACCACGCTTTTTATATTATTTTGTTTTCTCACTTGATACGATAAAATTTTATTTTAGATTCTGAGCGAAGCGATGAATGTATTGATTTTACAATGATGTGTGTTTTTTTTTCAATTTTTTTTTATTTTTTTTTTCTATTTTTGTGTCTGTCATCACCTTTTAGGACAGTAAAAGTGCTTGGATGTTCTTCAACAGTAACTTTTCTGATAGGAAAGTGAATCTATTTGGTACATTGGGGGGGTCAAAAGTAAAAGTAGTTCCCAGCAGTTTCCAGTAGTTTTCAAAAGCGACGTGTAAAACAAAAGAAAAATTAAGGAAAAACGGGATTTTTACGCAGTCTGTTTTCGAGAAAATCGATTTTGGTTTTTGGTGTAACTCTAAAACAAATAGTAGGGACATGAAATTTTGACTGAATGTTTATAATTGCATTTCCTATACACAATAACATTTTCCAAATATTTTGACTTATTTTGAGCTGTTTACGGACATTGTCAGTTTTCAATTTTTTTAGTTTTTTTTTCTATAAATATCAATAAATTTTTATTTGTTGGGTAAAAAAGCGTGAAAATTTAATATAAGGCTCCTAGGTTATTGTTTCAAAGGCAGATGAAAAAAATTAAAAATCCTTGGTCACAGTTTTTATTTATAAGCATTTAAAGTTCAAATTTTGACAAAATACGGAAAAATTAGCAATTTATTTTGAGTTGAGAATTCATAAAAATTTTTTCTTTTTAAATCTAAGATTTGAAAATGTAATATAAGATTATTCATAAGTTTGTCTACCTTTATCAAAAAAAAAAAATGTCTACAAGAAACTTAAATTACATTTTTATGAGCGTCTTACATTTATATTTTTACAACATTTGATATTCACTCGATTTCTCATGTAACAATTTTCTTATTTTATTGTAATTAAAAAACGAATGACTGTAGATACTTGAAAATTTTTCTGAATGTTTATATTAGCATTTTCTATACACCATAAAATTTTGAAAATAATTTGACTCTTTTTGAACTGTTTACAGACATAGTCAGTTTTGAATTTTTTTAGTTTTTTTTTCTATAAATATCAATAAAATGTTATTTGTTGGGTAAAAAAACGTGAAAATTGAATGCAAGGCTCCTGTTACAATGTTACAATAGCAGTTGCAAAATATTAAAAATACATAGGCACAATTTTTTTTTATAAGGATTTAAAGTTCAAAATTTGACAAAATTTATCAAATTTATAATTTATTAATTATTTTGTAGTTGAAAATTTATAAAATGTTCAACTTTTATAGCTAAGGATTGAAAATTTATAACAAGGTTCCTCGTAAATAGGTAATATATAAATTACTTTATTCACAATAATATCATCAAAATATACTTGGTAATATACTAATATCATAGGTTGACTGACCGTTTTCGCTCAGAATCGTTTTTCTTATACAATGATATTATATCATTAAATTCAAATTTACACCATCCATTACAGTGACCCACTTGTAACCTACTGTAAAGCAGAGCGACGTCCACTTACCACCTTTTTAATAATTAATATTGTCAATAAAAATTTGATATTAAATGGGTAAATATTTTAATGATACGAGCTGTCATAGTATTGTACTTAATATGTCATAGTACATACTGAATATAAAACATGAATGCAAGATATATTTTAATATAATTTGATTATGATACCATTGCATTCAAACTATAAAATATGCTGATTAAAAAAATAATTAATAATCCTAATACACTAAACGTTGTTTTAGTATTGCATAATAATTAATTTTTTCAGGATCCAGCATTTTGTGTGATAGAAAACTCGAAATACGACAAGCTGTATCATCTCCCTCAAAGTTGGTGACTTTGTATAAATAAATATTATGTAACATAATTTTTGTTAGTAGGTAGGTATAGCAGTCGAAAATATTGATGGTAGAGCCTGGAGGGCTCAGAGACCTAAAATCTTAATAAGGACCATCAGACAATATCCGATCAATATATATTAATCTACTAACTAGTAACTAGTTACTACACATTAAGATCAGGAAGATCAAAACCCCTTCTTTCTTTACATTTTTAGTTTGCGAAAAACTTTATTTACTATATCCACTCATTATTTTCTATTGTTAAAATGTTGACAACGCGTAGGCAATTAGATTCCGGCATAACATTTAATTGTATGCTCTGCAATCGAATTGTTTATTATAATCTTGAATTTATTTTATACTTATTGTTTATATTTCTATAGCTCACATATTTGCTTATCATTGTATAATTTATATAAAATAATAATTTGTTGCTCATTTGAAAAACATTATAGAGACATTGATGATATGTTTTATTGTTCAAATGGACTGCGTATAGAATGGTCATTGGCTTGCGATGGTAGTAAGGATTGTCCAGATGGTTCGGACGAGACTAAAGAGATGTGTGCACGATACGAATATGGAACAAATATCAGCATGGGTACAAAACAATAGCTTAATGATATACCTATAATATTTTCCTATGTTTGTGAAGTAACAAATAGATGCCAGAGTTACTTATATAAATCTAAATATGGAGCATTGGAGCTTCTAATATTACATATAATAATATATCCTATACTGTTTTAGATTGCGGTACAGTATCCAAAGAAATTAAAAATAAACATTCGTTAAAAGCAACACCTTGGGTAGTTGATATATATAAACTTGAAAAACAATCAAACACATATTATGGTTTACTCGATGAACGGACGGACTCAAATTATTACCATTTAGGTTTCGGAACAATTGTTTCTCCAAATGTAGTAGTTGCTGGTAAAATCCTTGCATAATATATTTAAGGAGGAATTAAAATTAATTAAATATTATTCTTAGCGGCTAAAATGTTTTGGTATAACGGTATAAGATCTAAGCAAAATTCAATAGACGGTAATAGTAGTTATTTGTTTAAAATTGATATTCCACAAACTGACAGTGATATATCTCACTATTATATCGATGTAAGTTATTAACTAAATAACTATTTAAAGCTTAAAAATAATTGGTAAAGTATGTATTATGTAAATTACAACGTTTGTGCAGGCAAAAATAATTTACCTGTTTGATGAAGCACGTATTATTGATATTAATTATCAACCCAATACTCAAGATTTGGCAGTAATTGTGTTAGCAAACACAATTTCGTTTAGTAATGGTGTTACTCCCGTTTGTATCGATTGGTATAGTAAATATAATGTACGCAATGGAACTTACGGAAAGGTAAATTTGTTATACTATATACTTAGTTTGTAGTTTTATTAAATACATAAAATATAATATGAAATTGATTGACTGGTTTAATTTCTACAAAGTGACACTACTAATTCCGACAAACGTACAAAATAAAAAAAAATTAAATATACATTCAGACTGAGATTCGCAATATTGATAATTTGAACAAAATGGGATAACTTTATTTCTATTTTCATCCTTATTATCTCGTATGAGTTCTGTGAGTAGTCAAGTTTTTTTAGTCAGACTTTATTTAAAACCATAAAATTGAACTCTCTACTGACACTTACATAACGAGATATTAATATTATGCCTTTATATTAATTGTTCATCATAAAAAATGTTTATACTTTTACAGATTGCTGGTTTTAATAATCAGGCTCAACTTAATCATTTAGTATTACAACGATTTTTTCCACACATCGACAACAGTTCCTGTTTAAGAATCAATACTGACGACAATTTTCACTTTTGCATCAGGTTGCAATTGGGTAATAAAATTTATATTCCGATCATTTAATTCAATTTTTAATAAATAGAAGATTGGATCTGGTTGGTACTTTGGGGGTAAAAAATAAAATATTTTTGTATTTGTCTAAAAAATGGTAAAATGTAAAAGAAATATACGGTATCCATACTGTTTTTTTTTTTTTTTAGTATAGATAGTTCAAGTTTTATACAGTCACCAAAAGATCACCATTTAGTGTTATGAGAATGCATATTATGCCAATTTTTTTTGTGAAAATATATTCTATATACCTATTGTTTCTTATAGTTATAATAATACAATATTAAATATCCTTTGTGTATACACGGATTTCAAAAATATTTTGTGACTGCTGATAAGTTTTGTCATGGTTTTCAATCGAGTAATAGAAATATAGATTCTGATTGGAGCAATGACTGTACTGATATCACAGCAATTCATCTTGGTAATATGGACACATACACGAGACGGAAATCTCAAAATAATTTATAAATTGTTACCATGGCAATATTGACACACAGACACAGATATACATTCATTTGTATATAATACTAGCTGATCCCGTGTACTTCGTTTCCCGTTAAATGTATGTCTACCCTTTATGACTCAAACTTTGTTCAATTCGTTATTTAATAGATAATAGATAATAGATATATGGTGGCATGTGCCTAGGTATAATTACAGACGTACTATCCGGTCGCTACGATGCCCCTATACAACGTGGTCAGTACTACGAATTACACACACTAATGTTCATTTACTTTCAAGTTTCAACACATTTACAAGACCCATATGAACTAACATATAAAATACGTAGTTTTTACTCCTTAGAATGGATTGCGCTCTAGCCCCTTTAGGTAACAAAATCATACTTAAAAATAAAAATTAATATAAAGTCCATAATACAAATTATATTAACAGTTAAAGGTTATAAATTATAACTATCAACTATTAATTAAACTAGACACAGTATATGACATTACTTTTCTTTTACAATTATAATTATTATTATAAACTTTCTTACGTTTGAGCTGAATTATTTTTTTTTACTCAATGATAGCATACAATTAGTGAATAATAGGAATATTTGTTTTTTTGAAAAATTATATATATTTTGGTCAATCTGTATTTCAACAACTTCTCACTGGATATCAAATAGGGACGAAGAAGCTTGGGTGAACTAGCCATATATTCAATTAGCTCACCTCTACACCAAAACAGACAGCTCTTTAGTTGTGTGGTACCACGGCTCAGTATATCAGTATCTCACGTCGACCGTGTCTCTCGCCATATTTTTTTTCAATATGGAATTTGTTAAAAGTACTTAAGGTAATAATTTATTAGTATATAAAGGTTTTCTATACTCTATAGAGAAACTACCAAAAAATTAAAATATGTGGACAGCAAAAAATTGTATGTGTCGGGCGAGAGCCCACACTATTGATGAAGAAATAACGGAAGTTTTGAATATGCATTCCTACCAACCAGATCCAGCCAAAACTAGTGGTAGCTAAACTTTATATAAAAAAATAAAAAATGTAAACCTCGCACAGGAAAATTTTATGCATTTTCACCTATAAATCCAACAATAACAAATTCTTTAATTTGTGTCTTATGTATAAAATACCGCTTGTTTCAGAGGAAAGAGGAGGTAATAGATTTGATTTCCAAAGCTTAAGCTTTTTACAATCTAATTCATATTTTTTAACCGGGATAACGAGTTGCTGGCCTTATATTTTGTCGAATGATATGAATAGCAAAATAAACGTAGGTTTTATTGATATAAAAAGCTATGTTCCATGGATTCGTGGAATTTTGAACAAACATGTACGTACATTACAAATATCGATTAAAATTTATAATTTATTGTATTGCATTGGTTTATATAACGACGCTTTTGAATAAAAACTAACATATTATAAAAATAATAAAATAATATTCTTAACAATTAACATTTAATATTTTGACAGAGCACAGCGATTTCATGCGTTTTACCAGCTATTGAAGGAGTTGTATATTCTTACGAAGGTTCTCATTCAATATTATCACCCCTGACATTAATTGATCCTTACACTACAGTTATTGAGAACTGTGAAGTTGGATATTATAAAGCTAATCCTAATGGTTTTAGAGTTTGTCAGAGATATGGAACATGGAAAACGGATTCTGATAAATTATGTTTGAGTAAGTTTTGTTTTGTACCATGTAATCATTTCTTATTGAATTATTACCTATGAGACAGATTTTTGGTTATAATTGATTTTAATTTGTTAGTGTTTGAGTAAGTTTTGTATTGAAATTTGTATGTTGTTATGATAACTTATTTAAATATTATGAGTCTGCTTTATAGACATGTTTGATTTTAACGTTTTTTAGAAATGTGTCCACCTCTACTATCAGATAGCTTAGATATTAAATGCAGTTATAATGGTAACTATACTAATTGCTCAAATGCATCGATACCTCACACAATAGCAACACTAAAATGTAAGCCTACTTATACTCTACCAAATGGACATAAAGAAACTCCACTTGAATTACAATGTCAGTCCAACGGATTGTGGGATAATCAATTATATAAATGCGAGCCAGGTAATTACATTTTTGTGATAAAAAATAAATCTCTAACTAATATAATTGTTTTTCTTTTTTAATTATCTTTTACACTAAACAAAAAAACTTATTTACTTAATTACTAACCCATAGATACGGTTTTATTTATGTAAAATTTGTTTGTTTTGTCAAATTGTATAAATTATTGAGGAAGAACATATAATCGTTAGGTTAAGCATAATCGTTTGATGTACATTTTTAAATCATCGAAAATATGTCTATTCTTTAGGTTTTATTAATTATGACTTATTATTATTTATATTTATATTTAAGCGAGTTCATGTGTTTTACCAACTGTCGAAGGAGTTGTATATACTTATGACGGTTCTAATGAAAGTTTATCCCACGGGACATTAATTGATCATGGCGTTACCGTAAATGAGAACTGTACATTTGGATATCATAATGTATATCCCGATAGTTTTCGGGTTTGTCAGAGAAATGGAAAATGGAAACCTGCTCATCATAAATTATGTTTGAGTAAGTTTTGTATTGATATTTGTATGTTGCAATGATTATTTATTTAATTATGTTTAATTATAATTTGTTTATATTTATAGAAATGTGTCCACCTCTTCTATCTGATAGTTTAGATATTCAATGTAGTTATAATGGTAAGTATGCTAATTGCTTAAATCTATCGATACCTGACACAATAGCAATACCAAAATGTAAGCCTGCTTATAATTTACCAAACGGACAAAAAGAGACTCCAATTGAATTACATTGTATGTCGAACGGAATATGGAATAATGAACTATATATATGCGAACCAGGTAATTGTATTTTTAAGTGTATAAAATATATAAATCTCTAATTTACTCAACCTTTACGTTATCCCTAATATTATTATTTATATTTATATTCAAATATTATATTAGAATGCGGTATAACATTTGTCGATGGTAAAGTACTGATTGCGAATGGTAAAAAAGCAAATAATGGAACGGCACCTTGGAACGTGGCAATATATGAAATTACTAACAAGTATAACTTAATTTGTGGAGGATCAATTATTTCTCGAAATTTAGTTGTCTCTGGTAAAATATTTGTAAAACCAAGTTAAGAAAAAAAAAGAATGAAATTGAAATAAATATAATTTTAGCGGCTCATTGTTTTTCGAAAAGTATTACGGAAAATATTACAACAATTGTAAATGTCGGTCTATACAAAATTGCTGTTGGAAAATATGACAGCAACTTTAGAAAACTTGACAATGAATTTACTGAAATAATGAATGTAAGTTATTTATAATTCAAAGTCTATAAAAAATTTGTATGACATGTATAATTTAAATTAAAACAATCAATGTACAGGTGGATAGGGTTCATCTGAAAGAAGGTTATTTTGGTATTTCCGGGCATTATGCTGAAGATATAGCTGTTGTTGTGTTACAAAACAGTGTTTCTTTTAGTTATGGTATTACACCTATATGTATGGATTGGAATGGTGATTACAAAGTATCCAATGGAGATGAAGGAAAGGTTGGTTTGTAGTATTCTTTAAATTGTGATTTAACAACAGTCAATAGCGTACCTTTAGTTATTATTTATGGTTCTCCATTTATATGTATACAAATACCGTGAGATTATCCGCTAACGTTTGCATAAATATTGTCATGTTATAATACTTAAATAAAAAAAGTGGGACGTGAATACCACTCTGCTATGTAGGTTAAAGTGGGTAATCGTAATGGATGGTGTTATTTTTATTTGCAATGACATAAGTATATCAATGATTTGAAAAATTATTCTGAGAAAATTTCAAGTATCCACAATAATTAATTTTTGAATTAAAACATAATACTTAAATCAATAATAAATACGGTTAACCGGAATTAATTAACTTCTGGCTGATAATCAATTATCGAAAAAAACTTCAAACTCTCATAACAAAATTAGTTTGACTACAAAGGAAATTCATAAAAAAACTATTGTGGATTTACTCTTAACTTTTTTTTAAGTTTCCATTAAAAAATACTTATGAGGAACCTTGAGTTAAATGTACAAGTATAAAAGTATTTTGAGACAGCGATTTATCGATGATATTCTTAAAAAAAAGAAATAAAATGTATATATTCTTAATATGCTTATAAATAGCTCAAAAAGAAATAATATATAGAAAATAGTAGTGTTAACATGCAGTAGAAATTTAAAGAACCTACAGTTATAACTCATTAGTATATGAGTTATATAAAAATAACTTTGCCATGGCGCGTCGGCTACAATCAATCACGCAACGTGGTTCCCGGGGAGGTTCGTAGTGTCAAAAACCTTAGCACACATACACATGTTGCTAACCTTAAAGACTAATATTTGTTTTTCACTACGCATTTGGAAACTAATGTAAATTTTCCAAATTTTCCTCTCAAAAATACCAACGAGTTTGACTTTTCCATCGTAATAGATATTGAATGTTGAACTTTGAAGCATTATTTCTACTAGAACAAAAGTTTATAAAAAGTGAAAAAAACACACATCATAGTAAATTTAATACATGAATCGCTCTGTTAAAAATGTATATTAAAATCTCAAACTTTTTTTTACTTTTACAGTTTGTTGGTTGGGTAAAAAAGGAAAATGGCATTTCAAGGCCCGTTTTATTAGAAACACGGTTAACATACATCAACATGAGGTCTTGCCGGTTTATGTTTGGATTTAAACCTTATGTGACTCCTGATAAGATTTGTGCCGGTTCTTTATTGGGTAATGAAATATTTAAACATTAATACTATATTGAAATTATTGATTTTTTTTATAAACTCTACTTTTATTAAATTAATGAATAACATTTTACAATAAATATAAAAATATAAAATATATTTCTACGAATAAATCAAACAAACTATATACATAGCAAGCCTACCTTTTCGTATCTATTGACTAACCCAATATTGAATCACGTCATTAAAGTTTTTTATGATTTGTTGAATTCGTTATTTACTAGTTAATGATCTATAAAATAATAAAATTCAAAAGGTAATCCAGCTGGCACAATTGTATTACGGTGGGGTAAATCGACATAAGATTATTACTTTAGTATTATTGTATGTAAGACCTTTTCGACTCAAATAGTGTGTATACCTCAGGAATATTCAATTTTTTTTAAAAGAGATATCATCGACTTACATAATAGTAATAATTTATAATATGACAATTAAATCTTAAATGGTCACGTTTCAAACGATAACACAAGGTTTATGGTCGGAAAGACTTTCATTAAATTAAAACAAACATACGAGTATTATTATCTCAACCCACTGAGGTCCGCGGATAGTTGTTGGATGTACTGCTGATCAAAATATTTTGTTCCCACATCGAAATTTGACTTTCGGATCAAAGCTAGAAAAGTACTGGTTAGAATATTTTGTAAGGAATATATGGTTGAACAACACGGTTCTCGAGTGACTGGTGAACAATTTTAATTAAATGAGTCAAATATATTTTATCCATAAAACCACCCACCCACCAACCAACTCACAACAGGATGTTGCGTCATTCGGAGAAAAGATGATCCTAACTAGAACTGAAACATTGATCATTTTTTCGGATCCGGTTCCGCTTTGGTTCAAAAAAATTAAAATTTAAAAAAAAAGTAAAAAGTAAAAAGTAGCGAACGCGACGTGAAAAACAAAAGAAAATTTAAGGAAAAACGGGAATTATTACGCAAAATCTGTTTTTGAGAAAATCGATTTTGGTTTTTGGTGTAACTCCAAAAAAAATACATGAAATTTTGATTGAACGTTTATATTAGCATTTTCTATACACCATAACATTTTCCAAATATTTTAGCTTATTTTGAAATGTTTACGAACATTTTCAGTTTCCATTTCAGTTTCCATTTTTTTTTAGTTTTTTTTTCTACAAATATCAACAACATTTTATTTGTTGGGTAAAAAAGCTTGAAAGTTTAATACAAAATACAAATCATCTCAATTTTTGTTGGACTAAGGCAAACAACAACTACTTACTGATTTGCAGACTCAACAATTTTTCACGCAGATTTACATAGTTTTAAATCATAGTGGGTGAAGGGTGGGAGGAATTAAATATTTAGGTATTCAAACATCACACACAGGATTATGTTGTGCCAAAATACAAAGTAAGCCTCTATGGACAAAAATATCTAATTATGGAAAAATAACATGGGTATAATGTTATATTTAGCGAATATCTCTTATCTGTGTAGTACCTGTAGGACTACGGATGTTCCATTTGAATATGAGCATAATATGTGTTTATAATGCGTTTTGGTGTCAGTTAAGGCTTATTAGTGATTTTTATTTCGTTAGTCTAATTTCTACAGGTACTTAACTATATTTTGTATCTAATGTGTATATAAAAATGTTATATTAAATATTTTAATTGAAGAAGTGTGTACATGACACCAATATATAAAATAGTATCGAACCACATCTATCACATCTCATAGTTACCTACAATATTAAATATCCTTGTAATATCTATGTAAGGCTGTACATCATTTGTTTTTATAATAAGAATAATTTATATTTATTTATTTGTTTATTTATTTATTCATACAAACTGACTTAAGTCTTATAACATAATATAAAGCAAACACAGTAAATGTTATGCATGGTTAGTGATGTTCCATATACACCTAATTTATTACCAAATTGCAGTCGTATGATTAAATGTAGTATTATATATAAAAAATTTTAGTTTCAGGACATGGTCTAGATGAGGGAGACAGCGGTTCAGGCTTATGTTTTTTACATTCTAATTTGTATTATTTAACCGGAGTAATGAGTCTCAAGGACCCAGGCTTATATAATTCAATCGTACTTTTTACATCAGTTCAGTACCACATTGACTGGATTCGTAGAATGTATATCGATTATATGAAAGTACTAAATAGTTAAGGTAATGTTATGAACATTATTTATTCATATTATAATTGTATGTAAACAGCCTGTATTGTCGAAAAAAGATAATATTTTTTTATTAGTTTGAGATAATATTATTTATTGTATCGAAAGGTATGTTTGAAAGAGATAAAAAGCGGTTACGATATGTTGATAGCCTGGAGTAAATGAAGAGTAGGTGGCTAATGTCACAAACCTTAGATTTTTTGCAGTGTACATTAATCAATTTATAAATAGGCGAAATTCCACTCATGCACTCACTCGCTCACTCACTCATTCATCGCAACATTTCAAAAACTACAAATTGTACGTACTTGAAATTTGGAAAAGTGGTTCCTCTAAGGATCTAGATGTGCAATAAGAAAGGATTTTACGATATTTTAATTTTAAAAGGGTTAGAAGGATCTTAGGTTCACGTGGATATTGTAACATTTGTTTGCTTATAAACGGCTGCAATTGGTTGCAGATTGTAATGGTAAGATGCGATGGGTATATGAGGTCGATTACACGTTCGAATAGTGTGGTAAAGAGCAGTTTTCTCTGACCTTCGTAGAAGAAATATTCCGAAGACCCTGGTACTAGGCTATATTATATCTTAATAGTTAATTTATTTATTAGTATATACGTGTTTATGTAATACAATACGAGGGACTATAGGTATGCATTTGTAAACTGGTGTCATTTAAGACTGATTAGTGTTTTATTTCATGGCCTAAACTCTAAAGAGTGTGTATACAATTTTCATTCTACTACTAATTATATTTTTACTACTAATTATATTTTGTATCTAATATGTAGATAACAATGTTAAATAAAATATTTGTATTAAGGGTGTTTGTACAAGACACCACAACATATTATAGTTTCAAACCACATCTGCCTCTTGCTATAGGTACCTTATCATATATGATTGTAATATAGTACTTGTTCCTCAGTTTTAATGATAATAATGTAAATTCTACTACCCAATGACTATAGTATGTTTAAACCAAGTATAATGAATAAAATATTTTTAGTTCCAGTACATGGTGTTTATGAGGGAGACACCGTTGCAGGATTATGCTTTTTACACTCTAATTGTTGTTATTTTACCGAAGTAATGATTCTCAAGGATCTTGAAGCAAATAACTCAATCACAGTTTTTAAGTTCAGTACCACAATCGATGGATAATTAGGTCTTATAATAAGTAATGTTATGAAAATAATTTATTCGAACTACTGGAATAAATCTTTGTATTTCGTGTAATTATATTTTTACTTATGTGTAAACAAGTTATACAGTTCTTATAATAATTGTTCAATTAAATAAATCATAATAGATACCTACATATGTACCAATTTTGCATTGTACTTACATTAATGGTTTTATATTAATTACTATATTATGTACTATGCATTGTATTGACATTGTATTTGACAACAAATATTTGAACGAGTAATTTTATAGTTATATAACTTTTTATACCAATTATAATTTGTCTATATCTATGTTTACAACGATAGATTTGAAAGCTTGGATGATTTAAAACGTTCTCAATTATTATTGATATATCAAATAATGCACAGTAAAATAATAAATAATACATCTAATATTAAGTCACAAAGTATATAATTTATTAAAATATTTTTCCAGGAATTCTATCTTTAGACTAAACATTTTAACAACTCAAAAACTACACAATGGAATTCTGATATAGATACATAGAAATGTTCAAAAAAATTGCCACACTTTCCCCACCCCCCCACGCCCCACCCAAATAAATTAAATAATTATCATAATAAATTTGTTATAATATTTTTTTCCTGTTTTTATTAGTAAAATTATGGTCACACGGCGATATGGATAGGCAATTTGGGTACATTGTGTATCCGTTTCTTCGTAATCTCATGGTTATAATAATGTTAGGCTGATATAATATTATATTATGGGGGTTTCAGCGTAATCCATTCTAAGGAGTAAAAATAGGCATTTTATATTTTAGTTTATACGTGTGTTTTACATGGCGAGGAATGTGATGAAGTAGTTATAAGTTATTAAGTTTGTAAGTTAATATTTTTGACTTTTGATGTTTGGTCTGTATGCTTATTTTTTCTATTATTATTTGTGTGTCAATATTATATTACGTTTTGTGGGTATGTCGAATTGGACGATAGGTGATAAGTCTGGAATGTGTAGTTGTTTTAATTGCCTTGTTATTGTAGAAGATTGCGTCATGTGGTACATATCCGTATCGTTTTTTCGATATCTTCTGTGAGATGGTGGTTTCCATATATGGGCATCAATAATGCGTTGATGGCTGTGTACTATAATATTTTAATATTAATGAAGAGTTCTATTTTTAAATTGCGTTCTGATAATCTGCATTCGTTTGTGATTATTATTTTGGGTATTTTCCTTTGACGTGGCTGTGAGATGCCGCGGTATGATGCAATCGCATTCCTTCTAGGTGGTCCAAATTTGTATTGATTTAAGTTATGTAAATAATTTATTTTATAATTTTAAATTGCGTTTTTAAGTTTTCCGACCCGATGTATGACCGTTATTGGTTCCAAATTATTGTATGTGGTTATGAACGTAGAAGGTAGACGTATGATATATTACAAATTGCACGGAATTTGATTTTGCACTATGTCCTTATAGTGCACATGGCATTACACAATAAAGAAATGAGGTAACATTGTTAGGAAAGAATATACATTTAATGGAATAAAAGTAACAACTACAATATCTATAAAATGAATGACAATAATCGTTAGGTAGTGTTTATAAGTGATGTTATCATATGTGGTGTATTTAAGTTTTTTACATGATATATTGTAAATAGTTTTAAATGGACATAAATAAAGAAAACAGTTAAAATATATGTGTAAAATCAGAGAATTATGTTTAGATTATTGTAATATATATAATTTGAAATATTACTAGAATTTTTATGTTATATAATAAGAAATGGTGTATGTGTATTTGAAGTATTCAAGTGAGGAGTTACCAATTGTGATATCTCCTGAAAAAATAGAGATATCATAATTCTGATTTTTTAGTAAAACTTACAGGGACAAGAACTACATATATTTCATGTTTTAGTTTATTTTAATGTTTTGGTAAAAAAGTTGAAAAATATATTTTTTTATTTAATTATTAAAGAAAAAAAAGAAGTAATCCATTTTGTAGAGTTCATTTTTCTGAAAACATTGACGTTTCAACATTTTGATTTCATTAATCTCCTGATTTGTAATATTTATTCTAGTTTCTAAAAAAACAGCGAATTATTTAATACCATAGTGGCATAACGGTATAATCATTTGGCCCGCGACCCGAGTGCTCGTACAGCCGGCGATCACTTTCAGTGTAGCTCGTAATAAGCATATTATTTTACTTCTTCAAAATTTATTGATGAAATCTTATATAATAATTGTATAAAAAGTCAATATGTACATCTTTGTAATACCTATTATTAAATACGATTATATTATAATAATTAATAGGCCAGGCAAAGAAGAAAGAATGGTGGAAAAAAATCCCAGCAAAGATAATTTTTTTTTTAAAGTTTTAATAAATATGCCCTATAACATACTAAAAGTCCCCATTGATAGGACTGGAGCTTTTTTTTTATAAGCTTATGAAAGTTTAAAAATGTGAGCTTTTTGAATATCTCAAAAATATGACAAATATCAAAAAAAGTTTCAAATAAAAGTTATTTATTAGACAATTTACAAAAAAAAAAGTTTTTTTATATTTTTTCATTCAAACAAATATTTGGCAAGATATATTTGTATAAAAATTGACAGTTAAAAAATTATTAATAAATTTCTCTCTCTTTCCGTGTTAAATAGGTTTTACACTGTATTAAATATATTTGTGTGTTCTACAAACTATAAACATGGACGAATGAATTATAATAACATAACAAAAATTGATGTTTTTAATACTTATGATAGCATACAAATAATTTGTATAGTAAAAAAAAAATTATTATAGTTTAAAGTTAATTACACTACATATAGTGCAGGCAGATCATACTTTTATGTTTCGTATTCTTTTTCTTCTTCTGCGATTCCATCTAATAATTCTGAAAGTGTACAATCTTCTGTGCAATCAACCTCTATTTCTATAGAATTAGTGCACCATTGGCCTTTGCAATGTCCACATATAATTGAGCACTTAAGACCTGATTTTCGACAACCACAGTTTTTAGTAATTAATAACTAATAATTAATTTAATTAGTATAATATTTAATATAGTTGTGGACCATTACATAAACAAATACATAAAAATAATTTAATTATTTTGTTTAGATTTCATTATTTATTAAAATATAAAAGTACCTAGAGTAATTAATTTTAATACAAACATTTCTTTAAATATTTTTTTGTCACGCCTGCACCGAAATTTTAGTTTTCGATGACAGTTGAAGCGTTGGAAACTGAGCTCAGATATCACGCGTATTCTCTGAACAAACAGACTCTAAAGATTTATACTACGGTCCTTATAAAACATAAGCATTTGGTTACATCTTATATTTATATTAAAATCCCTTTGCATGACGCGTAAACATTTTTCTTTCGTGAAATATTGTTTTCGTAGAATAGTCTGGTTGTTGCATAGATCCTAGCCTGAATTACCTTTGCCGTGATGGCGAGATCAATGAACGCAGAGGCGTGCTAAAAAATAGTATGTGAGGCACACATCAGTGCCGCACACGTCGCCCGCGACTGAAATAGCTCACTTCCCGCCCATGCCACACAATACACTATTAAATTAATCAGTTTGAAAAATGTTGTTATCAAAATATTATATGGTTTTGATTAAATTACTGATGCATAATGCATATATTGTAATATTGTATTCAAACCTCTTCACTTTAGATAGATACATTAATTTAACTTGTTTTATATTATATTTTATATTTAAATATAATGAATGTTATAATCACAAAATGTCTTCAATACATGATTTATCTATTTATTTATGTATTACTATATCGTTTACGTACCGAAAATTAAACATGAATATATTATCCAGGAATACGTCACCTTCATTGCCATTGTGAGCTGAAATTAAAACCGCAGTGACGGTGACTGGTAACGCATGTGTATTTCCCATGCACACTCATGAATTAGAATAATATATTATATATATATCGGTAGTGATATGCAAGTTGTTGTATTATTTAATAGCATCAGGTAGTGAGTTATGATATATGAAGAGTAAAATTATATTACCTTTCATAAAAATACTTACGCATCAATTGTTGTTCATAGTATTTTACTTGATTGGTATGATCGGTATGAAACCCTACTATAAAATAAGAAAATAATACGGAACAGCGTATACATTTGAACTAGCTTCAAAATTCGTAAGATTGTCAATGTATATTTTTTAAGTATACAAGTTGTATAATACAACCCATAATAAATAAGGGTTTATCGTTGTAGTATAGTAGACTTGAATACAAATATTTACAACGATCTACGTTTATAAATGATGTCTGTTTCTACAAATAAATTAGGTACCTTATACAATGTTTGTATTTCGTATATATTATTATCCTAGATAAGAAGATCCTTAGAGATTCTAAGAATTAATGTCGTATAATGAAAATGTTATATCGCAGAATAGATGAAATATAGTGTTTAAAAAATAATCATGTGGCTACATGTACTAACCCTCCTATAGTCAAACAATTGTAAGCTTTAACTTGTAATAAAATATGCCGCCAACGTGCATGACTTATATCTGCGTTATCATATCTACATACATACATAAATACATACATACATACATACATACATACATACATACATACATACATACATACATACATACATACATACATACATACATACATACATACATACATACGAACATACATGCTCATAATATAATATAAGGTACCTACAACATCACACACATCATTATCACAAACTCCTAAACATATTATACAATTTACATAATATTATATACTTATTTATACTTACATATCAATAAATTCGCATCGTTAGCATACATATAAATATGATATAACCATACACATACAAACTATAATATACTATCAAACACCGTACAGTACTCATCAGTCTTCATTCTGAACTTATATAATGATAATTACAACACACACACGCTTAACATATATATTATTTACCTTATCATACATATGAGCATGCATGCATAGATACATACATTCATATCACATGCATGGGAAATACACATGCGTTACCAGCCACCGTCAACAAAACCCATCCGACTCGAGTAAAAAGTTTTGTTTCACGCTTACGTATGAGAAAACGCATACGCGTATACATATCACTAAAGTGACCGACACATATTATATTTTATCAGCACATACCTAATTACAACAATCATACCTATCATTTGTATAATATTTTTATTTTACCGTTTGTATACACGCAGGCATATCACCTCCGTCATATATTATCATTGTATAAGTTATAATATCGGAAAAGAGAGATACTTTATGTGGTTTATTACCAAAATCTCAAAATACACAATAATTAACGTTACATCTGTAGTACTATGGTAACATCTTTATCAATGAAACATTTATAAATTGTCATATTATTAGCCATTTTCCATACAGGCTCATGCTACAATGAGCATATATAGGTTGAAACATACATTCATTCTTATTTTTGTATCTTTATATACACAATACTATTAGGCTAACTTATCCTGAATAATATTACAGATACATACCTACTTATATTTTTAATCAATCATACATACTTTGAAATATTGTATGAGACTACATTAGACTAAAATCATAGCTTATATACACATACATGGATTATAGGTGTTTAAGAGAAAAAATAAATCTCTTACTAACTATATTACCTTTAAGAAAAATTATGATGAAAATATTTCGCGTGGCGCGAACAGTAATCATCAAAATAAGTGAAATTTAGGTAAACAGCATGATAATTTACAACTATAAAAACACTTCTTATTAATTCTCTCTTCTATAGTTTTATTTTAAAACATAACCTTTTTTTTTTTTAAACTTGTTAGAGTTACAAGTTAATTAGAAGATAAAAGTATCTTATTTTAAATTTGTATGAACAACACTACACGGTGAAAGAAATACAGAAAGAAATACGAAAAAAGAAAAAGAAATAAATAAAAAAAAACATTAACAATTATATAGGCGTTGGCCACAAAAAGTGATAATATGAAAACATACGAAAAATACAAAGATAATTACAACATTCAACGTTGAACATTTTATAAATTTTTAACTACAAAATAATTATTACATTTTAAATTTGATAAATTTTGTCAAAATTTGAACTTTAAATGCTTATATACATACATACATACATACATACATACAAATTACAGTAAAAACAATTATTATTTATACTCTAGGCATGTATTAAAAATAATTTAAATATTTTATGAAAGAAAAAATAGAAATACAATTTATACATTTTATACTTTTATACGTGTATAATACATCATGGTGTATAAAACTTTTATACATATATTCACACAATCCTGGTTTTACCCCACACATAATATTTTATAGTATTAATAATGATTAGGTAATGGCTAGTGAGTATACAAACGTGTATGGTACCTATACAGAATGTGAATAGTTATATTTTTCTTTTATTAATGAGGTAACCACAACTGTTATTGTAAATTCATATTTATTAATTAATATATTTATTATTTCGGATTATTATTAATATTTTATTTTCATAAAAATAGTTTTTACAAAATTGAATATATTTTTATTTTGTGATTTAGGAATGAACTTAACGTGGCAGTAAAATAAATTAAACTAATAAGATACTGAATAACATGGAAAAAATGTGAGGTTGAAGTTGATTCTAAAAAAGGTTGGTAAGTGGATGTCGCTCTGCTTTACAGTAGGTTACAAGTGAGCCAATGTAATGGATGGTGTTAAATTTGAATTTAATGATATAATATCATTGTATAAGAAAAACGAATCTGAGCGAAGACGGTCAGTCAACCTATGATATTATCAAGTATATTTGATGATATTATTGTGAATAAAGTAATTTATATATAACCTATTTACGTGGATAGACTATAGATTTTAGAGTCTATTTGTTCAGAGAATACGCGTGATATCTGAGCTCAGTACTCTTGGGGATTTCCATTTTATCGCCCGGTACTTTTGGGGATTCCCACTTTACCGCCCGCTGGACGGAAAACATCGCTTTCCAACGTAATGTTCAGTGTTCAGTTTTTCTATACTAAACAAAACGGCGATAAGGAAAACTGCCGCCCGACCTACCTTACTGCACCGTTTCGATCAGCTGTTACCGGATAGCCGTCAATGCGCGTGTATTTTTGTGTAATTCCCGTGTCATTCGCGATCCGAATATCCGATACCGGTGTGAGTGCGTTACGGCGAGACCGTCTTGCCGTTTTACGGGTTTTTTTTGTACCTACTGTCCGGGCAAAGTTTAAGTATTATTATTTATTACTGGCACCTTACCTTCAGTTTTACCCATGGTTGGCACATACGTAATTTATATATAACCTATTTACGTGGAACCTTGTTTTCAATTTTCAATTTTCAATCCTTAGCTTTAGAAGTTGAACATTTTATAAATTTTTAACTACAAAATAATTATAACATTTTAAATTTGATAAATTTTGTCAAAATTTGAACTTTAAAAGCTTATAAAAAAATTTTGTAGTTGTTATTTTCAATATTTTTTAACTGCTATTAGAACAGGAGCCTTATATTAAATTTTCAAGCTTTTTTACCCAACAAATAAAATTTTATTATTATTTATAGAAAAAAAAACTAAATAAATTGACACCAATTATTTTCAACAATTATTTTCATCATGTATAGCAAATGCTAATACAAACATTCAGTAAAATTATCAAGTATCTACAGTCATACGTTTTTTAATTACAACAAAATAAGAAAATCCTTACATGATCTCATGTAATATATCTATATATCTATATTACACGGTCATTTGTTTTAAAATTGCACCAAAACTAAAAATCCTTTTTCTCAATAACAGATTTTGCGTAAAAATTCCCGTTTTCCCTTAATTTTTCTTTTGTTTTTCATGTCGCTTTTGAAAACGACTGGGAAACTTTTACTTTTGACCCAAAGTACCAACTAGATTCACTTTCCTCTCAGAAAACTTACTGTTGAAGAAAATCCAAGTACTTTTACTGTCCTAAAAGGTGATGACAGACACAAAAAAAAATTTAAAAAAAACACACATCATTGTAAAATCAATACATTCATGGCTTCGCTCAGAATCTAAAAAAAGTAACTCGTTATTTAACTTGGTTAAAAGCAACGTAAAGTAAAATAAAGTTTCACTCGGTAATGCCCAGCCTTGCAAAATACTGACCTAATAACCAACATGAGAAAAGAAAACTGTATATTTTGTTGATTAAAATACATTATATTTTAAGGTTAAAGTATTAAAAATTTAAAATGTAAAATGCACTATAACCCGTGACGCAAACCACTGAGTTTTGGAAAGAACGTCTACCCAACTATTATTTAGCCATGATATAATAATATAATATGGTAAATAAAAAAGTTAATCATCAATTTTTCTTTGCCATATATTATCTATGTAGTTTACTCACTGGTCGATCATGTGATCCCATATTATACTATACATAACAAGAAACCGATAACACTCAAGCATTTTGCGATATTAGCTGAAGTTTTTATAAGACCGGACATTATGTGTCTAGAACTCTATAGCGTAGTAAAGTTGTATTGATATTATTGTCTCTTACATAGAATTATCTGGTTATGTAAAAAAAAAAAAAATGCTCTACAGATATTTTCAGTGTTTAATATAGGTATTACATTTCGTTATTATTCATTATGATATATCTTTTTGTTTGATATAATTTATATACAAACATTTATTGATTATATTTTTAAAATTGTTTTCTTTAATTTCAGGTCACAACGGCAATGGAGGTGTTATATACCTGGATAATATATCCATGTTTAATTTTTGGTACGTAAAAAATATATTAATAAAAAAATAAATAGACAAATTATGTTTTAAAGACGTCATTATGTTAGTATAATATTAAATTAAAAAAAACAGAATATTAATATAATAAAGGAATATTAAATCAGGGCTTAAATTAAAAATAAAATATACATCATTTTTGCGTTTTCGGATATTTATTATTTAAACGTTATACAATTTTAATGTTTATCATTATTGTAGTTTCCGACGTTATTTAATTTTTTCCCTTCATCGTTTTTATATTTTTAAACGTCATTTTAATTTTTAATTTTTATAAATCATATTGTTATTTTTGGTATAGATAGGTAATTAACCACACTTTGACGTAATAGCTATCAAATTAATAGAATTTGTTGTCCATCCTAAGATTTTTAGTGAGTAGCTGAGACTGGAAAGTTAGTGTTAGTCTAGGACCTAGGTGTTAAATATTGCTTAAATGTTATGGCATGAATGAAAGATCAAATAATAGATTTTATTAAAAAAAAAAAATATTTATAACAATAATACAACTTTAAATGACATAATCATGTTATATAAGTATTTAGTAGGTATAGTTAAATAGGTACACCAAACCGCGCGCTTGCAGTTTTGTATCTCTTTAAAATTTGAATTACAGAAATAAACTAATATTTTATTAAGTTTAATATTTATAAATCAAACAGGAATAAAGTATTTCAAAACTATAAATTACTGTTAACACAGGTTTGCCAATTTTGAATTGATCATAGTTGCAACTTATAAGATTCATACTTATTTAGACTACAATATTTAAAAACAATAGTAATGTTGAGTTCAACGTAAAAAAAAGCATCAACGTTATATAAAATAACGTAATTTGACATTTTTTTATGTTACATTTATTGTTTATTTTTAATAATTAATTATGATTAATGATATATTATGTTTAATGATATTAGAATATTTTAGTTTTTCGTTTATTGATTTCGTTAATTTCTTTTTCGTTTTGAAGCTCTGATTAAAATATAAAATACACCAAAAAGTTTAATTAATGTGACGTAAAAAAACATATAATAATAATAAAAAATAATATATGTTTATAATATAATGATATATAATAAATCAATCAATGAAAATATAATCAGTGAAAATTAAAATGTACAGCCACAAACGCGAAATATCTAATAGGTACGCGCCTCACAGTTGGATGAAACACGAATTTAGCGTGCTAAAAGTACCATTTTTTAAACTAAAAAACTAAACTTTTTTTATCAACAATATCGTTACAATATTCTGACGCTTAAACCAGAATTTCAAAAGAATTTTGAAGGTATTACAGCTGTTTGTTTAAAATATATACATTATTTGATTGATATTTTCAAACTTTTATACATTTTAATATTATTTATTTTCACACTTCATCGATAAAAATGGAATTTTTTTTACACAGTTATTACATTGTATACTTACATTTAACAATAACATAATTATTTTTATTTTTTTCGTAATTGCTATTTTATGTTGACATGTTAAGTGTTTTAGTGGTTTTTGAACTTTTGAGGAGTGATACTTAAATTTACGTTGTTTTACCAACTATTCAATACGTAATGGAAATTGATAGCTGTTTGAAAATATAAACATTTTTTGTTTTCAGTTTCAACAGTAATTTAAAAAAATGGTTTTCTTTATAAATATGACGTATTACTGTAAAAACCATGCTTTTTATATATTATTTAGTTTTTTCACTTGAAACGATAAAATTATATTTTTATTTATACAATTGTTATATAATTGTCTTAAATGTAATAATGAAATATTATTAATTTATTTTAATTATTTTTTTTTTTTTTGTAAAAATTTCACTGAATGTTTATATTATAGCATTTTCTATACAAGATAAAATGTATAAAATAATCTGATTCTTTTTAAGCTGCTAAAGGACATAGTCAGTTTTCAATTTTATTAGTTTTAATTTCCATAAATATCAATAAAATGTTATTTGTTAGGTAAAAAAGCGTGAAAATTACAGGAAAAACAGGAGCGTTACAATGTTACAATATCAGTTGCAAAATGTTAAAAATACATAGGCACAATTTTTTTTAATGAGTATTTAAAGTTCGAATTTTGACAAAATGTATCCAATTTAAAATTTAATAATTATTTTGTAGTTGAAAATTTATAAAATGTTCAACTTTTATAGGTAAGGATTGAAAATTTAAAACAAGGTTCAACGTAAATAGGTAATATATAAATTACTTTATTCACAATAATATCATCAAAATATACTTGGTAATATCATAGGCTGACTGACTGTTTTCGCTCAGAATCGTTTTTCTTATACAATGATATTATATCATTCAATTTAACACCATCCATTACAGTGACCCACTTGTCACCTACTGTAGAGCAGAGTGACATCCACTTACCCACCTTTTTAATAATTAATATTGTCAATAAAAATATGATATTAAACGGGTAAATATTTTAATGATACGAGCTTTATAAAGTCAAGTCTACTAATTTGATTATTTTTGTTCTTCGTCATATTTTGCTCTCTTAATATATTCTCCTATTCTAGATTGTGTTTTGATTTTTTGGATAGATCTCTATTTCTTATTTGAATATATGTATTAGATTGGATTTCTTTGAGTGCATCAATAAAAATATAAATATTTGGACGTGATGTATAAAATAAACTATTCAGCTTCATGTGAAATGATTTTTTGTACGATTTGATGTTGTCGAAAATTCAGCCCAAATATTAGGCGGGAATGAAGCATCTGACGCAATATATGTTTTTAAAATATAATCGGTAAATAATTGTATATTTCCATTTGGAAGCTTTGGCATAATATCTTCAATGAAACATTTTAAACATCTTTCGAACTTAAAAATGGTAAACCAAAAACATTTTTAAAAAATTACTTTCCTCCAAATTTTGTTTTTATAATTTGTACTTAAGCCAAGGTATTGTATTTTTTTTCACCAATTTTGTCCTAGGTGAAAACGACATTATCTTTAATATTAATTGCTGGCCAAACTTGTTGTGCGGCATTATATATAGATTTTTCAAAGACAATAAAAAAATATTTTGGTGAAAATGTTAACCCATCAGTTGTACACTGATCCATCGTATACTTAAAAGAATAAAAATAAGTTTTGGTTTCCTTATTTGGCAATAAAGAAAAACTAGTGGTACATACATTTTATTCACAAGTGCGTAAATCGTAAAGATTTGTAAAAAATATTTGGGACAACTTTTAAAAGTACCATCAACTTATATCGTATCACACAAAACCATTAAGGTGGACGTTATTGAAAATCCAATAATATTATTATCGTGATCATTAACCATTAGAAAGGGTTCGTCCGTATTCGTTTTAATTATTATTGTATTAATAACTTCATGCGTTTCAATTACAGTTTTTGGTAAATTAGGGTGTATAGTTGATCGAATATTTCTTTTAATAAGAGCCGTATCTGACAAAGTTAATGTATATACGTTTTCTCTTAGTAATTCGGAATTTAAAAGTTTAGATGGCTTCCTTGAAATATCTTCAAAAGCTTTTCGTCGAAGACTATTGCTACTTTTTTCAGTTCAAAGTTTTTTTATCTAGTTTATTGTGTTTAGGATCTTCAAAACTATCAATAACTGTGTTGGAATCATTGATTTTCGAATAGCACTTACATTTAGTTAAGAAGCTTTAGTGTCTGTTTGTTGAGACGATATGTGTGATATCTAATCTCAGTACTCTTGGTGAATTCCACTTAATCGCCCGCTGGACGGAAACATCGCTTTCCAACGCTTCAACCGTCATCAAAAACTAAACTTTCGATGCAGGCATGACAAAAATTGTTAGTTGTAATTTAATGGGCCCAATTATTTAATAAGCTTCAAGTAAAATCTTTTAAAAACTAGGACTCCCAAGCCCCCCACTACTTGCGCCTATGTCAAAGGTAGGATTCTGAAATATATAAAAATTCGGTTTTGCTGCTGAAACTGTGTCTACACATTGTTGATGTCATCATTGTAGATAAAGAGATAACACGTAAATAACACATATACAATAAAATTATGTACAATATTTATTCTATCAAAAAGTTGGAATACGGTATCATTTGTATCTGTGGTTGTACAATTGGTTATTATCTCTATACAGGCTACAGTGATATCCCAACAGGTGTTGCAAATCTATCCCCCATAAGGACCTGTGTAATTATAGACAAATTAGCATTCTGGTTATTCTGTGTATAATAGAAAATTGTATCACTGATTATAAATATTATATATTACTCACTGGCCGGTTAAACACGTTGCGCACAAATGGATGTGGCTGTTATGAAGCGCTGTCGTCGCCCCATTATAGTTACTTATGGGTGACGACAGCACTTCAAACAGCCACATCCATTTTTCGTAAATTTTTCACGCCGCGTAAATACGGCCAGTGAGCGATCTATAGTATTTATTATCAATGATTATATCATTAGGTACTGGAAAATAATTTCCACCCTAGCAATTAATACATATTTATAGTTATTCTGTTCAAATATAATTCGTTGGTACGTAAATTTTAATGTATATGATATAATATATCAAATGACAAAATAAAAATTCTAAAAATGAAATAACCACTTCTTAATATTCAGAGATGACTACATTCAGAAATATTACAATTTAGTGTGTTCTCGTGGTAATCTATACAAAATAATGTAAGATAGTGATAGAATTGAGACAATAAGTATAGAATGTAGCTTGAGAGAGAAATAATTGGTTTTCTTTTTAAATTTTATTGACTGGTCAAAGTCTTTGTTTCCTCATCCTCTATCATTAACTGAAATGATGCCATAGTAAAGTGGCCTGGTGAACTAAAAATTTTCCAGAGGCAAGCTACAAATATCCCAAGTATTTATGCATGATAATATATTAATATAATATAACAAATTATATTTCAGATCGTTATTGACTACCTATTGAGAATATCATATTAAATTTACTAGGGGACCCACTGGCTACCACCCACCCATCCCACCCCTCTATTTAAGAACAATTTCAGAGGTCACGGCCTCTGAAATAACCGTTCACCACGCCACTGCCATAGTACATACTAAATATTAAACATGAATGCAAGATATATTTTATTATAATTTAATTATGATACCATTGCATTCAAACTATAAATGCTGATTAAAAAAATAATTAATAATCTTAATACACTAAACGCTGTTTAAGTATTTAATGCGTTATAATTCATTTTTTCAGGATCCAGCATTTTGTGTGATGGAAAACTCGAAATACAACAAGCTGTATCATCTCCCTCGGAGTTAGTGACTTTAGTATAAATAAATATTATGTAACATAATTTATGTTAGTCGGTAGGTATAGCTGTCGAAAATAATGGTGGTTGGAGCCTGGGGGGCATAGAGACCTAAAATCTTAATAAGGGCCATTAAACAATATCCGATCAATATATTTTAATCTACTAACTAGTAACTAGTAACTACACATTAAGATCAGGAAGATCAAAACCCCTTCTTTCTTTACATTTTTAGTATGCGAAAAACATTATTTACTATATCCACTCATTATTTTCTATTGTTAAAATGTTGACAACGCGTAGGCAATTGGATTCCGGCATAATATTTAATTGTATACTCTGCAATCGAATTGTTTATTATAATCTTGAATTTATTTTATACTAATTGTTTATATTTCTATAGGTTACATATTTGCTTATCATTGTATAATTTATATAAAATAATAATTTGTTGCTTATTTGAAAAACATTATAGAGACATTGATGATATGTTTTATTGTTCAAATGGACTGCGTATAGAATGGTCCTCGGTTTGCGATGGTCATAAGGATTGCTTCGATGGTTTAGACGAGATGAAAGAGTTGTGTGCACGATACGAATATGGAACAAATATCAGCATGGGTACAAAACAATAGCTTAATGATATACCTATAATATTTTCCTATGTTTGTGAAGTAATAAATAGATGCCAGAGTTACTTATATAAATCTAAATATGGAGCATTGGAGCTTCTAATATTACATATAATAATATATCCTATACTGTTTTAGATTGCGGTACAGTATCCAAAGAAATTAAAAGTAAACATTCGTTAGAAGCAACACCTTGGGTAGTTGATATATATAAATTTGAAAAGCAATCAAACTCATATTATGGTTTACACGATGAACGGACGGACTCAAATTATTACCATTTAGGTTTAGGAACAATTATTTCTCCAAATGTAGTAATTGCTGGTAAAATCCTTGCATAATATATTTAAGGAGGAATTAAAATTAATTAAATATTATTCTTAGCGGCTCAAATTTTTTGGGATAGTGGTATAAGATCTAAGCAAAATTCAATAGACGGTAATAGTAGATATTTGTTTAAAATTGATATTCCACAAGCTGACAGTGATATATCTCACTATTATATTGATGTAAGGTATTAACTTTTTAAAGTTTAAAAATAATTGGTAAATTATGTATTATATAAATTACAACGTTTTTGCAGGCAAAAATAATTTACCTGTTTGATGAAGCACGTATTATTGATATTAATTATCAACCCAATACTCAAGATTTAGCAGTAATTGTGTTAGCAAACAAAATTTCGTTTAGTAATGTTGTTACACCTGTTTGTATCGATTGGCATAGTAAATATAATGTACGCAATGGAACTTACGGGAAGGTGAATTTGTTATACTATATACTTAGTTTGTAATTTTATTAAATACATAAAATATAATATGAAATTGATTGACTGGTTTAATTTCTACAAAGTGACACTACTAATTCCGACGAACGTACAAAATAAAAAAAAATTAAATATACATTCAGACTGAGATTTGCAATATTAATAATTTGAACAAAATGGGAAAACTTTATTTCCATTTTCATCCTTATTATCTCGTATGAGTTCTGTGAGTAGTCAAGTTTTTTTAGTCAGACTTTATTTAAAACCATAAAGTTGAACTCTCTACTGACACTTACATAACTAGATATTAATATTATGCCTTAATATTAATTGATCATCATAAAAAATATTTATACTTTTACAGATTGCTGGTTTTAATGATCAGTCTCAACTTAATCATTTAGTATTACAACGATTTTTTCCACACATCGAAAACAGTTCCTGCTTAAGAATTTACAATGAAGACAATTTTCACTTTTGCATCAGGTTGCAATTGGGTAATAAAATTTATATTTCGATCATTTAACTCAATTTTTAATAGAAGATTGGATCTGGTTGGTACTTTGGGGGTAAAAAATAAAATATTCTAGTACTTGTCTAAATAATGCTAAAATCTGAAAGAAATTAAAGAAATTGGGATTTTTATGATTTTTCACGGTATCCATAATATTATGTGTCACATATTATGTGTCGTGTAAAAGGCCACACTTTTGATGAAGAAATAACATAAGTTTTGAATATGCATTCCTACCCGCCAGATCCTGCCAAAACTAGTGGTAGCTAAACTTTATATAAAAAAATAAATAAAGTAAACCTCGCACAGGAAAATTTAATGCATTTCACCTATAAATCCAACAATAACAAAATCTTTAATTTGTGTCTTATGTATTAAATACCGCTTGTTTCAGAGGAAAGAGGAGGTAATAGATTTGATTTCCAAAGCTTAAGCTTTTTACAATCTAATTCATATTTTTTAACCGGGATAACGAGTTGCTGGCCTTATATTTTTTCGAATGATATGCATAGCAAAATAAACATAGATTTTATAGACATAAAAAACTATATTCCATGGATTCGTGGAATTTTGAACAAACATGTACGTAAATTTGTTTCATTCCAGATATCGATTAAAAGTTATAATTTATTGTATTGCATTGGTTTATATAACGACGCTTTTGAATCAAAACTAACATATTATTATAAAAAGAATAAAATAATATTATTAGGAATTAACATTTAATATTTTGACAGAGCACAGCGAATTCATGTGTTTTACCAGCTATCGAAGGAGTTGTATATTCTTATGAAGGTTCTCATTCAATATTATCACCCCTAACATCAATTGATCCTTACACTACAGTTATTGAGAACTGTGAAGTTGGATATCATAAAGCTAATCCTAATGGTTTTAGAGTTTGTCAGAGATATGGAACTTGGAAAACGGATTCTGATAAATTATGTTTGAGTAAGTTTTGTTTTGTACCATGTAATCATTTCTTATTGAATTATTATGTGACAGAATGTTGGTTATAATTGATTTTAATTTGATAGTGTTTGAGTAAGTTTTGTATCGAAATTTGTATGTTGTTATGATAACTTATTTTAATATTATGAGTCTGCTTTATAGACATGTTTGATTTTAACGTTTTTATGTTTCTAGAAATGTGTCCACCTCTACTATCAGATAGCTTAGATATTAAATGCAGTTATAATGGTAACTATACTAATTGCTCAAATGCATCGATACCTCACACAATAGCAACACTAAAATGTAAGCCTACTTATACTCTACCAAATGGACATAAAGAAACTCCACTTGAATTACAATGTCAGTCCAACGGATTGTGGGATAATCAATTATATAAATGCGAGCCAGGTAATTACATTTTTGTGATAAAAATAGATCTCTAACTAATATAATTGTTTTTCTTTTTTAATTATCTTTTACAAAAAACAAAAAAACTTATTTGCTTGATTACTAACCCTTAGATACGGTTGTATTTATGTTAAATTTGTTTGTTTTGTCAAATTGTATAAATTATTGAGGAAGAACATATAATCGTTAGGTTAAGCATAATCGTTTGATGTACATTTTTAAATCATCGAAAATATGTCTATTCTATAGGTTTTATTAATTATGACTTATTATTATTTATATTTATGTTTAAGCGAGTTCATGTGTTTTACCAACTGTCGAAGGAGTTGTATATACTTATGACGGTTCTAATGAAAGTTTATCCCACGGGACATTAATTGATCACGGCGTTACCGTGAATGAGAACTGTACATTTGGATATCATAATGTTTATCCCGATAGTTTTCGGGTTTGTCAGAGAAATGGAAAATGGAAACCTGCTCTTCATAAATTATGTTTGAGTAAGTTTTGTATTGATATTTGTATGTTGCAATGATTATTTATTTAATTATGTTTAATTATAATTTATTTATATTTATAGAAATGTGTCCACCTCTTCTATCTGATAGTTTGGATATTCAATGTAGTTATAATGGTAAGTATGCTAATTGCTCAAATCTATCGATACCTGACACAATAGCAATACCAAAATGTAAGCCTGCTTATGTTTTACCAAACGGACAAAAAGAGACTCCAATTGAATTACATTGTATGTCGAACGGAATATGGAATAATGAACTATATATATGCGAACCAGGTAATTGTATTTTTAAGTGTACAAAATATATAAATCTCTAATTTACTCAACCTTTACGTTATCCCTAATATTATTATTTATATTTATATTCAAATATTATATTAGAATGCGGTAGAACATTTGTCGATGGTAAAGTACTGATTGCGAATGGTAAAAAAGCAAATATTGGAACGGCACCTTGGAATGTAGCAATATATGAAATTACTAACATTTATAACTTAATTTGTGGAGGATCAATTATTTCTCGAAATTTAGTTGTTTCTGGTAAAATATTTGTTGAACCAAGTTAAGAAAAAAAAAGAATGAAACTGAAATAAATATAATTTTAGCGGCTCATTGTTTTTCGAAAAGTATTACGGAAAATATTACAACAATTGTAAATGTCGGCCTATACAAAATTGCTGTTGGAAAATATGACAGAAACTTTAGAAAACTTGATAATGAATTTACTAAAATAATGAATGTAAGTTATTTATAATTCAAAGTCTATAAAAAATTTGTATGACATGTATAATTTAAATTAAAACAATCAATGTACAGGTGGATAGGGTTCATCTGAAAGAAGCTTTTTTTGGTCTTTCCGGGTATTATGCTGAAGATATAGCTGTTGTTGTGTTACAAAACAGTGTTTCTTTTAGTAATGGTATTACACCTATATGTATGGATTGGTATGGTGATTACAAAGTATCCAATGGAGATGAAGGAAAGGTTGGTTTGTAGTATTATTTAAATTGTGATTTAACAACAGTCAATAGCGTACCTTTAATTATTATTTATGGTTCTCCATTTATATGTATACAAATACCGTGAGATTATCCGCTAACGTTTGCATAAATATTGTCATGTTATAATACTTAAATAAAAAAAGTGGGAAGTGAATACCACTCTCCTATGTAGGTTAAAGTGGGTAATCGTAATGGATGGTGTTATTTTTATTTGCAATGACATAAGTATATCAATGATTTGAAAAATTATTCTGAGAGAATTTCAAGTATCCACACTAATTAATTTTTGAATTAAAACATAATAGTTAAATCAATAATAAATACGGTTAACCGGAATTAATTACCTTCTGGCTGATAATCAATTATCGAAAAAAACTTCAAACTCTCATAACAAAATTAGTTTGACTACAAAGGAAATTCATAAAAAAACTATTGTGGATTTACTCTTAACTTTTTTTTAAGTTTCCATTAAAAAATACTTATGAGGAACCTTGAATTAAATGTACAAGTATACAAGTATTTTGAGACAGCGATTTATCGATGATATTTTTAAAAAAAGAAATAAAATGTAAATATTCTTAATATGCTTATAAATAGCTCAAAAAAAAAATAATATATAGAAAATAGTAGTGTTAACATGCAGTAGAAATTTAAAGTATCTACGGTTATAACTCATAAGTATATTAGTTATATAAAAATAACTTCGCCATTGCGCGTTGGCTACAATCAATCACGTAACGCGGTTCCCGGGGAGGTTCGTAGTGTCAAAAACCTTAGCACACATACACATGTTGCTAACCTTAAAGACTAATATTTGTTTTTCACTACGCATTTGGAAACTAATGTGAATTTTCCAAATTATCCTCTCAAAAATACCAACGAGTTTGACTTTTCCATCGTAATAGATATTGAATGTTGAACATCGAAGCATTATTTCTACTAGAACAAAAGTTTATAAAAAGTGAAAAAAACACACATTATAGTAAATTCAATACATGAATCGCTCTGTTAAAAATGTATATTGAAATCTCAAACTTTTTTTTACTTTTACAGATTGTTGGTTGGGGAAAAGAGGAAAATGGCATTTCAAGTCCCGTTTTATTAGAAACACGGTTACCATACATCGACATGAGGTCTTGCCGGAGCATGTGTACATTTGGATTTAAACCATATGTGACTCATGATAAGATTTGTGCTGGTTCTTCATTGGGTAATAAAATATTTAAACATTAATACTATATTGAAATAATTGATTTTTTTTATAAACTCTACTTTTATTAAATTAATGAATAACATTTTACAATAAATATAAAAATATAAAATATATTTCTACAAATAAATCAAACAAACTTTATACATAGCAAGCCTACCTTTTCGTATCTATTGACTAACCCAATATTGAATCACGTCATTATAGTTTTTTATGATTTATTGCATTCGTTCTTTACTAGTTAATTAACTATAAAATATTAAAATTCAAAAGGTAATCCTGCTGACACAGTTGTAATATGGTGGGGAATAGCGGCATAAAATTATCATTTTAGTACAATTTTATGTAAGACCTCTCGTCGACTCAAATAATGTGTATACCTCAGGAATATTCAATTTTTTTTAAAAGAGATATCATCGACTTACATAATAGTAATAACGTATAATATAACAATTAAATATTAAATGGTCACGTTTCAAACAATAACACAAGGTGTATGGTCGGAAAGACTTTCATTAAATTAAAACAAACATACGAGTATTATTATCTTAACCCACTGAGGTCCACGGATAATTGTTGGATGCACTGTTCTTGGAAGCGAATTTTTTTGCAAATTAGGTCAGCCCCCTCACTTTGTCCAATCCGTTCCAAACCAACGCCAAAATTTAGCAAATTAATTGCAAATAATTGCAAATTGGTTTTTAGAATTTGTAAATCAAAATTGGAATTTTGGTGAATTTTTTAAAAAATCGATAACAGTCGTATTTTTTTATAAAGTATGAATTTTTTATCAAAAATCAATTTTTTTTTTATTAATTTTTTATTTATTATTTGATTTTAATTGATTTTTATCCAACATAAATTTTTTTAGACTAGATTTTTTAAATTATGAATTTTCCAACAAACAGATTTGTATTCAATTTATATTTTTTATGAAAAATCTAAATTAAATTAAATTCTAAAATAATTCTGTTAGATAAAAAAGCAATAAAAAAAACTAATAAAAAATGTAAAATCAATAAAAAAACCATATTTGATAAAAACAAATTTTGGGTAAAAAATTCACTTTAAAAATATTAATTAAAATTTGTTTGATAAAATTATCTTATTGTATATAAATTCTTAGTAAAATTAAAATCTTAAAAAAAATCTGTTTGATAAAAAATCTATATTTAATAAAAAAATCTAAATTTGATAAGACAGTTTATTTTTAAAATAATCTGTATTTTAAAAAAGAAATCTAAATTTGAAAAAAAAATCAATAAAAATTCTGTATTAAATAAAAATATGTACTTCATAAAAAGATTTAGGTATATTTGAAAAAAAAATCAATAAAAAATCAATTTGATAAAACCATAGAAATTCAAAAAAAAACAGTATTTTATTAAAAAATCTGCATTTAATAAAAATCTGTTTAATAAAAAAATCTAAATTTGATAATACAATTTATTTTTACCAAGGTAAATGTTTAGAAAATTAATTGCAAATAATTGCAAATCGGTTTTTAGAATTTGAAAATGTAAATTGTAATTTACAAAATAATTAGTAGGCACAATTCTGTATAATATTAATAATTAACGAAAAACATATTTTTTTTAAAATGGCCAAAAATGGCTCAGAAATAATTTATAAAATTAATGTGGAAATAATATGAAACTAATAAAAAACATAATAATTAGTTAAAATGTATTAAATAAATAATATAATTTAAAAAAATCATAAAAAAAAAATATTTACAAATTTAATAAATAAAATTGTCTACAATGAATTATTAAAAAATATTTAAAAAAGAGATTTATCATTTTGAATCATTATACTTATTATATTTAATATATATATATATCTTTAGTCACTTTAATTTTTAGTTTTTTATTAGCATTTTATTAAATACAGATTTTTTATTAAACATAGATTCTTTTAACAAATATATATTTTATATCGATTTTTTTTATCAAATATAGATTTTTTATTGATTTCTTTTCAAATATACCTAAATCTTTTTATCAAGTACATATTTTTTTATTTAATACAGAATTTTTATTGATTTGTTTTTCAAATTTAGATTTCTTTTTTAAAATACAGATTATTTTAAAAATAAACTGTCTTATCAAATTTAGATTTTTTTATTAAATATAGATTTTTTATCAAACAGATTTTTTTAAGATTTAAATTTTACTAAGAATTTATATACAATAAGATTATTTTATCAAACAAATTTTAATTAATATTTTTAAAGTGAATTTTTTACCCCAAAATTTTTTTTATCAAATATGGTTTTTTTTATTGATTTTACATTTTTTATTAATTTTTTTTATTGCTTTTTTATCTAACAGATTTATTTTAGAATTTAATTCAATTTAGATTTTTTGTAAAAAATATAAATTGAATACAAATCTGATTGATGGAAAATTCATAATTTAAAAAATCTAGTCTAAAAAAATGTATGTTGGATAAAATGATTTGCAATTAATTTGCTAAATATTGGCGTTGGTTTGGAGCGGATCGGACGAAGTGGGGGGGCTGACCAAATTTGCAAAAAAATTCGCTAAAATTCCAATTTTGATTTGCAAATTCTAAAAACCAATTTGCAATTATTTGCAATTAATTTGCTAAATATTGGCGTTGGTTTGGAACGGATCAGACAAAGTAGGGGGGCTGACCTAATTTGCAAAAAAATTCGCCAAAATTCCAATTTTGATTTACAAATTTTAAAAACCAATTTGCAATTATTTGCAATCAATTTGCTAAATATTGGCGTTGGTTTGGAACGGATCGGACAAAGTGGGGGGGGGGGGGGCTGCATGAAGTTAGCCCCCCAATTCATTTTTTTAGTTTGCGAGCGTGCACTAAATTTGCAAATCCTAAAAACCAATTTACAATTATTTTTAATTAATTTGCTAAATATTGCCGCTGGTTTGAAGTGAATCCGCTAAAGTGGGGGGGCTAACTTCATGACCATACGCAACATCCTGTTGTGAGTTGGTTGGTGGGTGGGTGGTTTTATGGATAAAATATATTTGACTCATTTAATTAAAATTGTTCACCAGTCACTGCGTCGAGAACCGTGTTGTTCAACCATATATTCCTTACAAAATATTCTAACCAGTACTTTTCTAGCTTTGATCCGTATGGTTAGGTTAGGTCCCGTTTGAATATATGGTTGAATAACACGGTTCTCGACGCAGTGACTGGTGAACAATTTTAATTAAATGAGCCAAATATATTTTATCCATAAAATGGATGTTGCGCCATTCGGAGAAAAGATGATCCTAACTAGGACTGAAACATTGATCATTTTTTCGGTTCCGGTTCCACTTTGGTTCAAAAAAATTAAAATTTAAAAAAAAAAAAAGGTGGATAAGTGGATGTCGCTCTGCTGTACGGTAGGTTACAAGTGGGTCACAGTAATGGATGGTGTTAAATTTGAATTCAATGATATAATATCATTGTATAAGAAAAACGATTCTGAGCGAAAACGGTCAGTCAGCCTATGATTTTACCAAGTATATTTGATGATATTATTGTGAATAAAGTAATTTATATATAACCTATTTACGTGGAGCCTTGTTTTAAATTTTCAATCCTTAGCCATAAAAGTTAAAAATGTATACATTTTTAACTACAAAATAATTAATAAATTATAAATTTGATAAATGTTGTCAAAATTTGAACTTTAAATGCTTATAAAAAAAAATTGTGTCTATGTATTTTTAATATTTTTCAACTGCTATTAGAACGATATATCAGGAGCCTTATATTAAATTTTCACGCTTTTTTACCCAACAAATAAAAATTTATTGATATTTATAGAAAAAAAACTAAAAAAATTGAAAACTGACAATGTCCGTAAACAGCTCAAAAAGAGTCAAAATATTTTCAACAAATAATCAAAGGTGATGACAGACACAAAAATAAAAAAAAAAATAAAAAAAAATAAAAAAAAAGGTGGATAAGTGGATGTCGCTCTGCTGTACAGTAGGTTACAAGTGGGTCACTTTAATGGATGGTGTTAAATTTGAATTCAATGATATAATATCATTGTATAAGAATAACGATTCTGAGCGGAGACGGTATGTCAGTGTAGGTTTAAGACATATTATTATATACATAGGTACCTACCTATAATTAATTCCAAATTAATCATATCACAATATCCATTAGGTACATATAACGCGTTATACATCAACAACAAACCGTGATACTATCATCATAATATATCGATGAAAATATTACAAATTAGAAGTTTCAAGTGCCCACGAATAATATTATACAATCACAACAAAATAACTAAAATAGTTACTCTAGGTTTTTATGTAATTTCGTCCAAATTTGAACTTAAAATGACTATACAAATAAACTGTGCTTGTGTATTTTTTAGATTTTTTGGTAACCGCATTATCTATTTACATGGAATCTTGTTTTAAATTTTCAATCCTTAGCTATAAAAACTGAACATTTTATAATTTATTAATTACAATGGTTGATAATTTTCGAGATTTTGATAAATTCTGTCCAAATTTGATCTTTAAATGCTTATAAAAAAAAACTGTGCCTATGTATTTTCAATATTTTTCAACTGCTATTGTAAAAATATATCAGGAGTCTTGTATTAAATTTTTACACTTTTTGGCCCAACAGATAAAACTTTATTGATATTTATAGAAAAAAAAACTAAAAAAATTGAAAACTGAAAATGCCCGTAAACAGCTCAAAAAGTGTCAAAATATTTTCAAAATTGTATGGTGTATAGGAAATGCTAATATAAACATTCAGTGAAATTTTCATGTATCTACAGTTATTCGTTTTTGAATTACAAGAAAATAAGGAAATCGGTACATGAGAAATCGAGTGAATGTTGTAATAATAATAATCATAAAAATTTAATTTGACTTTCTTGTAGAAATTTTTTTTTTGATAAAGTTAGACAAACTTATGAGGAATCTTGTATTAGATTTTAAAATCTTAGATTTAAAAAGAAAATTTTTTATGAATTTCTAACTCAAAATAATTTGCAAATTTTCGTGATTTTTCCGTATTTTTTCAAGATTTGAACTTTAAACGTGTATAAAAAAAAACTGTGACTAAGGATTTTTAATTTTTTTCATCTGCCTTTGAAACAATAACCTAGGAGCCTTCTATTAAATTTTCAAGCTTTTTTACCCAACAAATAAAATTTTATTGATATTTATAGAAAAAAAATTTAAAAAAACTGAAAACTGACAATGTCCGTAAACAGTTCAAAAAAAGTCAAATTATTTTCAAAATTGTATTGTGTATAGAAAATGCAAATATAAACAACCAGTGAAAATTTCATGCATCTACGGTCATTTGTTTTAGAGTTACACCAATAACCAAAATCGATTTTGTTAAAAATCGATTTTGCGTAAAAATTCCCGTTTTTCCTTAATTTTTCTTTTGTTTTTCACATCGCTTTTGAAAACTACTGGGAAATTAAAATTTTGACCTCCCCAATGCACCAACGATATTCACTTTCCCATCGAACAAGATACTGAAGTCGAAAATCGAAGCATTATTTCGACTACTTATCGTGTACACAGACACAAAAATAAAAAAAAAAATAAAAAAAAAAACACACATCATTGTAAAATCAATACATTCATCGTTTCACTCAGAATCTAAAAATAAAAAAAAAACACACATCATTGTAGAATCAATACATTCATCGCTTCGCTCAGAATCTAAAAGTAAATAGTAAAAGTAGTGAATGCGACGTGAAAAACAAAAGAAAAATTTAGGAAAAACGGGAATTATTACGCAAAATCTGTTTTTGAGAAAATCGATTTTGGTTTTTGGTGTAACTCCATTAAAAATACATGAAATTTTGATTGAACGTTTATATTAGCATTTTATATACACCATAACATTTTCCAAATATTTTAGCTTATTTTTAAATGTTTACGAACATTTTCAGTTTCCATTTTTTTTAGTTTTTTTTTCTACAAATATCAACAACATTTTATTTGTTGGGTAAAAAAGCTTGAAAATTTAATACAAAATACAAATCATCTCAATTTTTGTTGGACTAAGGCAAACAACAACCACTTACTGATTTGCAGACTCAACAATTTTTCACGCAGATTTACATAGTTTAAAGTCATAGTGGGTGAAGTTTGGGAGGGGTTAAATATTTAGGTATTCAAACATCACACACAGTATTATGTTGTACCAAAATACAAAGTAAGCCTCTATGAACAAAAATATCTAATTATGGAAAAAGAACATGGGTATAATGTTATATTTAGCGAATATCTCTTAGCTGTGTAGTACCTGTAGGACTACGGATGTGCCGTGTGAATATCAGCATAATATGTGTTTATAATGCGTTTTGGTGTCAGTTAAGGCTTATTAGTGATTTTTATTTCGTTAGTCCAATTTCTACAGGTACTTAACTATATTTTGTATCTAATGTGTATATAAAAATGTTATATTAAATATTTTAATTGAAGAAGTGTGTACATGACATCGTTATATAAAATAGTATCGAGCCACATCTATCACATCTCATAGGTACCTACAATATTAAATATCCTTGTAATATCCATGTACGGCTGTACATCATTTGTTTTTATACTAAGAATAATTTATATTTATTTATTTGTTTATTTATTTATTCATACAAACTGACTTAAGTCTTATAACATAATATAAAGCAAACACCGTAAATGCTATGCATGGTTAGTGATCTTTCATATATATCAATTTATTACCAAATTACAGTCGTATGATTAAATGTAGTATTATATATAAAATATTTTAGTTTCAGCACATGGTGTAGATAAGGGAGACAGCGGTTCAGGCTTATGTTTTTTACATTCTAATTTGTATTATTTAACCGGAGTAGTGAGTCTCAAGGACCCAGACGCAAATAATTCAATCTCACTTTTTACATCAGTTAATATTCACATTCACTGGATTCGTGGACTGTACTTAAAATATAATTAAGGGAATGTTTTGAAAATTATTCATTCCAATTGTTAGTCAAATACAAATTTGTCATTAGAATAATCAGTTTCTAGTTTTTTTTTTTTTATTATTTAAACTTTGTAATTATAATTAGTTTCAACAATTATGAAGTACAGTATAAATGTTGTTTACAAGAAGAAAGAGTACGAAATTATATTAAATTAAAAAGCCTGTATGGTTAAAAAGATAATGTATTCAATTTTATATAATTTGTTGGTTTGAGAATATATTATAAATAATAATTTTTTTTTTTTTATTGATTAACCCGCGGCCACTTAGGCCATTGTGTACGGAATCGATCTTTGTATTTGATAAAATTAATTTTTTACTTATGTGTAATAATTCTATAAAGGTCTTTTAATAATAATTGTGCATTCAAATAAATCATAATAGGTACCTGCATATTATGTACCAATTTTGCATTGTACTTAGATCAATGGTTTCATAATTATTACTATATGTATTATGCAATATATTGACATTGTTTTTGACAACCAATGTTCGAACGAGTATTTTTGAGTTATGTAGAAAATTGTTGGCTACACTATCTCCCACCTTCGTATGTCGGTACAACTGTATGTGTGTGTGTGTATGTGTGTGTGTTTCGAAGCAGTACACTTTTAATGGTTATGTACGATACACTTTCTTTTTGAAAACTTACTTGTTTATGTATTATGTACTTGTTTTTTGCACTCTATTTGTTATTATTTTTCTGGAGTCATGATTTTCAAGGATCCAGAAGCAAATAATCAATCACAGTTTTTAAGTTCAGTACTACATTCAATAGCTTCGTGAACTGTATAATATACATAATTAAGTCTTATATAATTATTGTAATTTTATGAAAATATTTTATTCGAACTGTCATTCTAATCAATTTTTGTATTTCGTATAATTAGTTTTTGACTTATGTGTTATAATTCTTAACAGTTCTTAAAATAATTGCGAATTAAAATAAATTATAATAGGTAACTGCATATGAACCAATTTCGCATTGTACTTAGATTAATGGTTTCATAATTATTACTATTTTATGTAATATGTATTATGCAATATATTGACATTGTTTTTGACAACCAATACTCAAACGAGTATTTTTTAAGTTATATAATTTTTATACTATGTTTCTGTATACAATAGATTTGAAAACTTAAATGATTTGAAAAAGTTTTGAATTATTATTGACATATCAATACCAAGTATGAATTGTTAAAATGACCCTGCATAATAAAATAATAAATCCTACATCAAATATTAAGTCACGAAACATAATATAATTTATTAAAATATTTTTCCAGGATTTCTATCCTTAGACTAAACATTTTAACAACTCAAAAAATACAAATTTGAATTCAGATATAGAGAAATAAAAATTTCAAGAAAATTGCCACATTTTATTGGAACGTTGGAAGTGACCAATCTAATTTGTTTTGTGATGCATAGTAAAATTTCTTATAACTGTTTTTTATGGTCAAGCATAAAATGTACGCTAAGAATAAATTATAAAAGAATAGGGACCCCCCGCGTCCCACCCAAATTAATCAAATAATTATCATAATAAATTCTTTATATTTTATTTTCGAGTATTATTAGTAACATTAAGGTGTGTGACCATGAATATGCAGTTCGGGTACATGGCGTATCCGTTTCTTCATTATCCCATGGTTATAATGTTAGGCTGATATAATATTATTTAATGACGATACGATAAATCGAAGTCCCAATGGTTGTAACAGGGCTGTGTTCGGAATTTAAATACGAACAATTTTAAAAACTCATAAATGCTTAATTAATACCGATAGTAAATTAAAAAAACCAAGTAATACAATAAATAAAATACAACTTTTACCCAGACTTGTGCAACGATTTCTCTTATGATATCTCTAATATGTTTTGCGTAAATTCATAATGTTTCTATTTTTTTCTATCGTCCTGCGTATTTTTACCATTTCATAATTATTCCTACATAATTAAGAATTGTCTCACCAACGATACTAAAGCGCTCACACTATACATTTTTAGCATAATATCAGAGCTAATAGTTTACCCATACACATCTAGTTACAGGATTGCATTGTTTCCACCAAATTAAAAAAAAATGTTGGTTTTTTGTATCCACTAAATCAATTTTCTTTCAAAATTATTTTGGTATGTGATTTTAGAATCAAATGTTATAATTCTGGTTATATTATTATTTTGTCATATTCTGAAAATTATATTTCCAAAAATAATACTTTTCCAAGAACAGTTTTGTTCAATTCGAGTGATAGTTTATGCGTAACAAAAATAATTGAAAATCATTCCATGTCAATTATCACCAACAGTATTACAAATCGTATCATTATATTATTATATTTTAACTAGAGATGTAAAATTTACGTAAATTTATAAATAATATAAAATATATCACATTTGTGTAAGCAATTTAATTTTTAAACTACATTTTTATGAATTTTTTTTTGCTCTAATAAGTAGAAACCTTATAACTGTATTAATTAATTATAACAACATCAAAGTCCGAGGAACCCCCTATATGCTCATCCTGTGGCGTCAAGTTAACGATCAAACACATCATGACCGAGTGTAACACATACCGCGATGCAAGGGAACACAACCAACTTCCGGAAGACATATTTGAAAGCCTCGGACCTAACCTACCAGTCTCCAATATAATAGCCTTCCTTCAACAATCTGGTTTGCTCAAACTAATCTAATAATCTATACATATTAAATCATATTTATATTATTTTTTATCGTTCTGTATTTTTTTTCTCTCTTTTTAACACATAACATGTTGTAACAATATTATACATTATATATCCCAATGGCCTTGCTGCCGAGGGTTTTGTTTTCTTAATAAAAAAAAAAAAAAAAAAAAAAAACATCAAAGTCCCAATCATGACATAAAACACAATTATCAAGTATTTTAAATATGTCAATTGCATCAGTAAAAAATTATCGTAATATATTCTGAGTGGTGAATAAGGTTAGGTTTTAGACCGGGATTGAACATTTTTTTAGAAACAATTTTCGTCTGGATTTAGGGCAATTTAAAACTTTTAATAAATAAATATAGATTTGAAAAGTGTACAATTTTGATAAGAAATGATATAAAGACAAATAATTGCTGAACCATTTAGTAAATTTTGGTATATTCAAATTAGCAAGGAATCAAGATATGCATGTAATATATTATTCTGAGTGGTGAATAAAACTTGAGCTTAATATGATATGCGTATCTGATGCCAGTTATGTTTTAAGTTGCATGAAAGGGAAAGTGCTATTAGTAATAGGTACTTTAAATGGTGGTTTAAATTTCATAATCAAATTATCAAGGCCGGGCAAGGTAACTATATCGTTAAGTTAAGTTAATAAAGAAAAATTTAAGATTGCTAGAGTTACAAGTTGATTAGAAATAAAAGTAACTTAACTCAGTTACAAATCAGTTACTTTTTTGTCATACAAAATTAATGTAACCGGAGGTATTTTTATATTTTAATCAATAATGAAATCTAAACAAATCAATTAAATAATTTCGATGTATTTGTTACGTAATGGTCCAAAACTATACCATACAGCTCCATAGATAGAAATATAAAAACAAAATTTTGAAATATAATTTTAGGTCACTGTCCACACGTTACACAGTAGTCGGACAATTTTTTTTAGAACTTAATCTACTTCCTATACATTTGCATTATTTACACCGACGGGCCAAGTTATCGCTGTAATTCCACGAATGAATAAAAATATAATAATAAGTGATACGTAATATTTGATAATATTAATAATGATTAGGTAATTAATAGTGAATATTATACAAACACGTTATACTGAAATGTGAATAGTTATATTTTTCTTTGATTAATGACGTGGTTATCCCTAAAACATTTCTGATTATAATATATGTATATAATATATTCTGAATATACAATATATTAATAACTATTATTATAAATTCATATTTATTAATTAATTTAAAAATTAAAAATATATAATCCACTATAACCCGTGACCCAAACCTCCGAGAGATGGGTTTTAGTACGAGTGTCTACTCATTTATATATTTTATCTAATTGATATAATATAATATGATAAGTAAGTTATTAATAATATATTAATTATATTTGTAGCATATATGTATTATAATTTAATTTTAAAAAAGTTAGTTATATTATATTATTACCATATTATACTACAAAACAAGAGACCGATAACACTCAAGCATTCTGTGTCTAGAACTCAATAGTGTAGTAAAGTTGTATTGATATTATCGTCTCTTACATAGAATTATCTGATTAAGTAAAAAATTAATAAATTCTCTACAGATATTTTTAGTGTTTAATATAGGTATCTACATTTTGTTACTATTCATTATTATTCATTATTATCTATTATATTTATTTGTTCGTTTGATATAATTTATGAATAATATTTATTAAATATATTTTTTAAAAAAATTTCTTTAATTTCAGCACACAATGTCAATAAAGGTGGCGTATTTCTGGATAATATTTTCATGTTTAATTTTCGGTACGTAAAAATATAGTTATTAATAAATAAATTGATAAGTTATGTTTTGAAGACATTATGTTAATATAATATTCATTATATTTAAATCAGGGCTTAAATTTAAAAAAATATACGGTTTTTGCGTTTTCAGATATTTAAACGTTATTCTATATTTTAAAGTTTATTGTTATTGTACTTTCAAATGTTATTTGATTTTTTCCTTTTTTGTTTCCTGATGAACATTAATTTTAATTTTTATAATTTATATTATTATTTGTGGTATAGATAAGTAATTAACTACATTTTAACGTAAGAACTATGACTATCATATTAGTAGAACATTTTGCCCGGTATAGGTAAGTAGCTATAACTGGCAAGTTAGTGTTAGTCTAGGCGCTAGGTATCAAATATTGCTTAAATATTATGGCATAAATGAAAGACGAAATAATAGATTTTATTGAAAAAAAATAATACAACTTGAAATAGCATAATAATGTTAATGATATGTAATTACTTAGTAGGTAGATAAGGTAAGTAAACCAAACCTTTGGGCTTCCAATTTTTTATCGTATTGAAATTTAAAAAACAGAAATAAACTTATATTCTATTAAATTCAATATTTATACATTTATTTTGTTACGTTTATTGATTTCGTTAGTTTTTTTTCATTTTTTAAGCTATTGCTTTTATTGTGGGCCTGGCGTGGTGACTGAAATAAAATTTTTCGTAACGAAAAAGTGCGACCGTTGATGTTAATATTATTATTTAGTCACGTGACCGACTGATCCGAATGAAACGACTGAACAACACGTTACTTTAGGGGCATACACATCGTGCTATTTTATTATAGCCTGTATGTTGAATTAATATTAAAATTACATCAAAATAACTAAAATCGTTATTTTTATTTTAGATTCTGAGCGAAGCGATGAATGTATTGATTTTACAATGATATGTGTTTTTTTTTTTGTAAAAGTGCTTGGATTATCTTCAACAGTAACTTTTCTGATAGGAAAATGAATCTAGTTGGTACTTTGGGGGGTCAAAAGTAAATGTTTCCCAGTCGTTTTCAAAAGCGACATGAAAAACAAAAGAAAAATTAAGAGAAAACGGGCATTTTTACGCAAAATCTGTAGGGTTTTGGTGTAACTCTAAAAAAAAAAATTACCGTACGTACATGAAATTTTGAATGAACGTTTATATTAGCATTTTCTATACACCATAACATTTTTACTTATTTTGAGCTGTTTACGGACATTGTCAATTTCCATTTTATTAGTTTTTTTTTCTATAAATATCAATACAATTTTATCTGTTGGTTAAAAAGCTTGAAAATTTAATAGAAGGCTCCTAGGTTATTGTTTCAAAGGCAGATGAAAAAAAATTAAAACTCCTTAGTCACAGTTTTTATTTATAAGCATTTAAAGTTCAAATCTTGACAAAATACGGAAAAATCACGAAAAATAGCAAATTATTTTGAGTTGAGAATTCATAAAAATTTTTCTTTTTAAATCTAAGATCTGAAAATGTGATATAAGATTACTCATAAGTTTGTCTATCTTTATCGAAAGAAAAATATCTACAAGAAACTTAAATTAAATTTTTATGAGTGTCTGAAATTTATATTTTTACAACATTTGATATTCACTCGATTTCTCATGTAACAATTTTCTTATTTTATTGTAATTAAAAAACGAATGACTGTAGATACTTGAAAATTTCACTGAATGTTTATATTAGCATTTTCTATACACCATAAAATTTTGAAAATATTTTGAATCTTTTTGAGCCTTTTACGGACATTGTCAGTTTTTAATTTTTTTAGTTTTTTTTTCTATAAATATCAATAAAATTTTATTTGTTGGGTAAAAAAGCGTGAAAATTTAATATAAGGCTCCTGATATACCGTTCTAATAGCAGTTGAAAAATATGAAAAATACATAAGCACAATTTTTTTTTATAAGCATTTAAAGTTCAAATGTTGACAACATTTTAACATTTATCAAATTTATAATTTATTAATTATTTTGTAGTTAAAAATGTATAAAATGTTTAACTTTTAATCAAATATACTTGGTAATATCATAGGCTGACTGACCGTATTCGATCAGAATCGTTTTTTTTATGCAATGATATTATATCATTGAATTCAAATTTAACACCATCCATTACAGTGCCCCATTTGTAACCTACTGTACATCAGAGCGAAATCCACTTATCCACCTTTTTGTTCGTTACTGCGGTGATAAACAAAACGTTAGAAATTAAAATCCCATTTTTAGCGGTTTTTGTAATTTATCGGTGATTTTTCCCGTGACATTAAATAACAATTGAAAAAATCGAAATCATCTTGATCTAATTTGCTAAAAGATTTGATACTATATGTCTAATTTTATTCTTAGTACTTCGATAATTATTGTAGATATTGTTTGATTATCAAAGATGAACTAATGGACGTTCACTCTGTATTGTACGTTCATCGATAACACTTATAACTTTTAACATAATACTTTGAAAGACTTTTCTTTTTTTCTGTTAGACAATAGTGAAAAAGTTGATTGAAATGTTAAACAATAGTGAAAAAGTGGACACTCACCATCAATTAAAATCATATCAACTTTTTCACTATTGTTTAACATTTTAAAGAAGAAAAAAAGAAAAATCTTTCAAAGTATTATGTTAAAAGTTATAAGTGTTATCGATGAACGTACAATACAGAGTGAACGTCCATTAGTTCATCTTTGATAATCAAACAATATCTACAATAATTATCGAAGTACTAAGAATATAATTAGAAATAATGTACTATTATCAAAGTACTAACAATAAAACCTGAAATAATTCAATAACTTTTATCGCACAATAATAACGCAAATTACAACGTCATTGTCAATTTAGTTGGTAAATTAATTAAATTTAAATTATCTATACATTTTTTTTTAGGTAATTTTGTATTAAATTATTTAAATGCATTTCATTTTAGTTCAAAAATGATTTACTTTTGTTTGAAATTCAAGCGTGTAATGTTTTTGGTAAAATCGTAAAAATTTAATTATTTTAAAAATTCCCAAAAGCTGTAACTCATTCAATTTTAGGTTTAGAACTATGTAACTATGTATAACCTATTTACGTAGAACCTTGTTTTAAAAATTCAATTCTTTGAACTTTAAATGCCTATAAAAAAAAATTGTACATATGTAATTTCAATATTTTTCAACTGCTATTGTAACAATATATCAGGAGCCTTGCGATACATTTTCACGCTTTTTTACCCAATAAATAACATTTTATCAATATTTATAGAAAGAAAAAAATAAAAAAGTTTAAAACTGACAATGTCCGTAAACAGCTCAAAAAGAGTCAAAATGTTTACATAATTTTATAGTGTATAGAAAATGAAAATATAAACATTCAGTAAAATTTTCTTGTTTCTACAGTTATTCATTTTTGAGTAACAATAAAATAACAAAACTGATACATAAGAAATTGAGTGAATATCCAATGTTATAAAAGTATGAAGTTCAAACGCTCATAAAAATTTAGTTTGACTTTCTTGTGGACATTTTTTTTTGTTGATAAAAGTAGACGAACTTATAAGAAACCTTGTATTACATTTTAATATCTTAGATTGAAAAAGAAAAAGTTTTATGAATTCTTAACTCAAAATAATTTGATAATTTTCGTCATTTTTCTATATTAAGTCAAGATTTGAAATTTGAATGCTTATAAAAAAAAACAACTTTGACTAAGTATTTTTAATATTTTTCAAATGTCAATGTAACAATATAGTAGGAGCTTTGTATTAAATTTTCAAGTATTTTTACTCAAGAAATAAGTTTTATTGACATTCATTTTGACTTCTCCAATGTACCTACAATATTCACTTTCCCATCGAACAAGATACTGAAGTTGAAAATAGAATTTTGACTACTTATCGTGTACAAAGACACAAAATAAAAAATTTAAAAAACACATATCATTGTAAAATCAATACATTCATCGTTCCACTCAGAATCTAAAATTATTATTGATTTTGCATATAACATAACCATTTACTAGAATAGGAAATTAGAAATATGTGACTAGTTGCAATCTGGGAGTAGGGAATGGTTCTTGGATACTCGGTTGGTAACAAAAATCTTAAAAAACTTTTGATCGGTAGTGAGCTATGACAACATTAAGGATGAATCTGTCCAGGCACGCACTTGTGAAACCGGAAGAACAGACGTGATTTTCAGATGGAGTCGTTGTAACAATTGAGCCAATAAAAGGGCCGCACATAACTCTAACCTAGGTATGGTGAGAGACTCGTCCTTTTCACTACCTTTCAAAGGAGTGACCTTTGTCTTTCACGTCACCAGGGAGATGGACATCTTGTCCGTCCTATCGACAACGCAGAGGTACACCGTTGCACCATAACCCTTCTGGGACGCGTCGGAAAAACCTAATAACTGGACATCCAAAAATCCTCTGGTGTCAATATGACGAGCAATTTCTATGTAGCCCAACGAAGGCAACTCTGCCAAAAAATGACGCCACGCTGTATGTAGATGTAGAAGAAGCGGAGTGTCTCACTCTAATTGTACCTGCCAAAGTTGTTGCATGAATGAGGTCGAACAATCTAGCAATGTCAGATAATACTCCTCCCTTTGTATATTGGGCGTGTCGTCGACATGTATCGGTAACCCCCCAATGGAGGCCGAGTAACTTCAATGATGACTCGTCCTTAGGTTCAAATAAAGGACAGTTAGCTCGATATTCAGGCGGAATACAATCCTAAATCTTCAAGCTATGATATGATTTTTCACCTGACTCAATTCCGTTTCCGTATTCCGTCCTACCACAATGTCGTCGACGTAGGTATATTTAGTTACGACGCCCTTGGCGATGGAAAATAGTGGTTCAGAGCATACGTTCAAAGCGTGTAAGACACGTATGGCCAAGAACGGAGCGGAACTCAAACCATAAGTAACTGTCAATAGTTCGTACTCCTGGATCTCCTGTTCCGGGGAAGGTCACCAAAGGATGTATTGGAACACGCAGTCTTCATCACGAAAATTGATCTGACGGTACATTTTAACAATGTCGGCAATGAAAATATATTTGTATAATCGACATGTGAGTAACAATTCACTTATGTAATTTTGTAATTTCAGCCCAACGCAAAGAATATCATTGAGAGAAACCTCTCACGATAACTTCGCCGAAGCGTCGAAAACGACCAGTAATGTGGTGTGGTATTTAATATTTACCAGGTCGGGTAGCAATCTTCATGTGACCTAATGACAGATATATATTCATGGACGATCGAAACAACTCGTACAACGGTTTGTATTTTTGGAGGCGATTTTACAAATTCAGTAGACGTTTCATAGCTAGAGAACGAGATTCTCCGAGTTGACATGATGACGAACGAATTTCGGACGTTGGCGTGGATATCTGAGTACCATCGTCCTTAGTGAAAATGTGGTATCGAAACGGTAAGGCAACACAAAAACGGCCAACTGCACTTCGTGATGTAGAATTGGTAAGCCACCTCTCACACATCTCGTCTTCTGTGATAGGAACTGCGAGTTTGACGGGTTATTCAATTGACCAAAACCGATGTAATAGAGTGTCTATCGACGGACTGGATGTAATCGAAAATGATATGCACGGGGCGGAAGCCCGTCCAAGTGGGTTCACTAATGCCATTATAATCCATCCCAGAAGGCTATCCATAAGCCATAGCTGATGGAAAACCGACAATGTGTATTACGACTACCCACCTATAAGAAATGGATAGAAATCAGGTCCAAGTAGCATGTCGATCTGAGACGGACTGTCGAACTGGAGCTAATACTAGATGTTGATATTGTATGCGTATATTTGGTGGTAGTGGCGAAGACAGAAGAATATACGTTAATTTGGGAAGTATTATTAAGTCGTGTCAATTGAATTTCGGACTCGACGTATGGTGTGGTATAAACGAACAAGACGTGCTACCTCTTACTTGGGTAATTGGACTTTGAGATAAGCCCACTATATCACTTTCACATTTCCGTCGTAACAATCCAATGCGAGCTACGCAATCTGTAGTAATTGCCGATATTTGGGATCCACTATCAAATAATGCGCGCATGAAATGATAGTTACCACGCGCATCTAGAATTCGAACAATGGTTGTACCCAATAACACTGTACTGCCGGACGCTGACATACCCAAAAACTTTGTATTGGTACTTCCACCCTCCCCACCATTGATTGGTCTTCCGGATTGGGGGTGGTCGTAGGTTCTGATTCTGACTGAAAATGTAACAAAGTGTGATGGCGTTGTTGACATTTTCCACAATGGTATTTGGACTTACACGTGTCTACTAACTCATACACGAAAAACATAATTTATTTGTTCGAAAGTATTCCCGGCGTTGTGGCACGGAATATGTTTTAAATTCTGAACAGTGATACAAAAAATGTTCACCACGATTACAAATAGTTTAATGTTTTGACTTGTTTAATTTTGACAAACACGACTTATGAACAGGGTTACTCGCGGCGGTTAACGCTAACTTCAGCGCGATAGATGTTTGAGATTTATTAGATCGAGCTTCAGTCTTGTGAACACCCTGTATGTTGTCCAATATCTTCAAACGCTTTTGAACAAAAGTGACGAGAGTATCAAAATTCGGAATAGTGGATTGACAAACACCCACTTCAAACAACTGACGTGTTGTCGGATCTAATACACGTGAACAGAATAAAACAATATAAAACCCGCGAGATCGTCGACTCCGAGTAATTTTAACGCAGCGACATTTTCTTTAAAAATATTTAAAAACGTGGTCAGAGATAGTTTCGATTCTTGAGCGATCGGCTTGAAGGCTAAAAACTAATCCAAATGAGTAGTTGCGATCAATCGTTTGTTTTCGAATCGATCAGTGAGCGCTGCCCACGCGACTGAATAATTCATCACCGACAATGAAATTGATTTAATTACGGATACCTGCAGAACCGGTCAATCTCTGTGACAGAAGATGAAATTTGTGTACATCGTAGATACCGGAATCGTCGTGTACGAACGCTTTAAAAGTATCACGGAACGCACACCACTTTGTTATGGACCCGTTGAACGACGGCAATTCAATTTTTGAAAGTGCACTAAACGATTGCCGAATAGACACCGGTTGTATAGCCACGGTTGCTTCCGACGTGCCATCAATCATTTTGTAAATTTCGTCAACAACGGCTTTGACGGTATCCGTTACTGGCGAATCGACCGATTCGTACTCATCGGAACGACCGACAATGACCAATGAATTTTTAATAACAGTTTGTTTAGCTTTAAAACGTGAAAAAAGATTATCTAACCGTTTCACACTAGCGGATAATTGTTCCCGTTTCCTGGGATCACTCATAGATAACTTCGCGACGCTCAAAATATCGGATATTGATTTTTGTGCGCGGTTCCATGCAATACGCGCACATTCCAACGCTTGCTCGGCTGTTTCATCATTATTTTTAGTTTTCGGCGGGATAATCGACAAGTATTAGTGCAACGTGCCGATGTTAAAATACTAAAAGAACAACTTGCTACTAAAGACAACGATTTTGTGAACGACCCGGACCGTGGGACCATAAATGGGGCAACCTGATTTGAGCAGCCGTGCAGTTTGACGGCGTAAATTGTCGTCAGGTATTGCCCAATCACTGGCGATCGTTGGTGGACGGTTACTGCCCCGACGATGTACGGACACTAGCAGTGCAATGATAGTGGACGGTATAAAAATGGTGGAAATGGAAATAATATATAGGAATGTGGGAACCTTACAAACAATAATAATTTAATAAGAAATAATTGTAACACCAAATATCGATGGTAAAAAATATATACTATTAATTCAAATTATGTAAATAATAATAATAATGACATCAAATGGTGTTTATCGTGTAATGTTAGTCGTAGTGATAATAAATCATAAACATATATCGCTAATCTAGGCGAACAAAAAACTATTGATAATAATTAATAGGTACAAATTATATAATACGGCGGCGATGACGATATTACATAATCGTGCAAACATTTGTTTAATAACGGACGTCAAACATAAATAATATTATAATATTATGACCTAACCTTTATGCTGTGACTCGGGCTGGTATGAGGGCAGTTGGCTGGAACTTTGGCTGGTAAAAATGGTGACTGGACCACAATAAGGCCCAAGAACAGTACACGACAATAAGTAACGCACTATTTTGTCAGGTTTGGTGCATGAGTTTCGGCGGCGGAGCACGTTCGACCAGATTGTATCAATTGTACACGGCGAGCGGTAGGGCAAGCAGGCGCACGGGACAGCGATAGTCGTGGAACGAGACTTTGACCTTTGCTCGGGGAAAACCATGTATTCCAGCCACGACAGCTTATCGTGCACCAACAGACATATCATTGAATTCAAGTTTAATACAATCCATTATTCATTGACCCACTTGTAACCTACTGTAAAGCAAAGTGACATCCACTTACCTTCTTTTTTTTTATACTTTGTCTCAAATTTTTAATTTTTTACTGATATTTTTATTGATTGATTGATTGATTTATTATTATTATTTTTTTTTACTTCCAATTGTCCCTACGCCAAACCACCACGTCCAAACGACTACGTCCATTTGTCCTAGATCACAATAGTTTATAAAATTACACATTTTTATTAAACGCAGCTACATGGTTTAAAACAAAAAAAATTATATATATTAAAGGCTCATAAGATTTAATGACATCTATAGCCTCCGGAGTGTTGTAAAGGAAGGCATTTTCCTCTAAATATATATTTTAAATCAACCTGATGCGCTGGAAGTTTGAAGATAAATGTTACCATCACTTGTTTTTAATTATTAAGAAATATGATACAATATTGTAACTTTAGATACTGGGGAATAATTTTCACAATAGAAATAAATACCTATTTATAGTTATTCAGTTTAAACATAATGCGTTGTTACATAAGTACATCAAATGTATACAGTATACGGTATAATAATATATCAAATGACAAAATATCAATTTTTAAAATAAAATAACCACTTATGAATATGCGGCGATGAGTACAAACAAAAACGTTACAATTGAATTTGTTCTTATGGTAATCTATATAAATTGATATAAGATAGATGATTAAATTGAAACTATAAGTGTAGAAAGTAGCTACGTAGAGAAATGCTTGGTTTTTATATTTTATTGACTGATCAGAAACTTTGTCCCCTCCGGTTAGGTTAGGTTCTTTATTAATTGAAATGATGCCATCGTACATAATAAATATTAACCCTGGATGCAAGGTATAAATTATAATTATCATTTAATTATGATACCATTGAATTCAAACTATAAATGCTGATTAAAAAAATAATTAATAACCTTAATACAATTAACAATTTTTACGTATTAAATGCAATAATAATTCATTTTTTTCAGGATCAAGCATTTTGTGTGATAATATACAATATCAAGAATATGAACAATTTCAACAAATTCCACCAACTCAACAACTACGAAATTTTTCGACAACTCAAGTAATTTCACAAATTCATGAAATTCAAAGACCACCATTTATTCAATACCATAATATATGTATGTGTTTACTTAATGACTAACCCATACCCTTTTATTTATGTTAAAATTATTTGTTTTACAATAAATTGTATAAATTATTGAGGAAGAACAAATAATCGTTAGGTTAAGCATAATCGTTTGATGTACATTTTTAAATCATCGAAAATATGTCTATTCTATAGGTTTTATTAATTATGACTTATAATTATTTATATTTATATTTAAGCGAGATCATGCGTATTACCAGATGTCGAAGGAGTTGTATATACTTATGAAGATTCTAATGAAAGTTTATCTCCCGGGACATTAATTGATCATGGCGTTACCGTAAATGAGAACTGTATATTTGGATATTATAATGTATATCCCAATAGTTTTCGGGTTTGTCAGAGAAATGGAAAATGGAAAACTGCTCTTCATAAATTATGTTTGAGTAAGTTTTGTATTGTAATTTGTATGCTATAATATTTATATATTTACATATTATGAGTTTAATGATTTGTTATGTTTGATTATAATTTGTTTATATTTATAGAAATGTGTCCACCTCTTCTATCTGATAGTTTAGATATTCAATGTAGTTATAATGGTAAGTATGCTAATTGCTCAAATCTATCGATACCTGACACAATAGCAATACCAAAATGTAAGCCTGCTTATAATTTACCAAACGGACAAAAAGAGACTCCAATTGAATTACATTGTATGTCAAACGGAATATGGAATAATGAACTACGTATATGCGAACCAGGTAATTGTATTTTTAATCGTATAAAATATATAAATCTCCAATTTACTTAATTTGTACTGTATTCTTATTATTTTAATTTATATTTATATTCAAATCTTATTTTAGATTGTGGTAAACCATTTATCAAAACCCAAATATTGATCAAAAATGGCAAAACAGCAAATGTTGGAACCGCACCTTGGTATATCGCCATATATAAAAAAAAATCCAATTATGAATTCCTTTGTGGAGGATCAATTATTTCTCGAAATTTAGTCGTTTCTGGTATAATATTTGTACAACGAATTAAAAAAAAAAATGAAAATTAATTAAATATTGTTTTTAGCGGCTCATTGTTTTTGGAAAATAGGTATGCCATATAATATAACAATAGTCGACGATCTTTACAAAATTGTTGCTGGAAAATATTATAGAAACTTTGAAATTTTTGATATAGAAAATCCTCAAATTATAAATGTAAGTTATTTATAATTCAAAGTCTATAAATAATTTGTATGACATGTATAATATAAATTAAAAAAATCAATGTACAGGTGGATAGGGTTCATCTGAATGAAGCTTATTATGGTCTTTCCGGGTATTATGCTGAAGATATAGCTGTTGTTGTGTTACAAAACAGTGTTTCTTTTAGTTATGGTATTACACCTATATGTATGGATTGGAATGGTGATTACAAAGTATCCAATGGAGATGAAGGAAAGGTTGGTTTGTAGTATTATTTAAATTATGATTTAACAACAGTCAATAGCGTGCATTTAAATATTATTTATGGTTCTCCATTTATATGTATACAAATACCGTGAGATTATCCGCTAACGTTTGCATAAACATGTTATAATACTTAAATAAAAAAAGTGGGAAGTGAATACCACTCTGCTATGTAGGTTAAAGTGGGTAATTGTAATGGATGGTGTTATTTTTATTTGCAATGACATAATTATATCATTGATTTGAAAAATTATTATGAGAAAATTTCAAGTATCCACAATTATTAATTTTTGAATTAAAACATAATACTTAAATCAATAATAAATACGGTCAACCGGAATTAATTAACTTCTGGCTGATAATCAATTATCGAAAAAAACTTCAAACTCTCTTAACAAAATTAGTTTGACTACAAAGAAAATTCATAAAAAAACAATTGTGGATTTACTCTTAACTTTTTTTTAAGTTTTCATTAAAAAATACTTATGAGGAACCTTGAATTAAATGTACAAGTATACAAGTATTTTGAGACTGCGATTTATCGATGATATTTTTAAAAAAAGAAATAAAATGTAAATATTCTTAATATGCTTATAAATAGCTCAAAAAGAAATTAAATATAGAAAATAGTAGTGTTAACATGCAAGTATCTACGGTTATAACTCATTAGTATATTAGTTATATAAAAATAACTTTGCCATGGCGCGTTGGCTACAATCAATCACGCAACGTGGTTCCCGGGGAGTTTCGTAGTGTCAAAAACCTTACCACACATACACATGTTGCTAACCTTAAAGACTAACATTTGTTTTTCACTACGCATTTGGAAACTAATGTAAATTTTCCAAATTATCCTCTCAAAAATACCAACGAGTTTGACTTTTTAACGCTAATAGATATTGAATGTTGAATATCGAAGCATTATTTCTACAAGAATAAAAGTTTATAAAAACACACATCATAGTAAAGTCAATACATGAATCGCTCTGCTAAAAATGTATATTAAAATCTCAAACATTTTTATACTTTTACAGATTGTTGGTTGGGGAAAAACGGAAAATGGCAATTCAAGTCCCGTTTTATTAGAAACACGTTTACCATACATCGACATGAGGTCTTGCCGGAATATGTGTACACTTGAATTTAAACCATTTGTTACTCATGATAAGATTTGTGCCGGTTCTTCATTGGGTAATAAAATATTTAAACATTAATACTATATTGAAATTATTGATTTTTTTTATAAACTCTACTTTTATTAAATTAATGAATAACATTTTACAATAAATATAAAAATATAAAATTTATTTCTACAAGTAAATCAAACAAACTATATACATAGCAAGCCTACCTTTTCGTATCTATTGACTAACCCAATATTGAATCACGTCATTAAAGTTTTTTATGATTTATTGAATTCGTTATTTACTAGTTAATGATCTATAAAATAATAAAATTCAAAGGTAATCAAGCTGGCACAATTGTATTATAATGGGGTAAATCGACATAAGATTATTATTTTAGTATTATTGTATGTAAGACATTTTCGACTCAAATAGTGTGTATAAAAGTATACTCTTGGAAGATTCAATTTTTTCTGAGAAGATTAAACGATGCTAATAACCAATACTATGACAATTAAATCTTCATTGGTCAAATTTCAAACGATTGAAAGAAAATGATATCATAATGTTTATGGTGGGAAAAACTTTTATTAAATTAAAACAAGCATATAATAACCCACTAAGGTCCGTGAATAGTTGTTCAACATACTGCTTACCAAAATATTTTATTTCTGCATTGAAATTTGAGTCTCAGATCAAAGATAGAAAAGTAATGCTTTGAATATTTTTTATGGGATATGGTGGAGAAACACTTTGGTCGACGCGGTGGCGTGGTGAACAATTTTAATTAAAGGAGCCAAATATATTTTATCCACCCACCCACCCACGCACCAACCAACTCACAACAGGATGCATACCCAAATTTGCTGTTATCTCAACTCGCAATAGTTCATAATTTGGAAGCAATATATTTTACAAATCTATCACCACCACTAACACCACTAACCAAAATATCAACGGAGAAGTGGTTCAAATAAAACTGCCTCGCCATGCCACTGGTCAACAGTTGTCTGCGTCATTTGGAGAAGAAGTGATCCGAACAGGGACTGGAACCTTCATGATTTTTTCGGTTTCAGTTCTGTTTGTTTCTGAAAAAAACTAAAATTTCGGTTTCAGTTTATTTTCTGTTTTTAAAAAATAAAATTTTGAAAAAATATGTAACTTAAATAAGGCTTCAGGTGAGGTTCCAGTATTAAAATTAATTTAAATATTTGTTTTGGTGTGTTTCCAATATTCAAAGGGTTACGGTTCCAATACTGGTTAGGTAGCGGCGTCATCTCAGTTATTGTTAGACTAACCCAACTGCAACCACTTACTGACTGTCCGACGCAACATTTATTTCACGCAGATTTACATAAAATAGTGTCATAGTGGTTGAATGAAGGGAGGTGTAAAATTTCAGGTATTTGAACGTCACACACAGGATTTTGAAGTATTAAAATACAAAATATGCCTATACGGTCAAAAATAACTAATTATGGAAATTAAACATTGTTTTTTTTAATTATATACCTATATAAATACATTTAATATTTAGCGAATATGACTTATCTGGATAGCTTTGGGACTATAATAGGTGTGCCGTGTGCGTTTGAGCAGAATATATTGTGTTAACGCGTTATGGTGTCTTTAAGGTTTGTTAGAGGTTTGAATCCGGCCACGGGTGGCATTTTTCTTCGGGCAAGTCACAATGTCCGGAGAGAAGTGCCGCCATCCCTCACCTGGGCATGGCAGATACCTACGGGTGCCCACTAAAAAATCTGCCAAACCAAAACACACGTGTTTTCTAAACCTTCAATTCCTCCCTTACAAAAAAAAAACCAAACAGTCAATGGCCATAGTTGTTGGGCTTCAGGACCAATAAAAAAAAAATCTATATTTATTTATTTATATAAATGGACTTTAGTCCTATTACATAATATTACGCAAGCACAGTAAATGTTATACATGTTATGTGAGCTCTGATATACAGCTACTTTATTACCCAGCTGCATTCGTATGATTAATTAATGTAGTATAATTATGTATAATTTTTTTAGTTTCAGAACATAGTGTAGATCCGAGCGACAGCGGTGCAGGCTTATGCTTTTCACACTCTAAATTGTATTATTTAACCGGAGTAGTTAGCCTCAAAGATGTAGAAGCAAATAATTCAATCGTACTTTTTACATCAGTTCAGTACCACATTGACTGGATTCGTAGACTGTATATCGATTATATGAAAGTACTAAATAGTTAAGGTAATGTTATGAACATTATTTATTCCTATTATAATTGTCTGTAAACAGCCTGTATTGTCGAAAAAAGATAATATTTTTTTATTGGTTTGAGATAATATTATTTATGGTACCGAAAGGTATGTTTGAAAGAGATAAAAAGCGGTTACGATATGTTGATAGCCTGGAGTAAATGAAGAGTAGGTGGCTAATGTCACAAACCTTAGTTTTTTTGCAGTGTACATTAATCAATTTATATATAGGCGAAATTCCACTCATGCACTCACTCACTCACTCATTCATCGCAACATTTCAAAAACTACGAATTGTACATACTTGAAATTTGGAAAAGTGGTTCCTCTAAGGATCTAGATGTGCAATAAAAAAGGATTTTACGATATTTTCATTTTAAAATCGTTAGAAGGATCTTAGGTTCACGTGGATATTGTAACATTTGTTTGCTTATAAATGGCTGCAATTGGTTGCAGATTGTAATGGTAAGATGCGATGAGTATATGAGGTCGATTACACGTTCGAATAGAGTGGTAAAGAACAGTTTTCTCCGACCATCGTAGAAGAAATGTTCTGAAGACCCTGGTACTAGGCTGTATTATATGTTAATAGTTAATTTATGTATTAGTAGATACGTGTTTATGTAATATAATACGAGGGACCATAGGTATGCATTTCTAAACTGGTGTCATTTAAGACTGATTAGTGTTTTATTTCATGGCCTAAACTCTAAAGAGTGTGTATACAATTTTCATTCTACTACTTAATTATATTTTGTATCTAATATGTAGATAATAATGTTAAATAAAATATTTGTATTGAGGGTGTTTGTACAAGACACCACAACATATTATAGTTTCAAACCACATCTACCTCTTGCTATAGGTACCTTATCATATATGATTGTAATATAGTACTTGTTCCTCAGTTGTAATGATAATAATGTAAATTCTACTACCCAATGACTGTAGTATGTTTAAATCAAGTATAATGAATAAAATATTTTTAGTTTCAGTACATGGTGTTTATGAGGGAGACAACGTTGCAGGATTATGCTTTTTACACTCTAAACGTTGTTATTTTACCGAAGTAATGATTCTCAAGGATCTTGAAGCAAATAACTCAATCACAGTTTTTAAGTTCAGTACCACAATCGATGGATAATTAAGTCTAACAATAAGTAATGTTATGAAAATAATTTATTCGAACTACTGGAATAAATCTTTGTATTTCGTGTAATTATATTTTTACTTATGTGTAAACAAGTTATACAGTTCTTATAATAATTGTTCAATTAAATAAATCATAATAGATACCTACATATGTACCAATTTTGCATTGTACTTACATTAATGGTTTTATATTAATTACTATATTATTTACCATGCATTGTATTGACATTGTATTTGACAACAAATATTTGAACGAGTAATTTTATAGTTATATAACTTTTTATACCAATTATAATTTGTCTATATTTATGTTTACAACGATAGATTTGAAAGGTTGGATGATTTAAAATGTTCGCAATTATTATTGATATATCAAATAATGCCCAATAAAATAATAAATAATACATCTAATATTAAGTCACAAAGTATATAATTTACTAAAATATTTTTCTAGGATTTCTACCTTTAGACTAAACATTTTAACAACTCAAAAACTACACATTGGAATTCTGATATAGGTACATAAAAATGTTCAAAAAAATTGCCACTATTTTGGAAGTGTCCAGTCTAGGGCTGTTCGATTATTTTTTTTACCACTCGATTATTAATTTCACGTATTATCGATTATTTCGATTAATCGAAAATTAATAATCAAACAGAAAATCGATTTTTTAACGACCGATTAATCGATAAACTGATTTTTTTAATGACCGATTAACCGATTAATCGATTTTTTTTTATGACTGAGTAATCGATTAATCGATTTTTTTAATGACTGATTAACCGATGAATCGATTTTTTTACTAAGGGCAAATTGATTCCTTAACTTCTACACAATTTTAAACAAGATTTGCAGTAAGTCATTTAGATGTAGATGTCCACTTTTATATTATCCTTAATATATTCCCAATCATTGAACTCAAAACATCATATTAGCACAGATTTTCAAATTTAAATATTTAATCTATATTAGTAGGTATCTATCTATGAATTGAGAACTTTACATATTTTAAAGATAATCTGAGTCTAAAAATATTTTATAGTTTATAATATAAGACTAAACATTAACTATAACAATATAAATTATGAATAGTAATAAGTTGTGAATATACAAATGTTGCTGTATAAATGTATTATTATATTTACTATATACAGTCTCAGATGACGGAAATCGCAGCAGATAATCGTTCGAACTACTGCGGAAGAATCAGCTTTAGGCGTCACACAATATTACTAGCCCATATTATACCTCTATATATCTATATAGGTACTTCTTTTTTTTATATATACTGTTTAGGTTATACGACATTGTATTTAGAAACCACCTTCACTGGCTTCACTATAGTGTTATTATTATTATTATCGTACATCATCTCAGCTGAGGAATATTTTGTCCAGAACGTATTTATAATATATAAGTATATACGCATAATTATTTAAATTCATTTTATATGAAACGTAAAAATTATAATTATATATATTAAAATATAATTATTTATCGCTAAATAAATTTATGGCGTTTTAGCATGCTCCGGTCGTATAAATATAACTGTTATTATATTATAATATTATATATGTGTACATTTGAACCGACTACCGAGTGCAGTTTATTACGAATCTATATTACATATTATTATAGTTTAGAGTAAACGCGATAAATATTTTGTCCTTTTCCGTATAATATGATATAATTTTATAATAACATTTTGGAAGCTATGCAGGTACGATGAAATTTAAAACGACGACCGCACAAATGTTGCCAAAGGAAATGTTAACAAATCATGTCGCGTGTGGGTGTCGCTGGTAGAACGGTTGCCCGGTAGCCGTGTACGGCGTATTATTATATACGTTTTTGCTGTCCGGATCTTACTTTACCGAGCAAACACACGATAATAATACATAATAATATTATATTTAAAAATACGATTTACAATCGAACGAAATTGTTCGAATGCGCACAATTCGACGTGATATTTACTAAGCTAATATATTATCTAAGAGCAGTCGTGGGTCCCCGTCGCGTATCATAGTATACAGCTAATAATTAAATAATATCTATATACAATTATTTTGAATTTAATATGCGTATACGCACGCTGCAGTAGACGTTTGCTGAGAAATTCCGTTCATAAATATACTGTAAAAACCAAAATTAATAAATTGCATATTATAATATAACTTGATACACGTCACAGCACGTGTATACAGTGTACGTGGGTGATATAAGACGTGTCGTGCTAGAGTTCATATTTTGACTAAATTTATCAAAATGTCGAAAATTATCAACTATTGTAACTAAACAATTATAAAATTTTCAATTTTTATAGCTAATGGATTGAAAGGTTAAAACAAATATTCTCATAAACAGTTGTAACGATTGTCGTCATCGACATCGTACATTCATCCTTTTAGTGAATTTCATAGGTATTAAGACCAAGAATAACGTTTTTAGTTATTTTGTTGTGATTTAAAAATATTATTTGTGGGTAGGTATATGAAACTTTTAAAATATATTATTATATTTTATAAGTCTACACAATAACATTTTTAAATGTGATTTTTTGGCAAAAATGAATTTAACCTACTTTAGTAGATATCTACTAACGTCTAATACTAAAATTAATCACAATAATATCATAAAATATACCTACTTGGTAATATTATAGGCTTAAAGTCGGTCCTATATAAATTATTATACATTCACCTGACCAAAAATACCTATCATTATTATAATATTTTATTGATATATTTGATGCATGACAAAAACATTGCTATAGTAGTTAATACTTTGCATTGGTCCTCACAGTGGCATGTTCAGTGGAGCCCATTATTCTGTTGAAATAATTAAATATACAAATACACTCTAATACGTAAAAAAGAAACAATATTTTGTTTTAGTATAAACAATTTTATTAAGTTATTAACAAACAAATATAATTTTGGAATAAACTTTTTAAAGTTTGAATATAATCAAGTGTCAACGGATTGACGGCTCAAAATGGCCTGAAAAATTTTATCTATACAATATACAAACGGCTCAAAGTGGCCTTTTTTTTTTTTTTTATATTTTTATCATTTTTTTTTTATTATTTTTCATTATTTTTGTAACAATAAATGGCACAAAGTGGCCTAATTGTGGGGGGGGGGGTTGGGGGGGGAGAAAACACCAGACAAGACACAATAAGCAGGGGGAGTGGTACGTGATGGCGAGGTGCTTAAAGCAAAATAAGGCTACTGGTCACCTCTATACGTTCTCGCGGCACATCCCGCAGGCGGACGAGTGCAATGGCCAGCGCGTTTGCTCGTGGGTGACGACCATCATGACGGCGGGCGAAGTCCCGACCGCGACGGCCACGGGAGCAATGAGACGATTTGACGGCGAGCGGCTAGTGCGCGATGTTGTGCGCATCGACGATGTGCAGGTGCCGAAGACGACTGATGCGTGACGACGGCGACGGTGACCTAAAACACTGAGCGAGCAAAGGCAGCTGTTGGTGCTACGGAACCGCCGGCGACCGGAGACGTGACTCGACCGATTGCCACTGGGCAAAAATGGGAGAGGATCGTTGGACCGCGCTGCAAAGGTCCTTATCCTCTCCACGTAATTTTTGCCCTGACTCGACCGAGTCACCATCCGGTGGCCGTCCTGGAGTCGCGCATCGCCGTACCCTGAAACGTTATCCGTTTCCTCAAGTCCGGCGATGCTGACGTCCTTGTTCCTAGCTCAGCAGCTGTATCGCTCACCCGTTGTGTTTTGCAGTCTCCGCCGCCGCCGCCTTTGCGAGTCGTCTTCATGCGCTCTGCCATCGTCGTGGTACCGTCGGGGCGGTATCGTTGCCCGCGCCGGTTCAGCTAGCCACCGCCGTCGTCGTCGTCCACCGCTCCTGGTGTGACCGAAGCAGCCGAGTCCGCGCCGAGTCGTCTTGATGGTCTCGCGTGTCGGCAACCGCGAGCGCGCGACGCTGGCAACTGCGATCTCGTCTTTCTGCGGGTGGCCGGAAAACGTATAGGGTGACTTACCGCCGGACACCATAAAGTGCTCTTTCACGTACCACTCCCCCGTCGCCGCCGTCTTGTCTTGGTGTCTTCGTCTGGGGGGAGGGGATGACTACACTGCTGGCTTCAAGCTTTCCGGCAACAACCACACAGCAGCAGGCGCTTTACGCTCTTCCACGTGGCGGCGATAAACCGCCTTGTCCTACCACGTGTCTTTATCTGAACTGCTGTAGTGGTTGTTCCCAGTTCTATTTCCCTTTTCAATGTAGTCATTTCCTCTTCTTCATCAGACGGAATTGTGTCCGCCTTTTGATTGTCAACCAGCATGCTATCGTCACCAATGCATTCGGTGACAGCATCATTTTCCTCAAATAACCATTTAATAGCATGTAGAACCTCCTGCTCTTCATCGTCGAGTGTTCGCTCTAAAAATTTTACTTCCGGTTGGAACTCTTCGTCCTCTATTGTCATGACCCATGTTTCGACGCGTTCTACAACATGAATCATCACAATCTCTTCCACGAAGTCGCTAGTGATGGCCATTTTGATTTTTGGTCTATTCAGGTCGGACGTTAAACTGCAAGTGAACTCGAAGTTCGATACAAAATCAGTTTACTCGAAAAATTCGAGCATTTCCCAGACGACGGGTACACAGCGACGCGAGTATGGTCGTTACGAAGTCGTTTGTTCTAATCAACAATCGTTAGGATTTCGGTCCCGTTTATTTTTCCAAGACCATTATTAATGATTATATTATTATGTATTCATTGTTCCATTAAAAATCTAAAAAAAATTTACTTAGTACTTAAGAACATCAATTATGCTACTTGCTACTATGGCTATACGAGGATAATTATTGTTAGGTACCTACATGAATAGTTAATCATAATAAACCAGACTAATTTTTTTTTCAGTCATCTTGACTGTGACTTTTTTAATTCAAACATAGAATAGTAAATATTCTATTAAATGAACAAAATTATTTTTATATACATATCATGTAATAAGTTAAGCTAAAGCTTGAGTTATTTATTATTTTTAAGAAATTAAAACTTATAAAAATAAAACATACAAATGTACCTTTATTAATAATATAATTATTAAAACATAACATTTATCTTTATAATAATGTAATAAGTAAAACATACCCTTTGGCCCACACAATATGGTATAGAATACAAAATTCCATATGTTCTAAAAATAGAAGTTCATTCGAACCGTCAAAACAACGATTAATCATTTGATTAATCGGAAATTCGATTATTTGATTAATCGGAAATTTCGATTATTCGATTAATTGATTAATCGGAAATTCGATTAATTGATTAATCGAATTTCGATTATTTGGCGATTAATCGAGTTTTATAAAAACTGTAAAATAATCGATGGAAAAAAATAATCAACGTAATAATTGATTAATCGAAATAATCGAACAGCCCTAGTCCAGTCTATTTTGTTTTGTATGTATAATAAAATTTCTCATTACTGTTTTTACGTTCAAGCAATTAGACAAAATAATACACTAAAAATAATTAAAAAAGAATAGGGACTCCATCCCCCCACGTCCCACCCAAATAAATTAAATAATTATCATAATAAATTTGTTATAATATTTTTTTCCTGTTTTTATTAGTACAATTATGATCACACGGCGATATGGATAGGCAATTTGGGTACATTGTGTATATGTTAAGGTGAATGACGACTTTTGGTGAATGTCACATTCACCGAAATTTCTGGTGAATATCAATTTCTTCTTAGATGTATACATTCACTGGTGAATGTTGACATGCACCATCTGTTTTTGGTGAATGTTAACATGTTGTAAAAAAAGATGAATATCTAGTGATAAAATATTTTTTACGAATTAATTAACCATAAGTTAGGTTAGACTTTCCCCTTAAACTTGAGAACGTCTTCAACACATTTGTTATATTTTTCAGTACTCAAATAAAAATTGTTGTCTTCTCTTTTTGTACTTAATATAGCGTTAAATTGTTCGTAAAAAACTTCTCGTATGTTCTCCATTATACACGTGAAAAATTAGTAGGTAACTCGAACGTATCACAAATTCAATCAGTCACAACAGTCTACCTTTTCGTTCGTGTAAGCAAGGTAAATGAAATACGTCGACACTGGTCGATATAAACGTATTTTTCATCACTACTAAATTAGGTACGATGACTGACGTATCGCCAATTATGCGATTAAGCAAAAGCTTAGTATGTGTGAGAGAGAGAGATAGGTAGTGGGTACAGGCAGACAGACAAATACCGTAACGTTAAATGCCTAAATGTCTATGATAATATTATATAGATCATTAAACACCGTTCGATTAAATATTGTTGTGAACAATATCATATCTATAAACATTTACTATCTTAACGTATGACACGATAACGCCTATACTCCAATTTTAACTAAACATGTCTAACATTCACCAAAACTCTCAATTGTGAATGTCAACACTCACCGATAATCGTTGCGAATGTTGACATTCACCGGTGACTGTTGGCAAATTTTTAATATTCGTTCAAAATGTCGTCATTCACCTTAACATATACGTTTCTTCGTTATCTCATGGTTATATAATGTTAGGCTGATATAATATTATATTATGGGGGCTTCAGCGTAATCCATTCTAAGGAGTAAAAATAGGAATTTTATATTTTAGTTTATACGTGTGTTTTACATGGTGAGGAATGTGATGAAGTAGTTATAAGTTATTAAGTTTGTAAGTTAATATTTTTGACTTTTGGTATTTGGTCTGTATGCTTATTTTTTCTATTATTATTTGTGTGTCAATATTATATTAAGTTTTGTGGGTATGTAGAATTTGATGCTGGCTATGTGATAAGTCTGGAATGTGTAGTTGTTTTAATTGCCTTGTTATTGTAGAAGATTGCGTCATGTGGTACATATCCGTATCGTTTTTTCGATATCTTCTGTGAGATGGTGGTTTCCATATATGGGCATCATTGATGCGTTGATGGCTGTGTACTATAATAATATTTTGGTATTAATGAAGAGTTCTATTTTTAAATTGCGTTCTGATAATCTGCATTCGTTTGTGATTATTATTTTGGGTATTTTCCTTTGACGTGGCTGTGAGATGCCGCGGTATGATGCAATCGCATTCCTTCTAGGTGGTCCAAATTTGTATTGATTTAAGTTATGTAAATAATTTATTTTATAATTTTAAACTGCGTTTTTAAATTTTCCGACCCGATGTATGACTGTTATTGGTTCCAAATTATTGTATGTGTTTATTAACGTAGAAGGTAGACGTATGATATATTACAAATTGCACGGAATTTGATTTTGCACTATGTCCTTATAGTGCGCATGGCATTACACAATAAAGAAATGAGGTAACATAGTTAGAAAATAATATAAATTTAATGGAATAAAAGTAACAACTACAATATCTATAAAATGAATGACAATAATTGTTAGGTAGTAGACATGTTCACCTGTGAGGACAAGAACTATAAATATTTCATGTTTTAACTTTTAATTTATTTTAATGTTTTGGTAAAAAAGTTGAAAAATATATTTTTTTATTTAATTATTAAAGAAAAAAACGAAGATAGCCATTTTGTAGAGTTCATTTTTCAGAAAATATTGACGTTTTAACATTTTGATTTCATTAATCACCTGATTTTTAATATTTTTTCTAGTTTCTAAAAAAACAGCGAATTTTTTAATACCATAGTGGCATAGCGGTATAATTATGTGGCCCGCGACCAGAGTGCTCGTACAGCCGGCGAACGCTTTCAGTGTAGCTCGTAATAAGCATAATATTATTTTACTTCTTCAAAATGTATTGATCAAATCTTATATAATTGTTGTACAAAAAATCAATATGTACATCTTTGTAATACCTATTATTAAATACGATTATATTATAATAATTAAAGTCAATAAATAAAATAAATTTATTTTGTTTATTTTGAAATTAAGAAAAAAAAGGTAGAAGTATGAAGTACAGTATAAATGTTGCTTACAAGAAGAAAGAGTACGAAATTATATTAAATTAAAAAGCCTGTATGGTTAAAAAAGATAATATATTCAATATGATATTTTTTTGTTGGTTTGAGAATATATTATATATAATATATTTTTTTTTTTTATTGATTAACCCGCGGCAACTTAGGCCATTGGGTACGGAATCAATCTTTGTATTTGGTAAAATTAGTTTTTTACTTCATAATTCTTAACAGCTCTTATAATAATTGTGCATTAAAATAAATCATAATAGGTACCTGCATATGTACCAATTTTGCATTGTACTTAGATTAATGGTTTCATAATTATTACTATATGTATTATGCAATATATTGAAATTGTTTTTGACAACCAATATTCGAACGAGTATTTTTTGAGTTATGTAAAATATTGTTAGCTACACTATCTCTCACCTTCGTATGTCGGTACAACTGTATGTGTGTGTGTGTGTGTTACGAAGCAGTACACTTTTTATGGTTATGTACGATACACTTTCTTCTTGAAAACTCACTTGTTTATGTATTATGTATTTGCTTAGATGATTTGATAACGTTTTGAATTATTATTGATATGTATTAATACCAAGCATGATTTGTTAAAATGACCCTGCATAATAAAATAATAAATTCTACACCTAATATTAAGTCATGAAGTACATAATTTATTTAAATATTTTTCCAGGATTTCTATCCTTAGACTAAACATTTTAACAACTCACAAATTTGAATTCAGATATGGAGAAATAAAAATTTCAAGAAAATTGCCACCCTTTATTGGAACGTTGGAAGTGACCAATCTAATTTGTTTTGTGATGCATAATAAAATTTCGTATCACTGTTTTTATGGTAAAGCATAAAATGTATGCTAAAAAAAATTTAAAATGATTGGAAACCCCCCGCGTTCCACCCAAATTAATCAAATAATTATCATAATAAATTCTTTATATTATATTATTTTCGAGTTTTATTTGTAACATTAAGGTCACACGGCGATATGGATAGGCAATTTGGGAACATTCGGGCCACGATTTCTCTAATGATTTACCTAATATATTTTGCATAAATTCATAATGTTTCCATTTTTTTCTAAGAATTGTATCACCAAAGATACTAACGCGCGCACGCTACATATTTTTAGCATAATATCAGTTAAGAATATATTAACCATTATTGTATTATATTTTGTCGCTTAATATGCAACATCCACCACCCATCGGCTACTTCATTTTTTGGTCAATATTTTTGATAATATATTATTAGACACTATTAACTGTACAGAAATTGATTTATTGAACTCTTCTAACGATCTAAAACCAAGTTGGTTGATGTTAATATTGAGCGACCATAAATAATAACCACATTCCATAGTAATTGGCAATATATTAATGGAAACATTACATTTAATTTGTTGTCTTATACTATGTTAATATGCATGATTATACGATGAAAATACGATGAAAATACCAAGAAAAAACTTATGTTAGTCAAAACTGAAATGTGAAGTATCGTTAGTTATTCCCGCCTTTCCTTATTATTTTTTTTTTTGTTTTTTCCGTCACTTTTTAAAACTACTGGGAATAACCAACTAGATTCACTTTCTTATCGAACAAGATACTGAAGTCGAAAATCGAAGCATTATTTCGACTACTTATCGTGGACACAGACACAAAAATAAAAACACACATTACACATAAATTTACCTATTGGAGGCGCAATTGCGCAAAATACCATCTTCAAAATTACAAACTGGCGAATAGACATTTAGACACATATAATTAAAATATACTTAGGTACATAATCATAATTTCGCCTGCAATATTAGAGATCGTTTGTTCTATTGCGCACGTGGCGCAAAACCAGTTCGAGCGAATTTTTTGATTTTAGGTAATGTAAATGTTCCCGACACATTATCAACGTGTAATAAGTATGTACAAACGATCCGGCGAATTTTTTTTTTTTTGCTTTTCAAATTATTTTCTACCATCATATTATACGATATAATATTATAAATTATAATATATTTTGTATACGATAGCCCGCAGTTTGTATCAGTTTTCGTGTGTGATTCGTTCAGCTTCGATTTGAACTTTACAAAGTGCATCGGCCTAAAACAGTTCCAGGAGTACCTGAAGTTGCCGGTCGACGGTCATGACACTGAGCTTACTGGCTTACATTTTTAAGTACGATTTTGGATAGTTATTACGCTGTAATACTTATATTGGTGGGTCGCAATTATAGTATTTTGCGAAGTAACTTAAACTCAAAATAAGTATATAAAAGGTTATGTACATTTTTTTTTCAATCTAAGAACCTCTGTGCCATTTTCTGTGTTTGACCAATTTTCTACATTTTAATTTTTTTGTGCTTTATGAGTATAGAGCCTCAAAGATGTAGATGCAAATAATTCAATCGTACTTTTTACATCAGTTCAGTACCACATTGACTGGATTCGTAGACTGTATATCGATTATATGAAAGTACTAAATAGTTAAGGTAATGTTATGAACATTATTTATTCATATTATAATTGTCTGTAAACAGCCTGTATTGTCGAAAAAAGATAATATTTTTTTATTGGTTTGAGATAATATTATTTATTGTATCGAAAGGTATGTTTGAAAGAGATAAAAAGCGGTTACGATATGTTGATAGCCTGGAGTAAATGAAGAGTAGGTGGCTAATGTCACAAACCTTAGTTATTTTGCAGTGTACATTAATCAATTTATATATAGGCGAAATTCCACTCATGCACTCACTCACTCACTCATTCATCGCAACATTTCAAATATATATATCAAATAATGCACAGTAAAATAATAAATAATACATCTAATATTAATTCACAAAGTATATAATTTATTAAAATATTTTTCCAGGATTTCTATCTTTAGACTAAACATTTTAACAACTCAAAATCTACATATTGGAATTCTGATATAGATACATAAAAATGTTCAAGAAAATTGCCACACTTCCCCCATCCCCCTCGTCACACCCAAATAAATTAAATAAATATCATAATAAATTTGTTATAATATTTTTTTCTGTTTTTATTATTAAAATTATGGTCACACAGCGATATGGATAGGCAATTTGGGTACATTGGGTATCCGTTTCTTCGTTATCTCATGGTTATATAATGTTAGGCTGATATAATACCTATTATATTATGGGGGTTTCAGCGTAATCCATTCTAAGGAGTAAAAATAGGAATTTTATATTTTAGTTTATACGTGTGTTTTACATTGCGAGGAATGTGATGAAGTAGTTATAAGTTATTAAGTTTGTATGTTAATATTTCTGACTTTTGATATTTGGTCTGTATGCTTATTTTTTCTATTATTATTTGTGTGTCAATATTATATTACGTTTTGTGGGTATGTATAATTGGATGCTGGATAGGTGATAAGTCTGGAATGTGTAGTTGTTTTAATTGCCTTGTTATTGTAGAAGATTGCGTCATGTGGTACATATCCGTATCGTTTTTTCGATATCTTCTGTGAGATGGTGGTTTCCATATATGGGCATCAATAATGCGTTGATGGCTGTGTACTATAATATTTTAATATTAATGAAGAGTTCTATTTTTAAATTGCGTTCTGATAATCTGCATTCGTTTGTGATTATTATTTTGGGTATTTTCCTTTGACGTGGCTGTGAGATGCCGCGGTATGATGCAATCGCATTCCTTCTAGGTGGTCCAAATTTGTATTGATTTAAGTTATGTAAATAATTTATTTTATAATTTTAAATTGCGTTTTTAAGTTTTCCGACCCGATGTATGACCGTTATTGGTTCCAAATTATTGTATGTGGTTATGAACGTAGAAGGTAGACGTATGATATATTACAAATTGCACGGAATTTGATTTTGCACTATGTCCTTATAGTGCACATGGCATTACACAATAAAGAAATGAGGTAACATTGTTAGGAAAGAATATACATTTAATGGAATAAAAGTAACAACTACAATATCTATAAAATGAATGACAATAATCGTTAGGTAGTGTTTATAAGTGATGTTATCATATGTGGTGTATTTAAGTTTTTTACATGATATATTGTAAATAGTTTTAAATGGACATAAATAAAGAAAACAGTTAAAATATATGTGTAAAATCAGAGAATTATGTTTAGATTATTGTAATATATATAATTTGAAATATTACTAGAATTTTTATGTTATATAATAAGAAATGGTGTATGTGTATTTGAAGTATTCAAGTGAGGAGTTACCAATTGTGATATCTCCTGAAAAAATAGAGATATCATAATTCTGATTTTTTAGTAAAACTTACAGGGACAAGAACTACATATATTTCATGTTTTAGTTTATTTTAATGTTTTGGTAAAAAAGTTGAAAAATATATTTTTTTATTTAATTATTAAAGAAAAAAAAGAAGTAATCCATTTTGTAGAGTTCATTTTTCTGAAAACATTGACGTTTCAACATTTTGATTTCATTAATCTCCTGATTTGTAATATTTATTCTAGTTTCTAAAAAAACAGCGAATTATTTAATACCATAGTGGCATAACGGTATAATCATTTAGCCCGCGACCCGAGTGCTCGTACAGCCGGCGATCATTTTCAGTGTAGCTCGTAATAAGCATATTATTTTACTTCTTCAAAATTTATTGATGAAATCTTATATAATTATTGTATAAAAAGTCAATATGTACATCTTTGTAATACCTATTATTAAATACGATTATATTATATTAATTAATAGGCCAGGCAAAGAAGAAAAAATGGCGGAAAAAAATCCCAGCCAAGATAATTTTTTTTTTAAAGTTGTAATAAATATGCCCTATAACATACTAAAAGTCCCCTATCATTGATAGGACTGGAGCTTTTTTTTTATAAACTTATGAAAGTTTAAAAATGTGAGCTTTTTGAATATCTCAAATATATGACAAATATCAAAAAAAAATTCAAATAAAAAAAGTTTCAGTTAAAAAATTATTAATAAATTTCTCTTTCTTTCCGTGTTAAATAGGTTTTACACTGTATTAAATATATTTGTGTGTTCTACAAACTATAAACATGAACGAATGAATTATAATAACATAACAAAAATTGATGTTTTTAAAACTTATGATAGCATACAAATAATTTGTATGATAAAAAAAAAAAATTATTAAAGTTTAAAGGTCATTACACTACATATTATAGTGCTGGCAGATCATACTTTTATGTTTCGTATTCTTTTTCTTCTTCTGCGATTCCATCTAATAATTCTGTAAGTGTACAATCTTCTGTACAATCAACCTCTATTTCTATAGAATTAGTGCACCATTGGCCTTTGCTGCAATGTCCACATATAATTGAGCACTTAAGACCTAATTTTTGACAACCACAGTTTTTAGTTATTAACAACTAATAATTAATTTAATTAGTATAATATTTAATATAGTTGTGGACCATTTCATAAACAAATACATAAAAATAATTTAATTATTTTGTTTAGATTTCATTATTGATTAAAATATAAAAGTACCTAGAGTAATTAATTTTAATACAAACATTTCTTTAAATATTTTTTTGTCACGCCTGCACCGAAATTTTAGTTTTCGATGACAGTTGAAGCGTTGGAAACTGAGCTCAGATATCACGAGTATTCTCTGAACAAACAGACTCTAAAGATCTATACTACGGTCCTCATAAAACATAAGCTTTTGGTTACATCTTATATTTATATTAAAATTCCTTTGCATGACGCGTAAACATTTTTCTTTCGTGAAATATTGTTTTCGTAGAATAGTCTGGTTGTTGCATAGATCCTAGCCTGAATTACCTTTGCCGTGATGGCGAGATCAATGAACGCAGAGGCGTGATAAAAAATAGTATGTGAGGCACACATCAGTGCCGCACACGTCGCCCGCGACTGAAATAGCTCACTTCTCGCCCATGCCACACAATACACTATTAAATTAATCAGTTTGAAAAATGTTGTTATCAAAATATTATATGGTTTTGATTAAATAACTGATGCATAATGCATATATTGTAATATTGTATTCAAACCTCTTCACTTTAGATAGATATATTAATTTAACTTGTTTTATATTATATTTTATATTTAAATATAATGAATGTTATAATCACACAATGTCTTCAATACATGATTTATCTATTTATTTATGTATTACTATATCGTTTACGTACCGAAAATTAAACATGAATATATTATCCAGGAATACGTCACCTTCATTGCCATTGTGAGCTGAAATTAAAACCGCAGTGACGGTGACTGGTAACGCATGTGTATTTCCCATGCACACTCATGAATTAGAATATATTATATATAATATATCGGTAGTGATATGCAAGTTGTTGTATTATTTAATAGCATCAGGTAGTGAGTTATGATATATGAAGAGTAAAATTATATTACCTTTCATAAAAATACTTACGCATCAATTGTTGTTCATAGTATTTTACTTGATTGGTATGATCGGTATGAAACCCTACTATAAAATAAGAAAATAATACGGAACAGCGTATACATTTGAACTAGCTTCAAAATTCGTAAGATTGTCAATGTATATTTTTTAAGTATACAAGTTGTATAATACAACCCATAATAAATACGGGTTTATCGTTGCAGTATAGTAGACTTGAATACAAATATTTACAGTGATCTACGTTTATAAATGATGTCTGTTTCTACAAATAAATTAGGTACCTTATACAATGTTTGTATTTCGTATATATTATTATTCTAGATAAGAAGATCCTTAGAGATTCTAAGAATTATAAGAAATATAAGGTACCAACAACATCACACACATCATTATCACAAACTCCTAAACATATTATACAATTTACATAATATTATATACTTATTTATACTTACATATCAATAAATTCGCATCGTTAGCATACGATACATATAAATATGATATAACCATACACATACAAACTATAATATGCTATCAAACACCGTACAGTACTCATCAGTCTTCATTCTGAACTTATATAATGATAATTACAACACACACACGCTTAACATATATATTATTTACCTTATCATACATATGAGCATGCATGCATAGATACATACATTCATATCACATGCATGGGAAATACACATGCGTTACCAGCCACCGTCAACAAAACCCATCCGACTCGAGTAAAAAGTTTTGTTTCACGCTTACGTATGAGAAAACGCATACGCGTATACATATCACTAAAGTGACCGACACATATTATATTTTATCAGCACATACCTAATTACAACAGTCATACCTATCATTTGTATAATATTTTTATTTTACCGTTTGTATACACGCAGGCATATCACCTCCGTCATATATTATCATTGTATAAGTTATAATATCGGAAAAGAGAGATACTTCAGTAGATACTTTATATGGTTTATTACCAAAATCTCAAAATACACAATAATTAACGTTACATCTGTAATACTATGGTAACATCTTTATCAATGAAACATTTATGAATTGTCATATTATTAGCCGTTTTCCATACAGACTCATGCTACAATGAGCATATATAGGTTGAAACATACATTCATTCTTATTCTTGTATCTTTATATACACAATACTATTAGGCTAACTTATCCTGAATAATATTACAGATACATACCTACTTATATTTTTAATCAATCATACATACTTTGAAATATTGTATGAGACTACATTAGACTAAAATCATAGCTTATATACACATACATGGATTATAGGTGTTTAAGAGAAAAATTAAATCTCTTACTGTTATTATTATACTATTATTCGTCAAGTGCAGTGGGAATTATTTATATAGGTATATAACAATATTAGAAACTATTATCGACCCATCACTTAAGTAGTCCGGCAGCTTATTTATTCCTTTTCACCAAATATGGGGGTCGTCAAGAAGATTCGTTTAAGCAATTTTGTAACCGTACATTACTGCAACCGGTCACAGGGGACCGAACCGGTCTGGCCCGCGCTTTACATAATACATAGATCCGGCCGATACAATCGTGCTTGGTGCAGAAATTTATTCGTGACGATAGACCCACGATAGTGCCGACCGACTGTATACCGAATCTCATCATATCATGCAAACCAACAGTTGGCTGACTGCCCAGTGTGATATCATTTTTAAATAACTATATTACCTTTAAGAAAAATTATGATGACATCGGAAAATACTTCGAGTGGCGCGAACAGTAATCGTCGAAATAAGTGAAATTTAGGTAAACAGCATTATAATTTACAGCTATATAAAAACACTCTATATAAACTAAACTATACTCAACTATAAAGTTCTCTCTTAGTTTTATATTAAATCATAACCTTAATATTTTTTAAACTTGTTAGAGTTACAAGTTAATTACAAGATAAAAGTATCTTGCTTTAAATTTTTATGAACAACACTGCACAATGAAGGAAATACAGAAATGAATACGAAAAAAGAAAAAGAAATAAATGAAAAAAAAATTAATAACAATAATATAGGCGTTGGCCGCAAAAAGTGCTAATATGAATACATACGAAAAATACAAAGATAGTTTGCATAGAAAAATAAAGACAATAAATACGAAAAATACATATACTAATGTCTAATATATATAATATTCTATATTCCACATGGCATATTCATCATTGAAAAGATTACAAAATAATCAAGGAAGATTAAATAATAGTAAATTATACTATTTAATTTGCTTAATTACCTACTTAATTACTAATAAAGTATTAACCAGGGCTCGGATTTATTTGTAAATAGTAAATACAAATTTTCCACTACTAATAGTAATCAAAGTAAGAAACTAATAAGAAATAATTCTTAATTAGTAATTACTAATTAGTGATTACAATATTATATAAACTGTCGCAAAATATACAAAATTAGTTATTGAATTCTAAGACGTTATCCAAATTACAATAAAAACAATTATTATTTATACTCTAAGTATGTATAAAAATATTTAAAAATAATTTAAATATTTTATGAAAAAAAAAGTAGAAATACAATTTATACATTTTATACTTTTATACATGTATAAAAATGTATTATACATATGTATAATACATCATGGTGTATAAAACTTTTATACATACATTCACACAATCCTGGTTTTACGCCACACGTAGGTTAGGTTAACATGGAAAAAATGTGAGGTTGAAGTTGATTCTAAAAAAGGTTGGTAAGTGGATGTCGCTCTGCTTTACAGTAGGTTACAAGTGAGTCAATGTAATGGATGGTGTTAAATTTGAATTTAATGATATAATATCATTGTATAAGAAAAACGAATCTGAGCGAAGACGGTCAGTCAGCCTATGATATTATCAAGTATATTTGATGATATTATTGTTAATAAAGTAATTTATATATAACCTATTTACGTGGATAGACTATAGATTTTAGAGTCTATTTGTTCATAGAATACGCGTGATATCTGAGCTCAGTACTCTTGGGGATTTCCATTTTATCGCCCGGTACTTTTGGGGATTCCCAATTTACCGCCCGCTGGACGGAAAAACATCGCTCTCCAACGTAATGTTCCGTGTTCAGTTCTTCTATACTAAACAAAACGGCGATAAGGAAAACTGCCGCCCGACCTACCTTACTGCACCGTTTCGATCAGCTGTTACCGGTTAGCCGTCAATGCGCGTGTATTTTTGTGTAATTCCCGTGTCATTCGCGATCCGATACCGGTGTGAGTGCGTTATGGCGAGACCGTCTTGCCGTTTTACGGGTTTTTTTTGTACCTACTGCACGGGCAAAGTTTAAGCATTATTATTTATTACTGGCACCTTACCTTTACCTTACCGTCAATTCACCATCACTCGCACCTCACCGTCAGTTTCACCCAGGGTTGGCACGTATTATACATAAATGTATAATTTGTGTATATGTTACGGGTAAAGTACAAAATACGGTTAGTGCTCACATTATCCGGGTAATGTGAACACTACCAATTGGATACAGTAAAAATACAATTTATAAAACATTTATTTCGATGGATAAGGTTCACATTATCCGGGTAATATGTACATTAACTGTTTTTGGACCTTACCCGTAACATATATACTATGTATTATACGTATAATACATCTATATTTTATACATCATCGATGTAAACTAATATAAAATATTTTTTACTATAATTTTAAGTATGGGCATTTTTTTTAAGAAGCCAGAATAAACAGTTATTTAAAGAAATGTTTGTATTAAAATTAATTACTCTAGGTAATTTTATATTTTAATCAATTTTGAAATCTAAACAAAATAATTAAATTATTTTTATGTATTTGTTTATGTAATGGTCCACAACTATATTAAATATTATAATAATAATTAATTATTAGAATGTACTTAATTGGCTTCAAAGCTCCACAGAAAGCAATATAAAAACAATGATTGTGAAAAATAATTTTAGTCCACAGTCCACATATCGGGTAGTTTATTTTAAAAATAAAAATGAACCCTTGTCCCACAGTGTAGTTTGTTAATTTATTTAAGCAGGTTAATAGTACCTAAATATGATGAACTACGCTACTACGGGTTTGCATTATTTTCACTGATTGGCCAAGTTATCGCTCTAATAACATGAATGAATAACAATATAATAATTAGTAATACGTAATGTTCAGTGTTCAGTTCTTCTATACTAAACAAAACGTTGATAGGGAAAACTGCCGCCCGACCTACCTTACTGCACCGTTTCGATCAGCTGTAACCGGTTAGCCGTCAATGCGCGTGAATTTTTGTGTAATTCCCGTGTCATTCGCGATCCGATACCGGTGTGAGTGCGTTACCGTCTTGCCGTTTTACGGGATTTTTTTGTACCTACTGCACGGGCAAAGTTTAAGCATTATTATTTATTACTGGCACCTTACCTTTATCTTATCGTCAATTCACCATCACTCGCACCTCACCGTCAGTTTTACCCATGGTTGGCACGTACGTAATTTATATATAACCTATTTACGTGGAACCTTGTTTTCAATTTTCAATCCTTAGCTATAGAAGTTGAACATTTTATAAACTTATAACTACAAAATAATTATAACATTTTAAATTTGATAAATTTTGTCAAAATTTGAACTTTAAATGCTTATAAAAAAAAATTGTGCCATTGTATTTTCAATATTTTTCAACTGCTATTAGAACAGGAGCCTTATATTATATTTTCACGCTTTTTTACCCAACAAATAAAACGTTATTATTATTTATAGAAAAAAAAACTAAATATATTGACACCAATTATTTTCAACATTTTATCATGTATAGAAAATGCTAATACAAACATTCAGTAAAAATTTCAAGTATCTACACTTCTACAGTCATAAGTTTTTTAATTACAACAAAATAAGAAAATCGTTACATGAGATATTGAGTGAATATCTAATGTTGTAAAAATATGAATTTCAAACGCACATAAAAATTTAATTTGACTTCTTGTAGACATTTTTTTTTGATAAAGGTAGACAAACTTATGGATGATCTTGTATTACATTTTTATATCTTAGATTTAAAAAGAAAAATTTTTATGAATTCTCCACTCAAAATAATTTGCTATTTTTCGTGATTTTTCCGTATTTTGTCAAGATTTGAACTTTAAATGCTTATAAATAAAAACTGTGACTAAGGAGTTTTAATTTTTTTTGATCTGCCTTTGAAACAATAACCAAGGAGCCTTCTATTAAATTTTCAAGCTTTTTAACCAACAGAAAAAGTTGTATTGATATTTTTAGAAAAAAAAACTATAAAAATAGAAATTGACAATGTCCGTAAACAGCTCAAAATAAGTCAAAATGTTATGGTGTATAGAAAATGCTAATATAAACGATTATTCAAAATTTTATGTACCTACGGTCATTTGTTTTAGAGTTACACCGAAACCCAAAATCGATTTTCTCGAAAACAGATTTTGCGTAAAAATGCCCGTTTTCTCTTAATTTTTCTTTTGTTTTTCATGTCGCTTTTGAAAACGACTGGGAAACTTTTACTTTTGACCCCCCAAAGTACCAACTAGATTCACTTTCCTATCAGAAAAGTTACTATTGAAGAAAATCAAAGCACTTTTACTGTCCTAAAAGGTGATGACAGACACAAAAATAAAAAAAAAATAAAAAAAAAAATTAAAAAAAAATTAAAAATTAAAAAAAAAACACACATCATTGTAGAATCAATACATTCATCGCTTCGCTCAGAATCTAAAATGACATCCGATGTCTGCAGCAGATAATTGTTGATGTATTTTTTATTCATGCTAAAAATACGATACGAATTAAAACAAAATTGTACCTTAATATTATTATTCTAGTACAATATAGGCATTCCTAAAATATATTTGATGTATAAAATGATTCATGAAGGCATGAAGTATCCGTTATAGATTTATAGGTAGGTATATAAATATATTTTTAGTTTATACATAATATGGTATAATATTATGTCGTTAAACAAATGTATACGATTTTTATATGTTCAACAGTACAACAAATATGATAATATTTTCATTGGTTAAGTTCATTACATAACAGTTTTTGACGAACTTGTAAGTGCTCCCGCGTATGTTTATTTGGTTGTTTTTGGATTTTTGTCTTTTGATTAGTTTGGAATTTATTATAAACGTCAATCATAATTGTCATTACTTCTCTTGTCGCATTTTGAAAGTTATCAATGTAAACCTAAAAACGAGGTTTTGTCTTATAAATCAAAGAGGTTTTTAAATATATACTGGGTGATTCATTTATTGCTGGATTATTATTTCAAAATGTATTAAAATTTTAAAAACATTTCTTATACATTTCACTTCCCTCTCAGAAAAGTTACTGTTGAAGAAAATCCAGGCACTTTTACTGTCCTAAAAGGTGATGACAGACACAAAAATAAAATTAAATTAAAAACACACATCATTGTAAAATCAATACATTCATTGCTTCTTTTAGAATCTAAAAAAAGTAACTCGTTATTTAAGTTGGTTAAAAGTAATGTAAAGTAAAGTAAAGTTTAACTCGGTAATGCCCAGCCTTGCAAAATACTGACTTAATAACTAACATGAGAAAAGAAAACCGTATATTTTGTTGATTAAAATACATTATATTTTAAGGTCAAAGTATTAAAAATTTAAAATATAAAATGCACTATAACCCATGACGCAAACCACAGATTTTTGGAAAGAACGTCTACCCAACTATTATTTAGCAATGATATAATATAATATGGTAAATAAAATAGTTAATCATCAATTTTTCTTTGCCATATATTATCTATGTAGTTTAATCACTGGTCGATCATGTGATCCCATATTATACTATACATAACAAAAAACCCATAACACTCAAGCATTTTGCGATATTAGCTGAAGTTTTTATAAGACCCGACATGTGTCTAGAACTCTATAGTGTAGTAAAGTAGTATTGATATTATCGTCTCTTACATAGAATTATCTGATTATGTAAAAAAAAATAAATTCTCTACAGATATTTTCAGTGTTTAATATAGGTATTACATTTCGTTATTATTCATTATGATCTATCTTTTTGTTTGATATAACTTATATACAAACATTTATTGATTATATTTTTAAAATTATTTGCTTTAATTTCAGGTCACAACGGCAATGGAGGTGTTATATTCCTGGATAATATATTCATGTTTAATTTTTGGTACGTAAAAAATATATTAATAAATAAATAAATAGACAAATTATGTTTTAAAGACATTATGTTAGTATAATATTAAATTAAAACAACAGAATATTCTATTAATATAATAAAGGAATATTAAATCAGGGCTTAAATTAAAAAAAAATATACATCATTTTTGCGTTTTCGGATATTTAAACGTTATACAATTTTAATGTTTATCATTATTGTAGTTTCCGACGTTATTTTAATTTTTCCGTTCGTTGTTTTTATATTTTTAAACGTTATTTTAATTTTTATAAATTATATTGTTATTTTTAGTATAGATAGGTAATTAACCACACTTTGACGTAATAGCTATCAAATTAATAGAATTTGTTGTCCATCCTAGGATTTTTAGTGAGTAGCTGAGACTGGAAAGTTAGTGTTATTCTAGGACCTAGGTGTTAAATATTGCTTAAATGTTATGGCATGAATGAAATATCAAATAATAGATTTTATTAAAAAAAAAATAAATATTTATAACAATACTATAACTTTAAATGACATAATCATGTTAATGTTATATAAGTATTTAGTAAGTAGTTAAATAGGTGCACCAAACCATGCACTTGCAGTTTTGTATCTCATTAAAATTTGAATTACAGAAATAAACTAATATTTTATTAAGTTGAATATTTATAAATCAAACAGGAATAAAGTATTTCAAAACTATAGATTACTGTTAACATAGGTTTGCCAATTTTGAATTGATCATTGTTGTAACTTATAAGATTCATATTTATTTAGACTACAAGATTTAAAAACAATAGTAATGTTAAGTTCAACGTAAAAAAAGGTGGATAAGTGGATGTCGCTCTGCTGTACAGTAGGTTACATGTGGGTCACTGTAATGGATGGTGTTAAATTTGAATTCAATGATATAATATCATTGTATAAGAAAAACGATTCTGAGCGAAAACGGTCAGTCACCCTATGATATTACCAAGTATATTTGATGATATTATTGTGAATAAAGTAATTTATATATAACCTATTAACGTGGAGCCTTGTTTTAAATTTTCAATCCTTAGCCATAAAAGTTAAACATTTTATAAATTTTTAACCACAAAATAATTAATAAATTATAAATTTGATAAATGTTGTCAAAATTTGAACTTTAAATGCTTATAAAAAAAAATTGTGCATATGTATTTTTAATATTTTTCAACTGCTATTAAAACGATATATCAGGAGTCTAATATTAAATTTTCACGCTTTTTTACCCAACAAATAAAAATTTATTGATATTTATAGAAAAAAAAACTAAAAAAATTGAAAACTGACAATGTCCGTAAACAGCTCAAAAAGAGTCAAAATATTTTCAACATTTTATGGTGTATATAAAATGCTAATATAAACATTCAGTGAAATTTTCAAGTATCTACAGTCATTCGTTTTTTAATTACAATAAAATAAGAAAATTGTTACATGAGAAATCGAGTAAATATCAAATGTTGTAAAAATATAAATTTCAGACGCTCATAAAAATTTAATTTAAGTTTCTTCTAGACATTTTTTTTTTGATAAAGGTAGACAAACTTATGAGTAATCTTATATTACATTTTCAAATCTTAGATTTAAAAAGAAAAATTTTTATGAATTCTCATCAAAATAATTTGCTATTTTTCGTGATTTTTCCGTATTTTGTCAAAATTTGAACTTTAAATGCTTATAATTAAAAACTGTGACTAAGGATTTTTAATTTTTTTCATCTGCCTTTGAAACAATAACCTAGGAGCCTTCTATTAAATTTTCAAGCTTTTTTACTCAACAGATAAAATTTTATTGATATTTATAGAAAAAAAATTTAAAAAAACTGAAAACTGACAATGTCCGTAAACAGTTCAAAAAAAGTCAAATTATTTTCAAAATTGTATTGTGTATAGAAAATGCAAATATAAACAACCAGTGAAAATTTCATGCATCTACGGTCATTTGTTTTAGAGTTACACCAATAACCAAAATCGATTTTGTTAAAAATCGATTTTGCGTAAAAATTCCCGTTTTTCCTTAATTTTTCTTTTGTTTTTCACATCGCTTTTGAAAACTACTGGGAAATTAAAATTTTGACCTCCCCAATGCACCAACGATATTCACTTTCCCATCGAACAAGATACTGAAGTCGAAAATCGAAGCATTATTTCGACTACTTATCGTGTACACAGACACAAAAATAAAAAAAATAAAAAAAAAAACACACATCATTGTAAAATCAATACATTCATCGTTTCACTCAGAATCTAAAAAAGCATCAATGTTATATAAAATAACGTAATTCGACATTTTTTTATGTTACGTTTATTGTTTATTTTTAATAATTAATTATGATTAATGATATATTATGTTTAATGATAATGATATTAGAATATTTTAGTTTTTCGTTTATTGATTTTGTTAATTGGTTTTTCGTTTTGAAGCTCTGATTAAAATATAAAATACACCAAAATAGTTAAATTAATGTGACGTAATAAAACATTTAATAATAATAAAAAATAATATATGTTTTTAATATAATGATATATAATAAATCAATAAATGAAAATATAATGAGTGAAAATTAATAATTTAATTACAATATCAAAAACAGTTATTCATACTATTTATATTTATTGTAATTTGTCAAAAATTAATATAAACTCATATAAAAATAGTAATTTTTTATAACATGCCAAATATTTTAATACAATACCAAAAAAAGTTATTCTTATTCATAATATTATATTTTATAGTTACTTTAATACAAATTTAATCAAAATGCTATAGTACATATTAATGAAGTCAAATATTTTGTCATGTTCTTCGTAAAATTGGTTCGTAATCTGTTAATTTAAAATTGCCGTTTGGCGTTTATATATTATAAATAAATAAATAAATAAATAAATAATTGTCTTAAATGTAATAATGAATTATTATTAATTTATTTTAATTATTTTTTTTTTTTTTTGTAAAAATTTCACTGAATGTTTATATTAGCATTTTCTATACAAGATAAAATGTATAAAATAATCTGACTCTTTTTGAGATGTTTACGGACATAGTCAGTTTTCAATTTTATTAGTTTTAATTTCCATAAATATCAATAAAATGTTATTTGTTAGGTAAAAAAGCGTGAAAATTACAGGAAAAACAGGAGCGTTACAATGTTACAATATCAGTTGCAAAATGTTAAAAATACATAGGCACAATTTTTTTTAATGAGTATTTAAAGTTCGAATTTTGACAAAATGTATCCAATTTAAAATTTAATAATTATTTTGTAGTTGAAAATTTATAAAATGTTCAACTTTTATAGGTAAGGATTGAAAATTTAAAACAAGGTTCAACGTAAATAGGTAATATATAAATTACTTTATTCACAATAATATCATCAAAATATACTTGGTAATATCATAGGCTGACTGACCGTTTTCGCTCAGAATCGTTTTTCTTATACAATGATATTATATCATTGAATTTAACACCATCCATTACAGTGACCCACTTGTCATCTACTGTACAGCAGACCGACATCCACTTACCCACCTTTTTAATAATTAATATTGTCAATAAAAATATGATATTAAACGGGTAAATATTTTAATGATACGAGCTTTATAAAGTCAAGTCTACTAATTTGATTATTTTTGTACTTCGTCATTTGCTCTCTTAATATATTCTCTTTTTCTATATTGTGTTTTGATTTTTTGGATAGATCTCTACTTCTTATTTGAATATATGTATTAGATTGGATTTCTTTGAGTTCGTCAATAAAAATATAAATATTTGGATTTGATGTATAAAATAAACTATTCAGCTTCATGTGAAATGATTTGTTGTACGATTTGATGTTGTCGAAAATTCAGCCCAAATATTAGGCGGGAATGAAGCATCGATGCAATGTATGTTTTTAAAATATAATCGGTAAATAATTTTATATTTCCATTTGGAAGTTTTGGCATAATATCTTCAATGAAACATTTTAAACTTCTTTCGAACTTAAAAATGGTAAACCAAAAACATTTTTAAAAAATTACTTTCCTCCGAATTTTGTTTTTATAATTTGTACTTAAGCCAAGGCATTGTATTTTTTTTCACCAATTTTGTCCTAGGTGAAAACGACAATCTTTAATATTAATTGCTGGCCAAACTTGTTGTGCGGCATTATGTATAGATTTTTCAAAGTCAATAAAAAAATATTTTGGTGAAAATGTTAACCCAACAGTTGTACACTGATCCATCGTATACTTAAAAGAATAAAAATAAGTTTTGGTTTCCTTATTTGCCAATAAAGAGAAACTAGTGGTACATACATTTTATTCACAAGTGCGTAAATCGTAAAGATTTGTAAAAAATATTTGGGACAACTTTTAAAAGTACCATCAACTTATATCGTATCACACAAAACCATTAAGTTGGACGTTATTGAAAATCCAATAATATTATTATCGTGATCATTAACCATTAGAAAGGGTTCGTCCGTCTTCGTTTTAATAATTATTGTATTAATAAATTCTTGCGTTTCAATTACAGTTTTTGGTAAATTAGGGTGTATAGTTGATCGAATATTTCTTTTAATAAGAGCTGTATCTAAAAAAGTTAATGTATTTACGTTTTCTCTTAGTAATTCGGAATGTAAAAGTTTAGATGGCTTACTTGAAATGTCTTCAAAAGCTTTTCGTTAGAGACTATTGCTACTTTTTAGTCAGTTCAAAGTTTTTTTATCTGGTTTATTGTGTTTAGGATCTTCAAAACTATCTATAACTGTGTTGGAATCATTGATTTTCGAATAGCACTTACATTTAGTTAAGAAGCTTTAGTGTCTGTTTGTTGAGACGATATGTGTGATATCTAATCTCAGTACTATTGGGGATTTCCATTTTACCGCTCCGTACTTTTGGTGAATTCCACTTTATCGCCCGCTGGACGGAAACATCACTTTCCAACGCTTCAACCGTCATCAAAAACTATACTTTCGATGCAGGCATGACAAAAAATTAATTTCCTGGAAATTATGACTGCGACAGACGTTATTATTATTATGTTAGTTGTAATTATTTAATGGTCTCAATATATTTAATAAGCTTCAAGTAAAATCTTTTAAAAACTAGGGGCCCTCAAGCCCCCCCCCCTAATTGCGCCTATGTCATAGGTAGGATTCTAAAATATATAAAAATTCGGTTTTGCTGCTGAAACTGTGTCTACACATTGTTGATGTCATCATTGTAGATAAAGAGATAACACGTAAATAACACATGTACAATAAAATTATGTACACTATTTATTCTATCAAAAAGTTGGAATACGGTATCATTTGTATCTGTGGTTGTACAATTGGTTATTATCTCTATACAGGCTACAGTGATATCCCAACAGGTGTTGCAAATCTATCCTCCACAAGGACCTGTGTAATTATAGAAAAATTAGCATTCTGGTTATTCTGTGTATAATAGAAAATTGTATTACTGATTATAAATATTATATATTACTCACTGGCCGGTTAAACACGTTGCGCAAAAATGGATGTGGCTGTTATGAAGCGCTGTCGTCGCCCCATTATAGTTACTTATGGGTGACGACAGCACTTCCAACAGCCACATCCATTTTTCGTAAATTTTTCACGCCGCGTAAATACGGCCAGTGAGCGATCTATAGTATTTATATTCAATGATTATATCTTTAGGTACTGGGGAATAATTTTCACCATAGCAATTAATACATATTTATAGTTATTCTGTTCAAATATAATTCGTTGGTACGTAAATAAAATGTACATGGTATAATATATCAATTGACAAAATAAAAATTCTAATAATGAAATAACCACTTCTTAATATTAAGCGATGACTACATTCAGAAATATTACAATTTAGTGTGTTCTCGTGGTAATATATACAAAATAATGGAAGATAGTGATAGAAATGAGACAATAAGTGTAGAATGTAGCTTGCGAGAGAAATAATTGGTTTTCTTTTTAAATTTTATTGACTGGTCAAAAACTTTGTTTCCTCATCCTCTATCATTAACTGAAATGATAACATAGTAAAGTGGCCTGGTGAACTAAAAATTTTCCAGTGGCAAGCTACAAATATCCCAAGTATTTATGGCTTATGCATGATAATAAATTAAGATAATATAACAAATTATATTTCAGATCGTTATTGACTACCTATTGAGAATATCATATTAAATTTACTAGGGGACCCACTGGCTACCACCCACCCGTCCCACCCCTCTATTTAAGAACAATTTCAGAGGTCACGGCCTCTGAAATAACCGTTCACCACGCCACTGCCATAGTACATACTAAATATTAAACATGAATGCAAGATATATTTTATTATAATTTAATTATGATACCATTGCATTCAAACTATAAATGCTGATTAAAAAAATAATTAATAATCCTTATACACTAAACGTTGTTTAAGTATTTAATGTGTAATAATTCATTTTTTCAGGATCCAGCATTTTGTGTGATAGAAAACTCGAAATACAACAAGCTGTATCATCTCCCTCGGAGTTGGTGACTTTAGTATAAATAAATATGATGTAACATAATTTATGTTAGGAGTAGGTATAGTAGTCGAAAATATTGGTGGTTGGAGCCTGGGGGGCTCAGGGACCTAAAATCTTAATAAGGACCATCAGACAATATCCGATCAATATATTTTAATCTACTAACTAGTAACTAGTAACTACACATTAAGATCAGGAAGATCAAAACCCCTTCTTTCTTTACATTTTTAGTATGCGAAAAACTTTATTTACTATATCCACTCATTATTTTCTATTGTTAAAATGTTGACAACGCGTAGGCAATTGGATTCCGGCATAACATTTAATTGTATGCTCTGCAATCGAATTGTTTATTATAATCTTGAATTTATTTTATACTAATTGTTTATATTTCTATAGCTCACATATTTGCTTATCATTGTATAATTTATATAAAATAATAATTTGTTGCTCATTTGAAAAATATTATAGAGATATTGATGATATGTTTTATTGTTCAAATGGACTGCGTATAGAATGGTCATCGGTTTGCGATGGTCATAAGGATTGTCCAGATGGTTTAGACGAGATAAAAGAGTTGTGTGCACGATACGAATATGGAGCAAATATCAGCATGGGTACAAAACAATAGCTTAATGATATACCTATAATATTTTCCTACGTTTGTGTAGTAAAAAATAGATGCCAGAGTTACTTATATGAATCTAAATATGGAGCATTGGAGCTTCTAATATTACATATAATAATATATCCTATACTGTTTTAGATTGCGGTACAGTATCCAAAGAAATTAAAAGTAAACATTCGTTAGAAGCAACACCTTGGGTAGTTGATATATATAAATTTGAAAAACAATCAAACTCATATTATGGTTTACACGATGAACGGGCGGACTCAAATTATTACCATTTAGGTTTAGGAACAATTGTTTCTCCAAATGTAGTAGTTGCTGGTAAAATCCTTGCATAATATATTTAAGGAGGAATTAAAATTAATTAAATATTATTTTTAGCGGCTAAAATTTTTTGGGATAGTGATATAAGATCTAAGCAAAATTCAATAGACGGTAATAGTAGATATTTGTTTAAAATTGATATTCCACAAGCTGACAGTGATATATCTCACTATTATATTGATGTAAGTTATTAACTTTTTAAAGTTTAAAAATAATTGGTAAACTATGTATTATATAAATTACAACGTTTATGCAGGCAAAAATGATTTACCTGTTTGATGAAGCACATATTATTGAAAATACTCATGATTTAGCTGTAATTGTGTTAGCAAACAAAATTTCGTTTAGTAATGTTGTTACACCTGTTTGTATCGATTGGTATAGTAAATATAAAGTACGCAATGGAACTTACGGAAAGGTAAATTTGTTATACTATATACTTAGTTTGTAGTTTTATTAAATACATAAAATATAATATGAAATTGATTGACTGGTTTAATTTCTACAAAGTGACACTACTAATTCCGACAAACGTACAAAATAAAAAAAAATTAAATATACATTCAGACTGAGATTTGCAATATTAATAATTTGAACAAAATGGGATAACTTTATTTCTATTTTCATCCTTATTATCTCGTATGAGTTCTGTGAGTAGTCAAGTTTGTTTAGTCAGACTTTATTTAAAACCATAAAATTGAACTCTCTACTGACACTTACATAACGAGATATTAATATTATGCCTTTATATTAATTGTTCATCATAAAAAATGTTTATACTTTTACAGATTGCTGGTTTTAATGATCAGTCTCAACTTAATCATTTAGTATTACAACGATTTTTTCCACACATCGACAACAGTTCCTGCTTAAGAACTTACAATAAAGACAATTTTCACTTTTGCATCAAATTGCAATTGAGTAATAAAATTTATATTCCGATCATTTAATTCAATTTTTAAAAGAAGATTGGATCTGGTTGGTACTTTGGGTGTAAAAAATAAAATATTCTAGTACTTGTCTAAATAATGCTAAAATCTAAAATAAATTAAAGAAATTGGGATTTTTATGATTTTTCACGGTATCCATATGTGTCGTGCAAAAGGCCACACTTTTGATGAAGAAATAACATAAGTTTTGAATATGCATTCCTACCCGCCAGATCCAGCGATGGTAGCTAAACTTTATATAAAAAAATAAAAAATTTAAACCTCCCACAGGAAAATTTAATGCATTTCACCTATAATTCCAACAATAACAAATTCTTGAATTTGTGTCTTATGTATTAAATACCGCTTGTTTCAGAGGAAAGAGGAGGTAATAGATTTGATTTCCAAAGCTTAAGCTTTTTACAATCTAATTCATATTTTTTAACTGGGATAACGAGTTGTCGGCCTTATATTTTTTCGAATAATATGCATAGCAAAATAAACATAGATTTTATAGACATAAAAAACTATATTCCATGGATTCGTGGAATTTTGAACAAACATGTACGTAAATTTGTTTCATTCCAGATATCGATTAAAAGTTATAATTTATTATATTGCATTGGATTATTTAACGACGCTTTTGAATCAAAACTAACATAATATTATAAAAAGAATAAAATAATATTCTTAACAATTAACATTTAATATTTTGACAGAGCACAGCGAATTCATGTGTTTTACCAGCTATCGAAGGAGTTGTATATTCTTATGAAGATTCTCATTCAATTTTATCAACCCGGACATTAATTGATCCTTACACTACAGTTATTGAGAACTGTGAAGTTGGATATCATAAAGCTCATCCTAATGGTTTTAGAGTTTGTCAGAGATATGGAACTTGGAAAACGGATTCTGATAAATTATGTTTGAGTAAGTTTTGTTTTTTACCATGTAATCATTTCTTATTGAATTATTATGTGACAGAATTTTGGTTATAATTTATTTTAATTTGATAGTGTTTGAGTAAGTTTTGTATTGAAATGTGTATGTTTTTATGATATCTTATTTAAATATTATGAGTCTGATTTATAGACATATTTGATTTTAACGTTTTTATGTTTCTAGAAATGTGTCCACCTCTACTATCAGATAGCTTAGATATTAAATGCAGTTATAATGGTAACTATGCTAATTGCTCAAATGTATCGATACCTCACACAATAGCAACACTAAAATGTAAGCCTACTTATACTCTACCAAATGGACATAAAGAAACTCCACATGAATTACAATGTCAGTCCAACGGATTGTGGGATAATCAATTATATAAATGCCAGCCAGGTAATTACATTCTCGTGATAAAAAATAGATCTCTAACTAATATAATTGTTTTTCTTTTTTAATTATCTTTTACACTAATCAAAAAAACTTATTTGCTTTATTACTAACCCATAGATACGGTTTTATTTATATTAAATTTGTTTGTTTTGTCAAATTGTATAATTTATTGAGGAAGAAGAACATATAATCGTTAGGTTAAGCATAATCGTTTGATGTACATTTTTAAATCATCGAAAATATGTCTATTCTATAGGTTTTATTAATTATGACTTATTATTATTTATATTTATGTTTAAGCGAGTTCATGTGTTTTACCAACTGTCGAAGGAGTTGTATATACTTATGACGGTTCTAATGAAAGTTTATCCCACGGGACATTAATTGATCACGGCGTTACCGTAAATGAGAACTGTACATTTGGATATCATAATGTTTATCCCGATAGTTTTCGGGTTTGTCAGAGAAATGGAAAATGGAAACCTGCTCTTCATAAATTATGTTTGAGTAAGTTTTGTATTGATATTTGTATGTTGCAATGATTATTTATTTAATTATGTTTAATTATAATTTGTTTATATTTATAGAAATGTGTCCACCTCTTCTATCTGATAGTTTAGATATTCAATGTAGTTATAATGGTAAGTATGCTAATTGCTTAAATCTATCGATACCTGACACAATAGCAATACCAAAATGTAAGCCTGCTTATGTTTTACCAAACGGACAAAAAGAGACTCCAATTGAATTACATTGTATGTCGAACGGAATATGGAATAATGAACTATATATATGCGAACCAGGTAATTGTATTTTAAGTGTATAAAATATATAAATCTCTAATTTACTCAACGTTTACGTTATCCCTAATATTATTATTTATATTTATATTCAAATATTATATTAGAATGCGGTAGAACATTTGTCGATGGTAAAGTACTGATTGCGAATGGTAAAAAAGCAAATATTGGAACGGCACCTTGGAATGTGGCAATATATGAAATTACTAACATTTATAACTTAATTTGTGGAGGATCAATTATTTCTCGAAATTTAGTTGTTTCTGGTAAAATATTTGTAAAACCAAGTTAAGAAAAAAAAAGAATGAAACTGAAATAAATATAATTTTAGCGGCTCATTGTTTTTCGAAAAGTATTACCGAAAATATTACAATTGTAAATGTCGGTCTATACAAAATTGCCGTTGGAAAATATGACAGAAACTTTGACAATGAATTTACTAAAATAATGAATGTAAGTTATTTATAATTCAAAGTCTATAAAAAATTTGTATGACATGTATAATATAAATAAAAAAAATCAATGTACAGGTGGAAAGGATTCATCTGAAAGAAGCTTATTATGGTGTTTCCGGGTATTATGCTGAAGATATAGCTGTTGTTGTGTTACAAAACAGTGTTTCTTTTAGTAATGGTATTACACCTATATGTATGGATTGGAATGGTGATTACAAAGTATCTAATGGAGATCAAGGAAAGGTTGGTTTGTAGTATTATTTAAATTGTGATTTAACTACAGTGAATAGCGTACCTTTAATTATTATTGATGGTTGTCCATTTGTATGTATACAAATACCGTGAGATTATCCGCTAAAGTTTGCATAAATATTGACATGTTATAATACATAAATAAAAAAGTGGGAAGTGAATAATACCACTCTGCTATGTAGGTTAAAGTGGGTAATTGTAATGGATGGTGTTATTTTTATTTGCAATGACATAAATATATCAATGATTTGAAAAATTATTCTGAGAAAATTTCAAGTATCCACAATTATTAATTTTTGAATTAAAACATAATACTTAAATCAATAATAAATACGGTAACCGGAATTAATTAACTTCTGGCTGATAATCAATTATTGAAAAATACTTCAAACTCTCATAACAAAATTAGTTTGACTACAAAGGAAATTCATAAAAAACAATTGTGGATTTACTCTTAACTTTTTTTTAAGTTTCCATTAAAAAATACTTATGAGGAACCTTGAATTAAATGTACAAGTATACAAGTATTTTGAGACAGCGATTTATCGATGATATTTTTAAAAAAAGAAATAAAATGTAAATATTCTTAATATGCTTATAAATAGCTCAAAAAGAAATAATATTTAGAAAATAGTAGTGTTAACATGCAGTAGAAATTTAAAGTATCTACGGTTATAACTTATAAGTATATTATAGTTATATAAAAATAACTTTGCCATTGCGCGTTGGCTACAATCAATCACGCAACGCGGTTCCCGGGGAGGTTCGTAGTGTCAAAAACCTTAGCACACATACACATGTTACTAACCTTAAAGACTAATAAATGTTTTTCACTACGCATTTGGAAACTAATGTAAATTTTCCAAATTATCCTCTCAAAAATACCAACGAGTTTGACTTTTCCATCGTAATAGATATTGAATGTTGAACATCGAAGCATTATTTCTACTAGAACAAAAGTTTATAAAAAGTGAAAAAAACACACATCATAGTAAATTCAATACATGAATCGCTCTGTTAAAAATGTATATTGAAATCTCAAACTTTTTTTTACTTTTACAGATTGTTGGTTGGGGAAAAGAGGAAAATGGCATTTCAAGTCCCGTTTTATTAGAAACACGGTTACCATACATCGACATGAGGTCTTGCCGGAGCATGTGTACATTTGGATTTAAACCATATGTGACTCATGATAAGATTTGTGCCGGTTCTTCATTGGGTAATAAAATATTTAAACATTAATACTATATTGAAATAATTGATTTTTTTTATAAACTCTACTTTTATTAAATTAATGAATAACATTTTACAATAAATATAAAAATATAAAATATATTTCTACAAATAAATCAAACAAACTATATACATAGCAAGCCTACCTTTTCGTATCTATTGACTAACCCAATATTGAATCACGTCATTATAGTTTTTTATGATTTATTGAATTCGTTCTTTACTAGTTAATTAACTATAAAATATTAAAACTCAAAAGGTAATCCTGCTGACATAAGTTGTATTATGGTGGGGAATAGCGGCATAAAATTATCATTTTAGTACAATTTTATGTAAGACCTCTCGTCGACTCAAATAATGTGTATACCTCAGGAATATTCAATTTTTTTTAAAAGAGATATCATCGACTTACATAATAGTAATAACGTATAATATGACAATTAAATATTAAATGGTCACGTTTCAAACAATAACACAAGGTGTATGGTCGGAAAGACTTTCATTAAATTAAAACAAACATACGAGTATTATTATCTTAACCCACTGAGGTCCACGGATAATTGTTGGATGTACTGTTCTTGGAAGCGAATTTTTTTGCAAATTAGGTCAGCCCCCTCACTTTGTCCAATCCGTTCCAAACCAACGCCAAAATTTAGCAAATTAATTGCAAATAATTGCAAATTGGTTTTTAGAATTTGTAAATCAAAATTGGAATTTTGGTGAATTTTTTAAAAAATCGATAACAGTCGTATTTTTTTTATAAAGTATGAATTTTTTTTATCAAAAATCAATTTTTTTTTTTATTAATTTTCCTTGAAATACTGATTTTAATTGATTTTTATCCAACATACATTTTTTTAGACTAGATTTTTTAAATTATGAATTTTCCAACAAACAGATTTGTATTCAATTTATATTTTTTACAAAAAATCTAAATTGAATTAAATTCTAAAATAATTCTGTTAGATAAAATAGCAATAAAAAAAACTAATAAAAAATGTAAAATCAATAAAAAAACCATATTTGATAAAAAAAAATTCACTTTAAAAATATTAATTAAAATTTGTTTGATAAAATAATCTTATTGTATATAAATTCTTAGTAAAATTAATATCTTAAAAAAATCTGTTTGATAAAAAATCTATATTTAATAAAAAAATCTAAATTTGATAAGACAGTTTATTTTTAAAATAAAGTGGGGGGGCTGACCTAATTTGCAAAAAAATTCGCCAAAATTCCAATTTTGATTTACAAATTTTAAAAACCAATTTGCAATTATTTGCAATCAATTTGCTAAATATTGGCGTTGGTTTGGAACGGATCGGACAAAGTGGGGGGGGGCTGCATGAAGTTAGCCCCCCAAATTCATTTTTTTAGTTTGCGAGCGTGCACTAAATTTGCAAATCCTAAAAACCAATTTACAATTATTTGCAATTAATTTGCTAAATATTGCCGCTGGTTTGAAGTGAATCCGCTAAAGTGGGGGGGCTAACTTCATGACCATACGCAACATCCTGTTGTGAGTTGGTTGGTGGGTGGGTGGTTTTATGGATAAAATATATTTGACTCATTTAAATAAAATTGTTCACCAGTCACTGCGTCGAGAACCGTGTTGTTCAACCATATATTCCTTACAAAATATTCTAACCAGTACTTTTCTAGCTTTGATCCGTATGGTTAGGTTAGGTTCCGTTTGAATATATGGTTGAATAACACGGTTCTCGACGCAGTGACTGGTGAACAATTTTAATTAAATGAGTCAAATATATTTTATCCATAAAACCACCCACCCACCAACCAACTCACAACAGGATGTTGCGCCATTCGGAGAAAAGATGATCCTAACTAGGACTGAAACATTGATCATTTTTTCGGTTCCGGTTCCACTTTGGTTCAAAAAAATTAAAATTTAAAAAAAAAAAGTAAATAGTAAAAAGTAGTGAATGCGACGTGAAAAACAAAAGAAAAATTAAGGAAAAACGGGAATTATTACGCAAAATCTGTTTTTGAGAAAATCGATTTTGGTTTTCGGTGTAACTCCATTAAAAATACATGAAATTTTGATTGAACGTTTATATTAGCATTTTCTATACACCATAACATTTTCCAAATATTTTAGCTTATTTTGAAATGTTTACGAACATTTTCAGTTTCCATTTTTTTTAGTTTTTTTTTCTACAAATATCAACAACATTTTATTTGTTGGGTAAAAAAGCTTGAAAATTTAATACAAAATACAAATCATCTCAATTTTTGTTGGACTAAGGCAAACAACAACCACTTACTGATTTGCAGACTCAACAATTTTTCACGCAGATTTACATAGTTTAAAGTCATAGTGGGTGAAGTTTGGGAGGGGTTAAATATTTAGGTATTCAAACATCACACACAGTATTATGATGTACTAAAATACAAAGTAAGCCTCTATGAACAAAAATATCTAATTATGGAAAAAGAACATGGGTATAATGTTATATTTAGCGAATATCTCTTAGCTGTGTAGTACCTGTAGGACTACGGATGTGCCGTGTGAATATCAGCATAATATGTGTTTATAATGCGTTTTGGTGTCAGTTAAGGCTTATTAGTGATTTTTATTTCGTTAGTCCAATTTCTACAGGTACTTAACTATATTTTGTATCTAACGTGTATATAAAAATGTTAAATTAAATATTTTAATTGAAGAAGTGTTTACATGACACCGTTTTATAAAATAGTAACAAACCACATCTATTACATCTCATAGGTACCTACAATATTAAATATCCTTGTAATATCCCTGTACGGCTGTACATCATTTGTTATTATAATAAGATACATTTATATTTATTTATTTGTTTATTTATTTATTCATACAAACTGACTTAAGTCTTATAACATAATATAAAGCAAACACCGTAAATGCTATGCATGGTTAGTGATCTTTCATATATATCAATTTATTACCAAATTACAGTCGTATGATTAAATGTAGTATTATATATAAAATATTTTAGTTTCAGCACATGGTGTAGATAAGGGAGACAGCGGTTCAGGCTTATGTTTTTTACATTCTAATTTGTATTATTTAACCGGAGTAGTGAGTCTCAAGGACCCAGACGCTAATAATTCAATCTCACTTTTTACATCAGTTAATATTCACATTCACTGGATTCGTGGACTGTACTTAAAATATAATTAAGGGAATGTTTTGAAAATTATTCATTCCAATTGTTAGTCAAATACAAATTTGTCATTAGAATTATCAGTTTTTAGTTTTTTTTTTTTTATTATTTAAACTTTGTAATTATAATTAGTTTCAACAATTATGAAGTACAGTATAAATGTTGTTTACAAGAAGAAAGAGTACGAAATTATATTAAATTAAAAAGCCTGTATGGTTAAAAAAGATAATGTATTCAATATTATATATTTTGTTGGTTTAAGAATATATTATAAATAATAATTTTTTTTTTTTTATTGATTAACCCGCGGCCACTTAGGCCATTGTGTACGGAATCGATCTTTGTATTTGGTAAAATTAGTTTTTACTTATGTGTAATAATTCTATAAAGGTCTTTTAATAATAATTGTGCATTCAAATAAATCATAATAGGTACCTGCATATTATGTACCAATTTTGCATTGTACTTAGATCAATGGTTTCATAATTATTACTATATGTATTATGCAATATATTAACATTGTTTTTGACAACCAATATTCGAACGAGTATTTTTGAGTTATGTAGAAAATTGTTGGCTACACTATCTCCCACCTTCGTATGTCGGTACAACTGTGTGTGTGTGTGTGTATGTGTGTGTGTTTCGAAGCAGTACACTTTTAATGGTTATGTACGATACACTTTCTTTTTGAAAACTTACTTGTTTATGTATTATGTACTTGTTTTTTGCCCTCTATTTGTTATTATTTTTCCGGAGTCATGATTTTCAAGGATCCAGAAGCAAATAATCAATCACAGTTTTTAAGTTCAGTACTACATTCAATAGCTTAGTGAACTGTATAATATACATAATTAAGTCTTATATAATTATTGTAATTTTATGAAAATATTTTATTCGAACTGTAATTCTAATCAATTTTTGTATTTCGTATAATTAGTTTTTGACTTATGTGTTATAATTCTTAACAGTTCTTAAAATAATTGCGAATTAAAATAAATTATAATAGGTAACTGCATATGAACCAATTTCGCATTGTACTTAGATTAATGGTTTCATAATTATTACTATTTTATGTAATATGTATTATGCAATATATTGACATTGTTTTTGACAACCAATACTCAAACGAGTATTTTTTAAGTTATATAATTTTTATACTATGTTTATGTATACAATAGATTTGAAAACTTGAATGATTTGAAAAAGTTTTGAATTATTATTGACATATCAATACCAAGTATGAATTGTTAAAATGACCCTGCATAATAAAATAATAAATCCTACATCTAATATTAAGTCACGAAACATAATATAATTTATTAAAATATTTTTCCAGGATTTCTATCCTTAGACTAAACATTTTAACAACTCAAAAAATACAAATTTGAATTCAGATATAGAGAAATAAAAATTTCAAGAAAATTGCCACATTTTATTGGAACGTTGGAAGTGACCAATCTAATTTGTTTTGTGATGCATAGTAAAATTTCTTATAACTGTTTTTTATGGTCAAGCATAAAATGTACGCTAAGAATAAATTATAAAAGAATAGGGACCCCCCGCGTCCCACCCAAATTAATCAAATAATTATCATAATAAATTCTTTATATTTTATTTTCGAGTATTATTAGTAACATTAAGGTGTGTGACCATGAATATGCAGTTCGGGTACATGGCGTATCCGTTTCTTCATTATCCCATGGTTATAATGTTAGGCTGATATAATATTATTTAATGACGATACGATAAATCGAAGTCCCAATGGTTGTAACAGGGCTGTGTTCGGAATTTAAATACGAACAATTTTAAAAACTCATAAATGCTTAATTAATACCGATAGTAAATTAAAAAAACCAAGTAATATAATAAATAAAATACAACTTTTACCCAGACTTGTGCAACGATTTCTCTTATGATATCTCTAATATGTTTTGCATAAATTCATAATGTTTCTATTTTCTTTTGTCGTCCTGCGTATTTTTACCATTTCATAATTATTCCTGCATAATTAAGAATTGTCTCACCAACGATACTAAAGCGCTCACACTATACATTTTTAGCATAATATCAGAGCTAATAGTTTACCCATACACATCTAGTTACAGGATTGCATTGTTTCCACCAAATTAAAAAAAAATTTTGGTTTTTTGTATCCACTAAATCAATTTTCTTTCAAAATTATTTTGGTATGTGATTTTAGAATCAAATGTTATAATTCTGGTTATATTATTATTTTGTCATATTCTGAAAATTATATTTCCAAAAATAATACTTTTCCAAGAACAGTTTTGTTCAATTCGAGTGATAGTTTATGCGTAACAAAAATAATTGAAAATCATTCCATGTCAATTATCACCAACAGTATTACAAATCGTATCATTATATTATTATATTTTAACTAGAGATGTAAAATTTACGTAAATTTATAAATAATATAAAATATATCACATTTGTGTAAGCAATTTAATTTTTAAACTACATTTTTATGAATTTTTTTTTTGCTCTAATAAGTAGAAACCTTATAACTGTATTAATTAATTACAACAACATCAAAGTCCCAATCATCACATAAAACATAATTATTAAGTATTTTAAATATGTCAATTGCATCAGTAAAAAATTATCGTAATATATTCTGAGTGGTGAATAAGGTTAGGTTTTAGACCGGGATTGAACATTTTTTTAGAAACAATTTTCGTCTGGATTTAGGGCAATTTAAAACTTTTAATAAATAAATATAGATTTGAAAAGTGTACAATTTTGATAAGAAATGATATAAAGACAAATAATTGCTGAACCATTTAGTAAATTTTGGTATATTCAAATTAGCAAGGAATCAAGATATGCTTGTAATATATTATTCTGAGTGGTGAATAAAACTTGAGCTTAATATGATATGCGTATCTGATGCCAGTTTTGTTTTAAGTTGCATGAAAGGGAAAGTGCTATTAGTAATAGGTACTTTAAATGGTGGTTTAAATTTCATAATCAAATTATCAAGGCCGGGCAAGGTAACTATATCGTTAAGTTAAGTTAATAAAGACAAATTTAAGATTGCTAGAGATACAAGTTGATTAGAAATAAAAGTAACTTAACTCAGTTACAAATCAGTTACTTTTTTGTCATACAAAATTAATGTAACCGGAGGTATTTTTATATTTTAATCAATAATGAAATCTAAACAAATCAATTAAATAATTTCGATGTATTTGTTACGTAATGGTCCAAAACTATACCATACAGCTCCATAGATAGCAATATAAAAACAAAATTTTGAAATATAATTTTAGGTCACTGTCCACGCGTTACACAGTAGACGGACAATTTTTTTTAGAACTTAATCTACTTCCTATACATTTGCATTATTTACACCGACGGGCCAAGTTATCGCTGTAATTCCACGAATGAATAAAAATATAATAATAAGTGATACGTAATATTTGATAATATTAATAATGATTGGGTAATTAATAGTGAATATTATACAAACACGTTATACTGAAATGTGAATAGTTATATTTTTCTTTGATTAATGACGTGGTTATCCCTAAAACATTTCTGATTATAGTATATGTATATAATATATTCTGAATATACAATATATTAATAACTATTATTATAAATTCATATTTATTAATTAATTTAAAAATTAAAAATATATAATCCACTATAACCCGTGACCCAAACCTCCGAGAGATGGGTTTTAGTACGAGTGTCTACTCATTTATATATTTTATCTAATTGATATAATATAATATGATAAGTAAGTTATTAATAATATATTAATTATATTTGTAGCATATATGTATTATAATTTAATTTTAAAAAAGTTAGTTAATCATCATTTTTCCTTTTCCACATATCTATGTAGTATAAACCATCTGCCTTTGAAACAATAACCTAGGAACCTTCTATTAAATATTCAAGTTTTTTTACTCAACAGATAAAATTTTATTGATATTTATAGAAAAAAAAACTAAAAAAATTGAAAACTGACAATGTCCGTAAACAACTCAAAAAGAGTCAAAATATTTTCAAAATGTTATGGTGTATAGAAAATGCTAAAATAAACATTCAGTCAAAATGTCATGTCCCTGCAGTCATTTGTTTTATAGTTACACCAAAAACCAAAATCGATTGTCTCGAAAACAGATTTTGCGTAAAAATTCCCGTTTTTCCTTAATTTTTCTTTTGTTTTTCACGTCACTTTTGACTACTTGGAAATTTTAACTGTTAACCCCCCAAAGTACCAACTAGATTCATTTTCCTATCAGAAAAGTTACTGTTGAAGATAATCCAAGCACTTTTACTGTCGTAAAAGGTGATGATAGACACAAAAAAAAAAAAATAAAAAAAAGAACACATATCATTGTAAAATCAATACATTCATCGCTTCGCTCAGAATCTAAAATAAAAATAACGATTTTAGTTATTTTGATGTAATTTTAATATTAATTCAACATACAGGCTATAATAAAATAGCACGATGTGCATGGCCCTAAAGTAACGTGTTGTTCAGTCGTTTCATTCGGATCAGTCGGTCACGTGACTAAATAATAATATTAACATCAACGGTCGCACTTTTTCGTTACGAAAAATTTTATTTCAGTCACCACGCCAGGCCCACAATAAAAGCAATAGCTTAAAAAATGAAAAAAAACTAACGAAACAAAATAAATGTATAAATATTGAATTTAATAGAATATAAGTTTATTTCTGTTTTTTAAATTTCAATACGATAAAAAATTGGAAGCGCACGGTTTGGTTTACTTACCTTATCTACCTACTAAGTAATTACATATCATTAACATTATTATGCTATTTCAAATTGTATTATTTTTTTTTCAATAAAATCTATTATTTCGTCTTTCATTTATGCAATAATATTTAAGCAATATTTGATACCTAGGCCTAGACTAACACTAACTTGCCAGTTATAGCTACTTACTAAAAATCCTGGATGATTGAAAAAACCTATACCGGGCAAAATGTTCTACTAATATGATAGTTCTTACGTCAAAATGTAGTTAATTACTTATCTATACCACAAATAATAATATAAATTATAAAAATTAAAATTAATGTTCATCAGGAAACAAAAAATTAACATAATGTTTAAAAAATATAAAAAAGATGAAAGGAAAAAATCAAATAACATTTGAAAGTACAATAACAATAAACTTTAAAATAATATAGAATAACGTTTAAATATCTGAAAACGCAAAAACCGTATATTTATTTTAAATTTAAGCCCTGATTTAAATATAATGAATATTATATTAACATAATGTCTTCAAAATATAACTTATCAATTTATTTATAAATAACTATATTTTTACGTACCGAAAATTACACATGAAAATATTATCCAGAAATACGCCACCTTTATTGACATTGTGTGCTGAAATTAAAGAAATTTTTTTTAAAAATATATTTAATAAATATTATTCATAAATTATATCAAACGAACAAATAAATATAATAGATAATAATGAATAATAATGAATAGTAACAAAATGTAGATACCTATATTAAACACTAAAAATATCTGTAGAGAATTTATTAATTTTTTACTTAATCAGATAACTTTATGTAAGAGACGATAATATCAATACAACTTTGCAACACTAGAGTTCGAGACCCATAATGTCAGGTCTTATAAAAACTTCAGTTTATATGGCATAATTTCTTGAGTGTTATCGGTTTCTTGTTTTGTAGTATAATATGGGATCACATGATCGACCAGTGATTAAACTACATAGATAATATATGGCAAAGAAAAATGATGATTAACTATCTTTTTTTAAATTTGAATATAATATTATATGCTGAAAATATAATTAATATATTATTAATAATTTATTTACCATATTATATTATATCATGGCTAAATAATAGTTGGGTAGACGTTCTTACCAAAACTCGGTGGTTTGCGTCACGGGTTTTAGTGCATTTTATATTTTAAATTTTTAATACTTTGACCTTAAAATATAATGTATTTTAATCAACAAAATATACGGTTTTCTTTTCTCATGTTAGTTATTAAGTCAGTATATTATTAATTTTCACTCATTATATTTTCATTGATTGATTTATTATATATCATTATATTATAAACATATATTATTTTTTATTATTATTAAATGTTTTATTACGTCACATTAATTTAACTATTTTGGTGTATTTTATATTTTAATCAGAGCTTCAAAACGAAAAACCAATTAACAAAATCAATAAACGAAAAACTAAAATATTCTAATATCATTAAACATAATATATCATTAATCATAATTAATTATTAAAAATAAACAATAAACGTAACATAAAAAAATGTCGAATTACGTTATTTTATATAACATTGATGCTTTTTTTTACGTTGAACTTAACATTACTATTGTTTTTAAATCTTGTAGTCTAAATAAATATGAATCTTATAAGTTACAACAATGATCAATTCAAAATTGGCAAACCTATGTTAACAGTAATCTATAGTTTTGAAATACTTTATTCCTGTTTGATTTATAAATATTCAACTTAATAAAATATTAGTTTATTTCTGTAATTCAAATTTTAATGAGATACAAAACTGCAAGTGCATGGTTTGGTGCACCTATTTAACTACTTACTAAATACTTATATAACATTAACATGATTATGTCATTTAAAGTTGTAGTATTGTTATAAATATTTATTTTTTTTTTAATAAAATCTATTATTTGATATTTCATTCATGCCATAACATTTAAGCAATATTTAACACCTAGGTCCTAGAATAACACTAACTTTCCAGTCTCAGCTACTCACTAAAAATCCTAGGATGGACAACAAATTCTATTAATTTGATAGCTATTACGTCAAAGTGTGGTTAATTACCTATCTATACTAAAAATAACAATATAATTTATAAAAATTAAAATAACGTTTAAAAATATAAAAACAACGAACGGAAAAATTAAAATAACGTCGGAAACTACAATAATGATAAACATTAAAATTGTATAACGTTTAAATATCCGAAAACGCAAAAATGATGTATATTTTTTTTTAATTTAAGCCCTGATTTAATATTCCTTTATTATATTAATAGAATATTCTGTTGTTTTAATTTAATATTATACTAACATAATGTCTTTAAAACATAATTTGTCTATTTATTTATTTATTAATATATTTTTTACGTACCAAAAATTAAACGTTTCCCAGTCGTTTTCAAAAGCGACATGAAAAACAAAAGAAAATCTGTAGGGTTTTGGTGTAACTCTAAAACAAATTACCGTACGTACATGAAATGTTGAATGAACGTTTATATTAGCATTTTCTATACACCATAACATTTTGACTTATTTTGAGCTGTTTACGGACATTGTCAATTTCCATTTTATTAGTTTTTTTTTCTATAAATATCAATACAATTTTATCTGTTGGTTAAAAAGCTTGAAAATTTAATAGAAGGCTCCTAGGACCTAGGTTATTGTTTCAAAGGTAGATGAAAAAAAATTAAAACTCCTTAGTGACAGTTTTTATTTATAAGCATTTAAAGTTCAAATCTTGACAAAATACGGAAAAATCACGAAAAATAGCAAATTATTTTGAGTTGAGAATTCATAAAAATTTTTCTTTTTAAATCTAAGATCTGAAAATGTGATATAAGATTACTCATAAGTTTGTCTATCTTTATCGAAAAAAAAATATCTACAAGAAACTTAAATTAAATTTTTATGAGCGTCTGAAATTTATATTTTTACAACATTTGATATTCACTCGATTTCTCATGTAAAAATTTTCTTATTTTATTGTAATTAAAAGATACTTGAGATACTTTTGTAGATACTTGAAAATTTCACTGAATGTTTATATTAGCATTTTCTATACACCATAAAATGTTGAAAATATTTTGACCCTTTTTGAGCCTTTTACGGACATTGTCAGTTTTTAATTTTTTTAGTTTTTTTTTCTATAAATATCAATAAAATTTTATTTGTTGGGTAAAAAAGCGTGAAAATGTAATATAAGGCTCCTGATATATCGTTCTAATAGCAGTTGAAAAATATTAAATATACATAGGCACAATTTTTTTTATAAGCATTTAAAGTTCAAATTTTGACAACATTTATCAAATTTATAATTTATTAATTATTTTGTAGTTAAAAATGTATAAAATGTACTATAGTACTATACTTTTAATCAAATATACTTGGTAATATTATCATAGGCTGACTGACAGTTTTCGATCAGAATCGTTTTTTTTATACAATGATATTATATCATTGAATTCAAATTTAACACCATCCATTACAGTGCCCCATTTGTAACCTACTGTACAGCAGAGCGACATCCACTTATCCACCTTTTTATTCGTTACTGCGGTGATAAACAAAATGTTAGAAATTAAAATCCCATTTTTAGCGGTTTTTTGTAATTTATCGGTGGTTTTTCCCGTGACATTAAATAACAATTGAAAAAATCGAAATCATCTTGATCTAATTTGCTAAAAGATTTGATACTATATGTCTAATTTTATTCTTAGTACTTCGATAATTATTGTAGATATTGTTTTTATTCTTAGTACTTCGATAATTATTGTAGATATTGTTTGATTATCAAAGATGAACTAATGGACGTTCACTCTGTATTGTACGTTCATCGATAACACTTATAACTTTTAACATAATAGTTTGAAAGACTTTTCTTTTTTTCTGTTAGACAATAGTGAAAAAGTTGATTGAAATGTTAAACAATAGTGAAAAAGTGGACACTCACCATCAATTAAAATCATATCAACTTTTTCACTATTGTTTAACATTTTAAAGAAGAAAAAAAGAAAAATCTTTCAAAGTATTATGTTAAAAGTTATAAGTGTTATCGATGAACGTACAATACAGAGTGAACGTCCATTAGTTCATCTTTGATAATCAAACAATATCTACAATAATTATCGAAGTACTAAGAATAAAATTAGAAATAATGTACTATTATCAAAGTACTAACAATAAAACCTGAAATAATTCAATAACTTTTATCGCACAATAATAACGCAAATTACAACGTCATTGTCAATTTAGTTGGTAAATTAATTAAATTTAAATTATCTATACATTTTTTTTTAGGTAATTTTGTATTAAATTATTTAAATGCATTTCATTTTAGTTCAAAAATGATTTACTTTTGTTTGAAATTCAAGCGTGTAATGTTTTTGGTAAAATCGTAAAAATTTAATTATTTTAAAAATTCCCAAAAGCTGTAACTCATTCAATTTTAGGTTTAGAACTATGTAACTGTTGGAATTATAAACAAAACACCCTATATAATGTAGTGTATAAGTAATATATTCACACTGTAGTTCATCAGACGCTGACTATACATTTTTATATACTACAGCATATTATATGTCCTGCGTAGTGTAGCCGGGTATACATAGTTAGTCGTTGATTTATATTACGCCTCGTAACACTATTGTACATCGTATCATTATACTTATTATTATATTATATATATCCGATTATATTATTATTTACCTTTTAACTTCTGTATATCTGTGTACTTCAACAGGTTATGGGCCCAGAGTAAGGTCTTTATAATAAAGTCGTGAATAATTAGTAAAATAATAATTGATTAACGAATTGCGTGTTTTTTGTGTACAGACAGTGTACAGCAATAATAATTCGCGAAGTGCAGTGTAGTGTGCGTGCGTTTCTTAGTGTGCAGATAGTGTACATCTACGTTTTGTTTAAATATGGAAAACGAACAATATAAAATCAACAAACTCAAAGATGCATCAAATTGGGACATGTGGAAATTTCAAATTAAGGTTATCATGAATGCAGCTGAAATATTTGATGTAGTAACAGGAAAATCAAAGAAACCAATTTTAGCAAAAATCGGTAATGAAACTGAAGATGAAGCGAGAAAAAGGCATAGTGTTGATTTTTCAATATGGAAAAGGGCAGATAATAAGGCTCAAAAATGTATCGTCACTTCACTAGATGAACAACCTCTACAATACATTATGAACTGTGACACAGCAAATGGTATGTGGAACAAATTACTTAGTGTGTACGAACAAATGTCGGACACAAGCATAACAATAGTACAACAAAAATTCTATCGTTATACAATGGATCCTAAGGACAATATAGCCGGTCATATTTCGAAACTAGAAAATCTAAGTAGACAACTAAAACAATTGGGAGAACCTATCTCAGAATCAATGTTGATTACAAAAATTTTGATGACATTACCTGATAGCTATAGGCACTTCTACAGTGCATGGGACTCAATGAATAGTACAAATAGAACGCTAGAACAGTTAACCACTCGATTGATGGTGGAAGAAACACGACAAGTGCAAGGACAGGAGGTCCGTAACGATGGTGCTGAAAGTATTGCTTTGACTGCAAACAAAGGCAAGTATATTAAAAGTCAAAAATACGGGAACAAAAATGATAATACAAAACCAGGAAAATGCAACCACTGTAAAAAACCAGGACACTGGAAAAGGGACTGCAGGATATTCAAAAGGGAACAAGAAGAAAAGAAATCAACTTCCGGTTTGGCGCTTATTGGTGTACAAAGAAAAATTGAAGAAATCGACGACTCAGACAAATGGTATGTGGACTCAGGTGCGAGCGACCACATGACAAATCGGAAAGAGTGGTTCGTCGATTATAAAAATTTTGATGTGCATTCGCCTGTACGTATTGGAGATGGTAAGCACATTATGGCAGTCGGAAAAGGTAACATAAATATTCATACTTATGTTGACAATAAGTGGATAAAAGGCTACTTAAAAAATGTTTTATATGTACCTGATATAAAAGTAAATTTATTTTCTTGTGGGGCATGCCTTGATAAAGGAATTACAATGGTGACAGACAGTAAAGGTTGTACATTTAAAATGGATAATCGTGTAATTGCAGTCGGTGTTCGTGAGAATAAATTGTTTTCAATGCTAATCAAAACAGATATTTCACAGGAAATTGGACACTGTGCTAACGTTGCAGTTAAGAAATTAACATTAGAACACTGGCACAAAATACTATGTCATCAGAATGTCAAACATGTTCGTGAGTATTTAAAACACAATCAAATACAATTTACAGATATACAAGGACAGTTATTCTGTGAACCATGCATCTATGGCAAACAGCATAAGGAGACGTTCACTCAGAGCGAAACAATAACTATTGAACCAGGGCAAATAATACACAGCGACGTATGTGGACCCATGGAAGAGAATTCATTAGGAGGTAAAAGATATTTCATTATTTTTAAAGATGATTATTCTAAATATACTTATGTTTATTTTATGAAACATAAATCTGAGGTTAAAGAAAAACTTAATTGTTTTCTGAGTATGGTTAAAACTCAAACTAAAAATGTTATTAAAACTATTAGAAGTGACTGTGGATTAGAATATAAGAATTCTGAAGTTCAATCAATTCTAAATATTTTTGGAATAAAGCATGAAACAAGTGTACCTTATACTCCTGAACAAAATGGAAGAGCTGAACGTTCAATGAGGACTATTTGTGAGGCAGCCAGAACAATGATATATGCCAAGAATTTTCCAAAATCACTGTGGGCAGAAGCAGTCAATACAGTAGTGTTCTCATTCAATTATACTGGTAATTCAGGGAAAGTATGTAAAACTCCATATGAGTTATGGTTTGATAAACTTCCTAAAATAGAAAAGTTTGTAGAATTTGGAATAAATGCATATAGTTTAGTTCCAAAACAACGACGAAAGAAGTGGGATGCAAAAAGTCGAAAAGGATACTTTGTTGGATATTCAGAAACTTCAAAAGGGTATCGTATTTGGTATAAAGAAAATAACGAGGTGTCACTTAATAGAGACGTTATTTTCAAGGATGAAAGTGTTGTAAATGACCAACGTGTAGAATGTTCTAATAATTTAAATGATAGTAATAACATTGATGTTCTTAGCTTACACAAAGACGGCTCTTTAGAACACAGCAATACATCAGAAGGAGATGAAGTCATGGAAAATAAATTTGGGTCAATAAGTGTAGATGACAATGAAAAACAAGAACATGAACAAGAAAATGGATCAAATGTCAACGTGTACAACTTGCGAGACAGAAGTAATATTAAGAAACCATTACGTTATGATAATTCAGCCTTTTTCGTAGTCGAATCCGATCCAGTGAATTTCAACGAAGCTGTGGAGTCACAAAATTCAGAAAAATGGATAGAAGCCATGAACAATGAAATGGAATCTCTTGAACAAAACGGAACATGGTCGCTCGTAAGTTTACCTAAGGACAGAACTATTGTAAATTGTGGTTGGGTGTATAAAACAAAATATAATGTTCATGGACATGTTGATCGATACAAGGCTAGGCTAGTAGCAAAAGGGTATAGTCAAATGTTCGGTATTGATTTTAATGAAACCTTTAGTCCTGTAGTAAAGTTTGATTCAATTCGGTCTATATTAGCTATATCAGCAGCAGAACAATTACAACTTCGACAATTTGACGTTCAAACAGCCTTTCTATATGGAGATTTGGACGAAGAAATTTACATGAGACAACCAGAAGGGTTCAACGATGGTACCGAAATGGTGTGCAGACTTCAACGCAGTTTATATGGCCTAAAGCAGTCACCACGATGTTGGAACATAAAGTTCAAAACATTTCTTCTTAACTTTAATCTATTAGAAACAAAAGCAGATCCCTGTGTTTTTGTTAATAGAGAAAATAACAAAGTATTAATCGTCGCTATATTTGTTGATGATGGTCTAGTTGCAGCTACATCGAGTCAAGATGTACATGCATTAATTGAATATTTGAGACAACATTTCAATATTACCGAAGGAGAATTGAATCAATTTTTAGGTACAGAAATTGAGCGAAAATCTGATGGATCAATTGTAATGCACCAAGGGTTGTATTGTAAAAGAGTATTGGAGAAGTTCAATATGACTGAAGCAAAATCAGTTCAAATACCAGCAGACCCTCAACATTCATTAGATGACAAGCAACAAAATACTAATTTAACTAGTAAAGTCCCATATCGTGAAGCAGTCGGAAGCTTATTATATCTCAGTCAGATTACAAGACCGGACATAACTTTTTCAGTAAATCTAGTTAGTAGATACATCGAGGATCCAAAGGAACAACACTGGACAGCAGTGAAACGAATTTTAAAATATTTAAAGGGAACTATTAATTTTGGATTGGTATTTAGTTCTAGACAAAAACTCATGTTAAAAGGATACAGTGATGCTGACTATGCAGGTGACTTGGATACAAGAAGATCAACATCAGGGTCAGTATTTACATTAGGATCTGGAAGTATAGCATGGAGTTCACGTCGTCAACAGTGTGTTAGCCTTAGCACAACTGAATCAGAGTACATAGCTTTAAGTCAAGCAGTACAAGAATTAACTTGGTTAAAATTGTTTTTAGGTGAATTGCTGGACCAGCCAAAAACGGTGCCAACAATGTATGGAGACAATCAAAGTGCGATTAAACTCGTAAAAAATCCAGAGTTTCATAGAAGAACGAAGCACATAGATGTTCGCTACCACTATATAAGAGAAAAGTTCAATGAGGGATTGTTTTCATTGGAGTACATATCCAGCAAGGAGCAGATTGCGGACATTATGACAAAACCAACTCCACGAACGCGGTTCAATGAGCTAAGGGAGATGTTAGGAGTTATAAATATTGATGTATAAGGGTATATTGTTTAAGGGAAAGTGTTGGAATTATAAACAAAACACTCTATATAATGTAGTGTATAAGTAATATATTCACACTGTAGTTCATCAGACGCTGACTATACATTTTTATATACTACAGCATATTATATGTCCTGCGTAGTGTAGCCGGGTATACATAGTTAGTCGTTGATTTATATTACGCCTCGTAACACTATTGTACATCGTATCATTATACTTATTATTATATTATATATATCCGATTATATTATTATTTACCTTTTAACTTCTGTATATCTGTGTACTTCAACAGTAACTATGTATAACCTATTTACGTAGAACCTTGTTTTAAAAATTCAATTCTTTGAACTTTAAATGCCTATAAAAAAAAATTGTACATATGTAATTTCAATATTTTTCAACTGCTATTGTAACAATATATCAGGAGCCTTGCGATACATTTTCACGCTTTTTTACCCAATAAATAACATTTTATTAATATTTATAGAAAGAAAAAACTAAAAAAGTTTAAAACTGACAATGTCCGTAAACAGCTCAAAAAGAGTCAAAATGTTTACATAATTTTATAGTGTATAGAATATGAAAATATAAACATTCAGTAAAATTTTCTTGTTTCTACAGTTATTCATTTTTGAGTAACAATAAAATAACAAAACTGATACATAAGAAATTGAGTGAATATCCAATGTTATAAAAGTATGAAGTTCAAACGCTCATAAAAATTTAGTTTGACTTTCTTGTGGACATTTTTTTTTTGTTGATAAAAGTAGACGAACTTATAAGAAACCTTGTATTACATTTTAATATCTTAGATTGAAAAAGAAAAAGTTTTATGAATTCTTAACTCAAAATAATTTGATAATTTTCGTGATTTTTCTATATTAAGTCAAGATTTGAAATTTAAATGCTTATAAAAAAAAAACTTAGACTAAGTATTTTTAATATTTTTCAAATGTCAATGTAACAATATAGTAGGAGCTTTGTATTAAATTTTCATGTATTTTTACTCAACAAATAAGTTTTATTGACATTCATTTTGACTTCTCCAATGCACCTACAATATTCACTTTCCCATCGAACAAGATACTGAAGTTGAAAATAGAATTTTGACTACTTATCGTGTACAAAGACACAAAAAAAAATTTAAAAAAACACATATCATTGTAAAATCAATACATTCATCGTTCCACTCACAATCTAAAATTATATTTGATGTTGCATATAACATAACCATAACATAACCTTTCAAAGGAGTGACCTTGGTCTTGCACGTCACCAGGGAGATGGACATCTTGTCCGTCCTATCGACAACGCAGAGGTACACCGTTGCACCATAACCCTTCTGGGACGCGTCGGAAAAACCTAATAACTGGACATCCAAAAATCCTCTGGTGTCAATATGACGAGCAATTTCTATGTTGCCCAACGAAGGCAACTCTGCCAAAAAATGACGCCACGCTGTATGTAGATGTAGAAGAAGCGGAGTGTCTCACTCTAATTGTACCTGCCAAAGCTGTTGCATGAATGATTTTGCCCACAACAGCATCGGACCGAAGGCACCAATGAGGTCGAACAATCTAGCAATGTCAGATAATACTCCTCACTTTGTATATTGGGCGTGTCGTCGACATGTATCGGTAACCCCCCAATGGAGGCCGAGTAACTTCAATGATGACTCGTCCTTAGGTTCAAATAAAGGACAGTTAGCTCGATATTCAGGCGGAATACAATCCTAAATCTTCAAGCTATGATATGATTTTTCACCTGACTCAATTCCGTTTCCGTATTCCGTCCTACCACAATGTCGTCGACGTAGGTATATTTAGTTACGACGCCCTTGGCGATGGAAAATAGTGGTTCAGAGCATACGTTCAAAGCGTGTAAGACACGTATGGCCAAGAACGGAGCGGAACTCAAACCATAAGTAACTGTCAATAGTTCGTACTCCTGGATCTCCTGTTCCGGGGAAAGTCACCAAAGGATGTATTGGAACACGCAGTCTTCATCACGAAAATTGATCTGACGGTACATTTTAACAATGTCGGCAATGAAAATATATTTGTATAATCGACATGTGAGTAACAATTCACTTATGTAATTTTGTAATTTCAGCCCAACGCAAAGAATATCATTGAGAGAAACCTCTCACGATAACTTCGCCGAAGCGTCGAAAACGACCAGTAATGTGGTGTGGTATTTAATATTTACCAGGTCGGGTAGCAATCTTCATGTGACCTAATGACAGATATTCATGGACGATCGAAACAACTCGTACAACGGTTTGTATTTTTGGAGGCGATTTTACAAATTCAATAGACGTTTCATAGCTAGAGAACGAGATTCTCCGAGTTGACATGATGACGAACGAATTTCGGACGTTGGCGTGGATATCTGAGTACCATCGTCCTTAGTGAAAATGTGGTATCGAAACGGTAAGGCAACACAAAAACGGCCAACTGCACTTCGTGATGTAGATTTGGTAAGCCACCTCTCACACATCTCGTCTTCTGTGATAGGAACTGCGAGTTTGACGGGTTATTCAATTGACCAAAACCGATGTAGTAGAGTGTCTATCGACGGACTGGATGTAATCAAAAATGATATGCACGGGGCGGAAGCCCGTCCAAGTGGGTTCACTAATGCCATTATAATCCATCCCAGAAGGCTATCCATAAGCCATAGCTGATGGAAAACCGACAATGTGTATTACGACTACCCACCTATAAGAAATGGATAGAAATCAGGTCCAAGTAGCATGTCGATCTGAGACGGACTGTCGAACTGGAGCTAATACTAGATGTTGATATTGTATGCGTATATTTGGTGGTAGTGGCGAAGACAGAAGAATATACGTTAATTTGGGAAGTATTATTAAGTCGTGTCAATTGAATTTCGGACTCGACGTATGGTGTGGTATAAACGAACAAGACGTGCTACCTCTTACTTGGGTAATTGGACTTTGAGATAAGCCCACTATCTCACTTTCACATTTCCGTCGTAACAATCCAATGCGAGCTACGCAATCTGTAGTAATTGCCGATATTTGGGATCCACTATCAAATAATGCGCGCATGAAATGATAGTTACCACGCGCATCTAGAATTCGAACAATGGTTGTACCCAATAACACTGTACTGCCGGACGCTGACATACCCAAAAACTTTGTATTGGTACTTCCACCCTCCCCACCATTGATTGGTCTTCCGGATTGGGGGTGGTCGTAGGTTCTGATTCTGACTGAAAATGTAACAAAGTGTGATGGCGTTGTTGACATTTTCCACAATGGTATTTGGACTTACACGTGTCTACTAACTCATACACGAAAAACATAATTTATTTGTTCGAAAGTATTCCCGACGTTGTGGCACGGAATATGTTTTAAATTCTGAACAGTGATACAAAAAATGTTCACCACGATTACAAATAGTTTAATGTTTTGGCTTGTTTAATTTTGACAAATACGACTTATGAACAGGGTTACTCGCGGCGGTTAACGCTAACTTCAGCGCGATAGATTTTTGAGATTTATTAGATCGAGCTTCAGTCTTGTGAACACCCTGTATGTTGTCCAATATCTTCAAACGCTTTTGAACAAAAGTGACGAGAGTATCAAAATTCGGAATAGTGGATTGACAAACACCCACTTCAAACAACTGACGTGTTGTCGGATCTAATACACGTGAACAGAATAAAACAATATAAAACCCGCGAGATCGTCGACTCCGAGTAATTTTAACGCAGCGACATTTTCTTTAAAAATATTTAAAAACGTGGTCAGAGATAGTTTCGATTCTTGAGCGATCGGCTTGAAGGCTAAAAACTAATCCAAACGAGTAGTTGCGATCAATCGTTTGTTTTCGAATCGATCAGTGAGCGCTGCCCACGCGACTGAATAATTCATCACCGACAATGAAATTGATTTAATTACGGATACCTGCAGAACCGGTCAATCTCTGTGACAGAAGATGAAATTTGTGTACATCGTAGATACCGGAATCGTCGTGTACGAACGCTTTAAAAGTATCACGGAACGCACACCACTTTGTTATGGACCCGTTGAACGACGGCAATTCAATTTTTGAAAGTGCACTAAACGATTGCCGAATACACACCGGTTGTATAGCCACGGTTGCTTCCGACGTGCCATCAATCATTTTGTAAATTTCGTCAACAACGGCTTTGACGGTATCCGTTACTGGCGAATCGACCGATTCGTACTCATCGGAACGACCGACAATGACCAATGAATTTTTAATAACAGTTTGTTTAGCTTTAAAACGTGAAAAAAGATTATCTAACCGTTTCACACTAGCGGATAATTGTTCCCGTTTCCTGGGATCACTCATAGATAACTTCGCGACGCTCAAAATATCGGATATTGATTTTTGTGCGCGGTTCCATGCAATACGCGCACATTCCAACGCTTGCTCGGCTGTTTCATCATTATTTTTAGTTTTCGGCGGGATAATCGACAAGTATTAGTGCAACGTGCCGACGTTAAAATACTAAAAGAACAACTTGCTACTAAAGACAACGATTTTGTGAACGACCCGGACCGTGGGACCATAAATGGGGCAACCTGATTTGAGCAGCCGTGCAGTTTGACGGCGTAAATTGTCGTCAGGTATTGCCCAATCACTGGCGATCGTTGGTGGACGGTTACTGCCCCGACGATGTACGGACACTAGCAGTGCAATGATAGTGGACGGTATAAAAATGGTGGAAATGGAAATAATATATAGGAATGTGGGAACCTTACAAACAATAATAATTTAATAAGAAATAATTGTAACACCAAATATCGATGGTAAAAAATATATACTATTAATTCAAATTATGTAAATAATAATAATAATGACATCAAATGGTGTTTATCGTGTAATGTTAGTCGTAGTGATAATAAATCATAAACATATATCGCTAATCTAGGCGAACAAAAAACTATTGATAATAATTAATAGGTACAAATTATATAATACGGCGGCGATGACAATATTACATAATCGTGCAAACATTTGTTTAATAACGGACGTCAAACATAAATAATATTATAATATTATGACCTAACCTTTATGCTGTGACTCGGGCTGGTATGAGGGCAGTTGGCTGGAACTTTGGCTGGTAAAAATGGTGACTGGACCACAATAAGGCCCAAGAACAGTACACGACAATAAGTAACGCACTATCTTGTCAGGTTTGGTGCATGAGTTTCGGCGGCGGAGCACGTTCGACCAGATTGTATCAATTGTACACGGCGAGCGGTAGGGCAAGCAGGCGCACGGGACAGCGATAGTCGTGGAACGAGACTTTGACCTTTGCTCGGGGAAAACCATGTATTCCAGCCACGACAGCTTATCGTGCACCAACAGACATATCATTGAATTCAAGTTTAATACAATCCATTATTCATTGACCCACTTGTAACCTACTGTAAAGCAAAGTGACATCCACTTACCTTCTTTTTTTTTATACTTTGTCTCGATTTTTTAATTTTTTACTGATATTTTTATTGATTGATTGATTTATTATTATTATTATTTTTTACTTCCAATTGTCCCTACGTCAAACCAACACGTCCAAACGACTACGTCCATTTGTCCTAGATCACAATAGTTTATAAAATTACACATTTTTATTAAACGCAGCTACATGGTTTAAAACAAAAAAAATTATATATATTAAAGGCTCATATAATTTAATGACATCTATAGCCTCCGGAGTGTTGTAAAGGAAGGCATTTTCCTCTAAATATATATTTTAAATCAACCTGATACGCTGGAAGTTTGAAGATAAATGTTACCATCACTTGTTTTAATTATTAAGAAATATAATACAATATTGTAACTTTAGATACTGGGGAATAATTTTCACAATAGAAATAAATACCTATTTATAGTTATTCAGTTTAAACATAATGCGTTGTTACATAAGTACATCAAATGTATACAGTATACGGTATAATAATATATCAAATGACAAAATATCAATTTTTAAAATAAAATAACCACTTATGAATATGCGGCGATGAGTACAAACAAAAACGTTACAATTGAATTTGTTCTTATGGTAATCTATATAAATTGATATAAGATAGATGATTAAATTGAAACTATAAGTGTAGAAAGTAGCTACGTAGAGAAATGCTTGGTTTTTATATTTTATTGACTGATCAGAAACTTTGTCCCCTCCGGTTAGGTTAGGTTCTTTATTAATTGAAATGATGCCATCGTACATAATAAATATTAACCCTGGATGCAAGGTATAAATTATAATTATCATTTAATTATGATACCATTGAATTCAAACTATAAATGCTGATTAAAAAAATAATTAATAACCTTAATACAATTAACATTTTTTACGTATTAAATGCAATAATAATTCATTTTTTTCAGGATCAAGCATTTTGTGTGATAATATACAATATCAAGAATATGAACAATTTCAACAAATTCCACCAACTCAACAACTACGAAATTTTTCGACAACTCAAGTAATTTCACAAACTCATGAAATTCAAAGACCACCATTTATTCAATACCATAATATATGTATGTGTTTACTTAATGACTAACCCATACCCTTTTATTTATGTTAAAATTATTTGTTTTACAATAAATTGTATAAATTATTGAGGAAGAACAAATAATCGTTAGGTTAAGCATAATCGTTTGATGTACATTTTTAAATCATCGAAAATATGTCTATTCTATAGGTTTTATTAATTATGACTTATAATTATTTATATTTATATTTAAGCGAGATCATGCGTATTACCAGATGTCGAAGGAGTTGTATATACTTATGAAGATTCTAATGAAAGTTTATCTCCCGGGACATTAATTGATCATGGCGTTACCGTAAATGAGAACTGTATATTTGGATATTATAATGTATATCCCAATAGTTTTCGGGTTTGTCAGAGAAATGGAAAATGGAAAACTGCTCTTCATAAATTATGTTTGAGTAAGTTTTGTATTGTAATTTGTATGCTATAATATTTATATATTTACATATTATGAGTTTAATGATTTGTTATGTTTGATTATAATTTGTTTATATTTATAGAAATGTGTCCACCTCTTCTATCTGATAGTTTAGATATTCAATGTAGTTATAATGGTAAGTATGCTAATTGCTCAAATCTATCGATACCTGACACAATAGCAATACCAAAATGTAAGCCTGCTTATAATTTACCAAACGGACAAAAAGAGACTCCAATTGAATTACATTGTATGTCAAACGGAATATGGAATAATGAACTACGTATATGCGAACCAGGTAATTGTATTTTTAATCGTATAAAATATATAAATCTCCAATTTACTTAATTTGTACTGTATTCTTATTATTTTAATTTATATTTATATTCAAATCTTATTTTAGATTGTGGTAAACCATTTATCAAAACCCAAATATTGATCAAAAATGGCAAAACAGCAAATGTTGGAACCGCACCTTGGTATATCGCCATATATAAAAAAAAATCCAATTATGAATTCCTTTGTGGAGGATCAATTATTTCTCGAAATTTAGTCGTTTCTGGTATAATATTTGTACAACGAATTAAAAAAAAAAATGAAAATTAATTAAATATTGTTTTTAGCGGCTCATTGTTTTTGGAAAATAGGTATGCCATATAATATAACAATAGTCGACGATCTTTACAAAATTGTTGCTGGAAAATATTATAGAAACTTTGAAATTTTTGATATAGAAAATCCTCAAATTATAAATGTAAGTTATTTATAATTCAAAGTCTATAAATAATTTGTATGACATGTATAATATAAATTAAAAAAATCAATGTACAGGTGGATAGGGTTCATCTGAATGAAGCTTATTATGGTCTTTCCGGGTATTATGCTGAAGATATAGCTGTTGTTGTGTTACAAAACAGTGTTTCTTTTAGTTATGGTATTACACCTATATGTATGGATTGGAATGGTGATTACAAAGTATCCAATGGAGATGAAGGAAAGGTTGGTTTGTAGTATTATTTAAATTGTGATTTAACAACAGTCAATAGCGTGCATTTAATTATTATTTATGGTTCTCCATTTATATGTATACAAATACCGTGAGATTATCCGCTAACGTTTGCATAAACATGTTATAATACTTAAATAAAAAAAGTGGGAAGTGAATACCACTCTGCTATGTAGGTTAAAGTGGGTAATTGTAATGGATGGTGTTATTTTTATTTACAATGACATAATTATATCATTGATTTGAAAAATTATAATGAGAAAATTTCAAGTATCCAGAATTATTAATTTTTGAATTAAAACATAATACTTAAATCAATAATAAATACGGTCAACCGGAATTAATTAACTTCTGGCTGATAATCAATTATCGAAAAAAACTTCAAACCCTCTTAACAAAATTAGTTTGACTACAAAGAAAATTCATAAAAAAACAATTGTGGATTTACTCTTAACTTTTTTTTAAGTTTTCATTAAAAAATACTTATGAGGAACCTTGAATTAAATGAACAAGTATACAAGTATTTTGAGACTGCGATTTATCGATGATATTTTTAAAAAAAGAAATAAAATGTAAATATTCTTAATATGCTTATAAATAGCTCAAAAAGAAATTAAATATAGAAAATAGTAGTGTTAACATGCAAGTATCTACGGTTATAACTCATTAGTATATTAGTTATATAAAAATAACTTTGCCATGGCGCGTTGGCTACAATCAATCACGCAACGTGGTTCCCGGGGAGGTTCGTAGTGTCAAAAACCTTACCACACATACACATGTTGCTAACCTTAAAGACTAACATTTGTTTTTCACTACGCATTTGGAAACTAATGTAAATTTTCCAAATTATCCTCTCAAAAATACCAACGAGTTTGACTTTTTAACGCTAATAGATATTGAATGTTGAATATCGAAGCATTATTTCTACAAGAATAAAAGTTTATAAAAACACACATCATAGTAAAGTCAATACATGAATCACTCTGCTAAAAATGTATATTAAAATCTCAAACATTTTTATACTTTTACAGATTGTTGGTTGGGGAAAAACGGAAAATGGCAATTCAAGTCCCGTTTTATTAGAAACACGTTTACCATACATCGACATGAGGTCTTGCCGGAATATGTGTACACTTGAATTTAAACCATTTGTTACTCATGATAAGATTTGTGCCGGTTCTTCATTGGGTAATAAAATATTTAAACATTAATACTATATTGAAATTATTGATTTTTTTTATAAACTCTACTTTTATTAAATTAATGAATAACATTTTACAATAAATATAAAAATATAAAATTTATTTCTACAAGTAAATCAAACAAACTATATACATAGCAAGCCTACCTTTTCGTATCTATTGACTAACCCAATATTGAATCACGTCATTAAAGTTTTTTATGATTTATTGAATTCGTTATTTACTAGTTAATGATCTATAAAATAATAAAATTCAAAGGTAATCAAGCTGGCACAATTGTATTATAATGGGGTAAATCGACATAAGATTATTATTTTAGTATTATTGTATGTAAGACATTTTCGACTCAAATAGTGTGTATAAAAGTATACTCTTGGAAGATTCAATTTTTTCTGAGAAGATTAAACGATGCTAATAACCAATACTATGACAATTAAATCTTCATTGGTCAAATTTCAAACGATTGAAAGAAAATGATATCATAATGTTTATGGTGGGAAAAACTTTTATTAAATTAAAACAAGCATATAATAACCCACTAAGGTCCGTGAATAGTTGTTCAACATACTGCTTACCAAAATATTTTATTTCTGCATTGAAATTTGAGTCTCAGATCAAAGATAGAAAAGTAATGCTTTGAATATTTTTTATGGGATATGGTGGAGAAACACTTTGGTCGACGCGGTGGCGTGGTGAACAATTTTAATTAAAGGAGCCAAATATATTTTATCCACCCACCCACCCACGCACCAACCAACTCACAACAGGATGCATACCCAAATTTGCTGTTATCTCAACTCGCAATAGTTCATAATTTGGAAGCAATATATTTTACAAATCTATCACCACCACTAACACCACTAACCAAAATATCAACGGAGAAGTGGTTCAAATAAAACTGCCTCGCCATGCCACTGGTCAACAGTTGTCTACGTCATTTGGAGAAGAAGTGATCCGAACAGGGACTGGAACCTTCATGATTTTTCCGGTTTCAGTTCCGTTTGTTTCTGAAAAAAACTAAAATTTCGGTTTCAGTTTATTTTCTGTTTTTAAAAAATAAAATTTTGAAAAAATATGTAACTTAAATAAGGCTTCAGGTGAGGTTCCAGTATTAAAATTTATTTAAATATTTGTTTTGGTGTGTTTCCAATATTCAAAGGGTTACGGTTCCAATACTGGTTAGGTAGCGGCGTCATCTCAGTTATTGTTAGACTAACCCAACTGCAACCACTTACTGACTGTCCGACGCAACATTTATTTCACGCAGATTTACATAAAATAGTGTCATAGTGGTTGAATGAAGGGAGGTGTAAATTTTCAGGTATTTGAACGTCACACACAGGATTTTGAAGTATTAAAATACAAAATATGCCTATACGGTCAAAAATAACTAATTATGGAAATTAAACATTGTTTTTTTTAATTATATACCTATATAAATACATTTAATATTTAGCGAATATGACTTATCTGGATAGCTTTGGGACTATAATAGGTGTGCCGTGTGCGTTTGAGCAGAATATATTGTGTTAACGCGTTATGGTGTCTTTAAGGTTTGTTAGAGGTTTGAATCCGGCCACGGGTGGCATTTTTCTTCGGGCAAGTCACAATGTCCGGAGAGAAGTGCCGCCATCCCTCACCTGGGCATGGCAGATACCTACGGGTGCCCACTAAAAAATCTGCCAAACCAAAACACACGTGTTTTCTAAACCTTCAATTCCTCCCTTACAAAAAAAAAAACAAACAGTCAATGGCCATAGTTGTTGGGCTTCAGGACCAATAAAAAAAAAATCTATATTTATTTATTTATATAAATGGACTTTAGTCCTATTACATAATATTACGCAAGCACAGTAAATGTTATACATGTTATGTGAGCTCTGATATACAGCTACTTTATTACCCAGCTGCATTCGTATGATTAATTAATGTAGTATAATTATGTATAATTTTTTTAGTTTCAGAACATAGTGTAGATCCGAGCGACAGCGGTGCAGGCTTATGCTTTTCACACTCTAAATTGTATTATTTAACCGGAGTAGTTAGCCTCAAAGATGTAGAAGCAAATAATTCAATCGTACTTTTTACATCAGTTCAGTACCACATTGACTGGATTCGTAGACTGTATATCGATTATATGAAAGTACTAAATAGTTAAGGTAATGTTATGAACATTATTTATTCATATTATAATTGTATGTAAATAGCCTGTATTGTCGAAAAAAGATAATATTTTTTTATTGGTTTGAGATAATATTATTTATTGTATCGAAAGGTATGTTTGAAAGAGATAAAAAGCGGTTACGATATGTTGATAGCCTGGAGTAAATGAAGAGTAGGTGGCTAATGTCACAAACCTTAGTTTTTTTGCAGTGTACATTAATCAATTTATATATAGGCGAAATTCCACTCATGCACTCACTCACTCACTCATTCATCGCAACATTTCAAAAACTACGAATTGTACATACTTGAAATTTGGAAAAGTGGTTCCTCTAAGGATCTAGATGTGCAATAAAAAAGGATTTTACGATATTTTCATTTTAAAATCGTTAGAAGGATCTTAGGTTCACGTGGATATTGTAACATTTGTTTGCTTATAAATGGCTGCAATTGGTTGCAGATTGTAATGGTAAGATGCGATGAGTATATGAGGTCGATTACACGTTCGAATAGAGTGGTAAAGAACAGTTTTCTCCGACCATCGTAGAAGAAATGTTCTGAAGACCCTGGTACTAGGCTGTATTATATGTTAATAGTTAATTTATGTATTAGTAGATACGTGTTTATGTAATATAATACGAGGGACCATAGGTATGCATTTCTAAACTGGTGTCATTTAAGACTGATTAGTGTTTTATTTCATGGCCTAAACTCTAAAGAGTGTGTATACAATTTTCATTCTACTACTTAATTATATTTTGTATCTAATATGTAGATAATAATGTTAAATAAAATATTTGTATTGAGGGTGTTTGTACAAGACACCACAACATATTATAGTTTCAAACCACATCTACCTCTTGCTATAGGTACCTTATCATATATGATTGTAATATAGTACTTGTTCCTCAGTTGTAATGATAATAATGTAAATTCTACTACCCAATGACTGTAGTATGTTTAAATCAAGTATAATGAATAAAATATTTTTAGTTTCAGTACATGGTGTTTATGAGGGAGACAACGTTGCAGGATTATGCTTTTTACACTCTAAACGTTGTTATTTTACCGAAGTAATGATTCTCAAGGATCTTGAAGCAAATAACTCAATCACAGTTTTTAAGTTCAGTACCACAATCGATGGATAATTAAGTCTAATAATATGTAATGTTATGAAAATAATTTATTCGAACTACTGGAATAAATCTTTGTATTTCGTGTAATTATATTTTTACTTATGTGTAAACAAGTTATACAGTTCTTATAATAATTGTTCAATTAAATAAATCATAATAGATACCTACATATGTACCAATTTTGCATTGTACTTACATTAATGATTTTATATTAATTACTATATTATGTACTATGCATTGTATTGACATTGTATTTGACAACAAATATTTGAACGAGTAATTTTATAGTTATATAACTTTTTATACCAATTATAATTTGTCTATATTTATGTTTACAACGATAGATTTGAAAGCTTGGATGATTTAAAATGTTCGCAATTATTATTGATATATCAAATAATGCACAGTAAAATAATAAATAATACATCTAATATTAATTCACAAAGTATATAATTTATTAAAATATTTTTCCAGGATTTCTATCTTTAGACTAAACATTTTAACAACTCAAAATCTACATATTGGAATTCTGATATAGATACATAAAAATGTTCAAGAAAATTGCCACACTTCCCCCATCCCCCTCGTCACACCCAAATAAATTAAATAAATATCATAATAAATTTGTTATAATATTTTTTTCTGTTTTTATTATTAAAATTATGGTCACACAGCGATATGGATAGGCAATTTGGGTACATTGGGTATCCGTTTCTTCGTTATCTCATGGTTATATAATGTTAGGCTGATATAATACCTATTATATTATGGGGGTTTCAGCGTAATCCATTCTAAGGAGTAAGAATAGGAATTTTATATTTTAGTTTATACGTGTGTTTTACATTGCGAGGAATGTGATGAAGTAGTTATAAGTTATTAAGTTTGTATGTTAATATTTCTGACTTTTGATATTTGGTCTGTATGCTTATTTTTTCTATTATTATTTGTGTGTCAATATTATATTACGTTTTGTGGGTATGTATAATTGGATGCTGGATAGGTGATAAGTCTGGAATGTGTAGTTGTTTTAATTGCCTTGTTATTGTAGAAGATTGCGTCATGTGGTACATATCCGTATCGTTTTTTCGATATCTTCTGTGAGATGGTGGTTTCCATATATGAGCATCAATAATGCGTTGATGGCTGTGTACTATAATATTTTAATATTAATGAAGAGTTCTATTTTTAAATTGCGTTCTGATAATCTGCATTCGTTTGTGATTATTATTTTGGGTATTTTCCTTTGACGTGGCTGTGAGATGCCGCGGTATGATGCAATCGCATTCCTTCTAGGTGGTCCAAATTTGTATTGATTTAAGTTATGTAAATAATTTATTTTATAATTTTAAATTGCGTTTTTAAGTTTTCCGACCCGATGTATGACCGTTATTGGTTCCAAATTATTGTATGTGGTTATGAACGTAGAAGGTAGACGTATGATATATTACAAATTGCACGGAATTTGATTTTGCACTATGTCCTTATAGTGCACATGGCATTACACAATAAAGAAATGAGGTAACATTGTTAGGAAAGAATATACATTTAATGGAATAAAAGTAACTACTACAATATCTATAAAATGAATGACAATAATCGTTAGGTAGTGTTTATAAGTGATGTTATCATATGTGGTGTATTTAAGTTTTTTACATGATATATTGTAAATAGTTTTAAATGAACATAAATAAAGAAAACAGTTAAAATATATGTGTAAAATCAGAGAATTATGTTTAGATTATTGTAATATATATAATTTGAAATATTACTAGAATTTTTATGTTATATAATAAGAAATGGTGTATGTGTATTTGAAGTATTCAAGTGAGGAGTTACCAATTGTGATATCTCCTGAAAAAATAGAGATATCATAATTCTGATTTTTTAGTAAGACTTACAGGGACAAGAACTACATATATTTCATGTTTTAGTTTATTTTAATGTTTTGGTAAAAAAGTTGAAAAATATATTTTTTTATTTAATTGTTAAAGAAAAAAAAGAAGTAATCCATTTTGTAGAGTTCATTTTTCTGAAAACATTGACGTTTCAACATTTTGATTTCATTAATCTCCTGATTTTTAATATTTATTCTAGTTTCTAAAAAAACAGCGAATTATTTAATACCATAGTGGCATAACGGTATAATCATTTAGCCCGCGACCCCAGTGCTCGTACAGCCGGCGATCACTTTCAGTGTAGCTCGTAATAAGCATATTATTTTACTTCTTCAAAATTTATTGATGAAATCTTATATAATTATTGTATAAAAAGTCAATATGTACATCTTTGTAATACCTATTATTAAATACGATTATATTATATTAATTAATAGGCCAGGCAAAGAAGAAAAAATGGCGGAAAAAAATCCCAGCCAAGATAATTTTTTTTTTAAAGTTGTAATAAATATGCCCTATAACATACTAAAAGTCCCCATTGATAGGACTGGAGCTTTTTTTTTATAAACTTATGAAAGTTTAAAAATGTGAGCTTTTTGAATATCTCAAATATATGACAAATATCAAAAAAAAATTCAAATAAAAAAAGTTTCAGTTAAAAAATTATTAATAAATTTCTCTTTCTTTCCGTGTTAAATAGGTTTTACACTGTATTAAATATATTTGTGTGTTCTACAAACTATAAACATGAACGAATGAATTATAATAACATAACAAAAATTGATGTTTTTAAAACTTATGATAGCATACAAATAATTTGTATGATAAAAAAAAAAAATTATTAAAGTTTAAAGGTCATTACACTACATATTATAGTGCTGGCAGATCATACTTTTATGTTTCGTATTCTTTTTCTTCTTCTGCGATTCCATCTAATAATTCTGTAAGTGTACAATCTTCTGTACAATCAACCTCTATTTCTATAGAATTAGTGCACCATTGGCCTTTGCAATGTCCACATATAATTGAGCACTTAAGACCTAATTTTTGACAACCACAGTTTTTAGTTATTAACAACTAATAATTAATTTAATTAGTATAATATTTAATATAGTTGTGGACCATTTCATAAACAAATACATAAAAATAATTTAATTATTTTGTTTAGATTTCATTATTTATTAAAATATAAAAGTACCTAGAGTAATTAATTTTAATACAAACATTTCTATAAATATTTTTTTGTCACGCCTGCACCGAAATTTTAGTTTTCGATGACAGTTGAAGCGTTGGAAACTGAGCTCAGATATCACGCGTATTCTCTGAACAAACAGACTCTAAAGATCTATACTACGGTCCTCATAAAACATAAGCTTTTGGTTACATCTTACATTTATATTAAAATCCCTTTGCATGACGCGTAAACATTTTTCTTTCGTGAAATATTGTTTTCGTAGAATAGTCTGGTTGTTGCATAGATCCTAGCCTGAATTACCTTTTCCGTGATGGCGAGATCAATGAACGCAGAGGCGTGATAAAAAATAGTATGTGAGGCACACATCAGTGCCGCACACGTCGCCCGCGACTGAAATAGCTCACTTCCCGCCCATGCCACACAATACACTATTAAATTAATCAGTTTGAAAAATGTTGTTATCAAAATATTATATGGTTTTGATTAAATAACTGATGCATAATGCATATATTGTAATATTGTATTCAAACCTCTTCACTTTAGATAGATACATTAATTTAACTTGTTTTATATTATATTTTATATTTAAATATAATGAATGTTATAATCACACAATGTCTTCAATATATGATTTATCTATTTATTTATGTATTACTATATCGTTTACGTACCGAAAATTAAACATGAATATATTATCCAGGATCACGTCACCTTCATTGCCATTGTGAGCTGAAATTAAAACCGCAGTGACGGTGACTGGTAACGCATGTGTATTTCCCATGCACATTCATGAATTAGAATATATATATATATCGGTAGTGATATGCAAGTTGTTGTATTATTTAATAGAATCAGGTAGTGAGTTATGATTTATGAAGAGTAACATTATATTACCTTTCATAAAAATACTTACGCATCAATTGTTGTTCATAGTATTTTACTTGATTGGTATGATCGGTATGAAACCCTACTATAAAATAAGAAAATAATCGGAGCGGACCGAAACGCAGAGCGCGGACTCACGGGAAAAACCAATAACCGTGTTCCAGGCGTATCAACGCACTGAGGAAGGGAAGACCTGATAGGCACGTCAAAAGCCCCCGACGTGGGTCCCCGTATATAAGGACGACCGAGGTGATGGAGGGCACCTTTCTTTTCCGCACGGGAACCATCTACCCAAGTGGGGGAATCATACCACCTGCGACAAACCGGTGGGCTTGGGCGAGAGACGCCAGAGCATGACGAGGGAAGCAGACGCGGACCTCCGTTAGCACGCTGGCGCTTCTAGCACGAACCTGACCGAGAGCACACGGGCCCGGCCAACTCGTGTGCGAACACGTGCAAGGTGGAAGTCTGGCTGGGGGACACTCACCGACAAGCACTCAAACCCGAGCATTCGGTACGGACACGGCACCCGGAAAAAGAAAACCGTACCACTCAAAAAAGGTCGCATCGCGTCAGCGTAAGAACTGCCCCGGTGGCGATGCTAGTGGGAAAAGAGTCGTTGTGAGTACTCTGGATTACGGATCCTTCAATTTCATCCCGTGGGCGACGAGGACAGCCCCACTGAAAACCCGACCTAGCTAACGCCCGAACGGTAACTGTGCCCGTCGAGCTGTGTGGCGTGCGTCCGGCCGACGCGCGCGTGTACTTCGCGTGCTCGCGCTCGCCAGCCGCGCGTTCGCGACATATGTGGATGGCCTTGCGGGGGCTGTCGGGAGTAGCGCCTTAGTAGAAGGGGAGCTTTTTGACTGGGTCGAATCCAGCGCTCGCCGACGCGGTTATACGAAACCCACCGATCTATCTCGAACGAGAGCAGCCGGCGGGGGACCGTCAGCCTGGCGCCAGGGCGCCCTGACGTAACCCGTCGGAGGGATGTTTCCGCGTCACCCAAAGGCGTGAAGGAGCCGTCCTCGTGACATATGGCTAAAGGTGTAAAAACCCCCGAGGGAATGGTCTGATTACTCCCCGTCACACAGTGGTTAGTAATACATACATACATACATGCTCATAATATAATATAAGGTACCTACAACATCACACACATCATTATCACAAACTCCTGAACATATTATACAATTTAAATAATATTATATACTTATTTACACTTACATATCAATAAAACGCATCGTTAGCATACGGTACATATAAATATGATATAACCATACACATACAAACTATAATATACTATCAAACACCGTGCAGTACTCATCAGTATTCATTCTGAACTTATATAATGATAATTACAACACACACATGCTTAACATATACATATATTATTTACCTTATCATTCATATGAACATGCATGCATAGATACATATACATTCATATCACATGCATGGGAAATGCACATGCGTTACCAGTCACTGCAACAAAACCCATCCGACTCGAGTAAAATGTTTTGTTTCACGCTTATGTATGAGAAAACGCATATCACTAAAGACTAAAGTGACCGATACATATTATATTTTATCAGTACATACCTACTTACAAGTTACAACAGTCATACCTATTATTTGTATAATATTTTTATTTTACCGTTTGTATACACACAGGCATATCACCTCCGTCATATATTATCATTGTATAAGTTATAATATCGGAAAAGAGAGATACTTCAGTAGATACTTTATGTGGTTTATTACCAAAATCTCAAAATACACAATAATTAACGTTACATCTGTAGTACTATGGTAACATCTTTATCAATTAAACATTTATAAATTGTCATATTATTAGTCATTTTCCATACAGGCTCATGCTACGATGAGCATATATAGGTGGGAACATACATACATTCTTATTCTTGTATCTTTAAATACACAATACTATTAGGCTAACTTATCCTGAATAATATTACAGATACATACTTATATTTTTAATCAATCATACATACCACATTGAAATATTGTATGAGACTACATTAGACTAAAATCTTAGCCTATATACACATACATGGATTATAGGTGTTTCAGAGAAAAAATAAATCTCTTACTGTTATTATTATACTATTATTCGTCCAGTGCAGTGGGAATTATTTATATAGGTATATAACAATATTAGAAACAATTATCGACCCATCACTTAAGTAGTCCGGCAGCTTATTTATTCCATTTCACCGAATACGGGGGTCGTCAAGAAGATTCGTTCAAGCAATTTTGTAACCGTACATTACTGCAACCGGTCACGGGGGACCGAATCGGTCTGACCCGCGCTTTACATAATACATAGATCTGGCCGATACAGTCGTGCTCGGTGCAGCGTTTTATTCGTGACGATCGACTCACGATAGTGCCGACCGACTGTATACCGAATCTCATCATATCATGCAAACCAACATTTGGCTGACTGCCCTGTGTGATATCATTTTTAAATAACTATATTACCTTTAAGAAAAATTATGATGAAAATATTTCGCGTGGCGCGAACAGTAATCATCGAAATAAGTGAAATTTAGGTAAACAGCATTATAATTTACAACTATAAAAACACTTCTTATTAATTCTCTCTTCTATAGTTTTATTTTAAAACATAACCTTTTTTTTTTTAAACTTGTTAGAGTTACAAGTTAATTAGAAGATAAAAGTATCTTATTTTAAATTTTTATGAACAACACTACACGGTGAAAGAAATACAGAAAGAAATACGAAAAAAGAAAAAGAAATAAATAAAAAAAAAAACATTAACAATTATATAGGCGTTGGCCACAAAAAGTGATAATATGAAAACATACGAAAAATACAAAGATAATTACAACATTCAACGTTGAACATTTTATAAATTTTTAACTACAAAATAATTATTACATTTTAAATTTGATACATTTTGTCAAAATTTGAACTTTAAATGCTTATATACATACAATATACATACATACATACATACATACATATACATACATACATACAGCTTTTTACGCTGGCTATTTGGCTATTTTTGGTAATTTAATTTAACATTAAATCAGTATAAAAGCAATATCCAAAGATCAAATATTTTTTCTATTTTTTTATGTTTAACATATACTAATGTCTAATATATATAATATTCTATATTCCACGTGGCATATTCATCATTGAAAAGATTACAAAATAATCAAGGAAAATTAAATAATAGTAAATTATACTATTTAATTTGCTTAATTACCTACTTAATTACTAATAAAGACGTAATAACTAGGGCTCGGATTTATTTGTAAATAGTAAATACAAATTGTCCATTACTAATAGTAATCAAAGTAAGAAACTAATAAGAAATAATTATTAATTAGTAATTACTAATTAGTGATTAAAATATTATATAAACTGTCACAAAATTAGTTATTGAATTCTAAGACGTTATCCAAATTACAGTAAAAACAATTATTATTTATAGTCTAGGTATGTATTAAAAATAATTTAAATATTTTATGAAAGAAAAAATAGAAATACAATTTATACATTTTATACTTTTATACATGTATAATACATCATGGTGTATAAAACTTTTATACATATATACACACAATCCTGGTTTTACCCCACACATAATATTTTATAGTATTAATAATGATTAGGTATTGGCTAGTGAGTATACAAACGTGTACCTGTTAAATTAAAAAAAAATAGCCAAATAGCCAGCGTAAAAAGCTGTATGTATGTATGTATGTATGTATGTATGTATGTATGTATCTAACCTATACAGCATGTGAATAGTTATATTTTTCTTTTATTAATGAGGTAACCACAACTGTTATTGTAAATTTATATTTATTATTTCGGATTATTATTAATATTTTATTTTCATAAAAATAGTTTTTACAAAATTGAATATATTTTTATTTTGTGATTTAGGAATGAACTTAACATGGCAGTAAAATAAATTAAACTAATAAGATACTGAATAACATGGAAAAAATGTGAAGTTGAAGTTGATTCTAAAAAAGGTTGGTAAGTGGATGTCGCTCTGCTTTACAGTAGGTTACAAGTGGGTCACTGTAATGGATGGTGTTAAATTTGAATTTAATGATATAATATCATTGTATAAGAAAAACGAATCTGAGCGAAGACGGTCAGTCAGCCTATGATATTATCAAGTATATTTGATGATATTATTGTGAATAAAGTAATTTATATATAACCTATTTACGTGGATAGACTATAGATTTTAGAGTCTATTTGTTCAGAGAATACGCGTGATATCTGAGCTCAGTACTCTTGGGGATTTCCATTTTATCGCCCGGTACTTTTGGGGATTCCCACTTTACCGCCCGCTGGACGGAAAACATCGCTTTCCAACGTAATGTTCAGTGTTCAGTTTTTCTATACTAAACAAAACGGCGATAAGGAAAACTGCCGCCCGACCTACCTTACTGCACCGTTTCGATCAGCTGTTACCGGTTAGCCGTCAATGCGCGTGTATTTTTGTGTAATTCCCGTGTCATTCGCGATCCGATACCGGTGTGAGTGCGTTACGGCGAGACCGTCTTGCCGTTTTACGGGTTTTTTTTGTACCTACTGTCCGGGCAAAGTTTAAGTATTATTATTTATGACTGGCACCTTACCTTCAGTTTTACCCATGGTTGGCACATACGTAATTTATATATAACCTATTTACGTGGAACCTTGTTTTCAATTTTCAATTTTCAATCCTTAGCTTTAGAAGTTGAACATTTTATAAATTTTTAACTACAAAATAATTATAACATTTTAAATTTGATAAATTTTGTCAAAATTTGAACTTTAAATGCTTATAAAAAAAAATTGTGCCATTGTATTTTCAATATTTTTCAACTGCTATTAGAACAGGAGCCTTATATTATATTTTCACGCTTTTTTACCCAACAAATAAAACGTTATTATTATTTATAGAAAAAAAAACTAAATAAATTGACACCAATTATTTTCAACATTTTATCATGTATAGCAAATGCTAATACAAACATTCAGTAAAATTATCAAGTATCTACAGTCATACGTTTTTTAATTACAACAAAATAAGAAAATCGTTACATGAGATATATCACACGGTCATTTGTTTTAAAATTGCACCAAAATCGATTTTCACAATAACAGATTTTGCGTAGAAATTCCTGTTTTCCCTTAATTTTTCTTTTGTTTTTCATGTCGCTTTTGAAAACGATTGGGAAACTTTTACTTTTGACCCAAAGTACCAACTAGATTCACTTTCCTGTCAGAAAACTTACTGTTGAAGAAAATCCAAGCACTTTTACTGTCCTAAATGGTGATGACAGACACAAAAAAAAATTTAAAAAAAAACACACATCATTGTAAAATCAATACATTCATCGCTTCGCTCAGAATCTAAAAAAAGTAACTCGTTATTTAACTTGGTTAAAAGTAACGTAAAGTAAAGTTTAATTCGGTAATGCCCAGCCTTGCAAAATACTGACTTAATAACTAACATGAGAAAAGAAAACCGTATATTTTGTTGATTAAAATACATTATATTTTAAGGTCAAAGTATTAAAAATTTAAAATATAAAATGCACTATAACCCGTGACGCAAACCACCGAGTTTTGTTAAGAACGTCTACCCAACTATTATTTAGCCATGATATAATATAATATGGTAAATAAAATAGTTAATCATCATTTTTTCTTTGCCATATATTATCTATGTAGTTTAATCACTGGTCGATCATGTGATCCCATATTATACTACATAACAAGAAACCGATAACACTCAAGCATTTTGCGATATTAGCTGAAGTTTTTATAAGACCGGACATTATGTGTCTAGAACTCTATAGTGTAGTAAAGTTGTATTGATATTATCGTCTCTTACATAGAATTATCTGATTATGTAAAAAAAAATAAATTCTCTACAGATATTTTCAGTGTTTAATATAGGTATTACATTTCGTTATTAATCATTATGATAATATATATCTTTTTGTTTGATATAATTTATATACAAACATTTATTGATTATATTTTTAAAATTGTTTTCTTTAATTTCAGGTCACAACGGCAATGGAGGTGTTATATACCTGGATAATATATTCATGTTTAATTTTTGGTACGTAAAAAATATATTAATACAAAAATAAATAGACAAATTATGTTTTAAAGACGTCATTATGTTAGTATAATATTAAATTAAAAAAACAGAATATTAATATAATAAATGAATATTAAATCAGGGCTTAAATTAAAAATAAAATATACATCATTTTTGCGTTTTCGGATATTTAAACGTTATACAATTTTAATGTTTATCATTATTGTAGTTTCCGACGTTGTTTTATTTTTTCCGTTCATCGTTTTTATATTTTTAAACGTTATTTTAATTTTTAATTTTTATAAATTATATTGTTATTTTTGGTATAGATAGATAATTAACCACACTTTGACGTAATAGCTATCAAATTAATAGAATTTGTTGTCCATCCTAGGATTTTTAGTGAGTAGCTGAGACTGGAAAGTTAGTTTAGTCTAGGACCTAGGTGTTAAATATTGCTTAAATGTTATGGCATGAATGAAAGATCAAATAATAGATTTTATTAAAAAAAAAATAAATATTTATAACAATAATACAACTTTAAATGACATAATCATGTTATATAAGTATTTAGTAGGTAGTTAAATAGGTACACCAAACCGCGCGCTTGCAGTTTAGTATCTCATTAAAATTTGAATTACAGAAATAAACTAATATTTTATTAAGTTGAATATTTATAAATCAAACAGGAATAAAGTATTTCAAAACTATAAATTACTGTTAACATAGGTTTGCCAATTTTGAATTGATCATAGTTGCAACTTATAAGATTCATACTTATTTAGACTACAATATTTAAAAACAATAGTAATGTTAAGTTCAACGTAAAAAAAAGGATCAACGTTATATAAAATAACGTAATTCGACATTTTTTTATGTTACATTTATTGTTTATTTTTAATAATTAATTATGATTAATGATATATTATGTTTAATGATATTAGAATATTTTAGTTTTTCGTTTATTGATTTCGTTAATTTCTTTTTCGTTTTGAAGCTCTGATTAAAATATAAAATACACCAAAAAGTTTAATTAATGTGACGTAAAAAAACATATAATAATAATAAAAAATAATATATGTTTATAATATAATGATATATAATAAATCAATCAATGAAAATATAATGAGTGAAAATTAAAATGTACAGCCACAAACGCGAAATATCTAATAGGTACGCGCCTCACAGTTGGATGAAACACGAATTTAGCGTGCTAAAAGTACCATTTTTTAAACTAAAAAACTAAACTTTTTTTATCAACAATATCGTTACAATATTCTGACGCTTAAACCAGAATTTCAAAAGAATTTTGAAGGTATTACAGCTGTTTGTTTAAAATATATACATTATTTGATTGATATTTTCCAACTTTTATACATTTTAATATTATTTATTTTCACACTTCAACGATAAAAATGGAATTTTTTTTACACAGTTATTACATTGTATACTTACATGCAACAATAACATAATTATTTTTTATTTTTTTCGTAATTGCTATTTTATGTTGACATGTTAAGTGTTTTAGTGGTTTTTGAACTTTTGAGGAGTGATACTTAAATTTACGTAGTTTTACCAACTATTCAATACATACATATTGTAATGGAAATTGATAGCTGTTTGAAAATATAAACATTTTTTGTTTTCAGTTTCAACAGTAATTTAAAAAAATGGTTTTCTTTATAAATATGACGTATTACTGTAAAAACCATGCTTTTTATATATTATTTAGTTTTTTCACTTGAAACGATAAAATTATATTTTTATTTATACAATTGTTATATAATTGTCTTAAATGTAATAATGAAATATTATTAATTTATTTTAATTATTTTTTTTTTTTTGTAAAAATTTCACTGAATGTTTATATTAGCATTTTCTATACAAGATAAAATGTATAAAATAATCTGATTCTTTTTAAGCTGTTAATGGACATAGTCAGTTTTCAATATTATTAGTTTTAATTTCCATAAATATCAATAAAATGTTATTTGTTGGGTAAAAAAGCGTGAAAATTACAGGAAAAACAGGAGCGTTACAATGTTACAATAGCAGTTGCAAAATGTTAAAAATACATAGGCACAATTTTTTTAATGAGTATTTAAAGTTCGAATTTTGACAAAATGTATCCAATTTAAAATTTAATAATTATTTTGTAGTTGAAAATTTATAAAATGTTCAACTTTTATAGGTAAGGATTGAAAATTTAAAACAAGGTTCAACGTAAATAGGTAATATATAAATTACTTTATTCACAATAATATCATCAAAATATACTTGGTAATATCATAGGCTGACTGACCGTTTTCGCTCAGAATCGTTTTTCTTATACAATGATATTATATCATTGAATTTAACACCATCCATTACAGTGACCCACTTGTCACCTACTGTAGAGCAGAGTGACATCCACTTACCCACCTTTTTAATAATTAATATTGTCAATAAAAATATGATATTAAACGGGTAAATATTTTAATGATACGAGCTTTATAAAGTCAAGTCTACTAATTTGATTATTTTTGTACTTTGTCATATTTTGCTCTCCTAATATATTCTCCTTTTCTAGATTGTGTTTTGATTTTTTGGATAGATCTCTATTTCTTATTTGAATATATGTATTAGATTGGATTTCTTTGAGTGCATCAATAAAAATATAAATATTTGGATGTGATGTATAAAATAAACTATTCAGCTTCATGTGAAATGATTTTTTGTACGATTTGATGTTGTCGAAAATTCATTCCAAATATTAGGCGGGAATGAAGCATCTGACGCAATATATGTTTTTTAATTATAATCGGTAAATAATTATTGTATATTTCCATTTGGAAGCTTTGGCATAATATCTTCAATGAAACATTTTAAACATCTTTCGAACTTAAAAATGGTAAACCAAAAACATTTTTAAAAAATTACTTTCCTCCAAATTTTGTTTTTATAATTTGTACTTAAGCCAAGGCATTGTATTTTTTTTCACCAATTTTGTCCTAGATGAAAACGACATTATCTTTAATATTAATTGTTGGCCAAACTTGTTGTGCGGCATTATGTATAGATTTTTCAGTCAATAAAAAAATATTTTGGTGAAAATGTTAACCCATCATTTGTACACTGATCCATCGTATACTTAAAAGAATAAAAATAAGTTTTGGTTTCCTTATTTGCCAATAAAGAAAAACTAGTGGTACATACATTTTATTCACAAGTGCGTAAATCGTAAAGACTTGTAAAAAATATTTGGGACAACTTTTAAAAGTACCATAAACTTATATCGTATCACACAAAACCATTAAGGTGGACTTTATTGAAAATCCAATAATATTATTATCGTGATCATTAACCATTAGAAAGGGGTTCGTCCGTATTCGTTTTAATTATTATTGTATTAATAACTTCATGCGTTTCAATTACAGTTTTTGGTAAATTAGGGTGTATAGTTGATCGAATATTTCTTTTAATAAGAGTCGTATCTGACAAAGTTAATGTATATACGTTTTCTCTTAGTAGTTCGGAATGTAAAAGTTTAGATGGCTTACTTGAAATATCTTCAAAAGCTTTTCGTCGAAGACTATTGCTACTTTTTTCAGTTCAAAGTTTTTTTATCTAGTTTATTGTGTTTAGGATCTTCAAAACTATCAATAACTGTGTTGGAATCATTGATTTTCGAATAGCACTTACATTTAGTTAAGAAGCTTTAGTGTCTGTTTGTTGAGACGATATGTGTGATATCTAATCTCAGTACTCTTGGTGAATCCCACTTAATCGCCCGCTGGACGGAAACATCGCTTTCCAACGCTTCAACCGTCATCAAAAACTAAACTTTCGATGCAGGCATGACAAAAATTGTTAGTTGTAATTTAATGGTCCCAATTATTTAATAAGCTTCAAGTAAAATCTTTTAAAAACTAGGACCCCCAAGCACCCCCCACTACTTGCGCCTATGTCATAGGTAGGATTCTGAAATACCTATATAAAAATTCGGTTTTGCTGCTGAAACTGTGTCTACACATTGTTGATGTCATCATTGTAGATAAAGAGATAACACGTAAATAACACATATACAATAAAATTATGTACAATATTTATTCTATCAAAAAGTTGGAATACGGTATCATTTGTATCTGTGGTTGTACAATTGGTTATTATCTCTATACAGGCTACAGTGATATCCCAACAGGTGTTGCAAATCTATCCCCCATAAGGACCTGTGTAATTATAGACAAATTAGCATTCTGGTTATTCTGTTTATAATAGAAAATTGTATCACTGATTATAAATATTATATATTACTCACTGGCCGGTTAAACACGTTGCGCAAAAATGGATGTGGCACTTCTTAATATTCAGAGATGACTACATTCAGAAATATTACAATTTGGTGTGTTCTCGTGGTAATCTATACAAAATAATGTAAGATAGTGATAGAATTGAGACAATAAGTATAGAATGTAGCTTGCGAGAGAAATAATTGGTTTTCTTTTTAAATTTTATTGACTGGTCAAAGTCTTTGTTTCCTCATCCTCTATCATTAACTGAAATGATGCCATACTAAAGTGGCCTGGTGAACTAAAAATTTTCCAGAGGCAAGCTACAAATATCCCAAGTATTTATGCATGATAATATATTAATATAATATAACAAATTATATTTCAGATCGTTATTGACTACCTATTGAGAATATCATATTAAATTTACTAGGGGACCCACTGGTTACCACCCCACCCATCCCACCCCTCTATTTAAGAACAATTTCAGAGGTCACGGCCTCTGAAATAACCGTTCATCACGCCACTGCCATAGTACATAATAAATATTAAACATGAATGCAAGATATATTTTATTATAATTTAATTATGATACCATTGCATTCAAACTATAAATGCTGATTAAAAAAAATAATTAATAATCTTAATACACTAAACGCTGTTTAAGTATTTAATGCGTTATAATTCATTTTTTCAGGATCCAGCATTTTGTGTGATAGAAAACTCGAAATACAACAAGCTGTATCATCTCCCTCGGAGTTAGTGACTTTAGTATAAATAAATATTATGTAACATAATTTATGTTAGTCGGTAGGTATAGCCGTCGAAAATAATGGTGGTTGGAGCCTGGGGGGCATAGAGACCTAAAATCTTAATAAGGGCCATTAAACAATATTCGATCAATATATTTTAATCTACTAACTAGTAACTAGTAACTACACATTAAGATCAGGAAGATCAAAACCCCTTCATTCGTTACATTTTTAGTATGCGAAAAACATTATTTACTATATCCACTCATTATTTTATATTGTTAAAATGTTGACAACGCGTAGGCAATTGGATTCCGGCATAACATTTAATTGTATGCTCTGCAATCGAATTGTTTATTAAAATCTTGAATTTATTTTATACTAATTGTTTATATTTCTATAGCTTACATATTTGCTTATCATTGTATAATTTATATAAAATAATAATTTGTTGCTTATTTGAAAAACATTATAGAGACATTGATGATATGTTTTATTGTTCAAATGGACTGCGTATAGAATGGTCCTCGGTTTGCGATGGTCATAAGGATTGCTTCGATGGTTTAGACGAGATGAAAGAGTTGTGTGCACGATACGAATATGGAACAAATATCAGCATGGGTACAAAACAATAGCTTAATGATATACCTATAATATTTTCCTATGTTTGTGAAGTAATAAATAGATGCCAGAGTTACTTATATAAATCTAAATATGGAGCATTGGAGCTTCTAATATTACATATAATAATATATCCTATACTGTTTTAGATTGCGGTACAGTATCCAAAGAAATTAAAAGTAAACATTCGTTAGAAGCAACACCTTGGGTAGTTGATATATATAAATTTGAAAAGCAATCAAACTCATATTATGGTTTACATGATGAACGGACGGACTCAAATTATTACCATTTAGGTTTAGGAACAATTATTTCTCCAAATGTAGTAATTGCTGGTAAAATCCTTGCATAATATATTTAAGGAGGAATTAAAATTAATTAAATATTATTCTTAGCGGCTCAATTTTTTTGGGATAGTGGTATAAGATCTAAGCAAAATTCAATAGACGGTAATAGTAGATATTTGTTTAAAATTGATATTCCACAAGCTGACAGTGATATATCTCACTATTATATTGATGTAAGTTATTAACTTTTTAAAGTTCAAAAATAATTGGTAAACTATGTATTATATAAATTACAACGTTTGTGCAGGCAAAAATAATTTACCTGTTTGATGAAGCACGTATTATTGATATTAATTATCAACCCAATACTCAAGATTTAGCAGTAATTGTGTTAGCAAACAAAATTTCGTTTAGTAATGTTGTTACACCTGTTTGTATCGATTGGCATAGTAAATATAATGTACGCAATGGAACTTACGGGAAGGTGAATTTGTTATACTATATACTTAGTTTGTAATTTTATTAAATACATAAAATATAATATGAAATTGATTGACTGGTTTAATTTCTACAAAGTGACACTACTAATTCCGACGAACGTACAAAATAAAAAAAAATTAAATATACATTCAGACTGAGATTTGCAATATTAATAATTTGAACAAAATGGGAAAACTTTATTTCCATTTTCATCCTTATTATCTCGTATGAGTTCTGTGAGTAGTCAAGTTTTTTTAGTCAGACTTTATTTAAAACCATAAAGTTGAACTCTCTACTGACACTTACATAACTAGATATTAATATTATGCCTTAATATTAATTGATCATCATAAAAAATATTTATACTTTTACAGATTGCTGGTTTTAATGATCAGTCTCAACTTAATCATTTAGTATTACAACGATTTTTTCCACACATCGAAAACAGTTCCTGCTTAAGAATTTACAATGAAGACAATTTTCACTTTTGCATCAGGTTGCAATTGGGTAATAAAATTTATATTTCGATCATTTAACTCAATTTTTAATAGAAGATTGGATCTGGTTGGTACTTTGGGGGTAAAAAATAAAATATTCTAGTACTTGTCTAAATAATGCTAAAATCTGAAAGAAATAAAAGAAATTGGGATTTTTATGATTTTTCACGGTATCCATAATATTATGTGTCACATATTATGTGTCGTGTAAAAGGCCACACTTTTGATGAAGAAATAACATAAGTTTTGAATATGCATTCCTACCCGCCAGATCCTGCCAAAACTAGTGGTAGCTAAACTTTATATAAAAAAATAAATAAAGTAAACCTCGCACAGGAAAATTTAATGCATTTCACCTATAAATCCAACAATAACAAAATCTTTAATTTGTGTCTTATGTATTAAATACCGCTTGTTTCAGAGGAAAGAGGAGGTAATAGATTTGATTTCCAAAGCTTAAGCTTTTTACAATCTAATTCATATTTTTTAACCGGGATAACGAGTTGCTGGCCTTATATTTTTTCGAATGATATGCATAGCAAAATAAACATAGATTTTATAGACATAAAAAACTATATTCCATGGATTCGTGGAATTTTGAACAAACATGTACGTACATTTGTTTCATTCCAGATATCGATTAAAAGTTATAATTTATTGTATTGCATTGGTTTATATAACGACGCTTTTGAATCAAAACTAACATATTATTATAAAAAGAATAAAATAATATTATTAGGAATTAACATTTAATATTTTGACAGAGCACAGCGAATTCATGTGTTTTACCAGCTATCGAAGGAGTTGTATATTCTTATGAAGGTTCTCATTCAATATTATCACCCCTAACATCAATTGATCCTTACACTACAGTTATTGAGAACTGTGAAGTTGGATATCATAAAGCTAATCCTAATGGTTTTAGAGTTTGTCAGAGATATGGAACTTGGAAAACGGATTCTGATAAATTATGTTTGAGTAAGTTTTGTTTTGTACCATGTAATCATTTCTTATTGAATTATTATGAGACAGATTTTTGGTTATAATTGATTTTAATTTGTTAGTGTTTGAGTAAGTTTTGTATTGAAATTTGTATGTTGTTATGATAACTTATTTAAATATTATGAGTCTGCTTTATAGACATGTTTGATTTTAACGTTTTTATGTTTCTAGAAATGTGTCCACCTCTACTATCAGATAGCTTAGATATTAAATGCAGTTATAATGGTAACTATGCTAATTGCTCAAATGTATCGATACCTCACACAATAGCAACACTAAAATGTAAGCCTACTTATACTCTACCAAATGGACATAAAGAAACTCCACTTGAATTACAATGTCAGTCCAACGGATTGTGGGATAATCAATTATATAAATGCGAGCCAGGTACTTACATTTTCGTGATAAAAAATAGATCTCTAACTAATATAATTGTTTTTCTTTTTTAATTATCTTTTACACTAAACAAAAAAACTTATTTGCTTTATTACTAACCCATAGATACGGTTTTATTTATATTAAATTTGTTTGTTTTCTCAAATTGTATAAATTATTGAGGAAAAAACATATAATCGTTAGGTTAAGCATAATCGTTTGATGTACATTTTTAAATCATCGAAAATATGTCTATTCTATAGGTTTTATTAATTGAGACTTATTATTATTTATATTTATATTTAAGCGAGTTCATGTGTTTTACCAACTGTCGAAGGAGTTGTATATACTTATGACGGTTCTTATGAAAGTTTATCCCACGGGACATTAATTGATCACGGCGTTACCGTAAATGAGAACTGTACATTTGGATATCATAATGTTTATCCCGATAGTTTTCGGGTTTGTCAGAGAAATGGAAAATGGAAACCTGCTCATCATAAATTATGTTTGAGTAAGTTTTGTATTGATATTTGTATGTTGCAATGATTATTTATTTAATTATGTTTAATTATAATTTGTTTATATTTATAGAAATGTGTCCACCTCTTCTATCTGATAGTTTAGATATTCAATGTAGTTATAATGGTAAGTATGCTAATTGCTTAAATCTATCGATACCTCACACAATAGCAATACCAAAATGTAAGCCTGCTTATAATTTACCAAACGGACAAAAAGAGACTCCAATTGAATTACATTGTATGTCGAACGGAATATGGAATAATGAACTATATATATGCGAACCAAGTAATTGTATTTTTAAGTGTATAAAATATATAAATCTCTAATTTACTCAACGTTTACGTTATCCCTAATATTATTATTTATATTTATATTCAAATATTATATTAGAATGCGGTAGAACATTTGTCGATGGTAAAGTACTGATTGCGAATGGTAAAAAAGCAAATATTGGAACGGCACCTTGGAATGTGGCAATATATGAAATTACTAACATTTATAACTTAATATGTGGAGGATCAATTATTTCTCGAAATTTAGTTGTTTCTGGTAAAATATTTGTAAAACCAAGTTAAGAAAAAAAAAGAATGAAACTGAAATAAATATAATTTTAGCGGCTCATTGTTTTTCGAAAAGTATTACGGAAAATATTACAACAATTGTAAATGTCGGTCTATACAAAATTGCTGTTGGAAAATATGACAGAAACTTTAGAAAACTTGACAATGAATTTACTAAAATAATGAATGTAAGTTATTTATAATTCAAAGTCTATAAAAAATTTGTATGACATGTATAATTTAAATTAAAACAATCAATGTACAGGTGGATAGGGTTCATCTGAAAGAAGCTTTTTTTGGTCTTTCCGCGTATTATGCTGAAGATATAGCTGTTGTTGTGTTACATAACAGTGTTTCTTTTAGTAATGGTATTACACCTATATGTATGGATTGGTATGGTGATTACAAAGTATCCAATGGAGATGAAGGAAAGGTTGGTTTGTAGTATTATTTAAATTGTGATTTAACAACAGTCAATAGCGTACCTTTAATTATTATTTATGGTTCTCCATTTATATGTATACAAATACCGTGAGATTATCCGCTAACGTTTGCATAAATATTGTCATGTTATAATACTTAAATAAAAAAAGTGGGAAGTGAATACCACTCTGCTATGTAGGTTAAAGTGGGTAATCGTAATGGATGGTGTTATTTTTATTTGCAATGACATAAGTATATCAATGATTTGAAAAATTATTCTGAGAGAATTTCAAGTATCCACACTAATTAATTTTTGAATTAAAACATAATACTTAAATCAATAATAAATACGGTTAACCGGAATTAATTAACTTCTGGCTGATAATCAATTATCGTAAAAAACTTCAAACTCTCATAACAAAATTAGTTTGACTATAAAGGAAATTCATAAAAAAACTATTGTGGATTTACTCTTAACTTTTTTTTAAGTTTTCATTAAAAAATACTTATGAGGAACCTTGAATTAAATGTACAAGTATACAAGTATTTTGAGACAGCGATTTATCGATGATATTTTTAAAAAAAGAAATAAAATGTAAATATTCTTAATATGCTTATAAATAGCTCAAAAAGAAATAATATATAGAAAATAGTAGTGTTAACATGCAGTAGAAATTTAAAGTATCTACGGTTATAACTCATAAGTATATTAGTTATATAAAAATAACTTTGCCATTGCGCGTTGGCTACAATCAATCACGCAACGCGGTTCCCGGGGAGGTTCGTAGTGTCAAAAACCTTAGCACACATACACATGTTACTAACCTTAAAGACTAATAAATGTTTTTCACTACGCATTTGGAAACTAATGTAAATTTTCCAAATTATCCTCTCAAAAATACCAACGAGTTTGACTTTTCCATCGTAATAGATATTGAATGTTGAACATCGAAGCATTATTTCTACTAGAACAAAAGTTTATAAAAAGTGAAAAAAACACACATCATAGTAAATTCAATACATGAATCGCTCTGTTAAAAATGTATATTGAAATCTCAAACTTTTTTTTATTTTTATAGATTGTTGGTTGGGGAAAAGAGGAAAATGGCATTTCAAGTCCCGTTTTATTAGAAACACGGTTACCATACATCGACATGAGGTCTTGCCGGAGCATGTGTACATTTGGATTTAAACCATATGTGACTCATGATAAGATTTGTGCCGGTTCTTCATTGGGTAATAAAATATTTAAACATTAATACTATATTGAAATAATTGATTTTTTTTATAAACTCTACTTTTATTAAATTAATGAATAACATTTTACAATAAATATAAAAATATAAAATATATTTCTACAAATAAATCAAACAAACTATATACATAGCAAGCCTACCTTTTCGTATCTATTGACTAACCCAATATTGAATCACGTCATTATAGTTTTTTATGATTTATTGAATTCGTTCTTTACTAGTTAATTAACTATAAAATATTAAAATTCAAAAGGTAATCCTGCTGACACAGTTGTATTATGGTGGGGAATAGCAGCATAAAATTATCATTTTAGTACAATTTTATGTAAGACCTCTCGTCGACTCAAATAATGTGTATACCTCAGGAATATTCAATTTTTTTTAAAAGAGATATCATCGACTTACATAATAGTAATAACGTATAATATGACAATTAAATATTAAATGGTCACGTTTCAAACAATAACACAAGGTGTATGGTCGGAAAGACTTTCATTAAATTAAAACAAACATACGAGTATTATTATCTTTACCCACTGAGGTCCACGGATAGTTGTTGGATGTACTGTTCTTGGATGCGAATTTTTTTGCAAATTAGGTCAGCCCCCTCACTTTGTCCAATCCGTTCCAAACCAACGCCAAAATTTAGCAAATTAATTGCAAATAATTGCAAATTGGTTTTTAGAATTTGTAAATCAAAATTGGAATTTTGGTGAATTTTTTAAAAAATCGATAACAGTCTAATTTTTTTTATAAAGTATGAATTTTTTTTATCAAAAATCAATTTTTTTTTTTATTAATTTTCCTTGAAATACTGATTTTAATTGATTTTTATCCAACATACATTTTTTTAGACTAGATTTTTTAAATTATGAATTTCCCAACAAACAGATTTGTATTCAATTTATATTTTTTACAAAAAATCTAAATTGAATTAAATTCTAAAATAATTCTGTTAGATAAAATAGCAATAAAAAAAACTAATAAAAAATGTAAAATCAATAAAAAAACCATATTTGATAAAAAAAAATTCACTTTAAAAATATTAATTAAAATTTGTTTGATAAAATAATCTTATTGTATATAAATTCTTAGTAAAATTAATATCTTAAAAAAATCTGTTTGATAAAAAATCTATATTTAATAAAAAAATCTAAATTTGATAAGACAGTTTATTTTTAAAATAAAGTGGGGGGGCTGACCTAATTTGCAAAAAAATTCGCCAAAATTCCAATTTTGATTTACAAATTTTAAAAACCAATTTGCAATTATTTGCAATCAATTTGCTAAATATTGGCGTTGGTTTGGAACGGATCGGACAAAGTGGGGGGGCTGCATGAAGTTAGCCCCCCAAATTCATTTTTTTAGTTTGCGAGCGTGCACTAAATTTGCAAATCCTAAAAACCAATTTACAATTATTTGCAATTAATTTGCTAAATATTGCCGCTGGTTTGAAGTGAATCCGCTAAAGTGGGGGGGCTAACTTCATGACCATACGCAACATCCTGTTGTGAGTTGGTTGGTGGGTGGGTGGTTTTATGGATAAAATATATTTGACTCATTTAATTAAAATTGTTCACCAGTCACTGCGTCGAGAACCGTGTTGTTCAACCATATATTCCTTACAAAATATTCTAACCAGTACTTTTCTAGCTTTGATCCGTATGGTTAGGTTAGGTTCCGTTTGAATATATGGTTGAATAACACGGTTCTCGACGCAGTGACTGGTGAACAATTTTAATTAAATGAGCCAAATATATTTTATCCATAAAATGGATGTTGCGCCATTCGGAGAAAAGATGATCCTAACTAGGACTGAAACATTGATCATTTTTTCGGTTCCGGTTCCACTTTGGTTCAAAAAAATTAAAATTAAAAAAAAAAAAGTAAATAGTAAAAAGTAGTGAATGCGACGTGAAAAACAAAAGAAAAATTAAGGAAAAACGGGAATTATTACGCAAAATCTGTTTTTGAGAAAATCGATTTTGGTTTTTGGTGTAACCCCATTAAAAATACATGAAATTTTGATTGAACGTTTATATTAGCATTTTATATACACCATAACATTTTCCAAATATTTTAGCTTATTTTTAAATGTTTACGAACATTTTCAGTTTCCATTTTTTTTAGTTTTTTTTCTACAAATATCAACAACATTTTATTTGTTGGGTAAAAAAGCTTGAAAATTTAATACAAAATACAAATCATCTCAATTTTTGTTGGACTAAGGCAAACAACAACCACTTACTGATTTGCAGACTCAACAATTTTTCACGCAGATTTACATAGTTTAAAGTCATAGTGGGTGAAGTTTGGAGGGGTTAAATATTTAGGTATTCAAACATCACACACAGTATTATGTTGTACCAAAATACAAAGTAAGCCTCTATGAACAAAAATATCTAATTATGGAAAAAGAACATGGGTATAATGTTATATTTAGCGAATATCTCTTAGCTGTGTAGTACCTGTAGGACTACGGATGTGCCGTGTGAATATCAGCATAATATGTGTTTATAATGCGTTTTGGTGTCAGTTAAGGCTTATTAGTGATTTTTATTTCGTTAGTCCAATTTCTACAGGTACTTAACTATATTTTGTATCTAATGTGTATATAAAAATGTTATATTAAATATTTTAATTGAAGAAGTGTGTACATGACATCGTTATATAAAATAGTATCGAGCCACATCTATCACATCTCATAGGTACCTACAATACTAAATATCCTTGTAATATCCATGTACGGCTGTACATCATTTATTTTGTTTTTATACTAAGAATAATTTATATTTATTTATTTGTTTATTTATTTATTCATACAAACTGACTTAAGTCTTATAACATAATTTAAAGCAAACACAGTAAATGCTATGCATGGTTAGTGATCTTTCATATATATATCAATTTATTACCAAATTACAGTTGTATGATTAAATGTAGTATTATATATAAAATATTTTAGTTTCAGCACATGGTGTAGATAAGGGAGACAGTGGTTCAGGCTTATGTTTTTTACATTCTAATTTGTATTATTTAACCGGAGTAGTGAGTCTCAAGGACCCAGACGCAAATAATTCAATCTCACTTTTTACATCAGTTAATATTCACATTCACTGGATTCGTGGACTGTACTTAAAATATAATTAAGGGAATGTTTTGAAAATTATTCATTCCAATTGTTAGTCAAATACAAATTTGTCATTAGAATAATCAGTTTTTAGTTTTTTTTTTTTTATTATTTAAACTTTGTAATTATAATTAGTTTCAACAATTATGAATTACAGTATAAATGTTGTTTACAAGAAGAAAGAGTACGAAATTATATTAAATTAAAAAGCCTGTATGGTTAAAAAAGATAATGTATTCAATATTATATATTTTGTTGGTTTGAAAATATATTATAAATAATAATTTTTTTTTTTTTATTGATTAACCCGCGGCCACTTAGGCCATTGTGTACGGAATCGATCTTTGTATTTGGTAAAATTAGTTTTTACTTATGTGTAATAATTCTATAAAGGTCTTTTAATAATAATTGTGCATTCAAATAAATCATAATAGGTACCTGCATATTATGTACCAATTTTGCATTGTACTTAGATCAATGGTTTCATAATTATTACTATATGTATTATGCAATATATTGACATTGTTTTTGACAACCAATGTTCGAACGAGTATTTTTGAGTTATGTAGAAAATTGTTGGCTACACTATCTCCCACCTTCGTATGTCGGTACAACTGTGTGTGTGTGTATGTGTGTGTGTTTCGAAGCAGTACACTTTTAATGGTTATGTACGATACACTTTCTTTTTGAAAACTTACTTGTTTATGTATTATGTACTTGTTTTTTGCCCTCTATTTGTTATTATTTTTCCGGAGTCATGATTTTCAAGGATCCAGAAGCAAATAATCAATCACAGTTTTTAAGTTCAGTACTACATTCAATAGCTTAGTGAACTGTATAATATACATAATTAAGTCTTATATAATTATTGTAATTTTATGAAAATATTTTATTCGAACTGTAATTCTAATCAATTTTTGTATTTCGTATAATTAGTTTTTGACTTATGTGTTATAATTCTTAACAGTTCTTAAAATAATTGCGAATTAAAATAAATTATAATAGGTAACTGCATATGAACCAATTTCGCATTGTACTTAGATTAATGGTTTCATAATTATTACTATTTTATGTAATATGTATTATGCAATATATTGACATTGTTTTTGACAACCAATACTCAAACGAGTATTTTTTAAGTTATATAATTTTTATACTATGTTTATGTATACAATAGATTTGAAAACTTGAATGATTTGAAAAAGTTTTGAATTATTATTGACATATCAATACCAAGTATGAATTGTTAAAATGACCCTGCATAATAAAATAATAAATCCTACATCTAATATTAAGTCACGAAACATAATATAATTTATTAAAATATTTTTCCAGGATTTCTATCCTTAGACTAAACATTTTAACAACTCAAAAAATACAAATTTGAATTCAGATATAGAGAAATAAAAATTTCAAGAAAATTGCCACATTTTATTGGAACGTTGGAAGTGACCAATCTAATTTGTTTTGTGATGCATAGTAAAATTTCTTATAACTGTTTTTTATGGTCAAGCATAAAATGTACGCTAAGAATAAATTATAAAAGAATAGGGACCCCCCGCGTCCCACCCAAATTAATCAAATAATTATCATAATAAATTCTTTATATTTTATTTTCGAGTATTATTAGTAACATTAAGGTGTGTGACCATGAATATGCAGTTCGGGTACATGGCGTATCCGTTTCTTCATTATCCCATGGTTATAATGTTAGGCTGATATAATATTATTTAATGACGATACGATAAATCGAAGTCCCAATGGTTGTAACAGGGCTGTGTTCGGAATTTAAATACGAACAATTTTAAAAACTCATAAATGCTTAATTAATACCGATAGTAAATTAAAAAAACCAAGTAATATAATAAATAAAATACAACTTTTACCCAGACTTGTGCAACGATTTCTCTTATGATATCTCTAATATGTTTTGCGTAAATTCATAATGTTTCTATTTTCTTTTGTCGTCCTGCGTATTTTTACCATTTCATAATTATTCCTGCATAATTAAGAATTGTCTCACCAACGATACTAAAGCGCTCACACTATACATTTTTAGCATAATATCAGAGCTAATAGTTTACCCATACACATCTAGTTACAGGATTGCATTGTTTCCACCAAATTAAAAAAAAATTTTGGTTTTTTGTATCCACTAAATCAATTTTCTTTCAAAATTATTTTGGTATGTGATTTTAGAATCAAATGTTATAATTCTGGTTATATTATTATTTTGTCATATTCTGAAAATTATATTTCCAAAAATAATACTTTTCCAAGAACAGTTTTGTTCAATTCGAGTGATAGTTTATGCGTAACAAAAATAATTGAAAATCATTCCATGTCAATTATCACCAACAGTATTACAAATCGTATCATTATATTATTATATTTTAACTAGAGATGTAAAATTTACGTAAATTTATAAATAATATAAAATATATCACATTTGTGTAAGCAATTTAATTTTTAAACTACATTTTTATGAATTTTTTTTTTGCTCTAATAAGTAGAAACCTTATAACTGTATTAATTAATTACAACAACATCAAAGTCCCAATCATCACATAAAACATAATTATTAAGTATTTTAAATATGTCAATTGCATCAGTAAAAAATTATCGTAATATATTCTGAGTGGTGAATAAGGTTAGGTTTTAGACCGGGATTGAACATTTTTTTAGAAACAATTTTCGTCTGGATTTAGGGCAATTTAAAACTTTTAATAAATAAATATAGATTTGAAAAGTGTACAATTTTGATAAGAAATGATATAAAGACAAATAATTGCTGAACCATTTAGTAAATTTTGGTATATTCAAATTAGCAAGGAATCAAGATATGCTTGTAATATATTATTCTGAGTGGTGAATAAAACTTGAGCTTAATATGATATGCGTATCTGATGCCAGTTTTGTTTTAAGTTGCATGAAAGGGAAAGTGCTATTAGTAATAGGTACTTTAAATGGTGGTTTAAATTTCATAATCAAATTATCAAGGCCGGGCAAGGTAACTATATCGTTAAGTTAAGTTAATAAAGACAAATTTAAGATTGCTAGAGATACAAGTTGATTAGAAATAAAAGTAACTTAACTCAGTTACAAATCAGTTACTTTTTTGTCATACAAAATTAATGTAACCGGAGGTATTTTTATATTTTAATCAATAATGAAATCTAAACAAATCAATTAAATAATTTCGATGTATTTGTTACGTAATGGTCCAAAACTATACCATACAGCTCCATAGATAGCAATATAAAAACAAAATTTTGAAATATAATTTTAGGTCACTGTCCACGCGTTACACAGTAGACGGACAATTTTTTTTAGAACTTAATCTACTTCCTATACATTTGCATTATTTACACCGACGGGCCAAGTTATCGCTGTAATTCCACGAATGAATAAAAATATAATAATAAGTGATACGTAATATTTGATAATATTAATAATGATTGGGTAATTAATAGTGAATATTATACAAACACGTTATACTGAAATGTGAATAGTTATATTTTTCTTTGATTAATGACGTGGTTATCCCTAAAACATTTCTGATTATAATATATGTATATAATATATTCTGAATATACAATATATTAATAACTATTATTATAAATTCATATTTATTAATTAATTTAAAAATTAAAAATATATAATCCACTATAACCCGTGACCCAAACCTCCGAGAGATGGGTTTTAGTACGAGTGTCTACTCATTTATATATTTTATCTAATTGATATAATATAATATGGTAAGTAAGTTATTAATAATATATTAATTATATTTGTAGCATATATGTATTATAATTTAATTTAAAAAAAGTTAGTTAATCATCATTTTTCCTTTTCCACATATTTATGTAGTATAAACCATCTGCCTTTGAAACAATAACCTAGGAACCTTCTATTAAATATTCAAGCTTTTTTACTCAACAGATAAAATTTTATTGAAATTTATAGAAAAAAAAACTAAAAAAATTGCAAACTGACAATGTCCGTAAATAACTCAAAAAGCGTCAAAATATCTTCAAAATGTTATGGTGTATAAAAAATGCTAAAATAAACATTCAGTCAAAATTTCATATCCCTACAGTCATTTGTTTTATAGTTACACCAAAAACCAAAATCGATTGTCTCGAAAACAGATTTTGCGTAAAAATTCCCGTTTTTCCTTAATTTTTCTTTTGTTTTTCACGTCGCTTTTGACTACTTGGAAATTTTAACTGTTGACCCCCCAAAGTACCAACTAGATTCACTTTCCTATCAGAAAAGTTACTGTTGAAGAAAATCCAAGCACTTTTACTGTCCTAAAAGGTGATGACATACACAAAAATAAAATTAAATTAAAAACACACATCATTGTAAAATCAATACATTCATTGCTTCTTTTAGAATCTAAAAAAAGTAACTCGTTATTTAAGTTGGTTAAAAGTAACGTAAAGTAAAGTAAAGTTTAACTCGGTAATGCCCAGCCTTGCAAAATACTGACTTAATAACTAACATGAGAAAAGAAAACCGTATATTTTGTTGATTAAAATACATTATATTTTAAGGTCAAAGTATTAAAAATTTAAAATATAAAATGCACTAAAACCCGTGACGCAAACCACCGAGTTTTGGTAAGAACGTCTACCCAACTATTATTTAGCCATGATATAATATAATATGGTAAATAAATTATTAATAATATATTAATTATATTTTCAGCATATAATATTATATTCAAATTTAAAAAATGATAGTTAATCATCATTTTTCTTTGCCATATATTATCTATGTAGTTTAATCACTGGTCGATCATGTGATCCCATATTATACTACAAAACAAGAAACCGATAACACTCAAGCATTATGCCATATAAACTGAAGTTTTTATAAGACCTGACATTATGGGTCTCGAACTCTAGTGTTGCAAAGTTGTATTGATATTATCGTCTCTTACATAAAGTTATCTGATTAAGTAAAAAATTAATAAATTCTCTACAGATATTTTTAGTGTTTAATATAGGTATCTACATTTTGTTACTATTCATTATTATTCATTATTATCTATTATAATTATTTGTTCGTTTGATATAATTTATGAATAATATTTATTAAATATATTTTTTAAAAAAATTTCTTTAATTTCAGCACACAATGTCAATAAAGGTGGCGTATTTCTGGATAATATTTTCATGTTTAATTTTTGGTACGTAAAAATATAGTTATTTATAAATAAATTGATAAGTTATGTTTTGAAGACATTATGTTAATATAATATTCATTATATTTAAATCAGGGCTTAAATTTAAAATAAATATACGGTTTTTGCGTTTTCAGATATTTAAACGTTATTCTATATTTTAAAGTTTATTGTTATTGTACTTCCAAATGTTATTTGATTTTTTCCTTTCATCTTTTTTATATTTTTTAAACATTATGTTAATTTTTTGTTTCCTGATGGACATTAATTTTAATTTTTATAATTTATATTATTATTTGTGGTATAGATAAGTAATTAACTACATTTTGACGTAAGAACTATCATATTAGTAGAACATTTTGCCCGGTATAGGTTTTTTCAACCATCCAGGATTTTTAGTAAGTAGCTATAACTGGCAAGTTAGTGTTAGTCTAGGCGCTAGGTATCAAATATTGCTTAAATATTATGGCATAAATGAAAGACGAAATAATAGATTTTATTGAAAAAAATTAATACAACTTGAAATAGCATAATAATGTTAATGATATGTAATTACTTAGTAGGTAGATAAGGTAAGTAAACCAAACCGTGCGCTTCCAATTTTTTATCGTATTGAAATTTAAAAAACAGAAATAAACTTATATTCTATTAAATTCAATATTTATACATTTATTTTGTTACGTTTATTGATTTCGTTAGTTTTTTTTCATTTTTTAAGCTATTGCTTTTATTGTGGGCCTGGCGTGGTGACTGAAATAAAATTTTTCGTAACGAAAAAGTGCGACCGTTGATGTTAATATTATTATTTAGTCACGTGACCGACTGATCCGAATGAAACGACTGAACAACACGTTACTTTAGGGGCATGCACATCGTGCTATTTTATTATAGCCTGTATGTTGAATTAATATTAAAATTACATCAAAATAACTGAAATCGTTATTTTTATTTTAGATTCTGAGCGAAGCGATGAATGTATTGATTTGACAATGATATGTGTTTTATTTTTTATTTTTTTATTTTTGTGTCTGTCATCACGTTTTACGACAGTAAAAGTGCTTGGATTATCTTCAACAGTAACTTTTCTGATAGGAAAATGAATCTTGTTTGTACTTTGGGGGGTCAAAAGTAAATGTTTCCCAGTCGTTTTCAAAAGCGACATGAAAAACAAAAGAAAAATTAAGGGAAAACGGGCATTTTTACGCAAAATCTGTAGGGTTTTGGTGTAACTCTAAAACAAATTACCGTACGTACATGAAATTTTGAATGAACGTTTATATTAGCATTTTCTATACACCATAACATTTTGACTTATTTTGAGCTGTTTACGGACATTGTCAATTTCCATTTTATTAGTTTTTTTTTCTATAAATATCAATACAATATTATCTGTTGGTTCAAAAGCTTGAAAATTTAATAGAAGGCTCCTAGGTTATTGTTTCAAAAGCAGATGAAAAAAAATTAAAACTCCTTAGTCACAGTTTTTATTTATAAGCATTTAAAGTTCAAATCTTGACGAAATACGGAAAAATCACGAAAAATAGCAAATTATTTTGAGTTGAGAATTCATAAAAATTTTTCTTTTTAAATCTAAGATCTGAAAATGTGATATAATATTACTCATAAGTTTGTCTATCTTTATCGAAAAAAAAATATCTACAAGAAACTTAAATTAAATTTTTATGAGCGTCTGAAATTTATATTTTTACAACATTTGATATTCACTCGATTTCTCATGTAACAATTTTCTTATTTTATTGTAATTAAAAAACGAATGACTGTAGATACTTGAAAATTTCACTGAATGTTTATATTAGCATTTTCTATACACCATAAAATACTCTTTTTGAGCTGTTTACGGACATTGTCAGTTTTCAATTTTTTTAGTTTTTTTTTCTATAAATATCAATAAATTTTTATTTGTTGGGTAAAAAAGCGTGAAAATTTAATATAAGGCTCCTGATATATCGTTCTAATAGCAGTTGAAAAATATTAAAAATACATAAGCACAATTTTTTTTTATAAGTATTTAAAGTTCAAATGTTGACAACATTTATCAAATTTATAATTTATTAATTATTTTGTAGTTAAAAATGTATAAAATGTTTAACTTTTAATCAAATATACTTGGTAATATCATAGGCTGACTGACCGTTTTCGATCAGAATCGTTTTTTTTATACAATGATATTATATCATTGAATTCAAATTTAACACTATCCATTACAGTGCCCCATTTGTAACCTACTTTACAGCAGAGCGACATCCACTTATCCACCTTTTTATTCGTTACTGCGGTGATAAACAAAATGTTAGAAATTAAAATCCCATTTTTAGCGGTTTTTTGTAATTTATCGGTGGTTTTTCCCGTGACATTAAATAACAATAAAAAAAATCGAAATCATCTTGATCTAATTTGCTAAAAGATTTGATACTATATGTCTAATTTTATTCTTAGTACTTCGATAATTATTGTAGATATTGTTTTTATTCTTAGTACTTCGATAATTATTGTAGATATTGTTTGATTATCAAAGATGAACTAATGGACGTTCACTCTGCATTGTACGTTCATCGATAACACTTATAACTTTTAGCATAATAGTTTGAAAGATTTTTCTTTTTTTCTGTTAGACAATAGTGAAAAAGTTGATTGAAATGTTAAACAATAGTGAAAAGTGGACACTCACCATCAATTAAAATCATATCAACTTTTTCACTATTGTTTAACATTTGAAAGAAGAAAAAAAGAAAAATCTTTCAAAGTATTATGTTAAAAGTGTCATCGATGAACGTACAATACTGAGTGAACGTCCATTAGTTCGTTTTTGATAATCAAACAATATCTATAATAATTATCGAAGTACTAAGAATAAAATTAGAAATAATGTACTATTATCAAAGTACTAATAATAAAACTGGAAATAATTCAATAACTTTTATCGCACAATCATAACGCAAATTACAACGTCATTGTCAATTTAGTTGGTAAATTAATTAAATTCAAATTAGCTATACATTTTTTTTTAGGTAATTTTGTATTAAATTATTTAAATGCATTTCATTTTAGTTCAAAAATGATTTACTTTTGTTTGAAATTCAAGCGTGTAATGTTTTTGGTAAAATCGTAAAAATTTAATTATTTTAAAATTTCCAAAAGCTGTAACTCTTTCAATTTTAGGTTTAGAACTATGGTCAATGGATCAAAATTACTTAGAATAAAATAATCTAACCATGTCCGGTGACAAAAATAGGTGTTGCAATTTAAAAAAAAAATTTGTAATGCGCATGCGCATACTACAAGAGTTAAAAATTTGAAATTTGTCCTTAAATGTGTACTTAAATCAGTACCCCTTAGCTATTGTAGCAAACCGTATTTCAATCTAAGATTATCGGGCTGAGATATTTAGTGGTACATTTAAAACGGGACACACTGTATAACCTATTTACGTAGAACCTTGTTTTAAAAATTCAATTCTTTGAACTTTAAATGCCTATAAAAAAAAAATTGTACATATGTATTTTCAATATTTTTCAACTGCTATTGTAACAATATATCAGGAGCCTTGCGATACATTTTCACGCTTTTTTACCCAACAAATAACATTTTATTAATATTTATAGAAAGAAAAAACTAAAAAAGTTCAATACTGACAATGTCCGTAAACAGCTCAAAAAGAGTCAAAATGTTTACATAATTTTATAGTGTATAGAAAATGAAAATATAAACATTCAGTAAAATTTTCTTGTTTCTACAGTTATTCATTTTTGAGTAACAATAAAATAATAAAACTGATACATAAGAAATTGAGTGAATATCCAATGTTATAAAAGTATGAAGTTCAAACGCTCATAAAAATTTAGTTTGACTTTCTTGTGGACATTTTTTTTTGTTGATAAAAGTAGACGAACTTATAAGAAACCTTGTATTACATTTTAATATCTTATATTGAAAAAGAAAAAGTTTTATGAATTCTTAACTCAAAATAATTTGATAATTTTCGTGATTTTTCTATATTAAGTCAAGATTTGAAATTTAAATGCTTATAAAAAAAAAACTTTGACTAAGTATTTTTAATATTTTTCAAATGTCAATGTAACAATATAGTAGGAGCTTTGTATTAAATTTTCATGTATTTTTACTCAACAAATAAGTTTTATTGACATTCATTTTGGTTTCTCCAATGCACCTACAATATTCACTTTCCCATCGAACAAGATACTGAAGTTGAAAATAGAATTTTGACTACTTATCGTGTACAAAGACACAAAAAAAAATTTAAAAAAACACATATCATTGTAAAATCAATACATTCATTGTTCCACTCAGAATCTAAAATTATATTTGATGTTGCATATAACATAACCATTTACTAGAATAGAAAATTAGAAATATGTGACCAGTTGCAATCTGGGAGTAGGGAATGGTTCTTGGATACTGGGTTGGTAACAAAAATCTTAAAAAACTTTTGATCGGTAGTGAGCCATGACAACATTAAGGATGAATCTGTCCAGGCACGCACTTGTGAAATCGGAAGAACAGACATGATTTTCAGATGGAGTCGTTGTAACAATTGAGCCAATAAAAGGGCCGCACATAACTCTAACCTAGGTATGGTGAGAGACTCGTCCTTTTCACTACCTTTCAAAGGAGTGACCTTGGTCTTGCACGTCACCAGGGAGATGGACATCTTGTTCGTCCTATCGACAACGCAGAGGTACACCGTTGCACGATAACCCTTCTGGGACGCGTCGGCAAAACCTAATAACTGGACATCCAAAAATCCTCTGGTGTCAATATGACGAGCAATTTCTATGTTGCCCAACGAAGGCAACTCTGCCAAAAAATGACGCCACGCTGTATGTAGATGTAGAAGAAGCGGAGTGTCTCACTCTAATTGTACCTGCCAAAGTTGTTGCATGAATGATTTTGCCCACAACAGCATCAGACCGAGGGCACCAATGAGGTCGAACAATCTAGCAATGTCAGATAATACTCCTCGCTTTGTATATTGGGCGTGTCGTCGACATGTATCGGTAACCCCCCAATGGAGGCCGAGTAACTTCAATGATGACTCGTCCTTAGGTTCAAATAAAGGACAGTTAGCTCGATATTCAGGCGGAATACAATCCTAAATCTTCAAGCTATGATATGATTTTTCACCTGACTCAATTCCGTTTCCGTATTCCGTCCTACCACAATGTCGTCGACGTAGGTATATTTAGTTACGACGCCCTTGGCGATGGAAAATAGTGGTTCAGAGCATACGTCCAAAGCGTGTAAGACACGTATGGCCAAGAACGGAGCGGAACTCAAACCATAAGTAACTGTCAATAGTTCGTACTCCTGGATCTCCTGTTCCGGGGAAGGTCACCAAAGGATGTGTTGGAACACGCAGTCTTCATCACGAAAATTGATCTGACGGTACATTTTAACAATGTCGGCAATGAAAATATATTTGTATAATCGACATGTGAGTAACAATTCACTTATGTAATTTTGTAATTTCAGCCCAACGCAAAGAATATCAATGAGAGAAACCTCTCACGATAACTTCGCCGAAGCGTCGAAAACGACCAGTAATGTGGTGTGGTATTTAATATTTACCAGGTCGGGTACCAATCTTCATGTGACCTAATGACAGATATATATTCATGGACGATCGAAACAACTCGTACAACGGTTTGTCTTTTTGGAGGCGATTTTACAAATTCAGTAGACGTTTCATAGCTAGAGAACGAGATTCTCCGAATTGACATGATGACGAACGAATTTCGGACGTTGGCGTGGATATCTGTGTACCATCGTCCTTAGTGAAAATGTGGTATCGAAATGGTAAGGCAACACAAAAACGGCCAACTGCACTTCGTGATGTAGATTTGGTAAGCCACCTCTCACACATCTCGTCTTCTGTGATAGGAACTTCGAGTTTGACGGGTTATTCAATTGACCAAAACCGATGTAGTAGAGTGTCTATCGACGGACTGGATGTAATCAAAAATGATATGCACGGGGCGGAAGCCCGTCCAAGTGGGTTCACTAATGCCATTATAATCCATCCCAGAAGGCTATCCATAAGCCATAGCTGATGGAAAACCGACAATGTGTATTACGACTACCCACCTATAAGAAATGGATAGAAATCAGGTCCAAGTAGCATGTCGATCTGAGACGGACTGTCGAACTGGAGCTAATACTAGATGTTGATATTGTATGCGTATATTTGGTGGTAGTGGCGAAGACAGAAGAATATACGTTAATTTGGGAAGTATTATTAAGTCGTGTCAATTGAATTTCGGACTCGACGTATGGTGTGGTATAAACGAACAAGACGTGCTACCTCTTACTTGGGTAATTGGACTTTGAGATAAGCCCACTATCTCACTTTCACATTTCCGTCGTAACAATCCAATGCGAGCTACGCAATCTGTAGTAATTGCCGATATTTGGGATCCACTATCAAATAATGCGCGCATGAAATGATAGTTACCACGCGCATCTAGAATTCGAACAATGGTTATACCCAATAACACTGTACTGCCGGACGCTGACATACCCAAAAACTTTGTATTGGTACTTCCACCCTCCCCACCATTGATTGGTCTTCCGGATTGGGGGTGGTCGTAGGTTCTGATTCTGACTGAAAATGTAACAAAGTGTGATGGCGTTGTTGACATTTTCCATAATGGTATTTGGACTTACACGTGTCTACTAACTCATACACGAAAAACATAATTTATTTGTTCGAAAGTATTCCCGACGTTGTGGCACGGAATATGTTTTAAATTCTGAACAGTGATACAAAAAATGTTCACCACGATTACAAATAGTTTAATGTTTTGGCTTGTTTAATTTTGACAAATACGACTTATGAACAGGGTTACTCGCGGCGGTTAACGCTAACTTCAGCGCGATAGATTTTTGAGATTTATTAGATCGAGCTTCAGTCTTGTGAACACCCTGTATGTTGTCCAATATCTTCAAACGCTTTTGAACAAAAGTGACGAGAGTATCAAAATTCGGAATAGTGGATTGACAAACACCCACTTCAAACAACTGACGTGTTGTCGGATCTAATACACGTGAACAGAATAAAACAATATAAAACCCGCGAGATCGTCGACTCCGAGTAATTTTAACGCAGCGACATTTTCTTTAAAAATATTTAAAAACGTGGTCAGAGATAGTTTCGATTCTTGAGCGATCGGCTTGAAGGCTAAAAACTAATCCAAACGAGTAGTTGCGATCAATCGTTTGTTTTCGAATCGATCAGTGAGCGCTGCCCACGCGACTGAATAATTCATCACCGACAATGAAATTGATTTAATTACGGATACCTGCAGAACCGGTCAATCTCTGTGACAGAAGATGAAATTTGTGTACATCGTAGATACCGGAATCGTCGTGTACGAACGCTTTAAAAGTATCACGGAAAGCACACCACTTTGTTATGGACCCGTTGAACGACGGCAATTCAATTTTTGAAAGTGCACTAAACGATTGCCGAATAGACACCGGTTGTATAGCCACGGTTGCTTCCGACGTGCCATCAATCATTTTGTAAATTTCGTCAACAACGGCTTTGACGGTATCCGTTACTGGCGAATCGACCGATTCGTACTCATCGGAACGACCGACAATGACCAATGAATTTTTAATAACAGTTTGTTTAGCTTTAAAACGTGAAAAAAGATTATCTAACCGTTTCACACTAGCGGATAATTGTTCCCGTTTCCTGGGATCATAAATGGGGCAACCTGATTTGAGCAGCCGTGCAGTTTGACGGCGTAAATTGTCGTCAGGTATTGCCCAATCACTGGCGATCGTTGGTGGACGGTTACTGCCCCGACGATGTACGGACACTAGCAGTGCAATGATAGTGGACGGTATAAAAATGGTGGAAATGGAAATAATATATAGGAATGTGGGAACCTTACAAACAATAATAATTTAATAAGAAATAATTGTAACACCAAATGTCGATGGTAATAAAATATATACTATTAATTCAAATTATGTAAATAATAATAATAATGACATCAAATGGTGTTTATCGTGTAATGTTAGTCGTAGTGATAATAAATCATAAACATATATCGCTAATCTAGGCGAACAAAAAACTATTGATAATAATTAATAGGTACAAATTATATAATACGGCGGCGATGACGATATTACATAATCGTGCAAACATTTGTTTAATAACGGACGTCAAACATAAATAATATTATAATATTATGACCTAACCTTTATGCTGTGACTCGGGCTGGTATGAGGGCAGTTGGCTGGAACTTTGGCTGGTAAAAATGGTGACTGGACCACAATAAGGCCCAAGAACAGTACACGACAATAAGTAACGCACTATTTTGTCAGGTTTGGTGCATGAGTTTCGGCGGCGGAGCACGTTCGACCAGATTGTATCAATTGTACACGGCGAGCGGTAGGGCAAGCAGGCGCACGGGACAGCGATAGTCGTGGAACGAGACTTTGACCTTTGCTCGGGGAAAACCATGTATTCCAGCCACGACAGCTTATCGTGCACCAACAGACATATCATTGAATTCAAGTTTAATACAATCCATTATTCATTGACCCACTTGTAACCTACTGTAAAGCAAAGTGACATCCACTTACCTTCTTTTTTTTATACTTTGTCTCAAATTTTTAATTTTTTACTGATATTTTTATTGATTGATTGATTGATTTATTATTATTATTTTTTTTTACTTCCAATTGTCCCTACGCCAAACCACCACGTCCAAACGACTACGTCCATTTGTCCTAGATCACAATAGTTTATAAAATTACACATTTTTATTAAACGCAGCTACATGGTTTAAAACAAAAAAAATTATATATATTAAAGGCTCATAAGATTTAATGACATCTATAGCCTCCGGAGTGTTGTAAAGGAAGGCATTTTCCTCTAAATATATATTTAAAATCAACCTGATGCGCTGGAAGTTTGAAGATAAATGTTACCATCACTTGTTTTTAATTATTAAGAAATATGATACAATATTGTAACTTTAGATACTGGGAAATAATTTTCACAATAGAAATTAATACCTATTTATAGTTATTCAGTTTAAAGATAATGCATTGTTACATACATCAAATGTATACAGTATACGGTAGAATAATATATCAAAAGACAAAATATCAATTTTTAAAATAAAATAACCACTTATGAATATGCGGCGATGAGTACAAACAAAAACGTTACAATTGAATTTGTTCTTATGGTAATCTATATAAATTGATATAAGATAGATGATTACATTGAAACTATAAGTGTAGAAAGTAGCTTCGTAGAGAAATGCTTGGTTTTTATATTTTATTGACTGATCAGAAACTTTGTCCCCTCCGGTTCTTTATTAATTGAAATGATGCCATGGTACAAAATAAATATTAACCCTGAATGCAAGGTATAAATTATAATTATCATTTAATTATGATACCATTGAATTCAAACTATAAATGCTGATTAAAAAAATAATTAATAACCTTAATACACTTAACATTTTTTACGTATTAAATGCAATAATAATTCATTTTTTTCAGGATCAAGCATTTTGTGCGATAATATACAATATCAAGAATATGAACAATTTCAACAAATTCCACCAACTCAACAAATTCGAAATTTTTCGACAACAGAAGTAATTCCACAAACTCATGAAATTCAAAGACCACCATTTATTCAATACCATAATATATGTATGTGTTTACTTAATGACTAACCTATACCCTTTTATTTATATTAAAATTATTTGTTTTACAATAAATTGTATAAATATTTGAGGAAGAACAAATAATCGTTAGGTTAAGCATAATCGATTGATGTACATTTTTAAATCATCGAAAATATGTCTATTCTATAGGTTTTATTAATTATGACTTATTATTATTTATATTTATATTTAAGCGAGTTCATGCGTATTACCAGCTGTCGAAGGAGTTGTATATACTTATGAAAATTCTAATGAAAGTTTATCTCCCGGGACATTAATTGATCATGGCGTTACCGTAAATGAGAACTGTACATTTGGATATCATAATGTATATCCCAAAAGTTTTCGGGTTTGTCAGAGAAATGGAAAATGGAAAACTGCTCTTCATAAATTATGTTTGAGTAAGTTTTGTATTGATATTTGTATGTTGCAATGATTATTTATTTAATTATGTTTAATTATAATTTGTTTATATTTATAGAAATGTGTCCACCTCTTCTATCTGATAGTTTAGATATTCAATGTAGTTATAATGGTAAGTATGCTAATTGCTCAAATCCATCGATACCTGACACAATAGCAACACAAAAATGTAAGCCTGTTTATAATTTACCAAACGGACAAAAAGAGACTCCAATTGAATTACATTGTATGTCAAACGGAATATGGAATAATGAACTACGTATATGCGAACCAGGTAATTGTATTTTTAATCGTATAAAATATATAAATCTCCAATTTACTTAATTTGTACTGTATTCTTATTATTTTAATTTATATTTTTATTCAAATCTTATTTTAGATTGTGGTAAACCATTTATCAAAACCCAAATATTGATCAAAAACGGCAAAACAGCAAATGTTGGAACCGCACCTTGGAATATCGCCATATATAAAAAAAAATCCAATTATGAATTCCATTGTGGAGGATCAATTATTTCTCGAAATTTAGTCGTTTCTGGTAGAATATTTGTACAACAAATTAAAAAAAAAAAAAATGAAAATGAATTAAATATTGTTTTTAGCGGCTCATTGTTTTTGGGAAAAAGGTATGCCATATACAATAATAATAGTCGACGATCTTTACAAAATTGCTGCTGGAAAATATTATAGAAACTTTGAAATTTTTGATAATGAAAATCCTCAAATTATAAATGTAAGTTATTTATAATTCAAAGTCTATAAATAATTTGTATGACATGGTTAATATAAAATAAAATAATTAATGTAAAGGTGGATAGGGTTCATCTGAAAGAAGCTTATTATGGTCATTACGGGCGATATGCTGAAGATATAGCTGTTGTTGTGTTACAAAACAGTGTTTCCTTTAGTAATGGTATTACACCTATATGTATGGATTGGAATGGTGATTACAAAGTATCCAATGGAGATGAAGGAAAGGTTTGTTTGTAGTATTATTTCAATTGTGATTTAACTACAGTGAATAGCGTACCTTTAATTATTATCAACTGTTGTCCATTTGTATGTATACAAATACCGTGAGATTATCCGCTAAAGTTTGTATAAATATTGACATGTTATAATACATAAATAAAAAAGTGGGAAGTGAATAATACCACTCTGCTATGTAGGTTAAAGTGGGTAATTGTAATGGATGGTGTTATTTTTAAATGCAATGACATAAGTATATCATTGATTTGAAAAATTATTCTGAGAGCACAGTCTGTCGAACATTTTTTTTTATAAAAAAAATTTCAAGTATCTATAATTATTAATTTTTGAATTAGAACATAATACTTAAATCAATAATAATTACGGTCAGTCAGACTTCTGGCTGATAATCAACTATCGAAAAAAAACTTCAAACTCTCATAACAAAATTTGTTTGACCACAAAGGAAATTTCCGATATTCATAAAAAACTATTGTGGATTTACTCTTAACTTTTTTTAAGTTTCCATTAAAAAATACTTATGAGGGACCTTGAATTAAATGTACAAGTATACAAGTATTTTGGGACAGCGATTTATCGATGATATTTTTAAAAAAAGAAATAAAATGTAAATATTCTTAATATGCTTATAAATAGCTCAAAAAGAAATAATATTTAGAAAATAGTAGTGTTAACATGCAGTAGAAATTTAAAGTATCTACGGTTATAACTTATAAGTATATTATAGTTATATAAAAATAACTTTGCCATTGCGCGTTGGCTACAATCAATCACGCAACGCGGTTCCCGGGGAGGTTCGTAGTGTCAAAAACCTTAGCACACATACACATCTTACTAACCTTAAAGACTAATAAATGTTTTTCACTACGCATTTGGAAACTAATGTAAATTTTCCAAATTATCCTCTCAAAAATACCGACGAGTTTGACTTTTCCATCGTAATAGATATTGAATGTTGAACATCGAAGCATTATTTCTACTAGAACAAAAGTTTATAAAAAGTGAAAAAAACACACAACATAGTAAATTCAATACATGAATCGCTCTGTTAAAAATGTATATTGAAATCTCAAACTTTTTTTTACTTTTACAGATTGTTGGTTGGGGAAAAGAGGAAAATGGCATTTCAAGTCCCGTTTTATTAGAAACACGGTTACCATACATCGACATGAGGTCTTGCCGGAGCATGTGTACATTTGGATTTAAACCATATGTGACTCATGATAAGATTTGTGCCGGTTCTTCATTGGGTAATAAAATATTTAAACATTAATACTATATTGAAATTATTGATTTTTTTTATAAACTCTACTTTTATTAAATTAATGAATAACATTTTACAATAAATATAAAAATATATAATATATTTCTACAAATAAACTATATTATACAAAGCAAGCCTACCTTTTCGTATCTATTGACTAACCCAATATTGAATCACGTCATTAAAGTTTTTTATGATTTATTGAATTTGTTATTTACTAGTTAATGATCTATAAAATAATAAAATTCAAAGGTAACCAAGCTGGCACAATTGTATTATAATGGGGTAAATCGACATAAGATTATTATTTTAGTATTATTGTATGTAAGACCTTTTCGACTCAAATAGTGTGTATAAAAGTATACTCTTGGAAGATTCAATTTTTTCTGAGAAGATAAAACGATGCTAATAACCAATACTATGACAATTAAATCTTCATTGGGCAAATTTCAAACGATTGAAAGAAAATGATATCATAATGTTTATAGTGGGAAAGACTTTTATTAAATTAAAACAAACTTATAATAACCCACTAAGGTCCGTGAATAGTTGTTCAACATACTGCTTACCAAAATATTTTATTTCTGCATTGAAATTTGAGTCTCAGATCAAAGATAGAAAAGTAATGCTTTGAATATTTTTTATGGGATATGGTGGAGAAACACTTTGGTCGACGCGGTGGCGTGGTGAACAATTTTAATTAAAGGAGCCAAATATATTTTATCCACCCACCCACCCACGCACCAACCAACTCACAACAGGATGCATACCCAAATTTGCTGTTATCTCAACTCGCAATAGTTCATAATTTGGAAGCAATATATTTTACAAATCTATCACCACCACTAACACCACTAACCAAAATATCAACGGAGAAGTGGTTCAAATAAAACTGCCTTGCCATGCCACTGGTCAACAGTTGTCTGCGTCATTTGGAGAAGAAGTGATCCGAACAGGGACTGGAACCTTCATGATTTTTTCGGTTTCAGTTCCGTTTGTTTCTGAAAAAAACTAAAATTTCGGTTTCAGTTTATTTTAGGTTTTTAAAAAATGAAATTTTGAAAAAATATGTAACTTAAATAAGGCTTCAGGTGAGGTTCCAGTATTAAAATTAATTTAAATATTTGTTTTGGTGTGTTTCCAATATTCAAAGGGTTACGGTTCCAATACTGGTTAGGTAGCAGCGTCATCTCAGTTATTGTTAGACTAACCCAACTGCAACCACTTACTGACTGGCCGACGCAACATTTATTTCATGCAGATTTACATAAAATGGTGTCATAGTGGTTGAATGAAGGGAGGTGTAAATTTTCAGGTATTTGAACGTCACACACAGGATTTTGAAGTATTAAAATACAAAATATGCCTATACGGTCAAAAATAACTAATTATGGATATTAAACATTGTTTTTTTTAATTATATACCTATATAAATACATTTAATATTTAGCGAATATGACTTATCTGGATAGCTTTGGGACTATAATAGGTGTGCCGTGTGCGTTTGAGCAGAATATATTGTGTTAACGCGTTATGGTGTCTTTAAGGTTTGTTAGAGGTTTGAATCAGGCCACGGGTGGCATTTTTCTTCGGGCAAGTCACGATGTCCGGAGAGAAGTTCCGCCATCCCCCACCTGGGCATGGCAGATACCTACGGGTGCCCACCAAAAAATCTGCCAAACCAAAACACACGTTTTTTCTAAACCTTCAATTCCTCCCTTAAAAAAAAAAAAACAAACAGTCAATGGCCATAGTTGTTGGGCTTCAGGACCAATAAAAAAAAAATCTATATTTATTTATTTATATAAATGGACTTTAGTCCTATTACATAATATTACACAATCACAGTAAATGTTATGCATGTTGTGTGAGCTCTGATATACAGCTACTTTATTACCCAGCTGCATTCGTATGATTAATTAATGTAGTATAATTATGTATATTTTTTTTAGTTTCAGAACATAGTGTAGATACGAGTGACAGCGGTGCAGGCTTATGCTTTTCACACTCTAAATTGTATTATTTAACCGGAGTAGTGAGTCTCAAGGACCCAGACGCAAATAATTCAATCGTACTTTTTACATCAGTTCAGTACCACATTGACTGGATTCGTAGACTGTATATCGATTATATGAAAGTACTAAATAGTTAAGGTAATGTTATGAACATTATTTATTCCTATTATAATTGTCTGTAAACAGCCTGTATTGTCGAAAAAAGATAATATTTTTTTATTGGTTTGAGATAATATTATTTATGGTATCGAAAGGTATGTTTGAAAGAGATAAAAAGCGGTTACGATATGTTGATAGCCTGGAGTAAATGAAGAGTAGGTGGCTAATGTCACAAACCTTAGTTTTTTTGCAGTGTACATTAATCAATTTATATATTGGCGAAATTCCACTCATGCACTCACTCACTGACTCACTCATTCATCGCAACATTTCAAAAACTACGAATTGTACGTACTTGAAATTTGGAAAAGTGGTTCCTCTAAGGATCTAGATGTGCAATAAGAAAGGATTTTACGATATTTTCATTTTAAAAGGGTTAGAAGGATCTTAGGTTTACGTGGATATTGTAACATTTGTTTGCTTATAAATGGCTGCAATTGGTTGCAGATTGTAATGGTAAGATGCGATGGGTATATGAGGTCGATTACACGTTCAAATAGAGTGGTAAAGAGCAGTTTTCTCCGACCTTCGTAGAAGAAATGTTCCGAAGACCCTGGTACTAGGCTATATTATATCTTAATAGTTAATTTATGTATTAGTAAATACGTGTTTATGTAATGTAATACGAGGGACTATAGGTATGCATTTATAAACTGGTGTCATTTAAGACTGATTAGTGTTTTATTACATGGCCTAAACTCTTATATTTTGTATCTAATATGTAGATAATAATGTTAAATGAAATATTTGTATTGAGGGTGTTTGTACAAGACACCACAACATATTATAGTTTCAAACCATATCTGCCTCTTGCTATAGGCACCTTATCATATATGATTGTAATATAGTACTTGTTCCTCAGTTGTAATGATAATAATGTAAATTCTACTACCCAATGACTATAGTATGTTTAAATCAAGTATAATGAATAAAATATTTTTAGTTCCAGTACATGGTGTTTATGAGCCATGAGGGAGACATCGGTGCAGGATTAAGCTTTTTACACTCTAATTCTTGTTATTTAACCAAAGTAATGATTCTCAAGGATCCAGAAGCAAATAACTCAATCACAATTTTTAAGTTCAGTACCACAATCAATGGATAATTAAGTCTAATAATAAGTAATGTTATGAAAATAATTTATTCGAACTACTGAAATAAATCTTTGTATTTCGTGTAATTATATTTTTACTTATGTGTAAACATGTTATACAGTTCTTATAATAATTCTTCATTTAAATAAATCATAATAGATACCTACATATGTACCAATTTTGCATTGTACTTACATTAATGGTTTTATATTAATTACTATATTATGTACTATGCATTGTATTGACATTGTATTTGACAACAAATATTTGAACGAGTAATTTTATAGTTATATAACTTTTTATACCAATTATAATTTGTCTATATTTATGTTTACAACGATAGATTTGAAAGCTTAGATGATTTAAAACGTTCGCAATTATTATTGATATATCAAATAATGCACAATAAAATAATAAATAATACATCTAATATTAAGTCACAAAGTATATAATTTATTAAATTAGACTAAACATTTAACAACTCAAAAACTACACATTGCAATTCTGATATAGATACATAAAAATGTTCAAGAAAATTGCCACACTTTTGTGTCCAGTCTATTTTGTTTTGTATGTATAATAAAATTTCTCATCACTGTTTTTACGTTCAAGCAATTAGACAAAATAATACACTAAAAACAATTAAAAAAGAATAGGGACTCCATCCCCCTACGTCCCACCCAAATAAATTAAATAATTATCATATTAAATTCGTTATAATATTTTTTTTCCTGTTTTTATTAGTAAAATTATGGTCATACGGCGATATGGATAGGCAATTTGGTTACATTGTGTATATGTTAAGGTGAATGACGACATTTGGTGAATGTTGACATTCACCGAAATTTCTGGTGAATGTCAATTTCTTCTTAGATGTATACATTCACTGGTGAATGTTGACATGCACCATCTGTTTTTGGTGAATGTTAACATGTTGTAAAAAAAGATGAATATCTAGTGATAAAATATTTTTTAGACAGATACCGTAACGTTAAATGCCTAAATGTCTATGATAATATTATATAGATCATTAAACACCGTTCGATTAAATATTGTGTGAACAATATCATATCTATAAACATTTACTATCTTAACGTATGACACGATAACGTCTATACTCCAATTTTAACTAAAAATGTCTAACATTCACCAAAACTCAATTGTGAATGTCAACACTCACCGATAATCGTTGCGAATGTTGACATTCACCGGTGACTGTTGGCAAATTTTTAATATTCATTCAAAATGTTGTCATTCACCTTAACATATACGTTTCTTCGTTATCTCATGGTTATATAATGTTAGGCTGATATAATATTATATTATGGGGGCTTCAGCGTAATCCATTCTAAGGAGTAAAAATAGGCATTTTATATTTTAGTTTATACGTGTGTTTTACATGGTGAGGAATGTGACGAAGTAGTTATAAGTTACTAAGTTTGTAAGTTAATATTTTTGACTTTTGGTATTTGGTCTGTATGCTTATTTTAGATTCTGAGCGAAGCGATGAATGTATTGATTTTACAATGATGTGTGTTTTTTTTTTAATTTTTTTTTATTTTTGTGTCTGTCATCACCTTTTAGGACAGTAAAAGTGCTTGGATTTTCTTCAATAGTAACTTTTCTGATAGGAAAGTGAATCTAGTTGGTACTTTGGGGGGTCAAAAGTAAAAATTTCCCAGTAGTTTTCACAAGCGACGTGAAAAACAAAAGAAAAATTAAGGAAAAACGGGAATTTTTACGCAAAATCTGTTTTCGAGAAAATCGATTTTGGTTTTTGGTTTAACTCTAAAACAAATGACTGTAGGGACATGAAATTTTGACTGAATGTTTATATTAGCATTTTCTATACACCATAACATTTTGAAAATATTTTGACTCTTTTTGAGTTGTTTACGGACATAGTCAGTTTTCAATTTTTTTAGTTTTTTCTTCTAAAAATATCAATAAAATTTTATCTGTTGAGTAAAAATGCTTGAAAATTTAATAGAAGGCTCCTAGGTTATTGTTTCAAAGGCAGATGAAAAAAATTAAAAATCCTTAGTCACAGTTTTTATTTATAAGCATTTAAAGTTCAAATTTTGACAAAATACGGAAAAATCACGAAAAATAGCAAATTATTTTGAGTTGAGAATTCATAAAAATTTTTCTTTTTAAATCTAAGATTTGAAAATGTAATATAAGATTACTCATAAGTTTGTCTACTTTTATCAAAAAAAAAATGTCTAAAAGAAACTTAAATTAAATTTTTATGAGCGTCTGAAATTTATATTTTTACGACATTTGATATTTACTCGATTTCTCATGTAACAGTTTTCTTATTTTATTGTAATTAAAAAACGAATGACTGTAGATACTTGAAAATTTCACCGAATGTTTATATTAGCATTTTCTATACACCATAAAATGTTGAAAATATTTTGACTCTTTTTGAGCTGTTTACGGACATAGTCAGTTTTCAATTTTTTTAGTTTTTTTTCTATAAATATCAATAAATTTTTATTTGTTGGGTAAAAAAGCGTGAAAATTTAATATAGGGCTCTTGATATATCGTTTTAATAGCAGTTGAAAAATATTAAAAATACATATGCACAATTTTTTTTTATAAGCATTTATAAATTTTTAACTTTTATGGCTAAGAATTGAAAATTTAAAACAAGGCTCCACGTATATAAGTTATATATAAATTACTTTATTCACAATAACATCATCAAATATACTTGGTAAAATCATAGGCTGACTGACCATTTTCGCTCAGAATCGTTTTTCTTATACAATGATATTATATCATTGAATTCAAATTTAACACCATCCATTACAGTGACCCACTTGTAACCTACTGTACAGCAGAGCGACATCCACTTATCCACCTTTTTTCTATTATTATTTGTGTGTCATTATTATATTAAGTTTTGTGGGTATGTACAATTGGATGCTGGCTAGGTGATGAGTCTGGAATGTGTAGTTGTTTTAATTGCCTTGTTATTGTAGAAGATTGCGTCATGTGGTACATATCCGTATCGTTTTTTCGATATCTTCTGTGAGATGGTGGTTTCCATATATGGGCATCATTAATGCGTTGATGGCTGTGTACCATAATATTTTAATATTAATGAAGAGTTCTATTTTTAAATTGCGTTCTGATAATCTGCATTCGTTTGTGATTATTATTTTGGGCATTTTCCTTTGAGATGCCACGGTACGATGCAATCGCATTCCTTCTAGGTGGTCCAAATTTGTATTGATTTAAGTTATGTAAATAATTTATTTTATAATTTTAAATTGCGTTTTTAAATTTTCCGACCCGATGTATGACCGTTATTGGTTCCAAATTATTGTATGTGTTAAAGACCACTGTCAGATTGAAATCATCGAACTCAGCACGTCTTAAACGTTTGATTAACACTTTATTTTAACATTGACTCTTTGAGTAACAAAAGATTAACAATCAACAAATTACTAAATTTACAACAGTTTTTGATTACACGGACGTACTGCGTCTTGCTCTGCTCGTTGGCTACTCCTACAATTGTTGTGAGAGTACCTACTTGGATTTATTGTGGGGGGGGGTCAGTGTGACCACCCTCTACATAATTTATAACATTCGGCCATCCGACTTTGTTGGACGCCCCGGCCCAACTTTCGTTAGCTATCACTAATTATTTAACACAATTTAAAATATTAACATATTAACATAAGATATAAAAAAAAAGTACAGGGCTTATTTGTTAAGTAGGTTTAATTAACTAAATAATCCCTTAGATGAGCTGGTCTCTTGCGGACTCGCTTTGGTCGCGTTGGTGTTTCTTCATCAGGAGTTGAAGTCTGGGTTCCTAGATGTTGCACCTCTGTGTCCTGTTCAATTTCTTGGTCAGTACTCAGAGTCCCATCCTGTTCAGCGTCACTCTCCTCTGATTGTTCATCTTTTTCAGAAAAACGCTTCAAGGCACTAACATGAGCAGTTGTAGCATACAAATGCCCTCCTGTGTGGTGTAGGTCTGCCAGTTTGTATGTATCTCCAGCGTTCACTGCTGTCACTACCATCGGTCCTCTGAACTTTGGTTGTAGTTTTGTTGAGCTCCCAGTCGACACTGGTGGTCTTCTAAGGTACACTATTTCTCCCAGTTCCAGTGACATATGTTTACGGTGCTGGTCATGTCTCAATTTCCATGTTGCCTGTTTTTCTGCAATGTCCTCGCGCAACTTCTGCTGTGTAGTTGCTGGTTGCTGGTATACAGGAGTTGTGTTTGTCAGTGTATCGAGTAACCCATCTGTTTTAAGTGCATCATAACCATATACAGCAAAGAATGGACTTACTCCAGTGGTTTGGTTCGGTGCGGTGTTCAAGTTCAATTCTAACTCACTAAGGTTTTTATCCCAGGTGGCTTCATCGCCCATTTGGGTGGTAATTGCTCCTAATAGAGTAGAATTAACCCGCTCTACTTGACCATTTGCACGGGGGTGGCGTACTGATACTGCATGGTGTTCTATACCATTGGTTTCACAATACTGGTTGAAACATTCTGACTGGAAAGCTGTTCCTCGGTCTGTGATGATCCGCTTAGGTAGTCCATAGGTCAGCGCAAATGTTTTCAGCTGTCCTACTACTACTCTTGATTGTATTGTTTTTGATGGATACAACTTAACAAACTTTGTTAAGTTGTCTACCAGCACTAAAATATAAGCATTTCCCTTGGAACTTACTGGAAATGGTCCCAGGTGATCTATGTTGACTGTTTCAAAAGGGCGATTACCAGGAGTTATAGGGTGTAGCATGCCTGCTTGTCTCCCTCGCAACTTCTTATATACTGCACACTCTGGACACATATTGATATGAGCTTTTACGTATCTTCTCATACGTGGAAAATAATAGCGCTCCATCATCCTGGAGACAGTGCGTTCGACGGCAAAGTGCCCGCTGAGGTCGTGGAATTTGACTACTAGACTTTTCCTCATTCTCTTAGCAACCATCCAGAGCTTTCGGGGTCCTGTTGCTGACTGCACCAATCTATACAATAAACCATTAATTAATTTATAATTTTGGGTTGTTATCTTACTAGCTGTCGCCTGTTTTAGTGATTCAATGATCTCTCGTAGCTCTGGATCACTGTACTGCATCCCTTTAGTTGCGTACACACGTTCAGTTTTTGTTTAAAACTTGACTGAACAGGCCTGGCCGTTCAGGCAAGTCCTAACGTATGTATGCAAAAACTGAAGGCTCGTTCAGTCCTGGGCGCGGCATGAACTGAACTGGTTGTTCTTGATTTTTTGAATTGGCGCGAATGACCACGTGCATATATAAATGAATAATATATTGAAACTTTTATGAAACTCAGCTTATTAAACTCAAATATTATTCATCAACTATTATTAATAATATAATTAAGATATTATATCAGAATTCGAGTAAGTACAGATATAATAATTATAAAACTATTGTAAATGATTATCTTCAGTATTTTAAATTATAATAGTAGTATGGACTCTCGAAATTGGCCACAAAAGATTCTGAGCGAATTCATTGAACTGTACCGAGAAAACCCATGTTTATGGAAAGTTAAAGCATCAGAATATAGTGACAAAAATAAAAAAAACGATGCATATGATGTATTACTCGTCAAACTAAAAGAGATAAACCCAAACTCGAACAGACAAGACGTGGCAAAAAAAATTAATTCATTACGCAGTTGCTTCCGCAAGGAGTATAAGAAAGTAGTCGCATCAATGAAATCGGGCGCTGGTACAGATGATATCTACAAGCCCAACTTATGGTATTTCGACTCATTGATGTTTCTCAAGGACCACGAAATGCCAAGATCGAGCATCGGTAGTGATTGTCCAGAATTCATTGATACTCTTAGTCAGGTAAATATATTAAGAACTTATTATTATACTTATTACTTGTATAGTATATAATAATTATATAAGTTATAACAGTATAATAAAATTACAATATTACCTAGATAGAAAGAATTTATTTTTAGTTATAGTATCAACAATTTTTGATTTTGATTATTTAAAATATTATTAAATATAAACGTATAATCTAATTGTTTACAATATTTTATTACGAACTCAAGTTATCATTACCAACATATTTATTTTTAGAATTTAATGATTATTTTAATAGATCAATGGGGGGTAGTACAAATACGACACAAGTATCACACGACACAAAACAAATAAGATAATTTCCTTCTCGTCAACATACTGAAATTATATTTTATAATTTATAAATAATAAAAACAAAAAAGAAAGCTTAAAGTAAAAATGTTTCATTTATTAATACGTTTTTAACGTTTTAACTTCTTTGATAGATAATTAAAAAAAAAAAGATAGCCTACGAGTATTGTTATTAATCATTAACAAATACAATGTATAGTATAACTATAATATAATATTACGTACAGGCATGTAATATTATTATACAAATAATAATTAAACTAGAATAACTTGAATCTTAATTATAAACAAAAAATATATATACTATAACTAAATACTAAATTAAATTAAAATAATAATAGAAATCCTGAATTTACAATAAATGTATAAATGCATACATCAAATAACAATGTCGATAAATAATATTCGGTGTGACCATTTAACAAAGTAATTATTTTTTGCAAACAAGATATAAAAATAAAATAAAATAAGTGTCTTGTATGGAGAATGTAGTATAATGTTGATATTTTTTGAAAAGTGTTAAAATAAATAAACATGTAGGTAATAACAAAAATTCGCAATAAGTATAAGACATTTTTTTTTAGAACAACGATAGCGATGAAGTCAGTCAAGAATTTCAGGAAACAGATGCAAATTTACAAATACCTAGTCCTGTTTCTCCATGTCTTATAACTAATAGCTCATTGACCAAAAATAACGATCGTAAAAGAAAAAATCATTCACAAGAGATGAATATCAAGGCTGATGAAGTGTTAACTTTAGTTGGAGAGAAACTTAAGTTTTCAAATCCTGAAGATGCCCATGATATTACTGGTAAAAATATCGCAGGAAAATTACGAACTTTAGACCCCATGATGAGAATTTATGCAGAAAAAATAATTTATGATGCCTTGTTCGAGGCCCAGTTGGGCACCTTAAATAGATATGCACGTATTGAAATTCCGCAAATACCAGATCAAAATGCACCAAAATCAGCAGTCAACAACTCAATTACTGACAAATCCATACATATCTCAGGTACATCATCGCCATTGTTTTTTCAAGGTACTGAACAAAATGTTGAGCACGTCTATCAAAATCTACAGCCCGCACAATCGCGCTTATTTTCAATTTCAAATCTAATTGATGAAAATCAATCATACAAAAACGGACAAGAAACACCAGGAAATGATGTAGGCGAGTTCTTGTATTTTAAATAAATTGAAGTGTATTGCACTTATCAGTTTTTATGTATTTTAAAAGGTATAAACTTTACAAGTCATAACGGTTTTTATTTACTTTGAAATCAATTTTTACGAAAGTTAATGGTTTTTTTTTAAATTTTTTTACGAAAGTTAATGTTTTTTTTTCAATTTTAATATGGAAGTTAATGTTTTTTTCAATTTTAATATGGAAGTTAAATTTTTTTTTAATCATAAAAAGTAAATGTTTGTTGTTTTTATACCAAAATACGTTAAATAAGTAAATTAAGATAAGTTTTTTTTAACGTAACTAAAATTTAAACTTTTTAACTAATAGTTACTCTGTTAAGTTGTTTTTAATAAAATTTAATTTTAAAAGGTTGAATTTTTTTTATATGTTATTGTAAAGTTTTAGTTTTAAATATTATTCGGTATTGTTGTTTTTACTAAAACATTGTTTTAAATAGTGAGATTATTAGTTACCTAATTTATTAATCCTTGCCTGCTGTTACGCGATTATGTTGCCATGCAACACACCCTTCTTCATTGAAATACTTCAAAAATATTTCACGTACTTCCTTGGCTTCTTCTCCAGCATGACGGTTATGTCCACGTTGTAAATTCGTTAAAATAAGTCCCTCTTTATCTATATTTATATTGCCAGAATTGTCATTATATTCATTAGACAACATAAACGAATCTTTACAATTTCTTCGTAAAAAATTATGAAGTGTGCAACAAGCTAACACTGCTCTTTCAATATTTTCTAATTTCATGTTAATAGGAGTATGAAAAATGCGAAATCGTGCAGATAAAATCCCAAAGGCATTTTCTACTACATTTCGAGCTCTTGATAGCCGGTAGTTGAATACTTTACGTTCATAATTTAGTTCCTTTTGATTGTATGGTTTTAAAAAATTTGGCTTTAATGAAAAAGCCTCATCACCAATAAAAACATAAGGTAAATTATTTTTACTTCCTTGAAATTCACACGGAGATGGAATATTTAATGTGTTATTTTTAAGCTTATTATAAAAATTTGTATTTTCAATAACACCTCCATCTGAGACACGACCATTAGTCCCGAAATCACATAATATAAATTCGTAGTTGGCGTTTACAATCGCCATTAAAACTAAACTAAAGAATCCCTTATAGTTGTAATAAAACGAACCACTTTTTGGAGGACAAGCTATGGACACATGTTTACCATCAACTGCTCCCAAACAGTGAGGAAAATTCCATTTTGTCTCGAACTTTCTTGAAATTTCTTTCCATTCATCTTCTGAATTTGGAAACTACATAACGTTAAAAACGAACAAAATTAATATTACATTCAACAACTAGATCGACAATGATATAAATAATTATATGAAAATAAAAATAATAATTTACTTTTAAATAATCTCTCCACAGAACTTTACAAATAGCAGTACAAGTTTCAGGTATTATCTGTCCAAGTGATTGCGGTGATATGGCTACAGAGTACTTTAAATCTTGCATACTTCTTCCAGTCGCCAAAAATCGCAAGGTTGTTGACAGCCTCTCGTGTGGAGTGATAGCCGTTCTCATTACAGTATCCTGTTTTTTTATAAGTGGTGTTACCAAATTTAAAAGTTCGATGTATGTGTCCTCGTCCATACGCAAATAGTTTCGCCAGTCATCTGGTTCTAGGCGTAAATCGTTTAATAAATTTACATGAGAGTAAGTGCTTCGTTTTTGCAACCAATTTTTGACCCATTTTGAGCGCTTGTTTGACTTGTTTGGTTCATACTTCAACTTTGTATAGCACGCAATAGCAGTCGAAATTAAACACAAATCGTCGTTCATCATGAAGTCGCCACACTTAACTGATCAACGATACAAATCGTGTGTAGTAAATCACGAACTCCGACTTACCTGAACACACTTACTTTAAGTTAAGTTTGAACTGAAGACTGAACGTGTGTACTCAGCTTTCAGTTACGGCTACACATACTTCCAATCGTTCAGTGATCAGGTCGTCCAATGTGTCTGAGCTGTCTTCAGTAGGGGCTCGACTGAGAGCGTCCACATGTGACATAGCTGTCCCGGCACGATGTCTCACCTCCACGTTGAATTCTTGGATTAGGTCAAACCAACGAGTTATCTGTGAGTTGGTCGACTTAAGACTATTCATGTAGACAAGTGCTTGACAATCAGTAATGATAACGACGTGTATCCCAATTAGCCAAGAGCGCATCCTGTCAAGGGCCCACACGATCGCCATGAGCTCCAGCTTACTTGAGTGGTAGCGACGTTCCGTCTCACTGGTTTTTTTACTGTAGCAGTGCACTAGACGTAGTTCTCCAGTCTCGTCTCTCTGCAACAGCATGCCTGCTAGACCGTTACAAGATGCATCTGTATGTAGCTCGGTCGGCCTGGTAGCATCAAACAATTGCAGTACTGGTTCACTAAGTAAATCTAACTTAATCTGTTCAAATGCACTCTGTTGTTCTGGTCCCCATTTGAACTTTGTTTCTTTCCTTGTCAGTTCAGTAATTGGTCGTGCCTTTTCTGCAAATTTCGGTACGAAGCGTCGAAAGAAACTAGCTAGACTCATGAAGCGACGAACTTCATGTTCGTTTTTGGGTTTTGGAAACTCTTCAATTGCCCTCAGTTTCACTACTCCGGGACGTACTCCATCAGCTGATAATTCGAAGCCCAGACATTCTATACTTTTCGCAGCAAATATACATTTGGTTGGCCGTAATGTAAGCTTCGCGGCAACGAGTGCTTCTAGAACTTGACGTAGGCGTTCCTTCATTTCCTCCCAGTCCCTGGCAGGTATGAAGTAGTCATCGAAGTAATTTATGACTATTCGATTCTTCAATCGTCCTATAGCTCGGTCCATCCCCTTGGTAAATTCAAACGGGGCATTTTTCGACCCAAATACCATGCGAGTAAATTGACCTGTTCCATCTGGTGTGATAAAGCTAGTCAATGGTTTTGCAGCGTCAGTCAATGGAATTTGCAAGTAGGCGTGGGCTAAGTCTAATACGGTAAACATTCGGTAACCCGCCATTTGTTCCAATAAGTCATCAATGTTTGGTAGGGGGTAGACCTGTTTCACAGTTTGATCGTTTAACCGTCGATAGTCCACGACTAACCTCGACTCCCCTGACTTCTTACGCACTAGAAGTACCGGCGCAGCATAGGCTGAAGTTGAATCTTCAACAATACCGTGATCTTTCCATACCTGGACGTGCCGTTGAATTTCTTCCCTCTCGTTCCTAGATACACGGTATGGCTTGGCGGCAAACGGTTCGCTCCCTGGTTTGATGGTGATATCCATGGTGCCTAGATCAGTGCACCCTAATTCGCTCATATTTAATGCAAAGCAGCTCCTGTACTCGTTCACAAGGTTGAGTAACTCGGTTTGTTGCTCTGTGTTCAAACACTCCGGTTTCCGGATGTCGTCGTACGTAAGTGGACGGTTAAGCGGCTCCGCTTTCACCTGCGGAAATTGTGCTACTACTGCCCGTCTGGCGAGTATGTCATTAGCTTGCACTTCCACAGCGTGTTCGGAGTCGTTTTTCACAGGTACCTGTATCTGGACCTCATTCACCATTGCTGTCACTACATCCACGCAATTAGCTGCGTTTGGTGTCGCGTACAACCAACGCACCCTCAGCTGAGCAGCTTTCGTTTGAAGCCGCCTGAGTGAATGGAAATGAAATGGTATTATAATAGGTAAGTGAGTCTCCATGTTTAATGTAAGAAATCTCTGGCGCTTCGCACCACGGTCGACCGATCAATAGATCAAGTTGGTGGCTGGTGTCAGGTACTATATATATGACGGCTGCCGCGAGAGTTGCTTCGTCGATGCTCAGGTTGACTACAGTTTTCCCGATCGTAGTGGTTTGAGCGTTCGCGCCAAATCCCACAATTGTCGTGTTGTCAGGCTCCCAAATCAAACCGCATCGCCGTCCAGCACTTTCTCGTAAAATGCATACCGATGAACCAGAATCAATAAGACCGGTCATGGCGTGCACACCATTTAAACATACTTGTTTTTCATGCAAGGTGCCACCACTGCGTCGATCAGGTCCTATTGACGTACACATTGTGCTTTTGTCCGCGCTTGGCTTTCCCTCTTCTTTATCTTTTACCGTGCAGGATTTGTGGTGTTTACCGCCGAACCAGTGACATGAGGTGCACTTATCACCATTGCGTCGAGACGAAGGACAATCACGTCGGCTGTGCCCTGTCTTTTGACAATTCCAACAGCGCAATTTATTTTCAATAGGCACTACGCTTTTTTCCTTGTCTCCAGACGCGACAGTACCAGCTGTAGTGACGTCGGGCGGCTTCGCACTAACGCGTTTGTCGACTTCTCTGACAGTTTTTGGCCGCCACGGAGTTTTGTCTACGCAGCTATTTTCCGCACGTCCCTTTTGTACGCGCTCGTATGCCACGATATCCGCAAGAAGTTCATCCGTGTCCATATGCCTGGCGGCTAAGAGGGTCCGCGATAATTCGTCCGACCACAATCCTAATAATATTTGTTCTTTGGTGTCTGCGAATGTGAGATTAACTAGTTTGCATCGCCTCACTTTGTTGTGGAAATAGGTGGTGGTCGATTCGCCCTTTATCTGTATTCTGGCTTGCATTTGTGCATATCGTTGCGAAAAACTTGTGTCCGCTCGAAATGTCTTGTTGAATAGCGATTCAAATTCTGCCCACGTAGCGATTACATCGATATTGCTCAGGAACCAGTCGCGAGCTGCTCCGATCATGTGCCGTCGGGCCATTTGCAACTTCAGCGAATTGGGCCATTTGTGAAGTTCCGCGGTGGTATTCAGATTATTCAGCCATGCGGTAGCTTCTCCACCGATCTCACACTCGCCGTCAAAATCGCCAACAGTGTGAGATAAATCTGGCATAATTTGATACGAGTTGTTGATACTCGGTGCTTGGATGACATTGTTGACTAGCAAGGCTAATAATGACTGCAGCGTCGGGTCATTGCCGATCGAGCCATTGCCGATCGAGCCAGTAGACGAATCACCCGACGAACCGTTTGCTTCATTATTCATGACTTCGTCGTTATTAGTTATTACACCCACGAACTCGCGTATTTGTGTTTGTCAACAACAAATGACAACGTATAGTGATACTGTGATAGGATATCAACAACAGTGACAGTGTTGAGTACGTGATAAGTGATTCCGGTTACCAATTACCGACGGTACCACGGTAGTCGACTAACACTTTATAACGTGCGACACTTTACCGAAACGTCGAATGGTTAATGGCGCATAACCTCACTTTCCCGTACTTACTACTTTACGAAACCACGATGCACGCACGCTCGAATCCCACTTCTGAAAATGTTAAAGACCACTGTCAGATTGAAATCATCGAACTCAGCACGTCTTAAACGTTTGATTAACACTTTATTTTAACATTGACTCTTTGAGTAACAAAAGATTAACAATCAACAAATTACTAAATTTACAACAGTTTTTAATTACACAGACGTACTGCGTCTTGCTCTGCCCGTTGGCTACTCCTACAATTGTTGTGAGAGTACCTACTTAGATTTATTGGGGGGGAGGGGGTCAGTGTGACCACCCTCTACATAATTTATAACATATGTGTTTATTAACGTAGAAGGTAGACATATAATATATTACAAATTGCACGGAATTTGATTTTGCACTAGGTATGTCCTTATAGTGCACATGGCATTACACAATAAAGAAATGAGGTAACATAGTTAGAAAATAATATAAATTTAATGGAATAAAAGTAACAACTACAATATCTATAAAATGAATGACAATAATTGTTAGGTAGTAGACATGTTTATAAGTGATGTTATCATATTATGTGGTGTATTTAAGATTTTTACATGATATATTTTAAATAATTTTAAATGAACATAAATAAATAAAACAGTTAAAATATATGTGTTAAATCAGAGAATATTATGTTTAGATTATGCTAATGTATATAGTTTGAAATATTGCTTGAATTTTTATGTTATATAATAAGAAAGGGTGTACGTGTATTTGAAGTATTCAAGTAAGGAGTTACCAATTGCAATGCCTCCTGAAAAAATGGAGATATTATAATTCTGATTATTTAGTAAGACTCACAGGGACAAGAACTATAAATATTTCATGTTTTAATTTATTTTAATGTTTTGGTAAAAAAGTTGAAAAATATATTTTTTTTATTTAATTATTAAAGAAAAAACGAAGATAGCCATTTTGTAGAGTTCATTTTTCTGAAAATATTGACGTTTCAACATTTTAATTTCATTAATCACCTGATTTTTAATATTTTTTCTAGTTTCTAAAAAAACAGTGAATTATTTAATACCATAGTGGCATAGCGGTATAATCATGTGGCCCACGACCCGAGTGCTCGTACAGCCGGCGAACGCTTTCAGTATAGCTCGTAATAAGCATATTATTTTACTTCTTCAAAATGTATTGATGAAATCTTATATAATTGTTGTACAAAAAATCAATATGTGTACATTTATGTAATACCTATTATTAAATACGATTATATTATAATAATTAAAGTCAATAGATAAAATAAATTTATTTTGTTTATTTTGAAATTAAGAAAAAAAAGGTGTTTTGTCCGTAAACTTATAATTACGTAATATTTAATATTATTATTATATTTGATATTATAATCTTTTATTGTTTTCTGATAAGATTTGATGAATAACTTATTGATTAACAAAGTATCGTCTGATAACAATTAAACAATTATTCAATTGATTGAAAATTACAATTACAAAATATTATGGTTACCATTTCATTTTAATAATTAAATAATTATTCCTATTATTTAGTTGTATTATAATTTCTAAATCGTAAATTTATTTGTAAAGTACCGTTTACGTTGTTTAACAATATGTAATTGCTCCATATCTTAATACTTATAAAAAGTTACAAAGTAACAAAGATCAACATGTGTTTTGAATGTTAATTATTCTCTACACATAAAAGTACCTATTCTATTATTTAATAAAGTTTTAATATTATTTTATGGTTCAAACAAATTTTGCAGTACTTATTAAATTAAAAATTGTATTGTAGGAGTAATATGTTCATGGGCTTATCAGATTTAACACAATTTCTTTGAACATATTCTTAGAAATATGTTTGAACAATTATGTACCTATCATAAGTTGGTAAGTTATAATTATTTTATTGCCTATATAATTATATTTTATTATGATTTCATGCTTTATAAAGATTTGTCTGTAGTTTGAACAGAAAATCAAAAATAAAACATCAAATTCTCAAAACTACAAAAAACTTAACAAGAAAAATGTGCTAAATAAAATAAAATGAAGATTTCAATTTAATAGTAAAATAACATTTTTGTTACAATGTGAGCATTATTTGTTTTAAATTAATTTATACTCAATAATCAAATTCTTCTATAATCAATAAGCATTTAGCATTACTATTGCTTGGTACCTTGCCATTTAATAGTACTAATACTCACTAATTATACCTATCATACCCAGAGGATGCAAATTTATGCGTACATACAACCATCAGAAGACTAATAATACTAATAATAGTATCCAGTTCATCTCAAATATAAAACAACATAAATCAAATGTTTGATTCTATCAAAAAATATTAAATAAAATGTAAATGGTAAATTATAGCTCATAAAAAAAATTGTTTGTTGTAATTAGCCAGGTTTTTATTTGTTTTGAACATTTTGCCAACAAATTGATACATTGTATTAATAGGTGTTGAATTTTTTTTATTCATCAACTAGCAGCAGTGGCATGGCGAACTTCATTAACTTATGGGGCATAATAATTTATAAAACCTAAGTTATAAATTATAAACACTTATTTAAGTAATTATGTATTTACGTAAATGGTAACTGAGAAAGATTGGCTTAGTCTTAGTACACACTTAATAAATTATTATAATATGTTAAATGCCTCTAGTCTCCTGAACACCCACCACCCTTTAAACTGAAGCACGTGCCTCAAATAAAGTCCTTCGTCACGCCACTGACTAGTAAATGGCCAAAAGTAAGTTTCTTACTTAGAATGAGATAATATATAAGTACAAATTAAAAAAAGAACTCAACATTCTTCTACAATATTGTATTATTTGTAATTAGAATTTTTTTCTCTTAAAAAAAGAATTATTATTATTATTTTATAATACAACTGTACAAATATTTCTAAATAATAAATACTTTTTACTGTAAATGTATCATGTATACTATGTATTGTATAACAATAACTGTTAAAACGTTTATAAATAATAAGTTTTTTTAATTGTTATACTAACTAGGTAAAGAAATGTATTGGGAATTAGGATGTAGACTATGCATCAAATGTAAGAGCATTGAAAATTATGTAAATTTATAAACAATTCTCAATATTATATTCTTTAATATTATTTTAAAGTGAGTGTATGAAGTTTTATGGTATGAAATGTAAAAAATAATATATTATATTATTATTTTGTTACTAATTAGTAATTACTAAATGGAAAAAATAAAAATATAATTATTTAAAATTGGAATGTAATTAATAATATCATGGTTTTTAGATACATATTATATTGTCATTTTTAAAAACTATTGCAATATTATGGTCACCAGTCACCACTGATTGCTAACTAGGAATATGGCCACCACATTTTTGTGTAATTCGCATAGATAATAAAGACATGGATAGAACATAACGTCGTACCGGTGATGAATACAATTTATTACCTATATGAATAAATTGAGGCCAAAAAGTATACCTATATCGATCATCTGATTATCTCTATTATGACTATTATACTATACAAAAATGTAAACAAACGGCCTCAATTTCTTATCGACGTTGGACCGCGAAAAAAACGTCATAATGAATACGTTATGTCCTATCCTATTAAATAATTCGAAATTTTTTTCAAAACTAGAAAAAATATTAAAAAGAAATTTATTAAGTATAACATTTGAGTTACCCACCCGAAATAAATAATAATTTTTATCACGTTACGTTATTACTTTCAAAAAAAAAAATAATTACAAAATCAGTCCATAAGATCATAATGATTAATGACTAATAGATAAATAGTAATAACTAATAACAAATAAGTAATCGTATAAATGTATAGGTAATAGGTATACGAGTATACGACATATCATGTTATATAGGTATAAAGTGTTATATTATAATTTATTATATAAATTGAATAGCAGCAGTGGCGTACGCATGGTTTTTAAATGGGGGGGGGGAGGAAGGGCTTGAACTTTTTATTTTTATTTTGTCCAGTTTAATAATTTCAAACGTTTATTTGAGATATTTTAAAGCTTTGTAACTTCTCAACTTTTCCGGTAGAAAAAATGCTCTGATCATAATGTTTGATGCCAATGAATGTTTTTGGAAGCAAATTGGATTTAGTTTGTACTTTTAGGAGGTCCAAATTGAAAATACTCAATGCTTTTTAAAATAATTGGAGAAAAAAAATTAAAATTTGTTAAAATTTTTTCTTAACCAGCTTAATTATACCGTCCTCACTTAGATTGTATTTGATTAATTAAAATTATTTTTTTCTACAAATGTCATTAAAAAATTATTTATCTAGTCAAAAAGCTTAAAAATGTAATACATAAGTTTTTATTATAGCTAAAATATTAACTATACATTGGCATCATGGTTATTTTTATAATCGTTAAAAGTTCAAATTTTCTTTAAAACCACACTTAATTAATTTGTAGTTCAAAACTTATAAAATATCAAATGTGTATAAGGCTAGACAATTTAATACAAGGTGTTTCATACAAGTAATTCATACTTTTACCAACAAATTACAGATAATTTTAGGAAAATGCTGTTGGAGAAATGCTTACGTCACAGACGTATGATGAATCTGGTGCTCCCATTTCACGCAGAAAATCCAGCCAGAATTGTTTCCTAGACAATCCTAGTTTCTGGCATTAAAAGAACTAATGTTTCTATTAAACTTTTATTTTTGGTTGGTTGAATACCAACAACTTTTGTTTAACGTCTGGTTTTGAGATTTATTTTTAATGATACTTTTAAAAAAAAAAATCAAGTTTTGCAAATGGACAATAATCATTGTAGTTATTTTTGTAAAGCAAATAATTCAATCCTCTTTCCACCTTTATATGAACAATGTCATTAAGCATGGGTTGTATATTTGTCAATTTGTAAACCGAACATTCAGATCAATTTAACTAAAATTGGAGATACTGCTTATTCGCTTAGTAAGGCAGAATAGTTGTACCACATAATATGATATATAAATCTGTTTTTTATTTTTGGAATTTTTAATATTTTATAATTACTCCCTATACTTACCTAGGTACCCTAGTAAAATATATAAGCATATTTAAATGTAATATTAATGTAACAAATGTTAGATTTTTTTTATAAATCAAACTTGACAGCTGTTTCATTGCATAAATGTACATTAGATTCAATTATTTGTTAAGATAAATATATCTAAATAAGCTAAAATTAAATTTGAGATTGAATTTATATCTGATAAGTACATATATAATATTAATATTATTGATACATATTTTTTTATTTAACTTTATTAACTGTTCGTACTATTCATAATGATAATATTATACCAAATTATACCTAAGACATTGTTTAATATTTTAATGAAATTACTAATTAGCTGATAAATTCTAATTACTTTTAATTATATCTAAAAGATATTTCTATTTTTTATTAATAAAACTTTAGTCAGACCAGTAGGCAATTAGTTATTTTGTTATATTTATTTGTTATATATTTAAATTCATTTGAATAATACTAAGTATTATTCTTAAAGAATTAAAAAAAAATTAATTGAACAAACTGTTATATACAATAATAATTATTTACTTTCATAATGTATCTTGGATAAATGTGGAAGACGGGTAAATTACTTAATAAAATATTGTGGCGACCATGTAATAATGTTAATGTCGGGTTGCATAAACAATATCACCCCGAATATCACTAAACATTTAACGAATCAGTCACTCTAATAAGGTCCCTTAAACATGATTGGTCCATTAAACTGTATTAAATTATTAAATTAATAAATTATCTATGAAACCAGGACTTAGTATTTTAGTTTATTATTTAAATATTGCATAATATATCCAATGTATCTGTAGGTTAAAATTGATTATAAAATTAAAAGAAATTATAAAATTTGCTAATAGTATAATTAAATTTTGTTTTGTTTTAGAAGCTATATACATTCATCTGAAAATTTGGCCGAAAAATCGATTAAAAAAAGTGAAACGATTGCAAGCATTTGGCTAAGCAAAGCTGGTGAAAGATCAAGAAATTCGCACATCATATAATAATATTATGTATTTGTAATATTTATGATATAAAAAAATAAAATAAAAACCGTTGAAGTTAACCTAACATTGTTTTGATTTATGAAATAAAATATAATAATGAATATTATTTTAATTAAATATTTAGCAAATGTTTTTTACTCAGATACCTACTTTCATTTTGTACTACTTAAAAGTTAATTTAGAATTCAATTAAAAATATTTTTTAGTATATAATTGCAAAATTAACATACTCTTATATTAACTTCAACATACAATTGTATAATTGTCAATTGATATTTGGATATTCAATGAATATGAATAATAATTTTTTGGGAATATGCTTTTACTATCTGGTAAAGAGTATTAGTATTATACATTTATCTAGTTTTGGTTGATCAAAGAATATTTAATGGGAGTCTCATTTAAACATTCACTAGTTATTATGGTCACAATCAATTATGATTATCCAATAATTATTAAATGAATGATTTGAGACATGATATGGATATTCTTGTGGAAGATTCATAATTTATTTTGAATAAGTGGATTATTCATAGCATGCATAGCAAACTTTGTTTCTACCGGGTGTCCCATGACAGCACTCACTTTTTTTACTAGTAAGGTAAAATTAGACACACTTTGTGATAGCTATAATTTTACTGCTAAATAGAAGTCACTTATAATTATAAGTTCAATGTTCAAACTTACAATCATTGGGTATAAAACATAAGCCTAATAGGAAGTTAATTATTATTTTTCGTTTAAAAAAAAAAAATTCAATGAAATAATATAAAGATTGGGTGGACTAAGGCACTTTGAACATAACAGTTTGTTATCGATTAGTAATCGCTGTCTACAATTATATTTTTGTTCAATTTTACAATGAAACAATAAATTAGTTACTGTAAACAACTTTATTTAATTGTCATAATAGTTTTAAACTAATCTTTGGGTCAAACATGTAACATATTTATTTTTGAACTTAAAAAATACCGGTTCATTTACAAAATATTCAAATATTATTTTTGATATGAATCACTTTTATTTTATACTTTAAAAGAAATTATAAAAAGTTATCTATAACTTGATTACTATAGTATGCCTAATTAATTAAATTATTTTGTATTTAGAATTTATACGAAACTAGCTGAATAACCCAAATACGCCCTTGTGCAGTTTTTGAATGTTTCCAAACTTTGTGAAATAATTTGAACTAGATGGGCAACCTCAAGTCGTGGATTGCATTTAGCACTTGGTATATTTTTTAACGTGGTTTAAACTCTTACTCTCTAAATATTTCTGATATCTCAAAAAAACTATCTCTGAAATTTTTGTCAAAATCAATCGAGTAGTGTTTTACTAAATAAGCTACAAACATACATTTGGTTTTACGATATAGTTTCTTTAATCGAGGCCATGTACTTTCCCAACATTATTAATACGTAGTACCTCTAAAAATATAGTTAGGTATATAATTATACCAGAAAAAAATATCATTTGAGATAGTAATAATAATCATTTATTAAAGGTGATATAAACGACGAGATAAAAAATGCGTACAACAGTCGTTAACTATTTATTTTAATTGTTGCAATTTAGATTATTTAATTTTTTTTAATAGATACACACACTATATACGGCATAAGACATAAATATGATACGCGTACTTAATTAACTGTAAGTTGCATGAAAAGGAAGGTGCTACATTAGTATTAGGTACTTTCATTTTTATAATCAAAATATCAAGGCTAGGCTATTTAAATTTTTTTTTTACTCGTTATTATTGAAAAATTTAAGTTGAGTTTAAAGTTAAAAGGTACCTTTATTTTTTTTTATTAATTTGTTAGAGTTACATGTAAATTAGAAATAAAAGTAACCTAATTTAGTTATAAATCAGTTACTTTTTTTTCATCTAAAATTTATAATTATACATACTTACCTTTTTTTAAAAGGTGACAAATAACATAATAATTCAATAAATATCTTATAATATTTAAATAAATGTTTGAATTAAAATTAATTACTGTAGGTAGCTACTAAAATATTCTGCTCTTGAATATGAAATTAAAACTACGTTGTCATTCAAAAAAGTAAGAACTTAAAAAATTATAAAGAAACACACATATTAAAAAAATTTTTAATAAAAACATTGTGTTGTAACGACTTGAATCTATATAAATACATATTTTCAAAAACATTTACACTTTTTGTAATAATGAGTGTTCAATGATAAAATAATCACTCTGTATTAATAAAATATTTCTTTGCCACCTATCTACGTAGTTTGATCATTGTTTATGCGATCACCATGATATAGTTTAAGCAAAATAACAGACCAATTACATATCAGAACCATACCTATCGCATAGCTTAGATTTAAATAAGACCCGACATTATGTGTCTAGAACTCTAGTGTTATAAAGTTGTATTGATATTATCGTCTCTTACATAAAGTTATCTGATTAAGTAAAAAATTAATAAATTCTCTACAGATACTTTCAGTGTTTACTAAAGGTATATACATTTCATTTTTATTCAGTATTGCATATCTTTTTTAATTGTTCATTTGACATAATACTTATGTATAGACATTTGTTGATTATATTTTTTAAATATATTTGTTTTAATTTCAGCTCACAGTGGCAATGAAGGTGACGTATTCCTGGATAATATATTCATGTTTAATTTCCGGTACGTAAACGATATAGTAATACATAAATAAATAGATAAATCATGTTTTGAAGACATTGTGTTATTATAATATTCATTATATTTAAATATAAAATATAATATACAACAAGTTCAATACATGTATGTATCTAAAGTGAAGAGGTTTGAATACAATATTACAATATATGCATTATGCATCAGTAATTTAATCAAAACAATATAATATTTTGATAGCAACATTTTTCAAACTGATTTATTTTAAATAAATTAAACTAATACTAGTAATTCATTCTGATCTCAAAATACCATTTGTCTCCGAACTAGCCGCAACTCACTATAAACGTTTAAATAGCCGCCTAGCCCACCATAAGAATCCCTTAATCTCCGATCTATCATCTGCTTCTATCCCAGGTAACCCGATTAAAAGACTTAAAAGACAGTGGGTCATGACATGCTAGCCTAACTATAAAGTCCTACTCATGGAGTAGTACCTCCGCTGGGAGGCCTATACAGTCTGTCTAATCTGCCTTTTTATTTTTATTTTTTATTTATTTTAACCTATAAATCATTAATTGTTATTATTGGTCTTTTTTTTTTGTAACAGATTGAATAAAAAAATATAAACCAAAAAAATCAAAGTTTGATATATTGAATAAATCCCGTGAAGTAATTTTGTTCATATAATACACCTATCAACACAGCCCCCCACCCCCCCCCCCCTCTAAATAGGTATTGGAAAGTAGATTATAATTTACAACTATAAAAACTTTTTAATAGTTATCTCTTAGAGTTTTATTTTAAAACAAAATCAAAATCAATAGAATAGTGTTTTACTAAATAAGCTACAAACATAGCAAAGTAAAACACTTTGTAAATCCATAGTTATTACAACTTTAATACTTGAAACCTCAGCTTTAAATTTATTTTTTTCTTCTTTAGCCATGGGTTTTCTGTTTACATGACTATTATACAAAGTTTCTGAAACAGAACCTAGCTTATACCCAACACATATGTTACATTGGTCCTTACGGGGCTGATGGATTTTAATATTTTCTGTTTTTAATGTATTGCAAAATATAGTTTTGGTAGCATATGTTATGTGTTTTTCTTGGCACCATTCTTGAAACACTTTATACATACCAGATAGAGATACAAAAGTAGGTTCAACATAGATCTTAGAGGTAGACTGTCTACAATAGTGGCTAGAGACTTTATGAAGTAAATGTAACCATTCTTTTAAATGAAGTACATCAATATTTGTTTTTAATGTTCTTGATGGAGGAGTTGGTTCAGCTTCTATGCCAGGTTCTGTAAATTCAGTAATATTTTTTGTCCATCTTTTGAAATTATCTTCACCAATGTTGAATGTATTAAAAAAAAAATTTCTGCACACTTTTAAACATTGTCCATTCAATGTCTGCAATCTTATATCTCGACTTTCTGACTTGAAATATTTATTATTTTTATTTATTTTTCTTCTTTTTATTATTGGTCTGTTAATTACCATGCCTCGAACAAAACCACGTTTCCCATCCCAAGTCTTCATTTTCCAAAAATTGTTGATCACATTCTGTCGATCATTTTCAGAGAATGCACCACACATAAAGCTTTTAGTGCTCTTTGGCGCTCTTCAAGTGTATGACTACAACTTTCCTGATTTGTTTTGAATAATTTTATTATCATATTGTGAATAGCCAATATATTATGCCAAACCTGCTACTCTTTTAGATTCTGAGCGAAGCGATGAATGTATTGATTTTACAATGATGTGTGTTTTTTTTTTATTTTTTTTTATATTTTTTTTATTTTTGTGTCTGTCATCACCTTTTAGGACAGTAAAAGTGCTTGGATTTTCTTCAATAGTAACTTTTCTGATAGGAAAGTGAATCTAGTTGGTACTTTGGGGGGTCAAAAGTAAACATTTCCCAGTAGTTTTCACAAGCGACGTGAAAAACAAAAGAAAAATTAAGGAAAAACGGGAATTTTTACGCAAATACTGTTTTCGAGAAAATCGATTTTGGTTTTTGGTGTAACTCTAAAACAAATGACCGTAGGGACATGAAATTTTGACTGAATGTTTATATTAGCATTTACTATACACCATAAAATTTACAAAATATTTTTGAGCTGTTTACAGCCATTGTCAGTTTTCAATTTTTTTAGTTTTTTTTTCTATAAATATCAATAAAATTTTATCTGTTGAGTAAAAAAGATTGAAAATTTAATAGAAGGCTCCTAGGTTATTGTTTCAAAGGCAGATGAAAAAAATTAAAAGTCCTTAGTCACAGTTTTTAGTTATAAGCATTTAAAGTTCAAATTTTGACAAAATACGGAAAAATCACGAAAAATAGCAAATTATTTTGACTTGAAATTCATAAAAATTTTTCTTTTTAAATCTAATATTTGAAAATGTAATATAAGATTACTCATGAGTTTGTCTACTTTCATCAAAAAAAAAATGTCTAGAAGAAACTTAAATTAAATTTTTATGAGCGTCTGAAATTTATATTTTTACAACATTTGATATTTACTCGATTTCTCATGTAACAATTTTCTTATTTTATTGTAATTAAAAAACGAATGACTGTAGATACTTGAAAATTTCACTAAATGTTTATATTAGCATTTTCTATACACCATAAAATTTTGAAAATATTTTGACTCTTTTTAAGCTGTTTACGGACATTGTCAGTTTTCAATTTTTTTAGTTTTTTTTTCTATAAATATCAATAAATTTTTATTTGTTGGGTAAAAAAGCGTGAAAATTTAATATAAGGCTCCTGATATATCGTTCTAATAGCAGTTGAAAAATATTAAAAATACATAGGCACAATTTTTTTTTATAAGCATTTAAAGTTCAAATTTTGACAACATTTATCAAATTTATAATTTATTAATTATTTTGTAGTTAAAAATGTATAAAATGTTTAACTTTTATGGCTAAGGATTGAAAATTAAAATAAGGCTCCACGTAAATAGGTTATATATAAATTACTTTATTCACAATAATATCATCAAATATACTTGGTAAAATCATAGGCTGACTGACCGTTTTCGCTCAGAATCGTTTTTCTTATACAATGATGTTATATCATTGAATTCAAATTTAACACCATCCATTACAGTGACCCACTTGTAACCTACTGTACAGCAGAGTGACATCCACTTATCCACCTTTTTTTTTTTTTTGATTCAAACTTCAATTTTCTTTTGGTACTTTTTCCTATACAACTCTATGAACTCGAAGATATATCTTGGTTATCACATCATAATTTTTTTCTTCAAATTGTTCATTTTCATAATTTTTTTTTACAAAGTTGAGCGTCTAATATTGCTATATCTTTAGTTATATCACTGCATAAATTGTTTTTGAGAAATCCAAAAGTACCAATTGTATTTATTTTCAAACCAGAACTTTCATCAACATTTTGAGTATCTATTATTAACAATATTATCTACAGTTTGTTCATAAACTAAATTCAACGAATTGTTTTCAAGCATGTTGTCATTTTCTTCTACATTGTAATTTGTTTTTTGATTATCTACAAATTATAAAATTATTATAAAATCATCTATATCTACTCCATTTAACCTGTCTAGGTCCACCTCTGTGCCATTTCCTGTGTTTGACCAATTTTCTACATTTTTATTTTTTTTGTGCTTTATGAGTATACAGTTTTTTGGTGCGGTATTGGACTTTTTTTCGACCATGGCTACACATTTTTTTCCACGATTCATAGTGATCTAAAAATGTGCATATCATTACAATGTATTATAATAAAGCACTGCTAATAATCAACAACACAAATTAAGCATAGCAAAATACCTACAATAAAATACACAAATTCATGACAAAATATTATAATGTTCCTACTCATTTGAGACTTTGTTCATGTAATTTTAATGTTCTATTATATTATTATAAAAGTTTACTTACAAAATATTCAAACCTTCTCGTTGGTAAAATTTCAAAGGCCAACTTTAAAATCTTCTACGAAAATTTTACACAATTTTTAATGTATTAATGTAATAATATAATTAACAATTGAAATTGTTATTATTATTTATGAACATGGACAAATCTCCCATGTCCATATTTCATACACGACACTACATCTACTCTGCATGCCAATATCTCCAATGTAATTTTGACCAAATTTCGTATTACATAGGAGGTATTTCATAAACGATTTATGGTTGGTAACACATAGGAGCAGTATTGCTTATTTTTCATTAATTCTACGATAGAGATAGCATATTGGAGTTTTTGTCAAAATGACCGCCTATTTTTTCTGAATCCAGGGATACTAATATAGTAATATCTCAAAATCGGAAATTTGGCACATTGGAGGTTTTTGGTGGCAACGACGATACATTTGATTTTACGATATACAGTAAAACTCGCTTAAGACGCTCTTTAAGGGACCATCTCTCTAGAACGTCTTAAGCGGGAAAGCGTCTTATGCGGGAATGAAACAAAATGATGTGGTTGAAATATCGAGTTAATTTTTTTATTATTAAACATAATTTAATGAGAAATACACTTATAAATTAATTATAATTACAATATACATACATACTTATATTTTTGTGCTACTGAATTTAATTTAAAAAAATATTATTATTACATACATATTTTATTATTGTTTATTAAAAAAATTATCTATTTTTGATTGTTTAAGGTTCTGACAATGCGTTTCAGCAAGAAAGTTTTCAATTTTATTAAGACAACCTAACATTTCTTCGGAATTTTCAACACAGGATAATACTTGCCGAATTTCCGATAAATGTTGCAAACCAGTATTTATTGTAGGAGTAGATACTGGAAAGTCTTGATCTTCTTCTTTTTGATCGTCGTCTTCTTTCTCATTGTCCACTAAGTTCGTATCAGCGATTTTTTCATAGGTTATTATTTCAAATAGGTATAGCGATAAAATAAAACGATAAGAACACGTGTAATACTAAAAATTCTATTTTTATTTTCACAAAACTACTAAAATTTATCGTAATCTGCTGAAAAAAAGAGCGTTCAACCCGATTAGACAGAGAAAAACTGAGCGTCTTAACAGGTGATTTTTAAATTGACTAGTATAGGAAATGTCTAGGGACCGACTAAAAACAGCGTCTTATGCGGGAAAGCGTCTTAAGCGAGAGCGTCTTAAGCGAGTTTTACTGTAGTTTTTTTAATCTAGGCCATGTACTTTCCCAACTTTGTAAATACGTCAGATAGTACCTAATTCTAAAAATATAGCTATATAATTTATTATACCAGAAAAAATAAAATAAATCATTTGATATAGTTATGATAGTCATTAATTAAAGGTTTTATAAATGACGAGATAAAGATAAAGAATGCGTACAACAAATTATAGTTGGTAATTTATTTTAATTGTTGCAATTTAGATTTTTTTTTTTTAATAGATACACACATTATATACGGCATAAGACATTAATAGTATATGTGTATCAGACACTAGCTGATGCCAGTTGTAAATTGCATGAAAAAAAAGGTGCTATTAATAATAGGTACTTTGAATGGTGGTTTGAATTTTATAATCAAAATATCAAGGTTGGACAAATTAACTTTTTTTTTTTTCGTATTATCTAGGACCGGGGAGAGAACCGCGATTTGCATTACAACTCCCCGGCCCCCATCGTTTATTGACATACAATGTAGGAATACATCAATATCATCCGTCCTTAGCCCCCGCGACCTGGCAGACTTTCCTCAGCAATCGCTGGTAGGTATATGTCTGCCAGGGAGTGCATTGCTCGAGGGCCTCACAATAAAAATACAAAAACAATATTGCATATTATGGCGCCTTACAATGTCGTAGTTGGGACTTGAGCTGTAGTCTGTCTGGCTGCCAACTTCCTTGCTGGGCAGGCGCCGGACCCTAGCTTATGGCTTGACTTGGGCAGCCCTACTAGTTCACATGAGAGACATCGATCGTCCGGTTCTTGGCAGACTTTCATGCTATGGCATGTCTTGTCCTCGGTGCAACTACCCCTTCGGAAGCCCCATCAATAGAGAGCAATTTCGGGTGCTCTTCATCGTCACGCTGCACCCTATGTCGTCCTACGTGTAGTAGTGGTCGCGTATTGCTTCAACCATGTCCTTGTACGACTTGCCTGGACGGCCGGTGGTCTTTTTGGATACCCCTTCTGCCCTTTTTGGGCCGCGGGGATTACCTGAGCGGGCTGATGAGCGTCTGTCGTAGCCACTTTCTTCGTTCTGCGTTTCCTTCCACCTACCGTCTCCCGGGACTAAAAGTAACTTAAATTAGCTACAAGTCAGTTACTTTTTTTTTCATATTAAATTAATAACTATACATACTTACTTACCTTTTTTTAAAAGGTAACAAATAGCATAATAATTCAATGAACGTATTAAAATATTTAAATAAATGTTTGTATTAAAATTAATTACTCTAGGTACTTTTATATTTTATAAGCAATAATGAAATCTAAACAAAATAATTAAATTATTTTGATGTATTTGTTTATCTAATGGTTCACAACTATATTAAATATTATACTAATCAAATTAATTATTAGAATGTACTGAATTGGTTTCAAAGTTGAAGTGGAGTGGTATGGGGTTACCCCACTACAATGTTTGTCCACTACTCTCCTTGTCTAAACCTTAAATACTTATAACTCACAAACTACTCGTCCTAAATTCGATTTTTATGTAACAAAATATTTAGAAAAATATTCTGCTTTGGAAAATGAAATGAAAACTCTATGTTGTCTTTCAAAAAGTAAAAAAATAAAAAAATAAAAGGATAAAAAATATTTAAAAATATGATTTTTTAACAAGTTGAAACTGTGTAAAAAATTATTTTCAAAAACATTAATACTTTTTGAGATAATGAGTGTTTTACCAAAACACAAAAAATGTTTGTATGTTTCTATGTCATTGATGTGGCTGTTATGAAGCACTGTCGTCGCCCCATTAGTAACTTATGGGGACGACAGTATTTCTAACGGCTACATCCATTTTTCGTAAATTGTTTACGCTGCGTGCTGCGTAAATACGGCCAGTGAGCGATCTATAGTATTTATAATCAATGATTATATCTTTAGGTACTGGGGAATAATTTTCACCATAGCACTTAATACCTATTTATAGTTATTCTGTTCAAACATTATTCGTTGGTACGTAAATAAAATGTATATGGTATAATATATCAAATGACAAAACAAAAATTCTAAAATGAAATAACCACTTCTTAATAATTGGCGATGACTACATTCAGAAATATTACAAATGAATGTGTTCTCGTAGTAATCTATATAAAATAATGTAAAATAGTGATAGAATTGAGACGATAAATGTAGAAAGTAACTTGCGAGAGGAATGATTAGTTTTCTTTTTAAATTTTATTGACCGGTCAACAACGGTGTTCCCTCACCCTCTATTACTAACTGAAATTATGTCATAGTACATACTAAATATTAAACATGAATGCAAGATATATTTTGTTATAATTTAATTTTGATACCATTGCATTCAAACTAGAAATGCCGATTAAAAAAATAATTAATAATCTTAATACACTAAACGTTGTTTAAGTATTTAATGTGTAATAATTCATTTTTTCAGGATCCAGCATTTTGTGTGATAGAAAACTCGAAGTACGACAAGCTGTATCATCTCCCTCGGAGTTGGTGACTTTAGTATAAATAAATATTATGTAACATAATTTATGTTAGTAGGTAGGTATAGCTGTCGAAAATATTGGTGGTTAGAGCCTGGGGGGCTCAGAGACCTAAAATCTTAATAAGGACCATCAGACAATATCCGATCAATATATTTTAATCTACTAACTAGTAACTAGTAACTACACATTAAGATCAGGAAGATCAAAACCCCTTCTTTCTTTACATTTTTAGTATGCGAAAAACTTTATTTACTATATCCACTCATTATTTTCTATTGTTAAAATGTTGAAAACGCGTAAGCAATTGGATTCTGATATAACATTTAATTGTATGCTCTGCAATCGAATTGTTTATTATAATTTATAATCTTGAATTTATTTTATACTAATTGTTTATATTTCTATAGCTTACATATTTGCTTATCATTGTATAATTAATATAAAATAATAATTTATTGCTTATTTGAAAAATATTATAGAGACATTGATGATATGTTTCATTGTTCAAATGGACTGCGTATAGAATGGTCATTGGCTTGTGATGGTAGTAAGGATTGTCCAGATGGTTCGGACGAGACTAAAGAGTTGTGTGCACGATACGAGTATGGAACAAATATCAGCATGGGTACAAAACAATAGCTTAATGATATGCCTATAATATTTTTCTATGTTTGTGTAGTAACTAATAGATGCCAGACTTACTAATATTAATCTAAATATGGAGCTCCTAATATTACATATAATATAATATCTTATACTGTTTTAGATTGCGGTACAGTATCCAAAGAAATTAAAAATGAACATTCATTAAAAGCAACACCTTGGATAGTTGATATATATGCAATTTTTAAAAAAACAAACAAATATTCCCATGTAGGTTTAGGATCAATCATTTCTCCAAATGTATTAGTTGCTGGTAAAGTCTTTGCATAAGTGCATAATGTATTTAAAGAAGAATGAAAATTAACTAAATATTATTTTTAGCGGCACAAATTTTTTGGAAATACGGTATAAATAGTAAGCAAAATTCAATAAACGAATATGGTCAATATTTTTATAAAATTGATGTTCCCTTACTAACTGACAATAAGAATAATCACTATTTTATCGATGTAAGCTAGAATTTAAGTCTAAAAATAATTTGTATAATATTATGTATTATATAATTACAACTTTTGTGCAGGCTGAAATGATTTACCTGCATGATGAAGTAACTGAATTTTCGGTCAATTTTGAAGATTTAGCAGTTATAGTGTTAGAAAGAAAAATTTCGTTTAGAAATGGTGTTACACCCGTTTGTATCGATTGGTATAAGCAGCATAATATTTTACAGAACGAGATTTACGGAAAGGTAAATGGTTTATACTATTATATACTGTATACCTAGTTTGTAGTTTCATTAAATACATGAAATATAATATGAAACTGATTGAGTGGTTTAATTTCAACAAAGTGCTAGGATTTGGACAAAATTGGGAAGTTCTGTGTGTCAGTTTTTTTTAGTTCGTTTCCGTCACAACTTAGATCTGATGAACGAGCAAAATCAAAAAACTCACTTAAATATACATTTAGACTGAGATCTGCAATTTTAATAATTTGTGCAAAATGGGCTAACTTTATTTCTATTTAAAACTCTATTACCTCTTTCTGTGAGTACATTTTGGTGTTATTGTGAGAGCTTCCACAGTTCCAATAGCAACAAGAATAAAAACAAAATTATCAAACCACAAAATATTATTCTTATTTCATATTCGATTGATTTCCAAATTTAAAAAGTTTGTTTAGTCAGACTTTATTTAAAAAATAAATATGAACTCATTATTGACACTTACATAATCAGATATTAACATTATGCATTTATGCCTATATATCAATTGTACATTATAAAAATGATTGTGCTTTTACAGATTGCTGGCTTTAAAATACAGACACGACGTCTTAATCATACTGTATTACAACGATTTTTTCCACACATCAAAAGGATCGGTTCTTGTATAAAAATGAATAAAGATTCACAATCAACGAAAAATGTGAAGTTTTGCACCAGGTTGTATATGGGTAATACAAATTTATATTCTGATCATTTAATTCAAATTTTAATAGAATATGGGATCTGGTTGGTACTTTGGAGGTAAAAAATAAAATATTCTTGTACTTGTATAGTTTGAAAAATATAAAAAAAATTAAGGAAATAGGGATTTTATAGAGTAAGAAGGTTAAACATCATACAGTAACTAAAAGATCATCGTTAATTTTACGATTATGGGTACGCAAATGCACTGTTTTTTGTATAAATGAATTCTATAATATAGGTAATTATTGTTTCTAATAAAAATAATAATAAAATATTAGAAATCCTAGGTGAACACATACAAACAAAAATCTCCACTAAGAGTGGTCTTTCGTATACAATGATATATCATATAAATCAAATTATTTGTAAATACACGGATTTCAAAAATTGTTTGTGACTTGATAAGTTTTTTCGTGATTTTCAATTGAGTAATAGAAATATAGATTCTGGGCGGAGCAATGAATGTACTGATTTCACAGCAATTCATCTTTTTTTTATTGCCAAAACTTATTAGGAATCTTGTATTCAATTTTCAATGCTTGGATTTTATAATATTAAGAACAATTTTATGAATTTCTCAAAGATAAAAATTCTTCAGAAAACTAAAAACTATTTGCAAATTATTTTTTACCGAATTTATAGACATTTATGAGTAGGTGCGTACTACATATTTAAGTTTTTAGGCCCAATGAAATTTTAAGTATCCACTATTATTAATTTTTCAATTACAACAAATTAATAAAATCGTTCGATGAGAATTTGTTAACTTACGTTTAAAAATGATTTGTTGAACAAATTTAAACTTTATTAGCTCATAAAAAATTAGCATTACTTTACGATAAACTCTTTTTCTATTTAAAGTAGGAAAAGTTATGGAGAGTTTTGTATTACATTTTCAAAACTTTGATTTAAATTGGTAATTATAAATGATTTTGACGAATTTTGTCAAAATTCTAACTACAGACGTTCAGAAAAAAATATTGTGGAATTACGTTTAACCTTTCTTTAATTTCCACTCACAAAATTTATGAAGTCGATTTCATAAAATGTTCAAGTGTGTTTACCAAGCCAAACTTTTTTTAACGACAATAATTAAAAAACGAATAAAAATCAAAATTTTTTATACGTTTAAACAGCTGAAAAAGATTCAAAATGTTTAGGATATTGTATTTATTTTTTTGAGTTAAACCAAAAAAACCAAATCGTAAGTATTACCGTTTTCCTTAATTGTGTTGTACTTCCGATATGATAAAACGACATTTGTAACACCGCATTAATTTATCAGTAAAAGCCCATGTGTATCTCAAGTCGTACGTGCCTCTTGCCATAAATTTTTTCAATATGGAATTTATATAAGTGCCAAATTAATAATTTATAACTGTATAAAGATTTCCTATACTTCAGAGAGAATCTACCAAAAAATCAAAAATCAATATGAAAATGTGAGGAAAGCAATAATTGTATGTATCGTGTGAGAGGCTTACGGTGAAGAAATAACGTACAATTTGAATATGCATTCGAAATTGCACCCACACGAAAACTTAATGGATATTCACCTATAAATCCAACAATAACAAAATCTTTCATTTGTATCTTATGTATAAAATACCGCTTGTTTCAGGAAAAAGAGAAGTTGATGGATTTGATTTCCAAAGCTTTAGTTTTTTATACTCCAATTCATATTTTTTAACCGGGATAATCGGTTTCTGGAATTTAAATTTATCCAATTCGGACTTAGTTTTTATATCCATAGAAAACTATTTTCCATGGCTTCGTGGAATGTTGAACAAACATGTACGTACATTTGTTTAATTACAGATATCGATTAAAATTTATAATTTATTGTATTGCATTGGTTTATTTAACGACGCTTTTGAATCAAAACTAACATATTATAAAAATAATAAAATAATATTCTTAACAATTAACATTTAATATTTTGACAGAGCACAGCGAATTCATGTGTTTTACCAGCTATTGAAGGAGTAGTACATTCTTATGAAGGTTCTCATTCAATTTTATCACCCCGGACATTAATTGATCGTTACACTACTGTTATTGAGAACTGTGAAGTTGGATATCATAAAGCTCATCCTAATGGTTTTAGAGTTTGTCAGAGATATGGAATTTGGAAAACGGATTCTGATAAATTATGTTTGAGTAAGTTTTGTTTTGTAATTTGTATGATGTAATTTCTTAATGTCATTTCTTATGGAAATATTTTGAGTCAGAGTAGTGGTTATTTTTTATTTTAATTTGATTATTTTTTGAGTTATTTCTTTATTGAAATTTGTATGTTGTAATAGTGACTTATTTTAATATTATGAGTCCGATTTATAGTTAAGTTTGATTATAATTTTTTATGTTTATAGAAATGTGTCAACCTCTACTATCACATAGCGTAGATATTAAATGTAGTTATAATGGTAAGTATGCTAATTGCACAAATCTATCTATACCTGACACAATAGCAAAACAATCATGTAAGCCAACACATTATTTTGCACCGAATGGACAAGAAAAGGCTGCACAAGAATTACATTGTCAGTCTAATGGAATGTGGGATAAAGAACTATATGGATGCAATATAATATGTAATTTAATTTTTTTTCATAATAACATAAGACTAATTTATATATGATACTAATTTACATTACTTTTATTGTACTCAAATGCTTTTATTTGTGTTACTATTGTTAAAATTAAGCTAGATCATATCGTTAGTTTAGGCGTAATTGTTTGATGTTTATTTTCCAACCCTCAACATTACGTCTATTCTATAGGTATTATTAATTATAACTTATTATTATTTATATTTATATTTAAGCAAGTTCATGTGTTTTACCAACTGTCGAAGGAGTTGTATATACTTATGACGGTTCTAATGAAAGTTTATCTCCCGGGACATTAATTGATCATGGCGTTACCGTAAATGAGAACTGTACATTTGGATATCATAATGTTTATCCCGATAGTTTTCGTGTTTGTCAGACAAATGGAAAATGGAAGCCTGCTTTTAATAAATTATGTTTGAGTAAGTTTTGTATTGTAATTTGTATGTTATAATTAATAATTGTTTACAAATTATGAGTTTAATTTTTGTTTACGTTTGATTATGATTATAATTTGTTTATGTATATAGAAATGTGTCCAACTCTTCTATCTGATAGTTTAAATATTAAATGTAGTTATAATGGTAACGATGCTAATTGCTCAAATCTATCGATACCTGACACAATAGCAACACCAAAATGTAAGCCTGCATATGTTTTACCAAACGGACAAAAAGAGACTCCAATTGAATTACATTGTATGTCGAACGGAATATGGAATAATGAACTATATATATGCGAACCAGGTAATTGTATTTTTAATCGTATAAAAAATATAAATCTCTAATTTATATTCAAATATTATTTTAGAATGCGGTAAAACATTTGTCGAAAATAAAGTACTGATTGGGAATGGTAAAAAAGCAAATATTGGAACGGCACCCTGGAATGTGGCTATATATGAAATTACTACCAATTATGACTTAATTTGTGGTGGATCAATTATTTCTCGAAATTTAGTTGTTTCTGGTAAAATATTTGTTAATCCAAGTTAAGAAACAAAAAGAATGAAACTGAAATAAATATAATTTTAGCGGCTCATTGTTTTTCGAATAGTATAACGGAAAATATTACAATAATTGTAAATGTCGGTCTATACAAAATTGCCGTTGGAAAATATGACAGAAACTTTAGAAAACTTGACAATGAATTTACTAAAATAATGAATGTAAGTTACTTATAATTCAAAGTCTATAAAAAATTTGTATGGCATGTATAATTTAAATTAAAACAATCAATGTACAGGTGGATAGGGTTCATCTGAAAGAAGCTTATTATGGTCTTTCCGGGTATTATGCTGAAGATATAGCTGTTGTTGTGTTACAAAACAGTGTTTCCTTTAGTAATGGTATTACACCTATATGTATGGATTGGAATGGTGATTACAAAGTATCCAATGGAGATGAAGGAAAGGTTGGTTTGTAGTATTATTTAAATTGTGATTTAACTACAGTGAATAGCGTGCCTATAATTATTATCAACTGTTGTCCATTTGTATGTATACAAATACCGTGAGATTATCCGCTAAAGTTTGCATAAATATTGACATGTTATAATACATAAATAAAAAAGTGGGAAGTGAATAATACCACTCTGCTATGTAGGTTAAAGTGGGTAATTGTGGATGGTGTTATTTTTAAATGCAATGACATAATTATATCATTGATTTGAAAAATTATTCTGAGAGGAAAGTGTGTCGAACATTTTTTTTTTATAAAAAAAATTTCAAGTATCCACAATTATTAATTTTTGAATTAGAACATACTACTTAAATCAATAATAAATACGGTCGATTAGAATTAATTACCTTCCGGCTGATAATCAACTATCGAAAAAAACTTCAAACTCTCATAACAAAATTAGTTTGACTACAAAGGAAATTAGAATTAGAAAATAGTAGTGTAAACTGTAAACATGCTGTAGAAATTTAAAGTATCTACGGTTATAACTCATTAGTATATTAGTTATATAAAAATAACTTTGGCGTGGCGCGTTGGCTACAATCAATCACGCAACATGGTTGATAGTGAGAGTTATGTTCCCGGGGAGGTTCGTAGTGTCAAAAACCTTAGCACACATACACATGTTGCTAACCTTAAAGACTAATATTATTTGTTTTTCACTACGCATTTGGAAACTAATGTAAATTTTCCAAATTGTCCTCTCAAAATTACCAACGAGTTTGACTTTTCCATCGTAATAGATATTGAATGTTGAATATTGAAGCATTATGTCTACAAGAACAAAAGTTTATAAAAAGTGAAAAAACACACATCATAGTAAAGTCAATACATGAATGAATCGCTCTGTTAAAAATGTATATTAAAATCTCAAACTTTTTTATACTTTTACAGATTGTTGGTTGGGGAAAAACGGAAAATGGCATTTTAAGTCCCGTTTTATTAGAAACACGGTTACCATACATCGACATGAGGTCTTGCCGGAATATGTGTACATTTGGATTTAAACCATATGTAACTCCTGATAAGATTTGTGCCGGTTCTTCATTGGGTAATAAAATATTTAAACATTAATACTATATTGAAATCATTGATTCTTTTTATAAAATCTACTTTTATTAAATTAATGAATAACATTTTACAATAAATGTAAAAATATAAAATATATTTCTATAAATAAATATATACAAAGCAAGCCTACCTTTTCGTATCTATTGACTAACCCAATATTGAATCACGTCATTATAGTTTTTTATGATTTATTGAATTCGTTATTTACTAGTTAATGATCTATAAAATAATAAAATTCAAAAGGTAATCCAGCTGGCACAATTGTATTATGGTGGTGTAAATCGAGGTTAGAATATTTTGTAAGGAATATATGGTTGAACAACACGGTTCTCGACGCAGTGGCTGGATGATCAATTTTAATTAAATGAGCCAAATATATTTTATCCATTCAACCACCCACCCACCAACCAACTCACAACAGGATGTTGCGTCATTCGGAGACTAACTAGGACTGAAACCTTGATGATTTTAAAATATACAATTTTCGTTTCCTGTTTTGGTTTTATACGTATGTAAAAAATCTGGTTCTGTTTCAATTCTTTAAAAATTATAATAAAATTTGCTATGTAATTTGCGTCAATTATGGCCACACTTATTTCAACTAGATATCTGTTTTAAGATATTTTTAGATTCTGAGCTAAGCGATGAATGTATTGATTTTACAATGATGTGTGTTTTTATTTTTATTTTTTGTTTTTTTTTCATTTTTTTATGTGTCTGTCATCACCTTTTAGGACTGTAAAAGTGCTTGGATTTTCTTCAACAGTAACTTTTTTTGATAGTGGGTACTTGGGGGGGGGGGGGGGCAAAAGTAAAAATTTAGTAGTTTTCTATACACCATAACATTTTTCAAATATTTTGACTTATTTTGAGCTGTTTACGGACATTTTCGGTTTCCATTTTTTTTGTTTTTTTTTTTTTTTTATAAATATCAATAAAATTTTATTTGTTGGGTAAAAAAGCGTAAAAGTTTAATGCAAGGCTCCTGATATATCGTTCTAATAGCACTTGAAAAATATTAAAAATATATAGTCACAATTTTTTTTTATAAGCAATTAAAGTTCAAATTTTGATCAAATTTATCAAATTTATAATTTAATAATTATTTTGTAGTTAAAAATTTATAAAATGTTCAACTTTTATAATTAAGGATTGAAAATTGAAAACAAGGCTCTTAGGCTCCACGTAAATAGGTTATATATAAATTATTTTTTTCTCAATATTATCATAATATATACTTGGTAATATCATAGGCTGACTGACCGTAATCGCTCAGAATCGTTTTTCTTACTGATTACTTACTGATTTTCAGACTCAACATTTTTTTCACGTAGATTTACATAGTTTAAAGTCATAGTGGGTGAAGGGAGGGAGGGGTTAAATATTTAGGTATTCAAACATCACACACAGGATTATGTTGTGCCAAAATACAAAGTAAGCCTCTGTGGACAAAAATATCTAATTATGGAAAAAGAACATTGGCATAATGTTATATTTAGCGAATATCTCTTATCTGTGTAGTACCTGTAGGACTACGGATGTGCCGTGTGAATATCAGCATAATATGTGTTTATAATGCGTTTTGGTGTCAGTTAAGGCTTATTAGTGATTTTTATTTCGTTAGTCCAATTTCTACAGGTACTTAACTATATTTTGTATCTAATGTGTATATAAATATGTTATATTAAATATTTTAATTGAAGAAGTGTGTACATGACATCGTTATATAAAATAGTATCGAGCCACATCTATCACATCTCATAGGTACCTACAATATTAAATATCCTTGTAATATCCATGTACGGTTGTACATCATTTGTTTTTATACTAAGAATAATTTATATTTATTTATTTGTTTATTTATTTATTCATACAAACTGACTTAAGTCTTATAACATAATATAAAGCAAGTACAGTAAATGTTATGCATGGTTAGTGATCTTTCATATACACCTAATTTATTACCAAATTGCAGTCGTATGATTAAATGTAGTATTATATATAAAATATTTTAGTTTCAGCACATGGTGTAGATAAGGGAGACAGTGGTTCAGGCTTATGTTTTTTACATTCTAATTTGTATTATTTAACCGGAGTAGTGAGTCTCAAGGACCCAGACGCAAATAATTCAATCTCACTTTTTACATCAGTTAATATTCACATTCACTGGATTCGTGGACTGTACTTAAAATATAATTAAGGGAATGTTTTGAAAATTATTCATTCCAATTGTTAGTCAAATACAAATTTGTCATTAGAATAATCAGTTTTTAGTTTTTTTTTGTTTATTATTTAAACTTTGTAATTATAATTAGTTTCAACAATTATGAAGTACAGTATAAATGTTGTTTACAAGAAGAAAGAGTACGAAATTATATTAAATTAAAAAGCCTGTATGGTTAAAAAAGATAATGTATTCAATATTATATATTTTGTTGGTTTGAGAATATATTATAAATAATAATTTTTTTTTTTTTATTGATTGTTCCATGCTAATTCTTAACAGTTCTTAAAATAATTGTGAATTAAAATAAATTATAATAGGTACCTGCATATGTACCAATTCGCATTGTACTTAGATTAATGGTTTCATAATTATTACTATTTTATGTTATATGTATTATGCAATATATTGACATTGTTTTTGACAACCAATATTCAAACGAGTATTTTTTAAGTTATATCATTTTTATACTATTGTTATGTATACAATAGATTTGAAAACTTAAATGATTTGAAAAAGTTTTGAATTATTATTGATATATCAATACCAAGCATGATTTGTTAAAATGACCCTGCATAATAAAATAATAAATTCTACATCTAATATTAAGTCATGTTGTACATAATTTATTAAAATATTTTTCCAGGATTTCTATCCTTAGACTAAACATTTTAACAACTCAAAAACTCAAAAAATACAAATTTGAATTCAGACATGGAAACATAAAAATTTCAAGAAAATTGCCACCCTTTATTGGAACGTTGGAAGTGACCAATCTAATTTGTTTTGTGATGCATAATAAAATTTCTTATCACTGTTTTTATGGTAAAGCATAAAATGTATGCTAAAAAGAATTTTAAATGATTGGAAACCCCCCGCGTTCCACCCAAATTAATCAAATAATTATCATAATAAATTCTTTATATTATATTTTCGAGTTTTATTTATAACATTAAGGTCACACGGCGATATGGATAGGCAATTTGGGAACTTGGCGTAGGCGTATCTGTTTCTTCATTATCCCATGATTATAATGTTAGGCTGATATAATCAGTGATATAATATTATATAATAACGATACGATAAATCGAAGTCCCAATGGTTGTAACAGGGCTATGACTTGGGTTCGGTACTTGTGCCACGATTTCTCTAATGATTTACCTAATATATTTTGCATGAATTCATAATGTTTCCATTTTCTTCTAAGAATTGTATCACCAAAGATACTAACGCGCGCACGCTACATATTTTTAGCATAATATCAGTCAACAATATATTAACCATTATTGTATTATATTTTGTCGCTTAATATGCAACATCTACCACCCATCGGCTACTTCATTTTTTGGTTTTTTTTTATAATATATTATATTATATTAACTGTACAGAAATTGATTTATTGAACTCTTCTAACGATCTAAAACCAAGTTGGTTGGTGTTAATATTGAGCGACCATAAATAATAACCACATTCCATAGTAATTGGCAATATATTAATCGAAACATTACATTTAATTTGTTGTCCTATACTATGTTAATATGCATGAATATACGATGAAAATACGATGAAAATACCAAGAAAAAACATATGTTAGTCAAAACCGAAATGTGAAGTATCGTTAGTTATTCCCGCCTTTCCTTATTTTTTTTTTTTTTTTGTTTTTTCCGTCACTTTTGAAAACTACTGGGAATAACCAACTAGATTCACTTTCTCATCGAACAAGATACTGAAGTTGAAAATCGAAGCATTATTTCGACTACTTATCGTGGACACAGACACAAAAACAAAAACACACATTATTGTAAAATCAATACATTCATCGCTCCGCTCAGAATGTAAAATAGAATTATTTTTATATCGGGCACTCGTCGGTATTATAGTATAGCTGATGCGATATCCGTAAATTTATCGGCTGGTAAATTCCAACAAATGAAGTTGAAAGTGTAGCGCAGATTATATATTTGAAATATAAATATAATATTTCATTTCGTTTTCTGTCGTGGTGAAAACTACCAATGATGATTTTAGAGGAGACTTAAAATACTATATTATATTTTGGTGCAAATTACATACTCACATAAATTTACCTATTGCAGGCGCAATTGCGCAAAATACCATCTTCAAAATTACAAACTGCCGAATAGACATTTAGACACTTATAATTAAATATACTTGGGTACATAATCATAATTTCGCCTGGAATATTAGAGATCGTTTGTTGTATTGCGCACGTGGCGCAAAACCAGTTCGAGCGAATTTTTTGATTTTAGGTAATGTAAATGTTCCCGACACATCAACGTGTAATAAGTATGTACACACGATCCGGCGAATTGATTTTATTTTTTTTTGCTTTCAAATTATTTTCTACCATCATATTATACGATAGAATATTATAAATTATAATATATTTTGTATACGAGAGCCCGCAGTTTGTATCAGTTTTCGTGTGTGATTCGTTCAGCTTCGATTTGAACTTTACAAAGTGCATCGGCCTAAAACAGTTCCAGGAGTACCTGAAGTTGCCGGTCGACGGTCATGACACTGAGCTTACTGGCTTACATTTTTAAGTACGATTTTGGATAGTTATTACGCTGTAATACTTATACTGGTGGGTCGTAATTATAGACTATAGTATTTGCGAAGTAACTTAAACTCAAAATAAGTATATTTAAGGTTATGTATATTTTTTTTCAATCTAAGAACCCTTTTAAATATTGAATTATTAATTTCCACCAAGAGTACCAATTTGAATAGACAGCATAGTAATTTTAAGATTTTAAACAGGAGGTGGTGGACAGAAGATCTTATATATATGTACGAGAGTCATCACTTTTGCAACTATGCGCGTAAGTGATGATTTGAAAAAGTTTAGGGCTCATAACGCGTGGGAAAGGTTACAAAATTCACTTGTAGTCATTTTATCCTAAAATATTATGTAAACTAAAATATACATAGAATAATATTGTCTTATATTCAAACTCTGCCAGAGATGTATCGTATTATAGTTGTGTTACAAATGCACTATATATAAAATATTGTCTGTTTTTACCTTATTTGTATGCTGTAAACTAGTTTTTGATATTCCAAGCCAAAGAAACACACACAAGTCATTGTATTTTTGACAATGATAAAGTACGAATATACAAAACAATATTACTACAACAATATTACGAGCATTATACCCGTGACTATAAATTCCTGTCAACTCGACTTGCACAACCAAGGAATCGGTTGAAAAATTTACAAATCTATATTGAAATAAATAAAATTGATTAATTACATCTTGTCTATATTTATTATTCAAACAAATTATTACAATTGGTATCGAGACAGCTGTGTCTCTCTAAGAACTAGAATGTACAAATACATAAATACAATTTAATTTAACTAAGTAGGTACAATTAGTATAAAAAAAAACACAAATAATTGACTATAACAATTTTTCTACTTATATAGACTGTCTATGCAAACAAACATAAAATTACATTTTACCTTTTTCTATATTTGTTAGTAGTTTATATTAGAATTTTCAATATTTCTTCTTCTAAATCTACTGTTTTTTTCGACAAATCTTGAAGATTTTCCAAAATGTCTCCTCTTTTTTTTCATAATTTTTCAAAAAATGTTGCCAATTGACGTCCTTGGCAATGGCGATGTCTTGTCGTACATATTGATTCGACTCCCGTATAGTCAATTCTATTTTCTACCCATACGTCACAACTGGCGCCAACAGGCATTAATACAATTTTAGATGAAAAGTTAAATCCTTCGTCAAAACAAATAGAATAAATTATTTTATCAGTTGTTGACATCGACTCAACATCAAAAGCCGTTAGATAACAAGCTTTAGTTACAGTAAACAGCAAAGTTTAGCAAACAAAAAAACCAAAGAATTTAATAAATAAAAATACAACTTTTACTCAGACTTGTACCACGATTTTTCTACTGATTTATATAATATATTTTACATGGATTCGTAATGTTTCTATTTTCTTCTGCCATCCTGAGCATTTTTACCACTTAATAATTACATAAATAAGAATTGTATTACCAACGATACTAACGCTCGCTCACGACACATTTTTAGCATAATATTAGTTCTATACACTATCACTTAACAGTTTCACATACGCAGCTAGTTTCAGAAGTACATTGTTTCCACCAAAACGATTAAAATTTTGGTTCTCGTATCCACCAAATCAATTTTATTTCAAAATTATTATCGTAAGAGCTTTGAGAATCAATCGTTATAATTCTGGTTGTATTATGTTGTTGCTAGCTGGGTCCCGCGTGCTCCGTCCCCGTGGATAGTTGATTGCAAATAGTGGGGCTGTTGCTCGTGCAGTCATGCATAAGATTTGTATACTTTATAAATATATATGAATTATATTTCGGTCAAGGTATGAATAAACCAATCAGGTAGTGTGGGTAAATACAAAATTAACTTGAAATTAAGCTTATAGTCTTATCCATGATGTACTCTTTCATTTAAAAAAAATCAAGAAAATCGGATGAGTAGTTTCAGAGTACACTCGACACAAAGATTCCATTTTCACACATATATTTTACGTATATTTAGCACGTAAATATATGAATATAGAAGTATAGATATATTTAGATTGTGAATTTTACTTCTCAGAAATATTCATATGTACACGCCGATAAGACACATACAACAGAAAAAAAACCCACAGGTTTTATAGATACTATCGTGGTCGGTCACGGGAATACCTGAAATACCACATGCAATTACGTAAGCAGATTAGCTTTGTTTTTTAATTTTTCAAGAACTTTATACTTATTTTTTAGTAACAATTTTCATCTTCAACTAAATCAGGACTTGCTTTTATAGCATAGATTATTTTTTACTAACAAAAGTGGTACTAAAACCTTCATCAGACTGTCAGGTATAACAGTGAAACATTTGGGGACGATACGTTGAACAGTGTGGATTTGTATGCGTTACAATCGGGACTTGCTTTTATAGTATAGATTAGAGCAACACATCGAAGGAGTTTCTGATTTAAATTTCAGCGCAGAACAAAATAAACAAACAATGGTCATATCTCCAATCAAAACCTTAATATTTATCCTTCTTTCTTATTTTTTAGTCTTTAGCTGACTCCAGATTAATTACCCCTCGTTGAAATCGCTGCGAAGACATGTAATTAATTTAATCTTCAACTATATTGTTCCAAGATAAGTGCATCCTATTTGGGGACCTTTGTGGAGCGGCCAAGGTTTAATTTCCTCTTTATGGGCATTATAAAACAATGAATTTTGACCAATAAACAAAAATTATTCAAAACTAACAACTAAGACTATAACAATCATAACTAATATCAACCTTACAATAAACAAAAATATATCATTAATATGTTTATTTTTCTCCTGGACAGATTGCACCACTATTGTATTTTTGACTTTCATATTTCCTATTTTTCCGGTGGATTTTCCTAAAATTTTCTTTCATATGAAGTCCTAGTCCTGACAACAACAAACATAACAAAAAAAGAGTCTTTTACAAAATGTTATCAAAAACATATACATAATAATTTTTGTTATTATATTAAATATAGTAATGGTGATTATAAACCCCCTGTAGAATATTTTGGTCCAAACGTAGTTAAAGAATTTTTTGATTGTATACAAAATGAAGAAAAAGATATCTATAAAATATATGATGAAATAATTCCTATGAAACCAATGCATAAAAATAAAAAATAAATATTTTAATGCTGAGAAATGTCATATTTTAATAATTAATACAATAAACTTTGTGAAAAATATTTAAATTATTATTGCATTTCAATTTTGTCATCTTTTTGCTCATTATTTTCTTTGTGGTCTTTTACATATCTGAAATGGGGTGGGCCAGAAATGGTACAAGTATACTACTTACACAAATTATATTATTTGTTTTAAGTTTTAATTAATAAACATTTACTATATTATTATGCCCACCAAATATCTAACAGGACAAAAAAGATTTTCATCATTTTGATTAGGTTGGTGGAGTTCTCTAACTGAATTTACGGCAAGGTGACAATAAAACCTCGGGACAATAAGACCCCGGGTGACAATAAGACTAACGAGGCGACAATTAGACCACTGTTGAAACAATTAGACCACATGTACATTTATTGGTAGGTAACATTAAGACGTCTTAACTCTTAAGTTGACAGTTAGACCACAATATTAGTTTATAATTAATTTATTAGCTTCGAACTAATCACTCTGGCGTACGTTTAGTAATATCACAGCGATGATTCAGGCGTTAGTTTTACTAGGTATTCGAAGCAAACGAACTAAAAACATGAAAAATAATATATATTATGGTGATTACAAATGAACTGTGTTTATGGAGTTCAACACTGGAAATTATCTAAATATGTCTTGTAATTGTGTACGCAGTAAGTGATCATCACTCATCAGTGCGTGTTTGACTATAACAGTGGTGCCAAACTTTTAAACATGAACTCAGGCCAAATGAAACTAGGTACAACGGCCCCAAACTTCTGATGCAAGTCCGAATGAGAAGGATGAAAGTGATACAATTATAGAGATGTGAGTTTCTATAGAACAGTTTTATAAATTAAAATTATATAAAAAAAATTATATTAGTCAATATTATAAGAAATTTAGTTTTATATTTAAATTTTAAAGATATGATATACATACTACGAATTTTAAGAACTTAATCTTAAATAAAAACTATTTTTAGTCACTATAGGAATATACATTAGCATAGGTAGCATGACTTTCAATAATAATTTACACTATAATAATTCTTTTATTATTGTGGTTATCACAATGTTAAATATTTTTGTATCTTAGGGGCTGGATTTCCATGTATAATTTATTTGTCTTTGAATTTTTTTTGGTTGAAGAATATTCGTCCGAATTTTAAAATTTAGATAATATATACATGGGGATGGTAAGTTGAACTTTTGTAAGAAAAAATATTCCGTAAATGTTAGTCTTAACTACGAAAATATGGAAAATCGTGTTTCTAGCACCATTTATCCGACCTTCATTTTAAAAGAGAAGGATTTTCTTCCATATTATATCCAAACTGGAACTGACAGTTCAAGTACATAGTAATCTTGACCCCCCAAAGTACCAACTAGATTCACTTTCCTATTAGAAAAGTTACTGTTGAAGAAAGTCCAAGCATTTTTACTGTCCTAAAAGGTGATGACAGACATAATAAAAAAAAAACCCACATCATTGTAAAATTAATACATTCAACGCTTCGCTTAGAAAAAAAAAAACTTAAGTTGTAAATATATAATATCATAAGTCATAAACACATATTATTTTAATTTTTTCTGTAGGTATTTATATTTATAACTGTGATGTTGTACATGCTATGTACGATGTTATCTTATATAATGTCTTCCATGTAATCCATAGTTACATATTGATTGGAAAGTCCGTATAGTGATAGTCCGTAATATTTTTTTAAAAATATCTATAAAAGTACAAACCATTTGAAGCTAGTTTTTATATAATAATAAATATTTAATTTATTATTATTTTTATTGAAAAATTTAAAAATATTATCAAAATTAAAAATAAATTTGGAAACCACTTAAAAAAATGTTAAGTGGAAAAGTAACACGAAATTCATCAGGGACGCAATTCGTTCAAAAAGGTTCGTTTACCTGGCTTCGTACACAATTCGTGTGCACCTAATAATCTAGACATTGACAAAAAAAAAAAATTTCGTAAATGTAAATCATTTTCTATCTTAGGAGCTAGTGAGACCTGTTATTGGACATTTCCATATAAATTTTACTTGTCTTTGAATTTGGTGGTAGAAGAATTTCCGAGGTTTGTTAAGTATTTGAAAAAAAAATGTCAAAAATGTTATTTTTCATAAAGTCATGGATGAAAAATCGTATTTGAATCACCAATTCTAACCAAGGGGGATTTCGTCGAAAGTGACGTGTTATATATCAGTTATTAGATTACTGCAATTTTAATGTTATGAGATAGATAAAATCGTAAATTACGTGAATGAACGGGCAAACGTAAATTATTGCGCCCAACGAAGGGAAACAATTGTAAACTAGTATTTATATACAAAATTTATACCCAATAGAAATATTATTTTTATGATAGTCATTTAGCGACTCAATACACGTTTTCAAACTACATCGCCACCCGAAGAAAACTCACGTTTTAATTTTGAAAATGTATAAGTATATTAGATTATAACATAATTTTCTTTCTGGCTGAATCCAGTATGTATATAATATCCATGTTTCACTGTTGCACGCAAACGGCTTACTAAAATATTATCTATACGTAAAGTCGTTGTACACGCGTAAATACATTGATATCGTTAATATCATAACGATTATAGCGTAAACGTACTGCTTATCCACCAATAAATTAACAACATTTTTTTTTTGAATACACATAATAGGTAACGATGAATTTAAGGTCACTTAGATACTATGGACGCAATTAACTATACCCATTTTGGAAACCGGAAAATCCCGGGTGCAATTTACTATAGTATTTTTTACTTCCGGCTTAATGTGGTCGCAATTTACAAGCGACGTATAAACCACAAAGCACGTGCTTTTCGTACGAAATGTATTAGTTATCGCACGCTTTGCGTATCGGCTCCGAACTGAATACTCCAAAGTACGTTTGGTCATATCACGACTACGTTTCAGGCGTTTATTTTTACTACTCATCTCAAACGAGTCGAAAACAAATTATTATTATGTATTATAGCGATTGCAAACGGTTTTTAAGGAGTTCAATACAGGCAATTGCATAAGGCCACGTACGTAGGTCTTGTAAATGTGTGCGTATTAATTATTAAGTGATCAGTACGTGTGTGACTATAGGAGTGGTGCCGAACTTTTAAACGCGAACTCTAACTCTCAATAACTATAGTTAACTATATATAATAACTATATATAGGTACAACGGCCACCAAGGCTCTCACCCGCCAATATGGACTATATTTCCATTCAGAAAAAAACAATCTGTGAAAGTTTAATTTGTTTAACTTGAAAAGGAAATTTCGCTATCGCAATGCATTAATATTTATCACTCGTAATTTAATTTGAGTAATGTATAAGGTATCTATGCAGCTATATGTACTTACATATGTTTTATATGGGTATATTAGTGATGAATTTAAGACAGAGGACTTATGTCCTAAAAAAAGTACTAGACATGAAAGTATTTATGCATATAAAAACCCTAAAATATGCTCTAAAAATATTCACTTAAGATTTTAAGTATTTTAATTAATAATTATGAATAAAATAAAAATAGGAAAATACAATAATCTAATTTAAATACATTTCAAATGATTGCCAAAAAATTAAAAAATATTTTTTTCCTATTAAAATTGTAATTATTACATTGTTGGTTGATGAATGGGTGATTGCCTTTAAATTATAGAATAATAGATTTTTGTTTTGATAGGCATTATCAAAAAAAAATATATCAAAAAAGATCAAAAATAAACCTGTATAATATATTTCAGAATTCAAAACCATTTAAATATGCCAAAAATTGTTACAAACAATACAGATTTGTATTCTTCGTAATATAAAACAAATTTGTATCTAGCTAACCTATTAAAAAAAAAAATTTAAACAATTAATATTCAAACACTAAAAATGCTCTATCCTGGTAATTATATAATATATAGGTACCTGGTACATATTGTCTAAAGTCTAAACTATTTATTATATAGAAATAACCATTCATGTAACCCTTATTTTCATGAAGTAATTATACATGTTCGGTTATGAATTTGCAAATTACAGCTGTCGGCCATCATTCACATTTTTTAAAAAACATTTTCAATTCAGCCTTACTTAAACTTAGGGTTCGTCACCACTGGACTGTAGTGTAAAAGAAATAGTGGAGAACAAACTAATTAATAACTATAGGTGAACAATAGTAAACAATGTAATACGCGTGCTCAATTGTATGTACTTTTTGTTATTCTTACAAATTGCTATATTAAGCTTAATAATATTTATAATATAATATAATATTATTTATAAATATTAAATACTTGAAGTACAGGTACATTTATTTTATGTTGTTGTATTACCTGTTGCCTTTCGCAACACATAAACATGATTAAATTTGAAACTAGGTTAAGAAAACATTTCTGTCTGTAATTTGTAACAACATTTAGCATTAAGTCTTAGTCAGTAAGTTTTAGTATACTAAAAATGACATGTAGCAAAATAGATGATTAGGTTAAGCTAGATATAATATAAAATTAAATTAATATAGGAGTGGACTAAAGTAATCGGTTGATGCGGTCACAGTATAGAACAAAACAGTAATAATATTTATTAGTATAAGTCAGAAGTAATTGACCTTTACGGCACCTATGGACTTAACATTATTCAGTGCTTGAATTGGAAAAAAAAAATAGAAAATAGATGCGAAATTGTCAATACAATTTGTGTCTATTTAAATTTTCCATTGAATAAAATATAACTAGCTGAGATATTTTTAAAAAAAAGGAGGGTTCTCCGTCCGCTCTTCAATTCAAGCGCTGTGGCTAACAAAGCGATAAGTCTTTTTAAAACCAATTTTGAATTCGTTAGTATGTGAATTGTTGTGAATACTCAGTTAATGTTTATGTAATTATGTGGATACATTGAACGTGTGTATTCGATAACGATAAAAATATAAAATCAAAAAGGGAATAAAGAAAACACATTATAATATTATAAACAGCATAATTGATGTTGACAGCCAACACGGACGTTTGGACACATAGACCCAAAATCCAACAAGTTTGGGTACGAATGATACAGACGGCTGTGTTAATTTTCACAGAAATTGACTCAAAATATATACAATATATTGTGTAATTTCTGCCAATATTTTCATGATAATTATAATTTTCACTAAAATAAAGATATGTAGATTGCACCATTACAGGTATAGTAAGAAATAAGAATTGTAATTCGCACCAAAATTAAAATCACTTTTTCTTTCTATAGGTACCTTCAAGTATGGATAGTATATTGATATGCGACTAGAAGCTAATAACACAGAATATTTCGTTTTAGATTCTGAGCGGTTATTTCACATATTTTACAGTCAGTATTGGCTTAAAAGCTACGTATCTTATAAAAATAATATAAGAAAACATAATATTATAATAATCGAATTATTTTAGGCAAAAATATAATTTTAAAACACTTAATGATTTTAAATTATTTGTATACAATTTAGATTTAAAGAGTTTCTATAATCTTAACGTACTTATTACTTTAGCTTGGTTTTTATTTACAAAATAGGTAGACAAATCAATAGTTTATACAAAAAACACAATTCTGTTTAGAACTTAATTCTCCCAAAACAAGCTCATCTTACAGTGATTGTTGTAGCAATATATCTTTTTTAAATTTACGAGTATGTATTTTTGTGCTACAAATAAAGTCTTAGTTATATTATAATAATTATATAAACAATAATTATCAGTCAAATAGTCAACAATAGGAATATTAAATTATTGATAATTAATTGAATAAGCATACTCGATAATCGAAGATAGCTAGGTACTTATTTTGGTGAAAACTACAAACAATATTTTCAACTACCGGCGATGGTGAAAATTACAAATAATATTTTAGACTACCTTCAGTGGTATAAATTAAATATCTTTATTTTGGTGTAAATTACATGACATATATTATAATTTGCGCAAAAAACAATCAAAAAATAAATATTTATAATTTGCGCCCTTTTTTGCCTTACAAAAATTGCAATTTTTAGAGATGGACTGATGCTCCTCTACAATCTATGTTAAATACTAGCACCCAACACAGAGACGACATCGATTCTTCTTCAACTCCTCAAAGAGACGAACCTTATCCAGACATGTACAACACAGAGATTATATCACATGTAATTTAAATTGACATATAAGCCTTTACATATATATCGATACCTAATTTTTTTTTTTGTAAATTTTAAAATGTAATGTATTTTTAGAAACGCCAACAACCAAAACAGTTGAGGCGTATTTATAAATAAAAAAATTGCTATTTGCACCACTTTAAAATAACAAAATTTTTTTTAAACTGATTAACATGTAGGTACCTATTTTTAATCATTGACCAATGAAGTTAATTTTAATAGGTTCATTTCAAGAAAATGATTAAAATGTACAAAAAGTAAAAATAATTAAGTGTATTATATTGCAGCTGTTCAATATTGTTCGATATTTCGACAAGAAATGTATTATTATTATAAGATTAGACTTAGGTTGGACGTAGTTGATCTCGTCTCTACTTATAATTAGTAGAACACAACAACAACATTATATCGGACACGTGTCGGCATTATAGTATAGCCGATGTGTTATCAGTAAATGTATCAGCTTATCCAACAATTGAAGTTGAAAGTGTGGCGCAGATTACATATTCCATTTGGATTTCTGTCGTGGCGTCAGTTACCAAAATACATTTTTAGAGCTAACGAAAAATATATGTTTTATTTTTATTTGTTGGCGCAAATTACACAGGCACTTAAATATTTAAATGTACCTATTAGTGGTTCAAAATACCATCTCACAAATTACAAACTCCCGAATAGACACAACGTTTGGACACATATTATAAAAGACACTTTGGGTACAAACGTACAATCAAATTAACGATATATTTACATAATAAACGTTGGTAATATTATCCATTAAGTAGCAAAAAAAGTAATATATTTTGATTTTTATAGATTAAGTGTAATAGACAAGATATTTAAAAAATTGCAAAAAAAAAGTTATTGCGAGAAAATGAACTATTAAGAGCCAAGAACCACGTGGTATCTTCTAGGTAACGCTAATAGGCTCTAAAAGGTAAAACGTAGTATAGAAAAAAAATGTTTAAACAATTTTACCCAAAGGTGGTGTATTTAAATAATATGATGTACACAAACGTTGTAAACATTTTTGGTCAGAAAAAAATGTGTACCTATAAACACTTGTGTACCCAATCATCCTCCCAATTTTCTGATAAAATTATTGTTATGTGGCCAAACGTGTTACGGGCTTACGGCCAATTACTGTATTTACTAACCAGGATAATAAAATGTTTAAAGACAAATCGTAGGATTAAGCGTTTAAGACGAGAAAAAGTTAATAAAAAAATACTTATAGAAAAATGAACAACGAATGTTTTTATATCACATTTTATAATTTCTAAAAAAACACGTATCGTAATACAATAGTATGTTCAGGTGGACGAAATAGTACGTTTATAATTTGAATGTGCGAAAGTAAATTATTATTATAATATTTTATCCGTCCTAGAAAAAAATTAAAAAATTAAACGTCATGAGACTATTTATGATGGTTATGCGCTCGTTTTGATTGGATTATTCGTCAAGTTTTCTACACGAACACGTACAGTCTTCGGTCACCGGATATGGAACTTTAATCCACAGACATCTGAACTTATCGTCCTTTTTTTTACTTTTCCTCTGACCGGCCGCTCTCCTGCCCCTTGCCACGTGCCCTCTCTTCTTGTTGAACGCCAATTCCATAGTTTTTCTTTCCCGATTTTTCCTCTTATTTTTTCTGTTTTTTAACCTAAAATTAATTATCGTTAATAAGATAATGATAAACCAAATAAGTGTTGGGTTTGTAAGCGGATCACATTTTATAAATAGATTATAATTAAAAAGACACAATGTGTCAATGTGTCATCGTAGTCTACATTCAAAATTCCATAACATATATACTTAGATATTGTGTCAATATATCATTACAGTTAAAAAACACTACAAATCTATAATTAGTTAGATAATATTTATTAATGATTTAATATGATGATGTACTGATGTAGAATATATTATTATACGAACATATTATGTCATTATGATCGATCTCTTTGTTCCCGCGCAGTCATGAAAACATTCTTCTTCAAACTTTTTTTTTTTTTAACAATGCATTAGGTTACAATACTTATATATTATTGTACAGGTTAGTACTTGAATCAATACGTTTTGGAAATAAATAAGTTGTAATTAAAAAAAAAAAAATGCAATATCACCGTTGCAAAAATGATATTTTTTTCCTTTTGAGCAAAAATTGACATAACCTAACTTATATATTATATTATATAAGTACTATACAAAATACTACAATATAGGTAATATCAAGCTTTAGACTTATACGACTTCGCGCGTATCATAACCAACTCACCAACAATGCCACCGCAACAGGTTGAGTACTCTGATGGACGAAGGCATGCACGACATGCCCGGCGGCCAACTACAGCTCATCATTTCCGACCGACCACATCGACCCTTTTTTATCCACCTGGGCCAAAACGACTTGCCCAGGTCTGCCCATGCGTATTCGACCGGACATTTGCTCCGGTGCACCAACCACGTGCGCATCATCTCTTGGTACTGGACAGGAAGTTGTTCCGGAAGCTGTAGGTTGTCCGGTCCAGGCGTCTTCAATGAATTGACGCCGGCCGAGCCCGACGCGTTACCACGGTCTTCCTGTATATCGAAAATTATGGGATTGTACTTTAGAGTTTAGAGACATCGAACGGCCGAACTAAATATCGAAAGACGAACAATCCAAAGAAACAAAGGCGGCACGAGTTCGTTAAGTTAAAAGTAAATAATTAACAGATAATACATTTAACTCTCCAAGTTTAAAGGTAATAGGGGAAAAAATACTTACTCAACCAAGTTCAAAAAAAGTTTTGACTTAACGCAAACTTATTAACTACCTGGTTTATGACCGTCTTTGTATAGAATATAATATAGATATCACTTAATAGAATTCGGAGAGGGACGAACTGTGGAGGGGTGTGTGCAATTGGGGCGTGACAACCCCTCCCAGGCAGCAATTATACCTTCAGTCGTCATTCAACACTTGGTAAATTCGTTCGAAATGTCAAAATTAAGAGCTATACACGTCCATTTGTTGTCTTCATCTTACAAGTGCGTAACATAGCAAATTTACGACCAGGAGAACGCGTTTAGCCCCGTTAGCTTGAAAATTATAGAGTTAATCAACCTATTATGAAACTTGATGGTAAGTACATTATCTATGTTTGTATGTGGGTTTTTACTATGGTTAAATTTTTACTAAGTTATGCGTGTTACGTGTATAATATAGCGTAAATAAAAAATTCTCTTAACTCACTTAAAACTAAACTATTGCCAAATACCCACATACAAACACAGATTATGTTCTTACCATCAAGTTTCGTAATAAGTCGATTCACTCTAATTTTTAAACTAACTGAGTTAAACGTGATCTGTTGAGCGTAAATTTTCTATGTTATGCACTTGTAAGACGGAGACAGCAAATATCTGTGTAGCGTCCTCTTAAGGATATAAAAATCTAGTTGGAAATTTCGAAGACTACAATCCGTAAATTTCTTTTAGGGTCATCCCTGCTTCTGTACCAAACCAATTTTATACTTAGTACCCATATTTAATATTTAACTGTAGGTAAGTAACCTATATAAACCATTTGAAGTACCTAGGTACCTATATCTAATCATAATTTACGAAAACCCAAGACAATTTTCGGAGTTTTTATACGTTATGGTGACATTATATCACACGTATTAATTATTATAGATTATATAAATTTTTTTAACGTGTCACATCAAGTTGTAACATAAGAAGTTAGGTATGTATATTCTTATTTCTTTGGGTCAAGCAATGTGCATGGGTCAAGCAATGTGCAAACAGTACGGCCCTCATGTAGTGGTTACACATGAAAAAAAAAAGGTATGAATATTCTTTCAAGTTTAAATAATAGAACTTCCCTTGCAAAGTTCGATACATGAATCGAATCATTATTTAAGGTCACTCAGGTCAATATTTTAACTCTCAGTACTAGTATTCATAGAATTAGTAACGGGTAACAGACTATTACAATTTTATCTACTTTACCAATAATCAACACTATTATACACTATATTAAATTATAATATTTTATACGGTTTATGTGGGTACATTCACGATTAACATAATAATATGTATACCTTCTATATTATAATAGTACTATTACAATGTTTAAATAATTCTACGTTATTTTTTTTGTTCTTATCTGTTCAATATCATATTTATATTAGCTTAAAATATCGACGGGTTTGGTAGTTTGGTGAATTGAATCATCATCGGAAGTCGTTACACGCAGGAAACGAGTACCGTAAAATCGTCTGAAATAATTCTTTGATTAAAATGTCGATAATACGTCGACGATACATTGCACCTCGTTCACACGATCATAGTCATGATGGCTATTATACTTTAGAATCTAATAAAAAAACAAAATAATATGTTTGGTAACCTCTTTTGGTGGTCGCCCGTCAGTCCTACTGATTGTGACATTATAATAAGCGGTGGTGTGCCTACCGGTTTAATCGACTAGATCATTGTAGCAAACCCATTTTCATGGGTATAATATTATAATCAGTAGTACCAGGGTTTTGATAGGTGAAATTTGTTATTTTGTGGGTGCTCTGGGACAATGCACTCTGCAAATATGTAATTATTCGTTTCACGCTTATACCTAACATGTTATGTTAGCCACAATTTAAGGAATGAAAATATTTTCAGTTCATAAGATCACATAAAAAAACAAAATTGATATAAAATTGTATTAAGTAAACAAACTTTCATTACAGTTGAGATTGATTTGTACAAATGCGACTAGTTTTAGTTGCATGTATATATTATAATATTGTAAATTGTAACTATATAACCGACACAAAATCAAGTACAACCCACTCTAACTTGGTCAATTTTTAATAACTACATTTTGAACAAGCGTTTTTATAAAATGTTTGTAAAAACAAGATCCAAGCATTAATAATTCTTTCGAAAATTTAAAAAATTACATTCCACACATGTGAACACATTTTTACATGTATTTATATTTTTTTGATTCAATAACTATTCAATCGGGATTTTCTTATCAAGCGTTGCTAAAAAAAATAATTTTAATATATATTTATTAGTTTGATGGTTAGTTTTGTGACAAAATGTATATAATATATATTATATACTATTATAGTGACTGGAAACCATATTATTAGACTAAAAAATAATTTATCGATCTCGTCGAACTCTGTTTCGGACGTAGTAATTGATGCGGTAGTTATATGCAAATACGTTTTGTTTTTTTTATGTCATACACGTACACCTGGTGTCAAACTATTACGGTGAAAACCATTACGGCGATCATATAGTATTATAATTTACGAACAGATGGGTTTGGTGTTGTTATTTTTTTACTGAACAAATCCGACCGGAAAAATCAGACGGATCCGTTGAGATATTATCTGTGGAAAGTGTATACTATTATGTATATAGGGACGCTGCGAGTACGTTAAACGAAACAATAAAACCAGACATAAAATCAATATCTTTTAATCTTCGACAAGAAGCTAAAACGGATGTATTATTTTACATTTACGGTACGCTGAAATATCAGAGTTGTGTTCACGTGGGCACTCCCCACGCTGGGATACGCGTCTACTTATTTGGTTTGTTGGTATGAAAATAAAATAAGACATCAATTTTCGTAATAAATAAATAATTGTATAGAAATTTAAATTTAAATTGCTAATAATTCACAAAAGATTACGCTTCATTTCTCCTGCATAATATGTGTCATACGCCGTGACCGAGAATATCGTAGAGACCGCTATCGAATAGTGCATTATCGTGATACTGCTGCGCAAACAGCCGACGGACACGATTAAAAGGCCGGGGGGGGGGAGGAGGCGGCGAAGGTGCTAACGAGACAGCACAACGTGTAATCGTATGAGGATTTTTTAAAAATTATTTTCGAACGAAACAAAACAGGTAACGGACACGCGTTTTTATGATAATTCTGTAAATCGTAATCGAACGACGCATCGTTATTCCTACACGTCGTGTAAAACTCTGCAGCGGTACACAAACGATGACTGTGCCGTGTAAAAGGAATTATTATTTACAGAAATCGGTTGGCCGCACACTGCAGACATAAGTAGTATTGTTAAAATAAAACTTGACGGAATTCGACTCTTTTTCGTGCTAACAAAACATGTTTTCACTCCGACCTACAGAATACTGATCGATTTCTCATTACGCGATATGGACTTTGAAAACAAGTTTGGATCCCTCGTTTTGCTTCTTTTAGATCATGGTAACGACTTTTCAACAAATTTTGTCTAGAAAAATGTCAACAATTTGAGCTCACCAATTTTTTTTATATCCCGCAAAAATTAATAACGCTTTTACAGATAAATAAACTGAATAATAAATCTAAAGTAAGTAATATAATATTGTGTATATTAGGTATGATATGGTTTATGACGTTCAAATCCTTTTTCAAGATCAACATTTAATAGGTGTTTAATTTCGATGCCTAAGACTTGGACATTTAGATTTAATAAATGATTCCTCATGATGAATTAATGCGTAACTGGAATTAAATAAATAAGAAAAATAATTTTGACGCAAAATATAAAGCCTCGCACGATAATAATATAATAATAATAATAACATATGAACCTATTATGGGTGGGAATTATGCGCACATTCTACAACAGGTGGTGATTATTCGCCATCCCTAAAAACCGACGGGTGGCATACGATATAGATTCGCAGATAAAAATAAATAGTTCAGCGACATGTAATGACGCGGGAACGGCTGGGTTGTGGTCGGGGGTGTTTGGATATTGGGGATGAAAATTCAATACGACCCGCGCGTAACGGATCTTTTGGAGAGTTTTCAGAAATTCTTTACATCGCCGGTATGCATGTCATACAGGTGGTGGCTGTGGTGGTACCTATAAAATATAATATGTATTATTATATTATGAAGACGCGTACTACACGCTTCTAAAATATTGTAACATAATATAATATATAACATAATGGCTGTTTCAGGTACAATATACATACATAATAATATTATAGAGGACGTGTGTGTGTGTGTGTGTATTATATAGTAGTTGTAGTAGGTGTACGCGTTTTATTCTCGACACGAGATTATGGCACGTACCTACTTCCCATAATATTACTACCACCTATATTATAATAATATAATTCTGTACGACGACAAAAGATTTGATCATTTAACGGACACGTTTGGAAACGTGAAAAAAACTTATACACCTACCTAAATAATGTATATACGAACGACAGGCTCGGCGAGTATATAATATAATAATAATATTAATAATAATAATAATAATAATATACAGGGTGGTTCTTTGAACTTGCTTGCAACCCCATGTTTTCTTCAGTAACGCAGTCGCTCAAAATCTGAATATGTACCTCATAACCATATTTTCAAATTATTGACATTTTTCGTAGTGTACCTACCATTGAGGAATATCTTGTAGGGATCCAAATTGTTCTAATATGAACTCCCCTTTTCTACAGTAAACTATTTAGCTGATATTTTTTTGTCTGAAAATGTTGACGTATCAGAACCAAAATTCGAAAGAGTAGTTGTTGAGTTGCTTGGCTTCGTGTGCTAAGGATAATAGGTCCATGAAAACGGATTTGAAGGACAATAATAATATAGGCCATATGGATTATATTTTATATTTTTTTTTAAAAATATTTTAGTAATTAATGATAGTGCATCAACATATATCGGTAACTGTTAAGAATCGTCCCAGTATAATAAATAGTAGATCCAATATTTTATCTATTTTATGTTGTTTTAACAAAACCATTTTCAAGGACTAGCTATTATCCTTAGTATAAACATTTTAATAACTCAGAAACTACTAGTTCGAATTTTGAATTAGGTACATCGAAATCGTTTAGAAAAAACATCCACTAAATAGTAAAAGGTACCTCCTTGTTCCCGTTTGAAAAATAGAAGTTTGTATCACCACTGGACACTTTAATAAGTAGGTAGTACAAAGAATATCAATTATTTGATAATGATGTGGAATTTAAGTGGAATTAGTTTATGTGGAATTCAAAAATTCCAAAATTCTGAATTTAAATAAACCCATAAACAAAACCAGGAAACAATGGGGATGTACATGCTCGGTGAATCACCTTGTATATTATGCAAGTGACAGGATTATACGTAAAATAGAATTTGTGTTTTAACGGTCTGATGCACATAGATATTATATTATATATAAGTAAGGCATCGGAAAACCACAGTACGTATTATGTGGACATCGTTTCGATATGGATCGGGTTAAGACATCCGTGTCCGTTCACATATTATAATAATCAGTCGACGACAACGTCATGAAATTAACTCAATATAAAAATAATTTATTATTAATACATCGTAGTTTGTATAATATTGAATTACGTCATTCTGATACGTAAACAAATTCGAACCGAAATCGAATTTGTTATAAACTTATAAACGTTTGAGTTCGTGGCTTATCTCGCCGATCGTTGGTTTTGGTGTAAGTCCGAGTATGTAACGTACGAATAAGACAATATATCGAATAAAAACAAATGTTGCCTCACAAATTCTTCGTATCTAAACATACTGCCTAGTAATATAAATTTATATTACATAATTATTATTATTGTACTATCTATTATAATATCTAAATCTCGACTTCAGGTATATATTTTCGGAAATTGTACTAATATTATTAGTCAATATAAATAGGCAAAAGGCAATAGCGTATTGTATTATTTCAGGAAGTGTAGGTATTTTAGGTTCCAAGTGGAGCGATAATGAATGTTATGATTTTACAACGAAGTGTGCATATTTTTATGTTTGTAATTATTGTATTATACACTATTTATAATAGAAAAAATTCTTTGATCTTTAACTTTAAGTGTTTTGTTGGAAAATTGTTTGGTCCATCAAAAAGTTTGAATATTTAATACAAGATTCTTCATAAGTTGTCATTATAACTGTACCTATTTAAAAATATTTAAAATATAGACAAGATCATTTGGAAGCATTTGACAAAATTCGTCGAATTTACGAAAATTTGCTAATTATTTCGTAGTTAAAAATGCACGTTATATTCAATTTGTATTGCTAATGCTTATAAATGTAATACAAGATTCCTCATAACTTCTGTTGACACTGAAACCAAAAAATCTAAATAATATATGGGCATAATTTTTATTTTCATAGATTCTTTAAGACTTAAGTTCAAATGTGTACGAAATTAGATATTTAAACGAAGAATAACGGCTTTAATTATTTTATCGTAATTCAAAAATATTATTCGCATGGACTTGTCAATTTTACGAACCTAAATATTATTATATTTCATACAATGGCATTTTGAAACGCAATGTTTTCAATAAAAATTAATTCAACCTTCCTCATTAGTTATTACTAATAATAAAATAAATTAACTTAAAAACAATATAATTAATATAATATCTTATAATATAGGTACTTATAGTGATATAGGCAGACAGACGGATTCTTCTCTCAAAATCGTTTTTCATACTCAATATTACTGAATTAAAATTTAAGACTTACATTACAGTGACTTATTCAATGAAAAGATACACTCGACACCTACAACTCTGTAGTACAGCTGCAGAATGGTTTACCAACATTTCCCTGTATTTTTAAAATTTTTATTTCATTTCTCTAGAGATTTTTTCGACGTTTTAGGAGAATATGTTTGTTTTGAAAATGCATTTCATAGATGCATCTTTTACTGTGAATTTTTAAATTTTTTTTAGGAAAATTACATTCACACCCTATTTTTATTAGTTGTGACTATATATATTTTACTCATTACATCAAACGTCTCAATCTGATTTGATCTGTTGAATCGATATTGAAATATTGCGTAGGTACCGAACGATGATGCATACGAAAACCATATATTATATTCATGACCGTTCGTAGTGCTAAACATAATATACATTATATTTCACTTAATTTGCACAGTCTTTGCAGTAAACATAAAAAATATTAAATATTATAAGTTATAATATTTAATATTTTTAAAAATTCACTTGTCACAAACAATTTCTGCTAGCGATTGTCGTAAACGGACGTTTCGTCTGCGGCAATGAATATCGGTTATTTGATCGCAGAGAGTCGCCTTGTTTTATAAATCGTTATTTTTAATTAATTTCTTATAAAAAAATATTAATTTTGAAAATCAATTTAATTTTTGATTTAATTTAATTTTCATACTATACTCTAATGACTATAATATTTAGTATTTACAAATATTTACAATTACAAATAAATTAATATTAAAAAACTCACGTCCCACAAATGTGCATTTAAGTTTTACGTCAGTTCATAATATTGTTTTTAAATAATTTAAAATATATTCATCACTATTATACTTATATTATGTACAGAACAAAACATGCATTTTCTTTTCTTTAGAACTTAATTTCTCCAAGAATTATAATAATATGTTTATTGGGACATTATATTTTATTATTTCATATCAATCAGTATAATATAATTTACTAATATCGAATTGATTTCTAAACTTAATATTTTTACCGTTAAAATCTTACTGAAAAAAATAATGATTAAAAAAATCAGGGGGATAAACGTCTCGTGGCTATATAATAACACCCGGGAACCAAATATCGTAAAATATAGTCGCGTACAACCGTGCAGCGAATATAGCTGATACCTAGGTACCTCGCTATAATAATAATGGTATGTAATATTCAAACCATTCTTCAGGCAATACACAAAGGGAGATTGAGAATAACATTATCGTCGACCTTACCGTTATTACGATTGCCGTTTTGCTCATCCACATTTCGTTGTAATCGGCTCCGATGAGTCGGTTGAGCTTGTCGACTTTCATGTCTTTCTTGCGGGGCAGACCGGGCTCGGCACGAAACCACACGCTGAACGACCCGCCGCTCGTCTTCTTGGCGGGTGAGTTGATCGCGACCGAGTGCTGTAGCAGCTGCTCGCCAACAGCGGCCAGGACGACGATCAGTGCGACTCCGACGTCGAAGGAACGCCGCATGATAACGTCTTATCGGCGTCTGTCCTCTGTACCTGTAACGACACACCGTCTATATTATTGCGTGAACATATGGAAAAGAATAATTAATTGTACGAAAACAATAATAATATTGCTGTAATTATTTCGGAAAATATAATATTTTGTGGAGACGGACGTTCTGTATAATACATAATATTAAAATGTTCAGACGTGCATAATGACGTAGTGATTTTTTGTAATGATAAATAGCCTCGGCCATGGTTTAGTAGAGTTGATTTTCATTAATTTTCACAATGAAGTCTCGCAGTTTTGTCTACCTTTTGGCCTATTTTACGTGATTATCAATTGTACCGTCTCGTCGTCTCCAGCCCACTTAAGAAGACATCGTACCCGCACGCGTAGTCTCCGTCATCTTGATAACGCACAATATACCAAAATTATCCAGTTCCCATTTTGTACGGTTGGCTTACATTTTAGAGTGAACGGACATATTATCAAACTTAAATGTAACAACATTATATGTGTTCTGACTTCGGTTTTTTACGATATTTTAATTTTTAAGTGAATTATGAACATTTTTAAATATTGCGATTTTACAAATGTAAAACAGTCATAACTCATAACTCAAAAAATTAAAATATCGTAAAAAATAAAAATCTAACGACACAACATAGATAATACTTTCACATTTAACTATTAGATAATATGTAAATTGTCTCTAATATTTCTATCAAGCTAACCAATAGCCACACGAAATGGTGACTTCTGAACGTGAATTATTTTGGTTATTTGGTAGTTGTGCGGTAGTAAGTCGGAGACAACACAATGTATTACACGAGGGTACAACGTCGCTCACAGTCTCGCGTCGATCATCATAATATCATCGTCAGATTGCGTCGTCCCACTATTATAATGATATGCTCGTGAGCCTCAAAGGAACGATATGTCATTGGGGACGCTCGCGACAGAGGCATTATAATATATTATAATATTTTGTGTGATGTATAATATAATAAATTATCACAAAGAGAGGTCAGGGCGTCGGGTAAAAAAAAAATCGTTTGAAATTGTTATGCAAATGTGGGGGTGACTATATACGTGTCAGTGGAATAATGTGTGCCGAGAAAAATATATTGTAAAGTGTCGGTCTCGGATAGGTGGTGTATGAGAGTGCGTGGGAGGGAGAGAGATAAAGTGTCTGTGTGTGTGAGAGAAAGAGAGAGTTAGCCAAAGGGGCAGAGGAATAATAATACCGAGGAATGCGGGTTAACAGCGCTGCCGCTGTTGTACGACGATGGGTCGTCGTTGTCGTCTTCGTCGCGCAGTTCCGAGAGAAAAAAATACCGACCCCCTAAAAGAACATAATAGCGTCGTGTAAAATGATAACGTGTTATTTTGTCGGAAATCCTGCGTGCGTTTTTTTCCCCGAAATATTTTTCAAACCATTCGGACGGTTATCGCCAGACCACCCGACGCCACGCCGCCGACGACGTCGGGCATTATAAAATATAAAATATTGTATTATGATTTTTTTTCTCACAAATGCTCAGAACCGTAGAAGGAGGGTATTACAATTTCAAAACTTGAAAAATAAAAAATTGTTATCGCATGAATAGTAGTACGTCTTGTAGGTTGGACAGCGATTATCACATAGGCACATGACGATTTCAATATTTTTAAATATCCTTGCAGGACCACCCCTATTCCATCTTGTGTGACGAAGATATTCTATGAGTAGCGTCATTGTGGGGAGAGGGGGGAGAATGGGTTCGTTAACTATGTGGAATTTTCACACGTTTAGTTTAAAAAGCAACCCTGTTATTTGTTAAATGGGTATACCTTCAAAAATTATTATCTCTTATACGTATAGAGCGTAGACCATTTGAGCGATTCGACCCAAAATGTGGTCGGTGTGGGTGAATAGTAGTTATAATATGCAGATTGTGCGAGTGTTTATTCAACAAAAAATACCGTTTGTGTGAATAAGCATGAATATGTTCGTAGGAAATTAATTTATAAATTGAAAAATAAAGCCACACGCAAAATACGTCATAATATAAATAATTCATAATGAAATCTTAATTTAAAAAAGATATTGGTATAGTAATTTTGTAATATACAGTCAACATTAATAACAACTTTTCAATTATTAAAACAATATCATATAGGTACGATGATAATATAAAAAATAGAAATAATTAAAAATGAACCCTATTTATAAAAACGTTCGCATCAAAGTCACTAGGTTTTTACTTTACGCAGGTAAATATAATATCACTCGCCCAAATGGACTAATAATTATTGTTTGATCAAAATAATTACCTTACCCCAAACGATCAACGCTGTTTCAATATTAGGACTTTGGTAAATAGGTATGATAATAATAATAATTAAGGCACGTCTTGTCTGCACTTAATGATAATGCAGAAATTTATAATTTAATAACATATACAGTTGTACGTTGTTTTCATTCGGACGGCGCTATAGTAATATGTACGCGAATTATTTGGAATTTGTTCATGCTCTATAGAGATATACCTGATAGTAGTGTACCTGTAGATAGTGAGTGCAACAGAATATACGACTCGGAATAAACGCGCAGTAAAACTAAACGGATAAAAAAAAAATCGTCTCCGATTCGTTAGGAAGACGACGATGGCATTTGCATTATTCTTCTCGTGTGAAAATAAAATAACACGCCGGCCATTAAATACCTACGTACAAAATAATATTATGTTTGTCCTCTTAAACAAAAATAATTTCGAGAATATGGCAAAAAACTAAGCCAATATATTATTAATATACAGGATGATTCACCAGACATGATCACTACCATGTTTTCCTTTAACAGTGACTTTATTCAAATCCTGATTTTCAGAATTTTTATCTATGCCCAAGGACCATTTTTTAAAATAATTAAATTTTTTGTACTACTTATACGATATACAAGAACTGTCGCTGGTGCAATACAAACTTCTGTTTTTCAAATGAGAACCCCCTCTTTAAATGTAAATTATTTAGTGCATAATATATTTGAAAATATTGATACTTAATTTGAAATTCTCGACTTTATCGATTGTTAAAATGTGTATACTACCTAACGATAAAATAGTCATTAAAAATGATCTTACAAAAATATCAAATCGATGTAATATTGGATCTACCTGATTTTTATTATACTTGGATCATTGTCCATTGTTCAAATTATAAAATGTGCATTGGATCGATTGATATAAATCACTAACATTTTCAAATCGACATAGCCCACACATTATATTCCGAACCCATTTTAATAAACATATTATCCTTAGTACACAAAGTTAAATAACTCAAAAATGACTCATTTTTTTTACCTAATTTTGATTTTGATGAGACAAAATTATCAGCTAAATAATTTACCGTATAAAGGAGGAAAGGGAGGGGTTCTCATTAATTGAAATAAAGAAGTTTGTATCTCCAAACCGAAAAATATAACTTGAGTACTTAGCACAAAAAAATCTCAAAAATTTGAAAATATGCATATTTTGAAGTAATAGGTATTTAAAACTTGCAAAAATTAAAATTGAAAAATCTGCGCAATACTGAATAAAAAAGAAAGGGGGGGTGGCATGCTCGGTGAATCACCCTGTATAAATGCGAGTATTTATATTATTATAATATGTGGTGTCTAAATACCGGTCGACTGCCGCAGCAGATGGGTCAAAAGTCTGCGGTCCTATACCTATAGATGTACATAATATAATATAACTGTACAATGGGAGAGACGTTGAGATTTTTTTTTAACCATACACGAACGCCTATCGTTTACCGCATCTGGCAAATACTCCGATAAATACTTGGAAATTCTATTTATTTTTTTTTCTCTCGTTTCGGCGTTTTTCGGTCTGTTTGTTTGGGGAGTTTTTTTTTTTCGTGTCAACCGACGAACGCGTAAATGTATAAAAAAAAGTATATATTATATTATATTATATGCGCGTGTGTGTTATATAGTATATAGGTGGTACGCGTCTAAATTCTTTACGCGACGACCGGCTGCGAGTCACAACAATGATGGGTAAAAAATACCAAAACTCATGACTCACCACGTGTCTATATATCATATTATTATCTTATTATATTATATTATTATGTATACAACGAATAGCCAATACGATCCGACCAAATACGTATTGTATTTTTAGAACATCCCCGCCGCCTAATTATGCGTATTATTTAATAATTGTATATCACATGAAGTGCCCGTGGTCGTGAGTCGTCAAGAGTCGTGTAATATTACAACGTGATTTGTATATTGTTGCCGGACCACCAACACTTGTGTTATAGTGGCGACCTATAATAGTACCTATGACTATATTATAGGTATGCCCGAGTCATAAGTGTACGTACACATTTGGAAACTATGTGCTCAGACTATACGTAAGTACTCGTCATTAAACGGTATAATATAGGTAATTAAAATTGTCATGCCATGACGTGATATAAATTAATACGGCGCCAAGCGTTTTAAAATATGAGTACCTACGTATAAACAATATATTCTAAAACTTCACTTATGGTATACGTGCGACGGGTGCGTCCTGAACGGTTTTTAAGTGGGTACCGGCCAAGATAGCTATAATATTATGAACAAATTTGAAAACATCTTTTTCGTATGGTTTTGAGTAGTTTTGGCCTATTTGTATTAAAACACTTCGAAATATCTGATTTGAGTTCAGCTGTAAACGTGTAAAAAAAACATGTCCAATAAATTTCAGATCTGCTACTACCCTGCACAGTAGTAACTACCTAGCTTTTGTTTTTTTGGGGGGAATGGGGACATATCTCTCCAATTTTAGCCGATATATGCCATTCTTCCTCTAATCGTTCCTATAACCCAACGTGTGTCAATAATTATCATTATAATAATTTAGGTGCCTACTCATTGGCCATTGCTCAAACTGAGGGTATAGAAGATAAGACAGAGACCGTTTTTTTTTTAAAAAAATAAATATTAATGCGTAAACCGTTCTAATTATATTATCCTTATAAAGTTGTATACAAATCAATAAGAAATTTAAATATTTATATTTATTTTAACTTGTGCACCCCTCTCCTCCACTAACTTTTATTCACAAGTTCATACTATTTACCTATATAGTGTCTACGGTACCCAATTTATTTTATAAATAAAATTCCAAGTATAGCGAAAAAAATTGTTTTGTTCGTGCGGCGGCGATAAACTTTTTTCGTCAAACAGTTTTCTTATTATGTAACTATTATAAAACGTCACCAACGGCTAAAGATGCCAACCGACGGTTTCGATATAATCGTTCACGATAATCCGTATAATATGATATTTTACCGATATCGTGAGAGTGTCCGACACACACATTTGCATAATATATTGACAGTCTTTTGAAAATACAAAATTTTTGTACCCGTCGCAGCACAATAATTTACGGCATAATGTTATATTTTCTGCGACCACACGTTAAGTGCCGATCTGACCTCGGGCGTCGTAAATCGTAAAAAATCGAATTCATAGCCTGTGGTGAGCGTAGGAATTATATAGTTTTTTTTCCCGTAGAAACGAGGTATTTGGTGAACGGTTTTAATGCGCACAGGTGTCATGGTAAAAAAAAAAACTGTAGATACGCCGTAAAATCTAAAATGGTTTTCGAAATGTCAGTTTTGACAAAATCCTGGTGATGATTTCGCAGTAAAGCAATCGTACAGATTATAACAGGTGTCACCAAAATAATATTTTTAAAGGGCCACAATAGACATATTTTGAAATTGTTTACGGACCATCAAAGTTGCAGACGTCGATAAAAACCAATGGACAAAAATGATAAATTACAACATTACAACGTATAATATTAACGGTTTTTACTTTTTATTCTTGTCTGCAGGTCGGATAACATTTGTCCACGGACCGCCATTTGGTGACCCATGGGTTATAATATTATATTTACACAAATCAAAAATCACTCAAATTCATAATCACATTACATATTATTATAGTGACACAGTAGTTCAAATTTTGAGTTTTTTAAATAAAGATGAAACATAATATGTGACTGCATGTCATTGCGGGCAGGATCCCCGTGGGCGTCATTTTAACATGACATATTATATGATTTTGTGTTTGATACAATACATACTTCTTTTTTCAGACCACATTTTCCCTCACCATTACAGTTTCCATGGTAACGAAATAATAACAAAAAATAAATTAATGTTATATATAAGTTATATTACGTTGTAATTTAGCGTTATAGCACCTATAGGTTGCCCTTAGCAAATAGCAACCGATGAATAATATAATCAGTGCAATTATTACCATGGAAACAAACACAGAAAAAACGGACCGGCATAATCTGGATTTAAATATTTTTTTCGAAATAGAATTGTCCGCAATGTTGCCCCTAGCAAACGATGTTTAATATAATTACGTTACCATAGTAACCTCGTTGATAATTTTAATATTATTTATTTGTATTATAATAATTTTAAAAACATATAATAATACTATCTGACTCACCCGACCACGACGTTGTCCAGGCCAAAGATTTGTATTTTTAATAAATAATATATTTTTACAAAATGTATATATTATATTTCTTCTAATATTATAATATTAATATTGGGGGACGGGGTGGCTGAGTGGATTAAAGCGTCGGTTGCGACGCACATAGGCACCGGTTCGAACCCGGCCGCGGGTGGCATTTTTCTTCGGGCAAGTCACGATGTCCAGAGAGAAGTGCTGCCAACCCCCATCCGGGCATAGCAAATACCTACGGGTGTCCACTAAACAAATCTACCAAACCAAAAACACACGTTTTTACAAACCTACAATTTCTTCACCTGCAGACAAAAACAAACAGGTAATGGCCATAGTGCCAGGCTTAACGATCAATAAAAAAAAAAATAATAAAAAAATATAATTTATAGCCATTTGCAAAGGTTTAGATTTTAGATAGGTAAACAAAAAAAAATTTCTTTTTCGTTAGCTAAAAAAAATTATGTACGAGCTACCATTTAGCTATCTAGCCTATAGGAGTTGAAAAATCAAGCTATCCTTCAAGTTTCAAGTAATTTATTGATATACATTTTATAGAAAACGGTCCAGTCGTTTTTTGAGGCTATTCATTTCAGAGGAACTAACATCCAATTTTAGTTGTACACAAATGATTTCGCACGAGAAAAAATACAAAATTTAGATTATATAAGTGTATTTTGATTTTGGTGTACGTATCTACCTCAGTTCCTAGGTAAATTTATGTGCGTCGCTTTGCTAAATCGACCAAGATGGACAATTAATTTGTGGTGGACGGTATATATCACCTAGTATAAATCGAACGTGATTTAAACTTCTCTTTAAACTTTCCTGATATCTCCAAGAACAATTTGAAATATTCAAAAAATTGGTAAAGTTGTTTTTGAGTACTTATATAATAGCTACAAATATACATTCAACTCTCATATTTGTTTTAAGATATCATTTCTTTATTTGAAACCATAAACGTGACGACTTGATACAAAAAGTAACTAATGGCAACTATTTAGATACAAAAAAAATGTCTACTAACTATTTTTCCTATAACGGACAGCAATGATTTATAAACAAAAATGTCCATCGAAAATCTCAAAAATTCTGTTTGAGTACCACTCCGGGTTGGACGTACCCGGTCCAATTGTGAATCTAAACCATCCAGGGAACCACTCAAACACACACAAAAAATATCATCAAAATAGGTCCAGTCATTTGAGAGGAGTTCCATTGGCACACACGGTCAGTAGAAATATAATATATATGGTGTTGAACGTGACAAATTAAAATATGCTTGTATGTATATACCCCTAAGCTTCGTTAAATGTAAACGGCACTGCAGATTTTAACACAGTAGTTTTTGGCGGTTTAGACCAATTATAAAAATATATATAGTGGGGGACGGAGTGGCCTAGCGGACTAAGGCGTCGGCTGCGACGCAGCCGACCCGAGTTCGATACCTTGACCGCGGGCGGCATTTTTCTTCGGGCAAGTCACGGTGTCCGCGGAGAACAAGTGCCGCTATCCCCCCACCCGGGGCACGGCAGAAACCTACGGGTGCCCCATTAGAAATTCTGCCAAAAACACACACGTGTACCAACCTACCCAATTTAAAAACCTACAGTGCCCTCCCCCACACCCAATGGCCTATGTTGCCGCGGGTTACCCAATAAAAAAAAAAAAAAAAAATATATAGGTCTAAAAGTAATAAGTATATCTTTGTTATTAAAATTTAAAAGTCAATGTTTTTATGTGTTTGTGTAAGCGATCCACAGCTGAGTCGATCGCACTCATAGTTTTGAAATGTGATACATAGGTATCCTAAGTGCACCTCGATGCCAATTTTTTAATTTTGGAAAGGGCTCACACAGGGATTTGTAAGATAACAAAAAATGAATATACTTTGTTTGTACAGAGTTGTAATTGGTTACAGAAAATAAAATAGTTATTATAATTGTAAATAATCTTAGACATGTACTTTATGTTTGGTCAAAATTCAAAACCACCCGAAATAACTGCGTGTTAAGATCTGCGCTTACATTTAATTTGTCATAGGCAACGCCGCGGCCGTGCAGGATCAGATAGTATACATAGTAGGTAGTTGTTATATTTATTTTATGTTACCAATGGCAACCCTATATTATAGGCATTAGTGTTTGGAAAGAACGCGTTCTGTTTTATGTGAACGAGCCATGAACTCGTTCAACGGAGGGACATTTGAACGCGTTCAATAATTACACGAACGCGAACGACTTTTTCGTTCATTTCACGTTCATTTCACGTTCATTTGATAAAAAAGAAAAGTGATAGTAAATAGTAATAAATATTAAATATTATTATCAATGATATCCCATACGGCCAAATATTGAAATATAAAATAACTAATAATATTGGTGAAACTTGGTTTTTTCTTATAAGTTATCACTCATTCTTAACATTCCAGAAAATGGTTTTAGAAGATAAGGTCCGTAATAATAACTAAAAATATCGCAACAATAATATTAGTGAACGTTCAAAACACTGATAGGCATACAAATATATTAATATAATATATAAAATATTCATTTTTCGTGAGCCCCTCATTAAAATGCGAAAATTGGCTTCGAGGTGCACATCCTTGGGTATAGGATTACACCGATGTACCAAATTTCAGAACAATCAGTGCGGTGGCCTTGACTGTGGATCACACAGATATACACACACAAACATCGCGTTTTATTAATGTATAAATGATTATATATTTTTCCGTGCAGTGGAGAAAATATCAAGTAACACGGTAGATACGTTTTTAGAGTGAGTATTTTTTTTTTTACCATAACACAATAATAATATATAACCAGCAGCTACCACCGGCGGAGTGGATGTCTATTTTATTATTTTATACAGCGCAGACAAAGCGTCGGATCACAAAAATAGCGTATAAGATTGTCATTATTATTATTATTATTATTAGTATTAGTATTATTACATAATAGTCATTATAATTACAATTTTCATTGGTGCGGCGGCGACAAATAGTGTTGATTATAAAATAGAAACAGAAAACGACGGACGCTGGTCATGTGGCGCCGCCGTGGTTGAACGTCGAAAAGTGTGTTTTATTATATTATTACTATTATTATCTACAGCAAATAATGTACAAGAATATGGTAAAGAATAATACATGCTCACCTACCTGCAGCAGATGAAGCGCGTTCGGAGTACAATGCTAGTCTTGTACCGAGCAGGTTACCGTACAACTGTTGGACAGACAGTTCGACGTCCCCCAAACATCCTAATTCCCCACCTCGTCAAATAAAATATAGTTTCGGACCCTTAACCATCGACACCCTATTGGCAGAGTACGACTGTGCCTACCTACCTGCCCGACTGTACACATATTATGTACTGACACGACACGTGTTTGCCGCGAGTGCGACGGCGAGAAAACGCGCGAGTTTTTGCCTCCCCGCGAACAATGACGACGTATTTTTCCCTTGTGATTTATATAATAATAATTATTATTATTATTATATCGTATGCAATGCTATTATTATTTTAAACGACGAATCTTCCATACGACGAATTTCGATTTCACAACTAAATTGTCCGTTGAACTAGTTATTATGTTATATGCAAACCTCACCAAGACCGAATTAGAACCAAAATGCACGTGGTATTCTATTATTTACGAATTTCCCTATAAGTAATACAATTTTTTTGGTCGCCAGTCGAGGTTTTGGTAATAATATGTGTACTAGTTCATAACTAGGTATCTGGTATATGTTATTTGTTTACTGCACATTCGATCGATCTCCGGCCAGGTCGAAAACTTAGTAGTTTGGTTTTTTTCTCATAAGACCCTATAAGATATAACGAGTGCGCGCGTAGGTATCACGGTTATCTGCTAGTAGATAACCATGGTATAATAACAGGTGTATACACGCATAATACTTATTATTATTACATAACAATATTAATTACATTTGCATTCTGTCGTTTTATTTATTTATTTTAGCAAAACGCGTAGTCGCGGTCGTCGCTGCGTTAATATAATAATATATTATCGTATGCGTAATTAAGGTTTTTAATATTAATGTAAAATAAATGTGGGTACCTACATAAAATCATTTTTTCTCGGTGGTGACTTAGGTTGTTTGATAATAATATGATTTTCCCCAATGCCGTCTAAAATCGAAATAAAAACCTTATACCTACGCCTACTCGACCATTAAACTTTGCTAAATAACATTATTATCGGTTTATATACAACTTTCTAAAAGATCATCGAATATAGGTATAGGACATAGGTGTGCACGTTTAAAGAAACCATAAATATTTTAATGCGATTTAAACGCTGGTCGTAAAACTGTGTTCGGTAATTATTTTTCGAAAATATATTAGACACGCAAAACCTACCTATATTATATTCCCTGCATACGTGTGTCACGGCGGCATATTGTTCTACGCGTGTAATATTATGTCGTCCGCAGGCAAGAATATATAATATTTTAGAATACCTCACTAAGCATGCCCAACCCCCTCTTATCCTATAAATAATGGGTTTCTTCAAATTTTGGATTTTGGAATTTTTAAGTAGGTACACTATTAAAGACAATATTTTAAAATATTTTGATATTTTTTACCATTCAATGATTATAATTCTATATGGTGGTACAAAATTCTTTTTTTTTTCGAATGAGAATCACCACTCTTTAGTCTCCCGTAAATGGTTAAGCAGTAGTTTTTTTCTATGTCAATGTATTCAAAACTTAAAACGAAATTTGAACGACTAGTTTCTACTTTTAAAAATTTACGTCTACAATTTATGTACTAAGGATAATAATAGTAGCCCTTATCATAATATTAATTTTATAAAATACTAAATTGATGTTATTACTTTATAGTTAGTCTCGTACTCTATAGTACCTACTTATTACATATTACTTTACTCAGATAATTTATACAAACTATAAAATGTATATATTATAATCTATATGGATCATTATAAATAATTTTGTATTTCAAATCTTTAATACCTCTAGACTTCCAATCCTATTATCGTGAACCTATACACCTATAACCTACACAAAGTTAAACAAGTCAAAAACTACTCATTAAATTTCTAATTTAGATTACATTTTTGTACAAATCATTTGATTCATAGTTTAAAATTGTACTTATCATTAAAACAAATCTATCCGAACTCCTTAAATAGTGTATAAATATCGAAGTATTTGAAATCAAATATAGTCCTTAAGCAAACTTAGCAATTCCAAAGCGCATTATTAATATTGTTAAAATACATTATTGAAAGAAAAAATTGTTGGTAAGCATGTTTGCTGAATCACCTACAATAAATAGGCACCTACATTATTATAGTTGGACGCTGCCGTTGTAATTTTGCGTGAAGACATATTTAGACGAGCAAAAAACTAAAAAATAAATAATAACCAAAGTCGGTCATCGGAAGATTGTATATATTTATTAGAAAAAAAAAAAAAACAACAAACAATCAAACGAACAAACATGTCTGGTATATTATACGTCATGTACGTCTTTGTGTGTCGAATAATATACCGAAGATTAATGATTTATTAAAAATGTGAGTGATTTTTTTTCCCGCCGTCCATCATGGTCGTCGATCGTACAATTTCAGTTATTTATTAAACATTTCGTTTTGACACGACGACAATATTATGAAATACCACAGAGAGAAAAAAATGAATATGTACATATCGTATTTTACGGTGTTATTACAGTGTACATTAATACGATGCACCATTTACCATGATAAATTATAGTTAATATAATAAATATTAAATTATATTATGTGTATACACCTATGTAGTGCGCGTGATCACTGCTGAGCAAAATAGAGCTAAATCGTTGAGAAGGGTGTCCGTTTTTCAGCACACCAAATCGGCTGTCGTGAAATGGTTTGAATTTGATAGATATCTTTTTATTCGTTAAACCAAAATATAACACTGTATGCAGATCGGACTGGATCCCGATTTTAAATACCTACTCTGTTTTAATAAGTTGTAACAAACATCTATATATTCCCACACATTTTTAAAAATATTTTAAACATGTTTTTCTAGCATCGTTTGAAATTAATTCAAAAATTAGAGTTCAATGCGGCTTGAACTGTGTTTTCCTTATTCTTGTGAAAAAAAAAATCAAAACCAAAATATCCGACAATTCTATGAGCGAGATCGTGTTTACTGTAAAGTAATTTTTGATCGTTAGAATTATTTTATTTTATTTTACGGTACGGCTTTTTGTATGACCTCTACGCCTCGTAACTAGAACCTCGTAACTGCCTGCATTTCTGCCCCTCAATAAATAGCCGGCTCCCACATCCTAAAATATAATATAATTTATTATTCTATGTCGATTCATTACGCTTAATGAAAACGGACGGCCGCGCGTGACGATCGTTTATTTGGATTCGGTCTGAACATAATATTATTATAATGTGTATACTGTATAATATAATAATATTATGTGTATTCGCGATGCTGCGGTTTATCGATATTTCACACGGTTATTATATTGCATTCGGAAAACTGTCGAGACGAGTTTAAGAAAAAAAATTAAAAATCAGTGGCGCTACGAGGGCGTATGTTGAAAATAATATTAAGTTATATATTGTGCAAAGCCGCTGCAAGTGAGAGCGCCGTATTGAGATTGAACGTTTTTAAGCGCCACACCTCCCACTGACTGACTTATCGTAGGTACCTATTGATAATTCACCTAAACCGATATAGATTTCCGTAGAAATTCTACAATTTCTTATTAGTTAATATACAATCTTTCCATGAATGTGATTCCGTTACAACCGATTTTTTATCTTTATGATTTATCATTACACATTAAGATAAAATTGTACGATTGAGCGAAATACATGTACAGACTCAATTTATTGATAGAACAAAAACACTTTGACGCTAAAAAATAATAACTTCGAATGGGGTACCTGTATATAAGTATCATAATTTAATTAAGTAACTAAAAACCTTTAAATATATTATTATTTTTATGTCACACTGCAGACCATTCATCTAATTGATTAATCAAATTAATGACAAAATAATTCACGGTATTATCACACGACATAATCTTCTTCGAGGTCTATTCAGTACCTACCAAGATTAGCTCGATTTGTGATTATTTTAAATGAACGCTTTTAATACAGCATGCGATAATGTATAAGTAATGTTTTCTTGTCGATATTTGGTCGCTGAATTATACGTAGGTATCATGTTGTTTAATCGATCTGTCGAAGGCCCTTCCTCCCACCTTTTACTACGACCATGTGTACCTTTTTGCCGTGTTTATGAAGAGGTTGGCGCTCTAGGAAAATTCCTACTTATATAAACTATACATAATATTATGTATAAAATCATCAGTGGGCAAGTCAATGGAAATAATAAATTCAAATTAACTGAACAAGCGGATTGTAAAGCTAGAGAAGTTAACAGTTAACAAATAATACATTTAACTTGTTAAGTTCAAAGTTAATAATATGTGAAAAAAATAACAACCTACGTGGATTACATAAAGTGTATTTTATCTAAGTATAATATTATTTTATCAAGAAACTTAACATATATTTTAGTATTCGATTATTTTTATTAATTAACGTATTACATAATATACACTAGTTTATGTATAAAATCAACAATTTCAAAAATCATTATGTTATCTATAATCATTAATGTATACATTGTTTTTAAATAAACTGAAATAAATCTGAGTAACTTCAACAGTCAATTAAACTAGTCAGGTTATTAATGTAATTAGTAATTTAACTGACTAGTTAAATTTAAAAGTTATTGAAAAAAACGAAATGTTTAACTAGTCTAAATAGAAAAAAAATGTAATCTTAAAAAATTACAAATGAACAATAATCTACATCAGCTGCTGATGCAGCTCTAAATAGAATACAGACAGGCAGACCGATATAATACAGTTGAACCTCGATAACTCGAGTCGGGTGGAGACAAAAAAAAAAATTCTAGTTACCAAAAAGTTGAGTTATAAAACACATTGTATGTACATATTGAAATGCAGGGGCCAAGACATTCCTTCGAGTTATCGAAAATTCAACTCATAAACGTTCGAGTTATCGAGGTTCCACTGTATTATGCTTGATCGGCGGTTGCCTAAATAGTAGATACATTATACATTATTATAAAATTGTATATGTTACAATATCTATATTATATATTATTATTTATTATAATAATAGGTAGGTATGCATAACCTCTGATGATGGTAAACAAATAAAGCGTTAACTCGGTTTTTTGTGATAATACTGATTGCTATAATGTTATATAATATATAGGTACTTCGACCAAACTTTAAAACCACTAAGATATTATACCGTTTTGTTTTTTGTCAAAATATCGTTTAAGTAGTGATATTATAACACATCTATAATTGTATAAATACATATATTTGAATATCCACAACCGTCCGCGTAGGAATCCTACAACACAATACACTCACACAATGAAGTCAGGTCACAAATTAAATTAAACTTACCTTAACATTTCAATTAATTAATGCGCACTTTTATACACAATATTATACATCATGCACCCTGCTGAAGAGCGTACGTACAACAAACTGCAACTAAAATAATATTGCAGTCACTCGGCTTTGCAGGTGCATTTGAATTGATACTCCCCCCACCTAAAAAAAAAAACTCAATTTTGAAATTGTCCTAATTGAGTCCCGACTTTTATAAAGATATATTAATATATTATACATATTTTAATACCTATTAGTTAATTCTCGGAAGATCACGCAATACGTATCACACAATCACACAGAGGGAAAATGTTTGTAAATTAATTTCTATTTCTTGTAATACAACACTACCTATACAATTATTCTACAAAATGATTAGTAATGTGTGATATACGTACAAGAGGATGGAGACTACACTAATATGTTAAAAGAAAAAAATATTGATATTAAAAAATAACTTAAAGTTTCGTGTCATTAATTACTTAAGAACGAAATTAAAAGATGGTGGAGTACGAAAAATAGTAACAGAGCCTTTTTTTAAATGGGTAAGATTTTTATACTAACGAAATAGTATATAAAATGGTCAGTAGGTTTTTTTTCACCCTCAGATAAAGAAAAAAATGTATTTTTGAAAATATTAATCATAACCGCATATTACGATAATTTAATTCAGTAATTATTGGAACAGTTATAGTCAACACCTATAAGGGGGACTTAATTACTTTGTATAGGCAGTCGTTATTGTTTTTAGTTTTTTTCCTGGGAATCAATAAGTATGTTTTTTTAGTTTTGGAACTCGGTTAGGATACAGCTGGCTTTGCCAAACCTATATGTAATGTAATAGTAGGTAGCTAGTATACGAATCATAATAAAATACGTCGGATACAATATTATAAATATTGTGCGGTGTTGGTCGACGAGACCGCCGTGGAAACGTTAACGATTCGTCTTAAAAACGTGCTTTGTGTATAGGTACAGTTTTCCAGTTCAGATTTACGACCCCGTCACCCCCCCCCCCCCCCCCCCCCACACACACACACACACTATAAGTGAACCTGAACATACATGCATGCATTCCTAATGCTTTTGTCCCCCTCGCGCATATATGTACTATGAATAATATGTATAGTTATGTACCTATATACTATATATTATAATATATATAATACCGCCTATGTGTTGTAGGTATATAAATATATAATACAAGGTGATACACCGAGCATGTTCACCCCCCCTTTGCATCAATGGTTTTTAAATTCTTGAGATATCTTATACTACTTGAGAAAGGTACAAATTTATGTTTTTCAAATGACAACCTTTTCTACTGGGAATTATTTAGCCGATCATTTTTTTGGACATGTTGACGTATAAAAATAAAAATTTGAACGAATTTTAAGTTATTTAACTTTGAAGTATAGTGCAATAGGACTGCATATAAGTCCATGAACTTGGAATTTGAATATATAGAGGCTATAGCCATATATATATATATATATATATATATATATATATATATATAGTGAGTTGAAAGTTTTAGTGATTTTCATTAATCCAACAACATAATTTATAATTCGTAAAAATGGTCCAGGTATAATTAACACAATATCCATTATTACGTATATTTTAAATTGTTGTAAAACCATTTTTAACGACTATTATCCTCAGAGTATAAACGTTTTATCCACTAAGTAACTTTCAGAAAAATGGGAGAGGGGTTCTATTAGAAAAACAGTAATTTTTAGAGTTTGAATTAATGCATTATTGAAATGAATAAATGGGGGCGTGCATGCTCGGTGAATCACCCTGTACCCGTATAAATACGTACGTCGTCTGCGTTTGTGATGCTTCGGGCAGGGGGAGACGATCGTCGGCGCACCAATAGACGGTTGGTCGTAGCATCCGTGGACCCGTGCACACTCGAGACGAGTGTCGCGGGCGGAATAAATGTACATATATATGTATACTTACGTACATTATCGGCGCATTCTACCACCACCTCCACCACTTCCACCATCGCCACTATACCGTCACCTCCACTGAATGATAAACACACACACACATTCATACATACATACATACATATACCACGTAGGTCTGTCGAGCGGGATTTCGATCATCGAGACAGAAATCCGTGCATTGTGTGCGATCGAACACCGAGAAAATAATATTTTATTTTATTCCACGCCACGCACATGCACTCGCCGCCGCCGCAGTCTTACATATCATATTATTATTACATTGTATTCCTTTGTCCTGCGCGGGACGCGACTATCCAGCAGGTGGTTGTGGATATATTATATTATTATATGTAAGAAGGAGAAAAAATACCATCACATCTCATGATGGTTATACGTTTTATTGTATATACACGTGATATATACATACTTGTATTTTGAGCGTACTTATATATTGTATGCATTTACAGGGTGTCTGGGCGTGGCATTTGTCTCCTTGTTTATACATGTCCAAATCTGCTGCAGATAGAAGGGTCCAAGCAAATTTTGGTTTTTGTTAGCTATAGCTACTCTCGGGTAGGATGTAGAGTCTCCGTAATATTATTATCACCTTTATTGTTGCGTCATAATTTTAAAGTTCCTTATTTTTATTCACGTGATAATTTATATATTATCTGTACTATATTATTATAATATTATTTAGGTTTCAAAAACTTTACTGCAGCTGCTAATGAGATCCCTTGAAAGAATGATGCGGGTATTGCGAATAAAGAACAATTTTTATCTTCTTCGTAACATTACTATACAGGTGTACCTACTAAATTATGTCTTGTTAAAATATGTCCATATTATTTGTGATTATTTCAAAGCTATTTTTATATGTAAATATGGTGTTATTGTAATGTAACCACTGCCCATTGAGGAGCTATCAGCCCGTTCTTAATTTTAACAAATAAATAAACTACCCGGTTAGATTAGGGTAACTCTAAAACAAATGACCGTAGGGACATGACATTTTGACTGAATGTTTATAATTGCATTTCCTATACACCATAACATTTTCCAAATATTTTGACTTATTTTAAACTATTTACGGACATTGTCAATTTCTATTTTTTTAAGTTTTTTTTTTATAAATATCAATAAAATTTTATCTGTTGAGTAAAAAAGCTTGAAAATTTAATAGAAGGCTCCTAGGTTATTGTTTCAAAGGCAGATGAAAAAAATTAAAAATCCTTAGGCACAATTTTTTTTAAGAGTTCAAATTTTGACAAAATTTATAAAATTTATAATTTAATAATTATTTTGTAGTTATATATGTATAAAATGTTCAACTTTTATAGCTAAGGATTGAAAATTGAAAACAAGGCTCCACATAAATAGGTAATTTATAAATTACTTTATTCACCTTAATAATATCAAATATACTTTATTATTATTTGTGATTATTATCTGTTATAGTAGTATATGTATAATGTATATTATACTATATACCTAAGACATATGACTTTTTACTTATAACTTATAACACAATATATCATGACGTATAATACATAATATGTATATTATATTGTGTTCGTATTTATATTTTTATTTGATTTACAATCTGTATTTTATACAACTAACAATTAATTATTATTTCCATTATTAATTAGTAATTAGGAGTAAAGTATATATGTGTTCACATTTATATTTATATTTATAGGTTTTTTTTCCGTTAGGTTTTTTTTCTAGGCTTTTTTTTCCACGATTTGGGTAACTATTTTCGCGTTAATATTTATCGATTGTGAATAGCTTTAACTTTGTTCGTTTTATAATTTTATTATCAGGTAACACATTACAAATAGTAAATACTATGTAGTATATTTATACAGTTCCAACTTTTAAAATAATAAAAACTCATAAAATTCATGTTATAACCACAATATAACAAGTGTGTATTAACTGTGGACTTACGAGTTTTTGGTTTTGAGTATTATCTAGTGAAATACCCCGAATAATTATATATAGTATAGTAATAACTAATATTCAATAATCTGAAAATGTCAGCGTTTCGACTTCTGAGGAGCCGAGGAGGTTTTGTCGTGTATCCGACGAACTATAGAATATAATATAGGTGTAATAATCGCACGCGTTCGGCCGCCTTATACGATATTGTGCATGTGATCACATGTATAATAATATCCAAAATCATGTTTTGAAAATAACATCGATTTGAAAACTTCACACGTCGACACACCCTGTACAGAATAATGCCGTCGGGATTAAAAATAAACAACCCGATCGTACGTGTCCGTGTGGCGCGGCGGCGGGCCGAAGACGGAGACGTTTATTATTATAAATTGTACGATCGTGGTGCGTGCGTGCGCGTTAAGCCGGAAATTCGACGGGGTAGTCGCTGCGGAGCACACAATACGCGTTATTATGTATTATTATACGACTCGGACACACACATACCTACACACCTACCCTATACACGTATAATAATATAATACAATGTGTATAATGTCTGTACTCTGATAACGACGACGACGACGACGACGACGGTGGCGGTGCGGTGACGATAAATACAATATATTAATATTGCCTCCCCTCCGCCGCAGGTGGCTTATTAGCACAAAAACGGTCGTCTGTCCGTGTGTGTATGACAATAATAATAATAATAATAATATATTATAGTGATGCCCCCGTGGAATTTTTTTTTCCGATTATACGCATCATAAATAGCAGTGAGCTGCGATGCTGCTGTTGTAGGCATAATAGTACTTCTTATTCGGGGCGGACGCACGTCGATTTTTATATTGTGATTATACCGATTATTGTCGAGTCGATATAATAGAATACAAACTATATATTATTATATGTCATTGTGATACGAACGACGACGAAACGGAATTTTAAATTATTCAACTGTGGTGGTCATCGGTGGGGTATTGATAAATTATTATGAATATTACATTATATTATTATACTTGATATTTTATTTTATATATTTATTTATTTATTTATTTATACACATGATATACGGGTTGGCCCCAATTCGTATGATAAAGCTAAACAGACAAACTAAGATTTAGCCAGTTTAAAAATGTGTAAAAAGTAACAATTATAAAAAAATAAAAAGTAAGTTAATTAAATCGAAATAATTTGTATATAAGAATAGTAATATATTACCAACACTTATAATAGTAATAATAATAATGAACCAAATGAGGTTGGCCAACTTCATCATTTTATACAAAGGATTCTTTCTTAGCGATAACGTACAGGTTAAATGGGTTTAGAAAAAAAATTGACATTGACAGACGATAGTGTATTCCACTATAATACTGGAGCATCTGTGTCATAATCTTAGACATGAACACAAAATTACTATTCTTTCAGCTGATGACTTAAGTCAAGGGCACGAAGAAAAGAAGAGTTAACATGTGATATTTAGCACATATTGGGTATATTATTATAATTATAGTCACATCGATAGTGTACCAGTTCAAACGTGACATTCTGTAATGCAATTTCAATAAAAAAAAATTGGATGCGCTAAAGCCCCTTATTTTTTCAGTTAACAAATAGTATGCCATTTTTAGCATAAATTACGAGGGCGCTAATTTCAAAATTTGTGGTGATAATCACTCCCGTACCGCAAATCCCTCTCGCCAAATTGCGCCTGTAGACTGATGACACTGATCGGCGGAAACAACAACGCGTTCAAATTATTTGTCCACGGAAACGCGGTTTTTTGATTCTGTTAATTTTACACAAGTCACACGTCCGTGGATCGTTTGGTATAAACCGTTGTGTACGGTTAACACAGCTACGTACTCAGTCATGTGACGTTTATCGTATCCTGATTGGCCGTGGTAATCATGGTGGCATTCACTAACCATGTGTTGTACCAGAAAATGTCCAGAGTTGGATGGACCGGGCTCAATTTTCAGACACCAACACGACACATGACATACCGATAGCTGATTTGAACGCGGCTTTACGAGTATAGACCATGAATCAGTGTTTCCCAAATGATGTGCCGTGAAAATGTAAAGGTGTGCCATGAAAACTTGAATTGTTTAATGTTATATAATATAATGACCACTCTGGCTATAATCGTACTTTTAAGAAACCAAAAAATGTCCACTGTGAAATGAGAAGCGCTTTGACTTTGCGATATTCTTTTTAATTTTTTCCAAACGGCAATCACTTTTTTCACATGTTAAAAAAATACAAATTATATTGCATTTTAATATTCTCCTCGTTATTTTATGGTAAAATTTAGTTTCTTAACAACATCTGTATGTACCTACCTATATACTTCATACTTCTTTGCCGAGTCTTTTATTTATAATTTTATAATTTCACAACAGCTATATAACCATATATGGTAAATACGTAAGACTAATATTTTAAGTTATTTTTTATAATTATATACTTACATTTTTAGATTTTCCTAAAATGTAATTAAAATTGCCTATACAAAACCCCTTCAGATCTGGTGTGTGGTTACCACTTTAGCTTTAAATGCATAACATAATATAGAGTGTCTGTTCATCAAACTCCGGAAACAATTTAAACTTCTAACTGTTGATTTTAAATTCAATTTTCGATCATTTGATTTGGTACCCGCGCTACCATTGTGACTTAAAACGGGATAATGAGTAATGACTCAGATATAGCTTATACCCAAATATTGAAACAATTTAACTTAAGTATAATATTGTAATATTTTCTAGATTCTAGGTATAATGAATAATTTATTAAAATATGATATGATATAGAACACAAAAAATCAAGCAGTCACAACTCGAGCAAAGTGAAGACAGTTGGAATTTATGGATGGTGTTCATAAAATCATGCGGGATCATTCATAATATTATAATATTATTATAATATCCCTCTCTCTCTCACTATACATCTCTAACCCTCACTCTGTAATCGAGATAATACAAAATGTAAGTATATAATTAGGGTTCTGAATTTGAAATATTTCAAAATTGAAAATTTCACTTTTCTTGAAATATTTTAATGAAATTATGAAAAATATTTTCTCTTCTTTTAAACGTGTTTGGTTATAGATGATTATAAATGATAATATATTGATTATACACTTAGAAATAAAGAAAAACATATTATTTGTGTTGATTTATTATTTCATATTTGTATATTCTATATGTAGTGCTGAAAAATATTCCTAATATTATTTTGAGAGTAAAAACATTTTTTTAGGAGTTTTAAAATATTGTTGTATGCGGACCGTCAGTGATCAAAAATATAATGGTTTGAAATAAAGTTTAAGTCAATTTCAACCAGTAAATGAAATAATAGTGTATATTTTCAGTATTTATTAAGTGTACAAAAGTCGTATACTCTTTTATTTAATACTTAGATCATATTTTGTATATTGTAAAAGGTCACGATTCACGACTGTTAAAAAGAGTGGTTTATGTCTATATACATTGTGAATATAATATAATATAATTATAATATAGTATAATATGCATTCGCAGAGCCATGGCTCTCAACAATATGTTATGATGTTGAGTTGGTTTATGAGTTTATAACTTAAGAGTTAAAAGGCAATGTTTAAATTTGTTATATTATAGATTTGTTAAACAACTTATAAATTATATGTAAATATGTTACATATTTTCTTTGTTTCATATAATAAATAAACTTTTAAAAATGTTCATTTGGAATTTGACGACTATAAACATTTAGTATAATAAACATTTTATTTTTATTTTTCATGGAAATGAAATATTTCATGAAATTTTAAAACCCTGTGTATAATATACTACATACAGTATCTACCATTCTACCCTCATCTTTGAAATAAGTTAAGTAATTATTATAAAATTAAAACGGTAATTTTTATAACCGTCAAAGCGTAATACCACTCTCCGCCCACCCAACTTCTTTCAAAAATTATCCATCTGTATTGTTCGTTGTAGTGCTCGCCGCGTAGGCATATATCGAATTGTACGAAACTCACCAGAAACGGGAACGACTCAAAAACCTACTAAATGACCAGTTTTAAAAAAATGTATTAAAAGTCTTAAAACGCAGCGCAGGCTGGATAACCACTATATACGGCAGGCTGTGTAAGCGTGGGCCACAACAGTGGATGGTTTCAGGCCGTTTCTTCCATCAAAACAACGGATACCTATTATACTTTTTTTTATTCTCTTACATCGGTGTAAAATAAATTGTTCTACCTATGAATTATTATATGATTCGAACAACGCTCGTGGTAGACATCTGAACCATATTATATCGAATTCGATAGCGAAATAATTTCAGGACGTCGTCGTGAAATTTAATCTCTATAGAAAACGTGGGTTTGAATCTCTATGCGCTATATATCTATATATTTTAATGAATAAAGTATACGGATCGTTTAACTCGAATCATAATAATACCTGTGCACATTTAGGTACGACGAGCACTAGCTGCAGCTGCAGTGCTACGATTATTTCGGTACACTCGAGACTATTCAGTTTTTTAAGTATCGATTTCATTTTCAACAAAATATTCGATCGACAAAGACGACATCAAGTCGTACGAATTTTTCGTAATGATAATACTATATTACTACAACTATAATAATAATAATTAATAACGTTCTGTTTTATCGTTGTACAGCCGACTGCAGTTGACGTTTATAATAATGTGAGTTTTTATTTGACGAACGACAAAAAAAAAACAGTGCGCCACACTATTTTATTACTATTAAATAGAATAGTATTATTCCATCGTAAAACTCGAGTCTAAAATATTAAAACAACTTCGCCTACGGTTAACACAATGTTTGAATATTGAACGACTTATTTTTCTAATCTTCTTATTATATAGGTACATAAGTCGGACACATTTTACCACCTAGTCAAACTTATTATTATTGCAGTTCAGTACAATATTATCATAGGTATACTATATTATGAGAAATGTTTTTTCCGTTAATACGTTAATTTATTTTCAGACATAAAAAAATGTGATGCATGAACGTTTATTACTGCATACGAGTATACCTATCATAATAATATGTATACATAATAATATAATATTATAGTTATCTGTATTATATTTAAAGATAAAAATATGCGAAATTCGGTACTGATAAACGTACAATCTTTATATTTTTATCTACGGTCGATATACCTACCTATATAACATAACATTAATATATTATATTATTCGATATGTTGTGGTACAAATACTTTACCAACAATATTATGTTGTTTTCTTAAATTTAAATTATTGAAAAAAAATTAAGCAGCGTTGAATCAACCCATTTAGTGTTTATTTTATAATATTATTATTGTGTTTCACGCATTGTTTTAACTTTGTAAGTGAGTATAAAAAACGATTAATTATAGACTAGGCATATTATGTTACAATATGACATGTTTACATTTTGATCAGATACATTGTAACAAATAGTATTCTGTTTTCGTTTTATGTCCAATCAGTTTAAATGATAATTATTACTATGAATAATATTGATAAAGGCACAAGACATATATCTTGTATAATAAACTCAAAAAGTATCAACAGTCGACTTTACTGAGTATTTAATATTTATTACCATTATAGTTATTTTATAAACAACTGTTCAAAATGACGTATGGATTGCATAATAATAATTATTACAATTGTATGAGATACCTAAATTATATTATAATATTATTTACTTCTATCGCAGAACTTTTGTTATCGAGACATTAATGGGTATAAATTTATTGAATATAAACAACATTTTCAAAACATAATATACTGCCATATTAAATTGATTATAATATTATAACAATAAACACTGTAAAAAAGTCAAAACGGTTATAACATTATTACTAATAAATAATAATTTTATTGTTCTATTAAAGGACCATCCAACTCAAAAAATCAATAATTTTTTTTTACCCTAATTAATAGAATAGAGTTTAACTAGGATAACGATACCACTAAAATACGTTTGTGACTATTCGTTCGCTAATCACGATGATTTTTGACATTTCGTGTGACGTCACGGATTCTTGCGCCGCGGCGGCGGCCATAAATTATACACGGCAATATTTATCCGTTTTTGGTTTAACGTAAAATGCTGTTAATTAACTAATTTTTTTTCGAATGAACTAATTAAATGTATTTTAGATTACCTCATAGACTTTCCATTTGTATAATTATATCACATTTTGGTTTACTAATACTTATTACACACCAAGATGTATTTTTAAAATCTAATCAAAACATTCTTTATAAATTTAAAATTATAACAAATAAAATGTTTCTAATTGGGTAATTTACTTCCACTTTTGAATCCAACATAAACCCCATTCATGTCTGGATATCTGTCTCTAATAGTTTTTACAACACAGGCTGGAATAACAACTCGTACACCTGATAACAGTAAGTCTTATAAATAAATACTTTTGGTACCTATATAAAATAAATGTATGATACCTAATATTACCTTTTCCCAATGAAGTCCACGAATTAATCCAATGAATATATTGTGTGTAACAAATGAACCTCCATGAACTATTTGATAAAACTGACATACTAAGTAATTTTTTTTTAGATTTATCATATTTTGTTTTTAGAATAATTTGACGACGCGTAATGTTTAGTATGTCTTCGTCTAAAATAATTTTTTTAAACAAATCACTCTCTGTTATACACTTATTTCCCGATCGTAAAGGTGTAACTTTTTCAAATTCAACACAACAAACACACTCAACATCGTTATTTAAAATGCAACATTTTTCGCACATACACCAATTATTTATGTTAGTCACTTTTGATCGTCCATTAACATCAATTTCCAAAAATGAATTATTCAAATATTGTGGTTGGATATCTGTTTCCAGATCATCCACTGTTGGTTCAAAATTATATGGTTAAAGGGCCATTAAAAAATATATTATATTAGATCGTGTAACTAAATTGTGCACTACAATCAATAATAAAAAGGACCACATTAACATTTCATACTGACACTGTGACACTTAACTTACTACTAACACGAAATAAAGGATATTAATATATTGTTATGAAAAATAAACATCGATAAAATCGTATAAAATTCAAAATAAACTTATAAACTGTTATGACCGTGGTGTATTATAATACTATAATTGTTATTATTTTATTAATATTAGACCGAAATGTGATATAATTATACGAATAGAAAGATTATGAGGTACTCTCAAACACATTTGGTTAGGTTATTCGAAAAACAATAAGTTCATTACCAGTTACTTGACGTTAAGCCAAAAAATGGATAAATATTGCTGTGCGTTATGTATGGCCGCCGCTGCGGCGAATGAATCCGTGACGTCACGCGCAAGCCCGTAACTAGCGAAAGGATAGTCACAAACGAATTTTAGGGGTATCATTTTTTTCGTCATAGTATGTACTATAATTTAAGCTTAAGACAATTTTTGAGTTGGATGGTCCTTTAAGTATAGGATTTCATTTAATTTTCATGAGTAAATCACGACAAAACAAGTGTCCGACATAGTTCGAGCTTCAGAAAATTTTAAATAGATTAAACCTATCACATAAGTTTAATGTATGTACCTGCTTATTATTGAACAACAATAATTAAAAAGTGTGTGACGCGCTGCTGTTTAGTAGGTTACAAGTAGGTTACTGTAATTGATGATATTAAATTTTGAATTGAATTATATAATATCATTGTATACGAAAAACGATTCTGAGTGGAGACTGTTTGTCAGCCTAGGATATTTTATATTGTTATTATTAATACGGTAACTTGTAAGTTGAATTTATTTTATTAAACATTTTATACATTTTAACTAAAAAAAATTAGTACATTTTTAATTTTTGATAAATAATGTCATCGTTTAAACTTTAAATGCTTATAAAAAAAAACATCTTGCCTATGTACCAACATTTCATTTAACTTTCCGATAGACATTTTTATTTTATAAAAGTAGACAAACTTATGTGTAATCTCGTATTAAATTACATTTTTAAATCTTAGATATAAAAATAAAAATTGTTATGAATTTCTAACTCAAAATAATTTGCACATTTTCGTGATTTTTTTGATTTTTTTCAAAATTCTAACTACAGACGCTCATCTAAAAAGATTGTGGATTGACTTTTTTTTAATTTCCACTAACAACAACTTACTATTTTATTTCATTTTCAAGTTTTAACCTCTCAAATTCATCAACTAGATTCATTTTCCACTCGGAAAAGATTCTGAACGATTATTTCGACTACTTCTCGTATACACAGACACAAAAAAACATTTCTCATTGTAAAATCAATCGCTTCGCTCAGAATCTAAAATATATAATGCAATTATCTAATTTTAAATAAATTCGTTATTTGGTCATTAATAATGTTTAGTATATAAATTACTAATAATGTAAATAGTGACTCATTATTTACATTCACAAAATAATAAATTGATACATAAAAATTATTAAAATAATATGTTATTGTCTAATTATCTTAGTTCGACCAGAATTAAATTCGTTGATTGGTCATTCACAAAAGAAAATAGTAGAATAATTTTTCAATTTTTAATTATTTAAAATATAATTGTTTCAATTACGTATACATTTTTTCAAATCTGAATACCTGAAACATTATACTCATCCTATTATGCTATTGGTGTATCATCCACCCACGTAACGGTACTAAAACTAATCCTCACTACAAAAGCGAAATTATTATAGTAATGTAAACTATTTAAATGGCAATGATTTGCTTAATATCCATTTTTTTTTATATTTTTAAAATATCGTTTTGACGAATGAATAACATGTGAACCACTCTGTTTTCGTTTATTAATAACTATTATTAGGTAAATATATAAAACGTATACATTTATGTATATACTTAATTAACCATAGAAAAATGTATTTTGTACAATATTATAATATGTTATGACATGACGATGTTTTAATATAATAATTTTTAGGCAAAAAACTATAACTTGTCATTATACCGTTATTAATAATATTATGTTATAACTTGCAACAGTATTTTCAAGACTTAGGTATACGTACTATACTTTTATATATTTTTAAAATATGGTAAGAACTAAATACACAGGTAAGGGGAATTACTATAAGCAAGCTCGTCCCCATTCTTTCTTGTATAATACAATTTTTCAAATATTGACTTATTACCTTATTACCTTTTTACTTATTTACTTATATTTTCAATTGTTTAGTTTTTTATATATAAATAAACCTATACATTTTATTAACTCATAAAGTGAGTGAATCATCCGTACAGATTTTTATTTAAATACGAAAACCTTTTCAAAAAAATTGACTGCATTACAATTTGTAAGAAAAAAGTGTGATTCTTTATTGAACATTAAAAGTTGGTATCACTACAGGACACTCCTTAATACTGCAGGTATAAGAATCTAAATAAATTAAAACCTGGTTCTTTAGTAAACCTATACACATTAGAATTCCAAAAAATCTGTGTTTGAATAAATTCAAATTCTTAAAAGAAAAAATGGTGCTGACTGCATGCTTGGTGATATCACCCTGTATTCTATACCTATATTATTAATATTATAACAAATATTATATTTATTTTATAGGGAGACATTCAATATTATAATATTAAAACTCAGCCATTTTATTTATTTTCTCTTTATCCAAGGCACAGCGCATTGGGAATAATATTATGTGTATATACGTATGTGCACATTTTTAATACTTGGACATTGTCCAAGCAGGATAAAGAGTAAAAAATAAATATGATTTTATTGCACATTACGTGGTCAATAACCAGACTTCATTATGTGAATTGTGTTGTAGGACTTTTACTTGACATGCTTTCCTACGCGGGCGGGCGTGGGTATTAAAATACTATATAATAATATTATTATGTTATATTATTATTATACGATATTTCGTCTAAATTTAAACGCTATAGTTTCAAAGTTAAGTCGACGTACCTGTATTATATTATATTACATTGTGTCCTTCCAATCGGTATTATCACAAGAATGTCGAGTGAACGCATTCATGTGTAGCGTATACGTTGTCTACCATCATCGGGTTATGTATATTATTATATAGATAATATACCATATACCTACACAATGTACCTACAATGTGCGTATACTTTGCAACCACCGCCGACCAAACATAATATTATACTATATCAGGCTGTCTGTACTCTGTTAAGAGCTGTATCAGCAGATGTACATAGATTATCATTTTTAAGATAACGTTTTTTTTTTTTTTTTTTTACTATTTAGAGTGAATTGTTTTTAAACTTAAAACAAATTCTGAATTCAACGGTATTTTTTTCTTGACGTTTTCTGGTCAATATTTGATTAATAAATTATTTTATTTTATAAATATACAATACTTTTAATACAACTATAAAAACGATTCCCATAAAATCCAGAGAGGAGTGGAGCCTTTAGTGTGCCGTACGTTGCACACAATTTTTGTACCCGAGACATGGATACATCGTGTAACAGTGTAATTATATAATATGAATATTTAATATTAATAATAATATAATGTCATAATCGTAAACATACATTTTCAACTATAAAATATTATTTTGGTTATTTTAATAGTATGTACAGACCCGCAACCCACATGCGTTCAATCTTGACGTCAATTATATAATCGGAATGTGGTCAACGGGACTTTAGACTGCAGCTGATAACATAAAAGTTTTCAGTATGGTTTTAAAAATATATATGAAAGTTTGGCATTCACAGAAGATTTTATGTCTCGGTTGTTTTTAAGGATTAATGGGTTGAGTTTAAAGTAACTTGAACTACAAAATGTTTAAAAGTTATAAATTATAAATTATAATATAAATTCTATTATTTCACATGATTTCAATGACTAACACCCATGTGTAAATTTAGTGGTTTGATTCATTTTATTTTGTTTATGACCTAATTCTTTTTATGGATTGATTTATACACCATGTGAATAACTTATTACACTATTGCTTTGATTTAAATTTAATTAATCTAATATATAAAATTGTACAATTTATTATACCTACTTAAATCAACTTAACCCAAAATTAGCGTATGCCATATAAAATTGCTGATGACATTGGCACAAGTGTTTTTTAATCATGTATACCTTATTTTATTAAAAAGAGTTAACTATATTGTTGAATATAACACCACGAATTAAATGCGTTGCATCCAACAAAATTAAAATGTTTAATTTAATTTATGCTTACCAAAAATGCCGAATGTATTATAATCTGATCTTAAAATATCAAAATCAGACTTAAACCCCTTCTGAACGCTCGCAGCTCAAATGTGATAGTGGCTAACCTTACCCAGCGGGGGAATTGGTTGAATATATTTGATATTCTGTGTTTATAAACAACATATCTACTACCTATAATTATAGTTTAGATTAGAATTTAGATAATAAATATTTTACTAACATACAGATAAAGCGATTTTGCACTATCATTACAAATAATAATATCGATGTAAATGTATAGGTTCAGCGTTGGTTGTTACTTGTTATCAAGATTTACTGTTAGACTAGAAGGACTATAAGGAGACTAGAATAAAGAGACAACTTTGCTTGTAAGACATCCAGAAAATAGCCACTCGCTGGTTAAATGATTGCGCTATGACCTCATCAGTTGCTACTTAAACCGTGTAAATTTAGAATTATTTATGGTTTTTACTTTTTAGGTTTTTTGTAAAGTATAATAATATGCTTTTATTATGAACTATTATAAATTTGATGGCTTGTAAAAACAACGAAATATGCGTACATACCAGGTATTATAGTACATCTACTTCACGAACATAATATTATGTTTATTATTAGGTATTGTGTAAATATGTAATATTAAATTGACCCGTTATCACTTTTTCAATACTATGTCTAGAGAGTTCTACTATTTTAAAAATGGAATTAGTTATAAAACTATGTCGTAGTTGAAAACAGTTTTTGCAAACTATTCTGATTCTAATCCCAATAAATAAATAATTTTTACTTAAATACTTTAATGAATGATTCAGAGGTCACTAGCTGTGATAGAAAGGGAATAGGTCATAGGTAGCTGGCAAAAGTATAAAAAAATAATTAAATTGAGTAAAATATATATGAAGAAAATAGCAAGAACAGCTGCGCCCACAATCAAAATATGCATTTTAAAAAGCAAACAATTTAATTCACAACAATAATTATTTATTATTTTGTAATGAAAGCTGAAGATTGTTATCTTTTCTTTTTTTTTTTTTAAATTGTTCTTTAGCTTCGGCAACAGGGGCCATTAGCCTTATAAATTATATTATTTTACTAGCTTTTGGTAACACTTTGATTACAATAATATAGGGAGGGGGCTTTATGACATAACTATTTGTTTGTGTTTCTCTTAAATGTATTTCTCCATTTTGATGCTCCTAAGGAATGACATGACATTTTCTGGCTGACAGATGGGTCCGATTATTTCATATATGTTCGTTGGTATATTATATTATGTTTTTCTTCATTTGATCTACATTCTGTCATCAGATGTTTTATTGAGAGGGTAACTCCACATGAGGTGCATTCCGTTGGTGGTTGGTTTTTTATGAGGTGTCCATGTGTGAGGTGGGTGTGGCCGATTCTCAGTCAGTTTATTATTATTTCTATTTTTCTTGAGGTTTTAGATTGTAACCTATTGTGTTATCTAGACCCAATAAGTTAAAACCATTAATTTAATCAATTTATCAATGAATGATGTCACTAATTGATCGCTGGAAAAAGTATAAATAATCTATAAATGCATACAAAATTAAAGAACTTAAATATTATACGAATAAAAGAAATGGTAAGAGGTCCGGGAGTCGCAGGTATGTGCACTTAAAAAACAAATGGAGTTGAATGAATTATAACCGTAAGTTCTAATCAAAACGGAAACTGCAATAATGGCGATTTTTAACCCCTTAAACTAATGCCTTAAACTCCATCAAATGACTACAACGTTTAAAAAAATGATTGATATTCAGATGTTTCATTGGGTTCGCTTAAAAAAGTATAAAATATTTTTTAAAAAAAATCGGCCTGGGGAACACGGGCACCCGTAGACAAATTAATTTTAAAATGTAAAAACAAATTAATTTAATTATATGCATTTGTGTTGCTGGAGCAGTATATATTGCGAATATGGATAAAATAAAAAATGAGGTGGAATACAGCGTTTCCAACGCGTAAATAGGAAGTAGAGGATATGATGGTTGTATAAAGCAGCACTTGACTGATCGAAAAATTTACCTACAGACTGTTCTTCTTGTCATTTATACTGGCTACTTTATACTATATACGTATAATTATATGCCCATTAGGATTAGGTATTAATTAATGCAATATAATATAGATGGCTAAATAATAAATATTGTGGTGTTTATATTATATTTTATTGTTATAAACTATATTCTATTTATTTGTTTAATATTGTTGTATATTATTATTCGTTCAGATTGTATTACGGTTCATTAATAAAAATAACGCATCTCTCGAGCCATATTATTATAGGTTATACCAATCATATTATTTTCATTGCGCGTTATAATAATTTACTAATATTATATAACACGTCATACGACATACCCATACATACATACTATAGCGTCCGTTTTGTCAGTTTTCGCTTTGGTGGCTCTCCGACCAACGATTTAACGCTCGTTAAACGCTTTGAATAATAATAATAATAATAATAGTAATAATAATAATAATGATTATAATAACGTGCCGTTCGTATGTTTTTTATTCTCGTCTCTGACAATCATCTCACTCACTCACTCACTCACTCTGTATGTCTGTCTGTCTCTCTTCTCTCTCCTTCTCGTCTCGGGCATCGTCTGCACACACACTGACACGGGTAGGTGTTATATTATTATATTTGTCATTAATGTCGGCGGAGGCGCCTGCCAGGAAAAAAAATGTTCAACGATGGGAGCCCCGCGCCGGTGGGGGCGGAGCCGAATCGGCGCGGGGGCGGACACGGGCCGGCCGACCGGTGCCGACCGCGGACGAGCCGGCGGCCGAGCGCCTGGCGCCAGAGTACTACGGCACACCGGCCCCGGGCGCACACACTGTTTACGGACGACGTACGCGCGCGCCACACGGTCGATCGGAAACGTTTTTCGTACGAGTCGGATTACGAGCTTTTTTTTTATTATTATTATTAAACCCAAAATATTATAACATTAAATAATATTGCCGTCGAGTCGGTTTTTTTTTTAATCATCTATCCGTCCCTTCTCTACCACCGTCGCCAATCGCGCCAATCCGTTTCAAAATTAACTGCTGCGCGGTCGACGAAAACTTCGGTCTGTGTTTCGAGTTTTTTTTTTTTATCTTCGTCGTTATTATTATTATTGTTATTTTCACTAATCGTCGTGTTCTCCTTGAAAAAAACCGCGAAAAAAACGCACGACCACTGAAGTTGTGCAGACGGACGGATATTCGGACGATTTCCCGCCGAGTTCGTTTCCCAAATCTCAACTCTCGCATAATTTTGGATCAACGGACCATGTGCCCAGAGAAAAATTGTCACAACGACCGACGTTAAAGGTACGATTATTGTAAATTGTTTTTTTTTATTATTATTATTCAAATGTCAATATGACAAATTATAGTTTTATTTGTTAAAATATTACCTGTATACAATATAATATAATATATGAAAATAATATTATCGACAGTCGATACGATTCATCTGATCAATATTGATACAGTTGGTTAACAGAAATCCGATACGATTATACGAGGTCAATATTTTATTTTTATAAATACCATTTATTGCCTCGATGTACCATGTTACATAAATATGTATGGTATAGTATTATTTTATAACTAAAGCGTTAAGGACGGGTGTACAAATTTACGAAGTCCAGCAGCTGTATAATATTGTATGTGTGCTGTGTTTAATGGAATAAAAATATGTTTAGACGCCAACGGTATATTATACAAAAGAATTTGCCCGGTGACCGTTTACCTTGAACGTACCTATAATGTAAGTACTCACGTTGGATCTGTTTGATAACTGTAAAAAAAATATATATTCTCACCTACGCTCGTACACCCAAGTATTCGTTAAGGTATGATAGATACATATTTTTAAATCAATATTTTTTACTGTGATATTGTATAGCGTAAACAAACTCGTGTAATATTGTATTCGTTTTAAATGGACGCGCGTTGTGTACAAACTTAAACGTATATTTTTAAAAACTGTTTTTAAATATTATGTAAGCACCTACCTACGTCATAAATTTAACTGGTATATTATTATGTAGTTACGAGTAGTTTTTATATCCAATATTTAGGACCCACGTGCTTGTGTATTAAAACAAAAAATGAATTATCTTATTTATCTAAAATATTAAAAATATCTGATACATAGTAAATAGTATATAGTTTGTATATATTATATATATAACTATATATGTGAGCATATTATGGTATGAATTTCAATGAGCAGTATAAAAACAGTGAAAATGTTACTTATCATAAAAAAAAAATAGTTTAAATAAATGCTTATAGTTAGATTTAACGGTTTTGTTTTGTGAGATTGCCGCCACCGCCAGGTCCCATTGATAACGCTTAGTTAAGTATACCGTTCATAAAATATCATAAAAGACGTATTATCAGGTCCGTTAACTTGGATGTCGGGGGGATCGTTGAAAATCACATTTCGCCTATATATATATATATATATATATATAATATACCTATATAATATGCCTAGACGCGAAGTGCTCAATACAGTACACACAGAATATATATATATATATTGATAATGTTGCCTCGACTCGAAGACAATTTTAACGACAAACAAACTACAACAATGGCACGTATCGGTGCAGAGTACACGCATTCCGTACATATATGGTTTTCGACGCGTCGTCGATTCAAACACACGCGTGCACATATATTGCAAATTGTTTACAAAGCAGTGTTACTGCAGATTATTATAATAGCCGCCGGGACACTGCAGCAGAGCAATATTGCAGTCGATAACAACAACGGCGACGGGCGAAGAAAAAAAAAATGTGATATTTCGACACGAATAGCGACGCGCGTACCTATACACCAAATGCCGTACTTATAACATTATTGTAAACGTGCAACGTCACAATAGTAATATATTTTATTTTAATAATGTAACATAATATTATGGAACTCGAATCGGTTCGAAAGTTTCGTCTCCCCCACCCCCCCCCCCCCCCCAGCAAGTTCGGATGACGCCCGTCGCCTTGCCCTGTATCGTTCGTCACGATAAAATAATATATATATTATAATATCGCTTCCACCGTTATGTATACCTGCAGTACACTATCCGACGATAATAGTCTGCAGACGTTATACATAGGTATAAAATTCCAAGTATGCACTATTACGTGACCGAGTTTAATGGGGACCAATTTGTCGGTCGGCAACCAGGTAATTTCGAGTAATCCGACGCCTTGGCGGTACGGTCACGTTTTAATGCTCCTTTTATTGTTATAATATTGTATACATGTATATGTATATATATGTATATATGCATGTGTGTGTGTATGTGTGTGTGTGTGTGTGTGTGTAATATATGTATAGGTACGTGCGTGCGTCTTGTGCAGTGTAATTTTTTTATTTCGCCTCAGCTGTATAATAATAATATATGTCTTTTACACAAAAAAAAAAAATCCAACTTGGACGAATTTGGGCAGTGATGCCCTTTGTGCTGCACGTTAACCGCTGCGTATATAATATTTTGTATAATATATAAGAAGGGGTGACCAGGTAAACTGTCAACCGAAGTTATCCTTCTTTTTTATAATAGATTTTTTTTATTATTAATATTATTATTATTATTACCATTATTGTAGTGATGTGGTATTTGCGTCACCCAAGGGATGTATGTGCAGCAGGTTCACTTGGACCGTGTGATTAGCGTGGGAATAACAGGAGCATGAATAGTCACAATAATAATAATAGGCGCCTATATAATATATTATTATATGTGTATTATACGAGGTACATCGACGTTGATGAAGCAGGGGATCGTTTATAATATTCGAGGGTATGATAAATCCACACATAAAAAATAATTCCAAAGACATAAATATCCCTTTTAAATAGATTAATGTAATTTATTCATTAATCTTACAAACGTATCACCAACATGGTTTCTATAGTGTAATGATGGTAAATTATTATTGTCATTTTAAATTCGTTTTTTATTTCTATATAATTTATTAGGCTTCTAGCTTTTCACCTAAGAATAATGTATCTGTATACAATACCAAATTAAAGGCTGTATTCTAAAATTTAAATTTTATTAAAAATAATAAAAACTATAAAAGAATTTAGTAATTATATGAATAATACATTATCTGATTATTTAATGAATTACCAGCTATTATATAACTCAGAACATTGGTACATTGGGACTTTGAAAGAAATGTAACTATAGTCGTAATTTTATTGTTTTAAATATTATATTATTGTACCTATATTTTTCCAAACGTTTAAGATATTACTTTTTAACCAGCTGACAAATTTATTTTTATTCTATTCCATCTTCAATCACCTATGTTATTATATTTATAATATTTAATTATTGAAAATATAATTAGTGGTTTTATCGAGTCATCGTCTTAATATATTATATAATTTATATTTATATGGTCAGTTTTAAATGTGTTATTGGTATAACCTAGATAGCATTTTTTTTCGAGAATATTTTATACAACTTATTCAATTGTACCTCTACTATAGGACATATGTACTATAGTTTTATACGAGTATATTATATTGTAATTAAAATAAAGTTTGCGTTATAAATATTATCAAGAATTTCCAAGTGAGTACCTATAGTTTTAGACATAAAATAAATTCAGTTATTTCAAAATTAATTACATCTCTTTATAGTTATAATATGTTTAGTAGAATAATATATTGTATATTGTACAGTCAATGAAAATATGACAGATAGGATTATAAAATGTACATAGGAAAGAATTATTATAAATCTCGAAACATGTCTAACAGTGAAAATGCAATTATGTTATATAATAAAACATAACGAAACGATAAACATGTTGTTATAAAGAATCACCCTGTATACAATATTTTCTAATTTACCCATACCGTTTTACAGACGAGCGTACAAGCCAATTTCAAATGAGCGCGCCGTAACTCATAAATCACCCACGGCAGACGTAATTTAAAAATTATTATTATATTGTGCCTCGTCCCGACGCCCATCGTGGAGCAAATCGGATGATGATTATGATGATGATGATGATGATGATAATGATAATAATAAGAATAATAATAATACTTCATTGGCCTCGAGGAATGATCGATTTGCATTCAATTACTTATATATTATATTATATATATATATCGAAAACGAATTTTCATTTTCAACAACGAATTTCTAGAAATATACCCTGACAGTGTTCCAATTTTCGGTTTATTATTTTATTTTATTTTTTCAAAACTCGTCACTCGGCCAGCAGGCGGGTTAATAATAGAGATTGGCCAATTGTTTCTGGCACCACTTAATAACCATATGTGTGCACCCCATCCGGCGGCCTGATTGATATTGACGTGTGAATCCTAATTGACAAACCGTCAGATTTCTAACAGTTATATTAACAATAATATCCGGTGTGCCGGAGGTCCTAATGATAAAATAATATTACGCAGGAAAACTTATTTTAGAATTCACTTTTTGTATTCGAAAATAACGCTGACTGTTATATTTTCACCGTTTAAAAAGTTGAGAAAAAAACTAACACCTAATACTATACACACCTACCTACGTATTATGATTATTATCGTTCCTCAAATTCATATTTATATTTTTTACTCTCCATTGTGTAAATACATAGCAAGACAATTTCAATTGTTCATTTCTTGCTGTAATTTTCAAAAAAATTACAATTACGTTTTGCATAATATTATATAATTCACTGGAACAATACTCTCATATTATTATTTTTTGGTATAGTCAGCAATATGTTTTATTTGCGTAGGTAAAACATAACTTTTTTATTTTACTTCTTATATTTATAATGCATTTTCAAACATAAACATAAATACACTATTTATTACACATTATGTAGGTTTAGGTATGTACGTTGTAAGTTAAAAAGAGATTCAAAAATATTGTCGTCTATAATAATAAAAAAAAAAAAATTGCTCAGTCGTATAATATTTTGAGCGACATTTATTTCAAAGTTTTTAGGTTAGTACCTACGTATTCATAAGGATGCATTAAAATCGGGAAAACAATTTATCGGGACGGTAATCCGTATTCGTTTTCAATGGTGCAACTATTGATAGACGAAACACATCGCAGATTCGTATGAAAATGTAATCAAAACATTTTACGTTTTATACGTAATAATAATATTATACATACTGCAACGTAAATAATACCTATAAATGAACCTATTAATAATTATAAAATTCTGATCAGTATGGTCTCGTGTTATATATAATCCGTTACCCAACTTACTGCTGCAGTATACCTAGGTACTGTGTATTCGAATTACATTTTTTTGATCTTATTCCAAAATTTTTAAACATATACATATTATTACGGACTTACGGTATATTAAATGTAAATAAAAGCCGTAGGTATCTCGTATTGTTATAATACATAATGCGTATAATATGCGTATATACATGTGGCTCAATTTACAGGTGTGAAAGTGATTCGAATATAAACACTCGAAAGTCGAAACCCGCAAACTGCCGTTTAAAAAATGTAAAAAAAAAACCATTACCGTTCATATATTGTAATATATAGACTGTATAGGTACCTACCTATATGTATTATAATTTATAATATTATGATTATGCGTAGTCGTAGTCTGTCCAAATCACCGTCTGAGATCGGTAGTTTGGCACAGACGAAAAACGCGCGCGCACGGGAACGTCGGTTTCCTCCTCGGCCGTCGTAAAACACCGCGGGTAAACGTATACGCATATTTATATATTATTGTCATGTATAATACGGGTATTTTAATACGTAATAATAATAATAATAATAATAATATAATGATATACATATACAAACGTATATAATGAGGTCGTTATTATACGACGACCGCGCGACGCGTCGACCGGACGAGTTTTTCCAGCGGCAATAAAATTCGAATTAAACGCGACGCGTCGCAAGATAGGGTTAGAAAAGGATTAAAAAATAAATAAATAAAAAATATCACATATTTTTTAAGGAGTCTTTCTCTCTGCGTGTTCCATTCATGACTTCCCACGGAGCCTCGGGGTCGTTTCCATTCATGCCCGGTGAACGCACACACATAATATTATTATTATACACTTATAGGTGTATACGAGAACGCGTGGGCGCCCGCGTTACCTACGTCGCCGCCGCAGCAGCATACCGTTCCTAAAATTAATAATAATAATGAAACGGAAAAATCTCATAAATTCGTGTCTCGGAAAGGCGTTTTGAACAAATCGTCTGTGTATATTATTATTATTATTATTATTATACGACGAACGTTCGTGGCGTGGTTTTTTTTTATTTAATTTTTTTTTCGCGCGCGATCCGATTCCGGCAGAGGCGAGACGAAACACACGACACCCAACACTCTCTTTCTGCGCGCATACACATGATAATCGCTCGAGACATACGCGACAGTACGTTCACCCATATTATATAGGTAGGTAGGTACCGCGATAACGGTATAATATATACCTACTGCGCCGCCGCCGCCGCCGCCGCCGCCGCCGCTGCGAAGACGACGACTGTTATTGCTGCTGTGACGTTTACGTTGTTATTATTATTATTATTATCACGCATGTCGAGACGAAAAGATATCGGCAGAAAAAAAAAAATAAAAATATTAAACCGTCGCCGTAAAGATAGCATTACTTATTTTGATAAAGAAAAAAAAATTACAATAATAATCGAAACGCCGGTATGGTACTGCAGGCGGTTATTCAAAATGATTCATCCGATTTCAAATGCTTTTTTATTTTTGTTATTAAGTTTAGAGTGATAGAATAGCTATATTATTATAATATTATGATACGTTAAATAAAATAATAATGCAGTAAATTCTCCTTATAAGGGACCCCCTAAAGAAGGAAGTTTCCTTACGACGGGAAATCACAACATTCCCATATATTTTAGTATATAAAAGAAAAATCAGTTGCTACCGAGCGATTTCGTTATAAAAAGGTTTTACTGTGTTTCAAATTTATTTGATCGTACCCATAACATATATATGCTGTGTGACTTCCACCGGCCACACGAATACAACTTCAAGTCGGAACTCAAATTCCATTAATTTATGCTCATCCATATGTATGTTGAAATAATTGACTATAAGTACGGTAATTCTATAATAGCCCCTCGCTGTGCAAGTCAATGATGGTGCGGTACATACGCAGTATCCTTAACATATTATTATGTCCCCAAAAGAAGTAGTCACATTATGGTTGTAAGCTCAAGACGTGACCTATAGGAAGCCTGCAGATGCAATGTTTAGGACGGTTAACTATTTTGAATAACCCTGTATTGTATATTTATGTGGTGTGCTGCAAACGCGCGACAGTGGCAGATTTAATGAACACGTGTAATAAATTGCTCAATTTGCGTTATACCATAATACTATTATATTATAATAATATGCATAATAACCCATTAATGCGATATGCGTCGCGATTTTATATATTATATTGGCGACGCGTGTATAATATAATACGTGTGCGTGGAAAAAAATTAGTAAGCAACTGACTTAGACGGAAGTGTTAATATAATAATAATAATAATAATACGCGCAAAAACATATTATTATATTATATTAATATATACTCGGTAAATAAAATAAAACTATTAGAACAGCAGATTCCGTTTTGTGCGTGTGCCGCGGTGGCGACGGTGTGTCGGTGGTACACGTGCGCGCGTGTAGATTTTTTATGATAATAATAATAATATCATAAATATGATTTACGACCGTTTGCGAAATCTGTATCGCGGTTACAGCAGGTATAACGATATGGTACATAATTTATAATATATAACACAGGCGCGGGATTCGCGATTTCTAACGTTTCCTGAAAAATTCACTGTCGAAACGCGGTAATATAATATTGTAATTATATACAATACTATATTATTATACAGCTGAAAACGGCCAAATGTGTTATTCTATATTCTATATAAAATAATAATAATAATATGTTAAACGGTATGGGGTGCTCGTCGTGTATCCGGGCAATAGGCCAAACGTCTATGATGTCGGCGCCACTCGCGGAGACTTCAATAATAATTATATTATATTATACGTACGGAATTCGCTTGATTATTCGATATTTATAACCACACTTGTGAAACCGCACCGAAAACAACGATTTATTTTGGCATGCGCTTTTAAATTCGCGGTCGATTAGTTTTGCTTTAATAAATATTAATTTTTGACTTTCTACATACTCGCGCTTATTCGGAACGACGAGAATAAACAAACGAGAGGACACAAAAACGAACGAGTCGTATTATAATAATCATAATAATAATAATAACATCATATTATATTGTGTTTACAAAATATCATCTACTGAATATTATTCTATTAAGGGGATTTCAAACGTTCAATTATTTCAACCAAAATGTACCTACCAATCTTTTGTCAATCATACAGATGTGATTCGATTATACTTCTTAAAACTGATTTTATTTTTTTATCATGTCTACTCTACATCTCTAATTAAGATCTCTCGGACCACCTTTTTTAAATTTCATTCCCTAACTCCAATAAAATTGGTTTGAATATTTAAAACATTTTAAACGTAGATTATTTGAAATTGAAAATCTAAAATGTTTCCAGTCGATCACAAGTATAGATATAATATTAATGAATTCAAATCCATTTTAATATGTATAATCGTATAATTTGTTTAATCGGTATGATCGACTGCAAAATATCGGTACATTCCATTTGGTTGCATTTCCGTAACGTTTTACATCAGAAAAAACTGTTTAAATGCTGTTTTCTCAAAGTTGTTGTACATTTTCTAAGAAATAAATTGTTTTATGTGCATTATGTTCTCATATTATAAATTAGTTTGTGTTTATTTTTTTACTCGTCGTGGTAGACGCGAAGGTTGCAAGTACAATGTTTGGTAAAATGTTTTAATAATATATAGTTAAAAAATGTGCAATATCAATTATTAATTTTATGTACTATGATGGTTGTAGACTTTACGTTGCGCCTTAAAAATGTATTATTATACAAAAAATATGTATTACAATATTGCAGAATTTCAATTATACAACTGCAATATACCATTGCAATACACAAACGGTTCAGTTCAATTAAGGTCAAAAAGTACGAAAGCCGATAAATCGTATAAGTTAATAATATGACTACAACACTCAGTAGGTATATAATTTATGTTGTGAATATAATTTTAATGACAATATATATTATTATTACTTATTGAAGAATAAAATAAAATGTAAATATTATAATGAATTATCAATGTATTATGAAGAAAAAAAATCGTAGGTACATTGAGAGAGCAAAATAAGGAAAACACAATTTTATTCATATACAATATTATAATGTAATAACATATTTGCATGTATATACATTTTGCGAGTGAGTCATGGTGTATCCACATATATATTTATATATATTATGCATATAATAATATATAATGTAATATGTTTATTATGTTTATCCTTGAATTAATACATTTCTAATCTTATTTTTTTTCTTTTTAGTCATTAATAAAATAGTTACTACTTTGGTTCTGGACGGAAAACCTAATAAAATTGCACTTTAATTCATTCTGGTTCGGTTATTGTGACATTGACTGCTGCGAATAACATGTGTCTTGTGTCTGTTGTCTGATGACGATAATCAATAAAAAAAGATTTAACTAAATGTTTTGCGAGTGAAATATAATGTTATAATAGCCTTAAAACCGTGTGCGATAAGATACAAAAGTGCAGTGCACGATTTATAGTTTGTATATTTTCCCGCATGTCGATTTTAGTTCGATTGAAAAATCAGGAAGCTCATCATATACTTAGTCTGTATATAGATATGACCATTAATGTCCCATAAGTTTTTTAACTCAAATTTTCTTTTGTGTTTGATGTAGTAATAATTTTTATTTACGTATACATGATGCACTAATTTCTAATCATACACATATGTAACACGTAACCAAATTAATTTCGTTTTTTAGAGAATACACGGATGGGGAGTTCTTGGGAGTTCTCGGGAGTTCAGCTTTGGTTTGATTTTATGTATTTATTATTGTATGTGCCAAATAATTTTAATAAAATCGTCAGATTAGCTTTGGATAAAAAAGAAATGTAAATTACCGTTTTAAAAAAGAATTCAAGAAGTTGATTATATTGTGGTGCGTCGTCGTGTCGAGGAGATTATGCCTACCATATAACATCAAAAGTCGAATTGAAAACAATTTAAACCACTCTTCCCACCCGATGGTCAAGCTTGAGTATATGCCACCGAACGTATTATAACCAATACCCATATATATAATTCAGAATAAATAACCCATGTGATTCTTTTAGAGGTTATAACTATAATATTATTAAATTCTACGCCTGCCGTATATACGATTTTGTTTCATGTAAGCATTGAAGTATCTTACCAGGTGATCGTTTTTTGGGTAAAAACAACAATAAAAGGGAAAACTAGAATTAGATCTCAAGATATTTGATCGCCTAAATTAAACACGAGTTGGGTCCGCGTAGTAATTTGATAAATTCTCGAATTGGGTCTGCCTCTGCAGTCACACAACAGCCAACAAGGTACTCGTCGTAATATTCAATCATAAATTATATTTGTCAAAATGTATTGTTCACTTAATTTTGGAGAATAGTCACGCAAAAAAACAAAAATAAATATAAAGTTCTATAAAGATGCTGAACAATATGCGTTGTTTTACAAGTGTAGCAGAATTGACTCGGTCATATACCCGAATAAACCTGAAACCAACTTTAGACAATTTTTAAAATTTGGGACCCAAATCGAGGGTACCTCAATAAAATACTTCAATATTATTACTGTTACTACATAATATTATGTTTTACTCTACCGACAACGAGCATAATAACACCTATATATATATATTATTATACTGCAACCTGCAACAGGTAGGTACTCGATATATTATAATATTGTACGGTTTCGTCCACGATGAGGTTCATAGGTAATGCTGAACAACTTTAAACAACTGATTTATAGGTATTAGGTATACATATAATATATTGTCGACGATATTAATTTCAATCCAGCCGTATACATATATTATATCATTATATTACCCAAAACCGTTTTATATAGCCGAAAACTCGATCGACGTCCGTTTTTTAACGCGTACCTACCTATATTAAACGTATTTATATAGTTTGTTCGTTTATATTATTATTACTATTACTACTATTTGGTATATATTATAACTTACGTGTGTTATTCAAATCCACCACGGCACCATGCATTCCTCAGACAGATATAATCGGTATTCTCTCGCGGCCGAGTCTTCTTCTCACAGCCAAGCGTTTTTATAATAATATATAGGTACCATACAACTGGTACCACCCCCTCCCCTTATTTTTTATTTCACCGATCAGTTATCGTCTTGGTTTCTTTCAGTCTGTTACACGCCGCCACGTTTTCGTGTTCAAATGTTATATAATATCAATAGTATAGGTATGTTACATACGCTGCATATTACAATACGTATAATGTGTAAAAGAATAAACGCAAAAATGGGTCGTCTGCGAGATAATATTTTAATATTATAATAATATAATGTTAGACGACGCACTTTTTATCAGTGATTTGTCGCCGATCTTCCCCATTTCGTGTGGGGATTCTATACGTCGTCTATACGTAGCGTCTCGATGCGGTAAAGCGCATTGCGCATAGTATGTGATGTGGCTAAGGTAACATTTTATAAATTTTTCAGAAAACTCATTGAAATGTAAATAATATGTAACATTAAATATTAAAAAAAACTTTTAAACAAAATAATAATAATAGTTCCAAGCTTGACTTCTTGTTACACCTACGTGGAAGAAAAATAACTTTTTTTGAATTGCACTTAACATGCGTCTGCACTTAACCATGTTACGTATATTGAAACGGTAGCTTCGTCGAAAAATTATAATATTACTACTATATTACTATTTGTAGTACTTTTTGAATTATTTTCCACCAATATTTGAGTACTTATACGTACCTCTTTTTTTGAACATAAAATGGTATGCCCTGGAACATTTTTAATTAATTTCCTTTGCATATTTTGTTTTCTTAAGTCCTTTTCACGATAGATATACGCTATTGTTATTATAATAATATACAAACGACTAAGTGAATAGTTGTCATTTTAATTGATTAAATTCGTTCAATTTTATTTTAATGTTGTATAATAATTGTCAGATCATTACAGCCTACAGATGATTAAAAATATTTAAAAAAGATATCTGTTCACTTATTTTTTAAATCATATATTTTAGCAACATTTTTACGGTTATAAAGTCATTATTATAATTATAGTACTATAATAATATTAGCACGTAAATCATTGAGTATTGACGAGATTTTTGAAGCATTGGCTTTTCTAGTTCCAGTGGATAAAATGTGTCACTATGAATGGTATAGGCATGCACCGGGATATCGTGTGTGTGCAGGGGACTTGCGGAAGAACGGTGACTATACAGTATACTATAATCTAATTGCAATCTGGCTGCAAGGACGCTGCTGCTGCTACAGTTATTATTTTATGTATCTATCTGTTGCACTTTTATACTTATATACATATATAGATCGTGTGTGCAATATACGGACCGGACGTCTATCGCCGGGACGCAGCGAAGGGAAAACGACCGACGCGGTAAAAATATATAATAAAATAATACAAAGTCGTAGGCTTACGATACGTTTTATATACGAGAAAATAATATGTTATTTACTAAATACTATTACTAAATACTATTTACGTACATAATATTATAATAATATATTGATATGCACGCTGCGCGTTGTTTTTGTTGTCCACCGTCTCACTCGTACGATGGCAATAATAATAATAATAATAATATAATACGCATAATATCGGCGCACATATCGCGGCGGGGCCCGTCCTACGAAACAACCCATACTCGTCGGTACAGTACGCCCATATGGACTGGAATGTAAATTCAAAAAAGGGTGGGATGACGGTATCATTATTATTATCATCATCATAATATTTTGTGTTTCTCACCTCGACGGTTTTATATGGCGTGTACGCAGTGTGTCGTCGGTGGCACCATTTTCAAGATCGTCTCCCTCGCATCGTCGATATAATTGAATGTAGGCGATTCGCCAATCACGCTCAATCTCGTTTAATATTTTGATCATGATTTTATTCGAACTTTGAGTTTTGAAATTTTCCATTACAGGTAGGTATTACCTATATGTGTCCCATAACTCTTCAACTTATAATATTTTCAAATAGGTATACTTAGGTTTATTTGTATAGACCATTTATGGAGTGTATCTTGTTGCTTGGAAGAAATTATTGGCTAAGATGATTTAAGTATCATGGTAATCAAATATTAAACTGTTAACATTTAGGGTAAAATGGGATAGTCTCCTTAATAAATATTTTAATTTATAATTATATTATTATGTACCTTCCGTTGTGCGAGTGTTATTACCAGACATGAGTGATAATAAAACTTTTAGAAAGTATTTGGAACAAATAAGAATTCAAATACTTTAAAATAAATATTTCGTAAATTTATATTCAAATCCTCTTTGAAAATCGTATTAAAAAAATCTATCCTAGCATTTCAAATACATTAATTAGAAATACATATAATATTTTATTGTTTCTGTATATTATTTTATTATATAATATGATCAAAATATCTCTATAATTATTAAAGTTATTATTTTAGTTCCAAATATATACTCAATAAAAAATGTGTACCAAAATACCAAAGACAAATCCATTGACTGAAAAATAAAAATATTTGGAGGTTCAAATTTACTTTTTTATTTAATAATTATAATTTTTTAGTTTCAGTAGGACACACATCACACATTATATGTATGACATCTCTAAACCCCGGTTACCTGATATGTACCTCATTAATTAGTGAATAATTATGTATTACTATTTATTATTACATATTCAGTAAAAATAACTCTCTAAATATACAAATATATTAACTCAACGTGTCAAATAGGTTCTTGATTTGTTTTCATGTTGAGTTATAGGTAAAATTATAATATTTTAGGATATTTAATCATATTGGTAAGAAATAAAAATTCCTTTAAAAAAAAACAAAAAGAAATTTGATAGTAAAAATACAATGAACACAATATTACGTTATTATTAAGATAAAATATTAGGTAACATATCTAAAATGTATATATACTGTATATAATGTATATTGTAATTATTTCCGGGTTAGCAAATATAAACATAAAACAATCATTGTAATAAAAAAAAGAGGTATTTTTTGATAGGAATAGAATTCTTTGAAAAATCATTCTAAATAAAATAGTATACCTACCTAGTACCTATCTGGAATAGGTGCTTTCAAAAAACAAATATTTAAAAAGTAGGTACTCGGAATACTATAATATTATTCATGTCTGGTAATAACCGAAGACCGAAAACGGCCGTAACTATAATAAACATAATAATCTAATAGGTAGGTGGTACAACTATACATGTGTTTCAATAGTTATTAACTTCGCAAATAACAAAGACACATTATAATATTATCGGGGCGCTCGCATGCGATAATCGTTAATTACAATCTGTACAAAATGTAAAAAAATAATAACTATTATATGATTTACGTGTTATCCAGATAATATTATCACAATATTAGGTGTAAACGATTTACAAACACACTCGAGAAATCTCGGCGAGAACGATCGATTTCGTTCAGTTAGGTATTTGCAGTTTTTGCGCGATGAATGTTGACGCCTATACGTGCAATACAGTCGCATGCCACAGCTATGCGATATCTCGGACACAGCAACAGGTGACTATTACAGTCTATAACTGTCGAACACAAAGTATTTATCTGATATCTAGTATAATATTATGATACTGGGTGATTGTTTTTACGGCAAAAAAATGTTGACGTTTTTGGAAATATACTTTCATTTATACTATTCGAAGACGTCACAACATCATTCACAATCGAGATGATTTTTTTTTTAAGAAATATCTTTCATTGTTTTGATCTCCATCAATTTTTAAAGTTTTTCTAATGAGACAGCGCATTCATTTTTAATTTCATATATTCCAAACAAAATTTTCACCTGTGTATTTCGATGTAAACAAATCGGGGTTTCAACCAAGTAATTAATTGTTATGAGACTAATGCTGAATAGTAGGTAAGACTTACATTTAGCCATGTACCCACAACCGTGACGTAGTCACACCAATCTGCTAAACCATATAAACTTGAAGAATATTAATAACACATTATATTATTTTATTAATTTACCCATAATAATATAACACATTTATTTACACATAATATTCTGTTTCGAGTAGGTACGTTATTTTATTTCAGGCAATATAGTATTGCCTAACTTAGGTATACCTACACTGAATAATGAGTACTGCAAGACGAAACATAATCGCAGTCCCTTTGCACTGTATCCATTCGATATATTGTAAAATGTATTTGTGCTGTACCTACGGCAATGTCATAATTCTCAATAATAGGTAGTACGTCAATCTGTAAAATGCAAAATAATACAATAATAATATGTAAACCGATTACAATATCATTACAGTCGACTGTTAACTGCACGCATTGCGTAATAATATTGTGTCCAACGGAATCGGATTTTTCCTCTATCACTCATTCATTCGTACAGTCGTACCTATATATACTGTACATTTATTGTAATACACGCCTTATCGCAAATCAGAGGGTAGATACCTATTTTGTTGACATCAGTATTGTTCAATAACTCGAATGTTTTACTCCTCGAACTTAGAGTCAACAACGTATAGTCGACTGTGTAATATTTTTTTTACGACGGTGTGTAAAATGATAAATTACAACGTCCGTCTCGAGTCTCGACAAATGACTTAAACTTCAACAAAACCGTGACCCTAGCACACAAAATCCAAGAGGCAACAGATATAGCAATATTCTGCGCCATAAATTTTTTAACACAACTATAATATAGACAGCCAAGTCGCTTTCATGTATTGAAGCCGGTAAAATGGCCGACTGTTCTAACCAAAGAGGTTACAGTTTGGTAAAATTTGAAATTATGTGACACTCGGACCATGACCAAAATAAATAAATATATTTGATTTTATGTACCTATAGGTTATGCCATTTTCGGTTCTTATCGATGACGAAATTGTAAACCGCAGCGGACCACTTTGATAAGAAAATTCGGCTATTTTCCGAGATTTAAAACATTATACATTGCTATAACTGCTAGTCGGCTATCTATAGTCGTATATTATAATTTATATATCTGTATAGTATGGTCCACGCGTTGTATTAATATGTTGTGTTGAGCGCGTGTCGTCACGGGAGTGGAAAATTAAAACAAAAAATTATTTTTGGACCTCTGCCCGCCGCGAAACCGTATCGCGATAATACATCAAATCGTGGTGCGGAAAAGTCCGTCGCCCGCACTTGCCCCCGTCGGACGGTTTATAATATAGGCGTTTAAATAATTATTATAATAACGCGTTTGCTCGCATTTAACGATGAATGGTTATTGTATAATGTCGCGTAGTCGTGTGAATCGTTTTCACTATGTATAATGCACAATGCACGATTGTCATTAAACTATAGTCGAATATAATAATATAATGTGGCTTGCCGTCGTCATAAAATATAATAGTATAATATTATGCCGTTTTGATATCGAATCACGAACGTGTGATAACAGCGATGCACTGCAACTGCAGTAGGTATATATTATAATAAATTATAATAAATAACAGTACATATTATACGTCAGCACACTGCTATATATACAATTATTACAAAGCTTATGATAATAGTATTATAAGTAAGATGTGATTGATGTCAAAATATATAATTTAATATTGTGACGTGTTGGTTAATTACATATTATACGTCTTATAATGGCAGGTTAGAAATTCTACTCATTAGAATTTGAAAATCGCGATAAACTTGACTATCAATAATTAACATTATTGTACGTAGAGTTTCTATTGGACATTTGTACCTCAAAGGAACCCACCTATATTATCTATACATTTATGTATTTTTTTTTTACCGTTGCATAGCTCTCCCTCCGCCCAAAATCTACGCAACCAGTTGTAAAGTCCTAAAGTTCTTCATGTATTATTATGTCTAAATAAATATTTAATAAACTTTCAACGAAAGCGTATCTAACATGAATATACTATAGGTATATTATACTAAGCTGATGATCGCTACAATTATATTATCAAACTTTTGTGTTAAACGCGATGTCGGGGATAAAAAAATATATATATAGTGCCTCCGTGAAAGAAGAGCTAGTCCTAATAGCTTAACGTTTATTATTATATGAATACGAAATTATAAAAAAAATTATAGATTGAAAAGTTGAAGGTCATGCCGTAAGCTGGAGAAAATTGGACTACAGCTGCTGCGGAACGACGATTACTTTAAGAACAAACTACGCAATAAATTTAAAAATGAAACGTGCTTAACAAAAATAAAAAATCAAGCGAAGTTTGAAATAAACTATTGATTAGCAAAAAAATACTTTGTAGCGATGTAATTATTACAAGAATTATTGGTGTTTAAAGTCTGAAATATATATCGCAAATCAGTGAAATTCGTGGAATATTGATCTTGTCTTTAAATGCGTTGTTTTTTTATAAACATAGTTTGGGAATAAACATTAGGTAATATATTTACTTAACTGTAGATTGGAGTGATAAGTGGGGAATACTATATTATAGAACTGCATCAAACAATAAACATATGTTTACTTCAATAATATAATATGAGCAGTACGTTTTTTACGGTGTTTACTGTGATGGATTCAATTTAAGAAAATTTTATAATTTATAAATTTGGCGTTATATGAAAATTCCAAGTACTTATACCTAGACTTCAAAACGTTCACTGCTAGCTGGTGACATTTTCAAACTCGTTATTATTACGTTAATCGCGTGCGCGTCTAATAACTAAATGAAGGATCAAAAACAATATTCCAGCAATCCGGCGTCGCAGCAACTGCATCAGAGCTTACCCATCCCCCCCCCCCCCCCCCATCCGCAATCGGTCGATCACCCGGTGAGATCGGAGTGTGACAGCTTCAGTCGTTATATTTTATTCGTAGGTATTATAATAATAATAATAATAATATAAGATAGCGTTTCCGGAAACCGTCCCGCGGCGGCGCGCATCGACACCGCCCCCGCGCAATATAAATTATATTAATATCTGCAGCACTCCGTAACGCATTTAATATATTACGATATATTATTATATGCACACACACACGGCTCACTTACGACGGCCACCGGCGGCGGCCACGATAATTTAATATGATGCGAGTGCGTGTGCGTGTGCGTGTTTGAGTGTGTGAGAGTACCTACATATGATTTTCATTATCATTATTATATATTATACACTGGTATAGGCTGCAGTGACCGGATGTGCGAGGCGAGAGAATATAATGTGTATTATAATAACATTAAAATGTATAGTTGCCTACCTATATATTATGAACGACCACCGCGACGACTATAACACGGTGTGTAAACGCCTACCGACGCCGCCGCGCATCTCGCGCATATATATCGTGTATAATATATAATAATATTATAATATAATACATACCTCTATACATATGACATATTTTACCTGCGGCGATCGCGGTCTACAACAGCTGCTGCGCACGTTTATACCTAATATTATATTATATACCTGTCCGCGGATCGAGTTGAATCGTCGTCGTCGTCGTCGTCGTCGTTCCGATTAAACCGCCACCGTTCACGGCGATTACGCCGCGCCGCGCACACGTCTTATTATATATGTTATTATTATTATTATTATACCCGGGTATAGGTATATGTAGGTACGTACCTCCTATACGGTTTGATGTATATAAAATAGGTACAAATGGTACAATATACCGGAGTCGGCCGTGAAATCGTTTGTCACGCGCCGCCGCCCGCTCGTCAGCGGCGCGCACAATGCTCCGCGTGGTTTTTCTCTCTCGCCGTGCAGGCCTTCGCGGCCCGTCGTCAAACCGCAGCGGATAACCTCGGGTAGGGTCGCGGTGGCCATAGTATTATAATAATAAAATGTAATTTAATGTATTATTTTATTATCATTATATTTATCGGCGAGTGGACCGGAACGGGTGGCGACCGGTCGCATCGCGGTATATGAACCGCATCTCGAAACGCCAGCCGGAAAATCGTTTCCCGCGACGATACAACGCCTCGCACGAGGTGGGTAATAGGTACCAATACGGAAGTGGCCATTTCACCGTCATATATTGGCCCGTAATCGTATCAAATATTATATCGATATATGTTATACAATATTAACTAATCGCCGCTGATTTGACTACCGCATTAATATGCGTATTTAAATCGTAGTGGCAGGGTCGTCAATATTGAGCAGAGGTGCGGCATTTGGCCGATACTATATTTTTATATGGACCGGTTAAGTTCTTGGTGCCGACCAATTTTGTCACATGACTGGAATTCTGGATCTGCAGAGCTCAAATAAGCGAAAATCGTTGTCATTTTCAACAGGAACCAATGAAGCGAAGAAAATTATAGTTAAACTTTGCTTTTTTTCATGAGTTGGTAGGTATATGTAATACATAACAATTTAAAAATGCTCTCGTATAATATTATATCACAGAAAAATTGAAATATCTTATAAAAAGCCAACGTGCAACCACGGATAATGCATTAAGATTTATATAATAGGTTATATTTTTCACTCTAATATTAAAGCTGACAAAGTGACAACACATAATTTAATTGGTGTTACTAAACGAAAACTCGTCATGTCTCTCGCTGGTCAGAAAGATAAAATAAATTATGCACGCCAAGTGCTGACATGCTCCGTCAAACCATCATAAAAAAAAAAAAAATTATGGCTTTACAATGACTGTTGACTGATTAACAAATACCAATAAAAATTAAAAAATATATCCAAGGTTGTTTTATTAATAACTAGCTGTTCGATATTCCTCCGGAAGAAAGTATTTTTTATTTTATATATTGACAATTACAATTTAAAAACGTTTGACTATTTTTAAGTTTTTAAGACCAGGGTCCTACCTTATGAAAGAGTAAAATATTCTATGAACATCATAGTTAATGGTATTGCTGATTTATATTTCCTGAGAATGAAATCTTCCACATTTTGAGACCAACCACTGCAGTGATTCTTTTTAGTCTTTTAATCATAGAACAGAGTTTTGAAACAATAAGTAAAATCGATATAATTTGGTTACTTTCGTCTCCGAATTTAAATTTGACAAAAAGTTTGATTCTATTATACAATAATATTTTATGACGTAAGGATATTATAGATAGGTAACTGACATTTATAGGTTTTTGTTATCTATTAATTACACATTATCATTTATAATATCATATTTGGGCACATCATGAACTCTTCGTTATTACCTAAAAAATAAAAATATTATTCTCGTTTATCAACACTTGGACCAATCCCAGCGTGGAACGCTGAAATATACCCCATTTCCATATTGTGCACGACGCGTTCGTAATAACAATGATAACAACATCGACAATAATAACACGATGGTGGCCAACAGTTGTACTATATAATATACCGTATACAGCCAGTACCTATACACAGAGGAATTGTACACATAATACTCGTATTATACACACGTAATATACGAGTCCGACGGGCGTGTGATATTGTACATTATTATAATATATGCGCTCGCCGCTGCAGAGGTCTCGCGCGGTGGAATGTGTTAATCTCGGCGATATTATATTATTATTTAGGTGTCGGCGAAGAGGTCGGGTACTCGGGGTCGTGGCATAAGATATTATTATTATATATAAACGCGTTTCGACCGAGCGCATTCTTTTTCATTGTCGTTTAAGTACAATATATATATATATATATATGCACCGCACAGTACATCGTCTTTTTATACATAATATATATTATGATGTAGGTATATATGCGCGTGCAGCAGTGCGGCTCGTGTGTCGGGGAGGGTGGTACGACCCCGCCGCAATAAACCTAAAGCAGAATATCATATATTATTATAATATTATTGTTATTATTATTATTATTTTTGTTCGGCATTCCAATCGTCCGAAATCGTATATCATGTATATTATGTAGAGGTAGGTACGCGTATTATTATCCGTTCACACGCACGCCGCGGACCTTTGTGCGACGAGCCTGTGGAATTTGTCAACGGTGGGACCAGGCCGGCAATCGTCGTCTCCCCTCCTGCTCCTCCTCCTCCTCTTGCTCATCATCATCATCGTCATCACATATTATACTTCTCCGATCAATTTGTTTAAATCTCGCGCGTTTCGTCTGAACCCGTCTTATGTAACGCGTACGACACACACGCCTATATAATATAATATTATGGGTAACGCACGATAAAAAAAAAAACCGTTTGTTTATACCGCGATCCTGGTGGTCGTGCGGTTAGTGGTAGGTCTTATCTTTGAATTGTCTGCCGACAACGATATTATTGTATGCCTTATTAAATCGTATACTGCATAATGAAGAAGATCGACAATTATTTTCAAAACATTTAAATAAATCAAAATTTCTCCTACTGAAACAATATTATGAGTATAGAACATCGGTATAATGCACTTAAAAATTCTGCAATTTTCCATTATGGTGTGGCAGGTGGGTGTGCAAACAATGCAATAAGACCGTTCGAGATACAACGAAATCTTGCAAACAAGAATATGACGTCTGAATAAAAGGCAATTGATTGGCTCCGCTTTATTAAACTACAAAGACTTTCCAAACAACTACAAAGTTTTTCCAGTTAGGTACAGTCTGTACAGGCAGTTCTCCGTATTCAGTGAAACAGGTAAAGCAAGTCGTAAGCAAGAACGTGAGTATATTATGACATACGAGCAAGGAGCACCAAAAAAATAGATACATAATAGGAAAAAAATGTATGGATTATTTAGATTAAGTTTTAATAAAACTGAAAATTCCTAGAATTGATCGCGATGTATATTAGCCACCACTCAGAATCGTAATAATATTTTAGTAATTTTTTGAAGGGTTTAGCCATGATTAATAAATTTAAGTTGAATTATAAAACTAAAGGAATATTGATTTGATAATTTTACTTTGTGACAGTGTCACACGAAATTATGAACAAAAATATTATCTGGGAATATATTTCGAAATTAATTCATATTTATATGTTTATTTTTATTTTACTCAACAGAATAACGACTGTATTGAAAATTGATTGAATGAAATGAGGTGTAGAGTAAAGTGTATGATATAACTATATAAGTGATAACTTACTGACTTACTGCGAGAGTATCTACTTAAGTATACTACAGACAAAGAGTCTATTATAGAGAAATGAAGTATTTATATAATTGTTTATAGGTAATTATTTAAAATTGATTTATATTTAAGTAAACTCAATTTATAATGTCCAACGTAAAGACGTATATTATTAATTTATGAATAGAATAAACATATTTTTGTTATTTTAACGCATATAACACTACTAAAACATTATTGTTATAATATTTTAGTGGGTTTATTTAGAGCCGCATAGTACATAGTTCTAGCCCTATATACATCGTTTTCCGAAAAATTCTCATTTGTAAAAATATTAATGTGAACCTACTGATTAGACGTTATAAAGGTACGGTTTCGTTTCTGCGGTAGACTGCAGCAGTCATACAAAATACCGGTGCAGTCGACTGCAGACTACTGGTGCTCAGAGCAGTCATGCAGTCGACTGCTGCAGTCAACTGCGTTAACGAAACCGTACCTTAATACGCGTGTCGGCCAATTAGAATTGACGGAAATTTCGCGAGCGGATGACAAAATATAATTTGGTGCTGGTGATTTACCGCCGGGGAAACGCCGTACGTGGGGACGACGAAAATTGTATCCGACACACACGTGCTCGCTTACTTTTTATATTATATTTTTATTGTAAACGTTTCGATTTGCCGTTCCATTACGATAATATTAATAATATTTCATTGTGTACGCGTTAGAAGAAAAAGTAAAAACCGTGTATGTTTGACACGTGAAAACTGGTTCATTCTTATTATAATCTCATCTCGCGTTAATACGCGTATGCGACCGAAGAACGAATTAACGAGCGCCGGTTTTTTTTTTCTATCTCGACATACCTACAATAATATACTTATAATAATATACAGACGTAGGTACGCGTAATAATGCGACGGTCGCGTAAATATTCAATGCACAATAATAATATTAATAATTTAATAATATCTTTACAGCTGCGCGGATACGTGATCCTAAAATGTTGACATTTTTATATTTTATCCCCACGCGCTCGTAAGAAAAAAAATTCTCTCGTAGCACACATGATATTATTATATACATAATATTATTAACTGTACATAATAATATAATATCTTGACAACATCCGATTATAATATACAAGCAGTGTTGTACAGGTTAAGGCGTAACGACGCGTTTACGGACTTTAAGTCAATAAGTTTACGCGACGATACAATTTAACTATATCATCGATTTTTCAAAAACGATTTTTTATACTTAGATTCCGTCCTATTTTATATATATATATGTGCAAATAGTACCCAACACTAAACGAGTATTTGAATTTGCTGTGCTCTGTGGTTGTTCCAACAATTCACCACCCGTGTGAAATCATCAAAATAATAGAATAGTAGGTACCGATAATAGGTCCTGTCAGTGAATTTGTGATCAAATGCAAGAAACAGAAAAGTCGAATCTCAACGGCTATAGATGCACCATTGCACCAACATTACCAACGATAGTGAGATCTAAAACAATTGGTATTGTATGTACCAATAGCATAATAAAACATTACGGTTTTAATGCATTATTAGAGACTTAAAATACGAGTGATCAACAAGTGGTACAATAATGGTGATCTCTTTCAAAAGGTTATACAACCGTAAACATAGTATATTATTGTAAATAGGCAAAAACTAAGCATAATTGGTAAAATATAATTACTGAATAATAAATATTAATACATAAATAATAATTAATATTATGTCTCCTATATAGAGGTCAAAGCCGATCGAACACATTAAAAAAAACCAAGTTAAAAATCTTGGCCTGGACAACGTCGGACGGAACAGCTATATAGTATCATATTGTAAATATAATATTATAGATACCTATACCTAGCTTATAGATATTGGCTAAATTAATTCTTAAATATGTACGTTAGTATGTAGATACTGCAATATTCAATGAGATATTTAAATTTTATACTTTCAACACATAAGTGAAAAAAAAATTGTTTTGGCCACCAGTCAAATATAAAGGGTTCGTTTATAATGATTGACGAACCTGCACGCGCTTATATAATATATACAATATATTATACTCTGCAAGATTCGTCACATTACTACAAAGAACTTAGTTGATTTATAGAGTTGTTTAAAACGTGTGTTGTGTATTATTATTGCAGTTCTCATCGCGTAATGTAACTAAATGTTGCATAATACAAAAAAATATTTTATTTGTGTCTTAAAATTAACTGAAACAAATAATATATCTAGTATGTATTTTCTATATATTACGTATACTATATGAATCGTCATTGACATTCGCATAACCTTCAAATAGTAAAATATACTTTGAATCGACATTTATTAATATTACGTGTAGGTATAATACGTCGAACGATTAAAACCCTGCACATAGCGCGGTCTAATATAATGAATTCAAAATATTATTTAAAGCCGTCTGATAACAATTTAATTTTATGTGACTGAATGTATTATATTTTTTTTTATTAATCAAAAATACAATTTTGGAATCACAGGCCGTTAGCTTTTTAAAATTTACTTATTATTATTTCTTTTTTTAGATTACGTAGTACAACCTATTATATATTTTTTAAAATAATATTAAAATGTTCCGGTGTTTTTTTTTAATCCTGCAGTCCCTGCAGAGTAAGAGTCAATATTATCAGGTTTCGTTGGTGGATCTTCATTTTTTTTTTATGTGTTTTGCATTGTCTCTATAAAATGTTTGTCATATACCTTTTTTTCTAAACTCACCAATGAATTTGTGGGGATAGTCTTATTTCCTTGGTAATTTATGTGTTTTAATGTTTTGGAAATTACTGTGGCTTTCGCAGCAGTGTAAATTAAACCATTTGTAGGTAGATTTATATGTCTGGTTATAAGGTTTTAGTAGATAATTGAGATTTCTACACCTCTTTCTGACTAGGAAGCGTCTGTGTAGAATATATATTCCACACTGTTTAAAATATATAGGTACTGTTGCTTTTTCTGTGTTATTGAAGTATTTCATGTAGGTGATTTTGTTTATGAACAATTTGATTTATATTTTGTTTTGTTGGCTCAAGATTCGATTACATCTATATTGTTACAGAATTAGTATATCTTATGTATAATATGTAGTTATTAAAATCATATCGGTAAATAAATTCTATACCACTTGGAGATACATCAAAATAAAATAGATATTTCAATATTTGCTTACACAACATCATTACTTCTCAGCCAACTTATTCGTAGCGAAATCAGAGTAATTCTATACCGAAATGTATACGCTGTGTGTTAAGTTGTTCCGGTGAGCTTCGAAACCGTCAATATTAATTGCAGATATATAAATACATTCATCGCTCAGCTCAGAATCTAAAATAATAGGCTACTCGCCGAACAAAAAAAAAAACTAAATTATATAAATTTTATTATATTGTTATACTATATGTTCTGCATTTTGCTGTGTTTATATTTAAACGCAAACATTTTCTTAATAGATCAACAATTGACGTAGTAGAGAAAATAATAATTCAACTGTATAGCTTTTTATAATCAACAGAAATTCGATGTTATACTTATGAGTATAATATATGAGTTTATCGTATACCATGGTATGTAAACTGCGTATAAATAATAAGTGAAAAGAGTAGGTATCATTGAAATGTTTATTAGAATATTTTATAAAAAAAAAAAAATCGTTCGTCCACGAGGACAGATTATATTGAGTTCGTTTAGTATACAAATTTCATGTTTTGTAATCTATAATTTTTTCTTGGAATGTCTATTATAGTACCCGGTGGTTTTATGTATACGTCTACAACAATAAAACGTGCACAAAGACGTGGCCAACAAATCCGCAGCTCTGGACCACGGCCAGTAGAGAAAAAAATTGCACTTTGAGGCTTATGTAGGGATCGCCTATACTCTATAATAGTAATATATGTTTGAATAATATACTCGTATTATTGCGTTGGACAAATCAAAATCGTATTATTATTCGTTGTAAAAAATAGATTTAACGTAGGTTTTTAGCTACTCTGAATCATTCTCCACAGAGAAATATTGATTTGGCGTTTCATCCGCGGTCTGTCACACACAAATCTTTAAAGTACAAATATAATTAACACTTATTCGATTTCTAACGATAGCACTATATTACGTCACACCAAAGTGAATTTTGACAGATTGTATCTTTAAAAATCGCCAAGTTCAATCTTTATCACACATCGTTATAGATCTATCGATAGGTTGCTTCAGAAATAATTGTTTTAAATAATTGATACTTTGCAGGATTAAGAAATATAATAGGTAATTTAGGGGGACGAGGTGGCCGAGTGGTCTAACGCGACGGATTCGGCACAGCCGGTCCGAGTTCGATCCTCGACCACCGGGCGGCATTTTTCTCCGTGCAAGTCACGGTGTCCGGAGAACAAGTGCCGCCATCCCCCCACCCGGGGCACGGCAGAAACCTACGGGTGCCCCATTAGAAATTCTGCCAAAACACAACACACACGTGTACCAACCTACCCAATATAAAAACCTACAGTGCCCTCCCCCACACCCAATGGCCTATGTTGCCGCGGGTTACCCAATAAAAAAAAAAAAAAAAAAAAAATAGGTAATTTAGATAAGCAAAATCATTTAGTAGAATTCGGAAATAATATTGTTCCGACTCTATTGCACACGCACAAAAGACAGTAAATTTCAACTTTCAACCAGCCCTATTACAACCGTGGTACGATTTATACTCCAGAACCATCCCCTGCAATAGCTATAATATAATATCAGAGGTGGCCAAACATTTTTTGTTCAAGTTCTACCGATAATATAATATGTTGCCTCGCGTAAAAATTATTTTTAATTTTAAGTCTTTACATAACTATCACAACAAACATACTTACCTATATAAATAATATAATTAAAATGTGAAGTTATATACGAATGAGTCTTAATAGATTAATGTGAATACATTAAATTTCTAAATAATTTAAGGTACTGTAGTTGGCGTGGAAGCTCGTCATTGCCGTCGGCCAGTTTATGACGATCTGGGGAACTTACAGTCGCCAAACGAAGACGCTGCTCTAAATAATAATCACAAGAAAGTGTAGCTCGGTGTTCAGCTTTTATAACTTTCGTGTGAGAAAATGCCATTTCATACAAACAGATTCATTTGAAATATGCATGTAACTGTACCTACTATATTACCTATAATATAATACATTCTAACAAAGGGGGGGGGGGGGGGGGGGGGGTCGGCTTTGAAATCGTCCAAGATCGACTAGTTTTGTGGCCGCTCGGGCCTTTGCTGTATAATATAATATACGAAATCATCTTTTAAACGGGTACAACGAACAGTATGTTATTATTTTTATTGTCATTATTATTACTGTATTATAATATTATGATGATATTCACTCGCCAGAATATTGTCCGTGAAAATATTTCTGCCGAGTCCTATTACGTCCTATTTATGTCTGTGGATATTTTAATGGCGTATATATTATATCGTATATTTAATATTATTATTGTTTTTTATTACGAGCGAAGAAACCTACGTCGCGCCGCTGGTCGCAGATCTATATGTGATTTCTCTATAAATTAAATCGCACATTTACACACCTATGCACGTATTTTTACAACACTTTAGTCAACACCTAAAAATGTTTACGACCGGTAATGAATGTCGAGAACATGCGCTTATTATAATACATATGCACAAACGATGTTTTTTTTATGATCGCTATTAAAATGATACACGATATAATATTATTATAATTTATAGTATTTATAGTTTAATACTTCCACCGATTTTCGGACTACTCACGTACATATTATTATTATATTATTATCGTTGCACGTTTTGGAACCATTACAATATTCACAATAAAATAATAATAACACATTATAATATTATGCGTATAATATATTATGTGCAATAATTACTTCTGTGGTGGCGTTCGATGTACGATCGACGGTTGTCGCCGGATGGGTGCGCGCCGCCAAAAGGTTAACAAATCAAACGCGTTCTAATAAATAATATTATGCATTAATATTATCGCTACCGTCGTGAGAACACCGACAGTTGTGAACTACACCGAGAGAAAGGAGAAATAATGACAATATTACCGACTGCTTAATATTGAACGACTGCTGTAAAGAAAAAAAAAATATAATATTAATATAATGATCGACGCGGAGCTAATGAATAGAACAGACGAAATTCGGCCGTAAAAATGCGATACATAAAAGGTGTGCGTATTATTATTATATTTTTTAATAATAATATGATGATGATCGGGAAAAAAAGCGAATAAACCGTTTGAATTCGACTTGTGTGTGTGTGTGTGTGTGTGTTTTTGTCTATCCCGCTCGTCCCATTGTCGTCGTCCACGCCGCGTTTCGTTCGGTAATTATTTCACAATAGACCGAACGTCTCTGTTACGTGTGAAGTATGTGCTGCAGTCGGCCGAGCGTTATTATGAATCATAGACAGGCAGGTAGGTAATATATTATACGGCACGGCGCGCTTTTAAAAATGATTTACAGCGGCGATTCGACGGAGGAAACGCGACGTGCCGCATTCGAATAAACAATAACGTTATTATTATACCGCGGACGTAATATTCTAATTAATTATTATTATTGCCTACCTACCTCTATATGCGTTTGTGTACGTTTCGAGGCCCTAAAGGCCCTAAAAACACGTGTCGCGCAGATAGGACATGCGTACGAAAATCCGATCGCGTGCGCTGATATAACTTATGACAAATGTCCAATGCGTCATGATTTTCCGTATGACATATTATTATAGGCATATTGTTGTACGCTATACGATTGTTGCATATTATTTAAAAACAATTATTTTTATTATTTGATACATATCATTATAATTATAGGCGCCGCGCCAGTTGAAACTGCACCGCCGGCCTTATTGTGTCTTGTTAAAACAATTATTATTTATTTATTCTGTACGCGCGTCGGTGGGCCGGATTTCGTGCGTGTAAAATCCCGCTGACGTTTCCGTATATCCGACAAGATCGTAAGAAAAAAAATCATGTGGGTAACCTAAGGAGGTAACCGCTCAGCTGGGCATTAGCTGGTGTCGAAGTGTACGTCGTCACTGTAATGTATGTGTTTAAGTTGAATTCAATGATAAATCATTGTATATACGATGAATAACTGAGCGAAGACAGTCTAACGTATCGGTGACCAATAGGTGACCTGCAATCAATTATTTCAACAGTATAATATTACAGTTTTAACAAATGTTTGTATTATAGACTCTGAGTGGAGCGAATACTATGTATTGATTATACAGTGATATGTGTATATTATTTATTTTTGTGTCTGGAGTGGCTTTTTTTATTAGAGAAAAATACTCTGATCGTCAACTTCGAGAGGGAGGTTTATAGTAGCAAATTTGATTTAGTTTGTATTTATGCGTCATAATTGAAAATGTTCAGTACCTAGTTTTTAAAACAATCGCTAAACAAACAATAAGAAAATTCGATAACATTTGAGTAAAATTGTTAAAATAACTGTTTGTTAAACTTGGTTACCAAAAAGTTAGACCGCCTTCGCTTATCATCGTTTTTCATCATATACAACGATTTATCATTGGATTCAAACTTAACACATCCATATTAGACTATTGTAGTGCCTGTACTCAATTACGTGGTACACTCGACACTAGCTACCGTAACAGCAGAGCGTTTTTAGTTTTGTTTTTCCGGTTATTTTAAAAATCACTGAACATTTATTATTTTGACCTCCTAAAAATGCCAGTTATAGATCCGATTTGCTACACAAAAAATCTCCTTCGTAGATGATGATCGAAACATTTTCTCTACTATCAAAAAATTGTCTGAGGATGCAAAAATAAAAAAATAAAAACAACACGCGTAATTTTAAAATCAATACATTCTTCGCTCCGCTAAAACCTAAAAAACATTATAGCAATATTAATAGTAGGACGTCGTCGCGTTTGAAATATTATATGGCCGAGTAGGCATACGAAATCGTGGATTCGATCGCGCCGGGACGAGTGGAGATCAAAGTCGGATACTACAATCATTATAATTTATTATAATATCGTTTTTATCACAAATCTGGGACCTAAGTCCGATTTCTGACGAGTGTTATTATACTGCGGGGTGTCGTGTTTCCGCCGTAAGACGGAATCGGATATATTATATTATGGTCACAAACAAAAAAAATCCACCACACGGTCGGTGGTTAGCGGCAGGAGGTGGAGGAGGGAAAATGACGCCTCCGAAGGTGACTGGAACGGGGTTTGCCGGCGCAACACTACTATACCGCGGTAGTGGTCGTCGCCGTCGAGTACAACACGTAATAATAATAATAATAATAATAATAATATAATATCGTATTATTACGGCGGCGGCGGTGTTGGCGGAGGCTGCGTGGCGGTGGTGGTGGTCGTCGTCGTCGTCGTCGTAGTCGTCGTCGGCGTGGGGCCGAGGCCAAACGGCGTGGTGTGTGTACGGACGCCGTGCAGTCCTTTTGTCGGCTCCGAGATTTTCGGACACGATTTCGGTTGATTGACGCGTTGAATCCGAAACGGAAAATATAAAAAAACAAAAAATACAAACCGGACGGGACACGCGGGCTCCGGCGGCGCGGGGACTCGGGCCGACGGAACGAATTATCGTTAACGGATCGTCGAGCCGAGGTGTTAATGTGCCGGCAAAGAATCCAGTCGGCCGGTTTCTTCTTCTTTTTCTTCGGGTTTTTTTCTCCTATTTTTTTTTCCGTTTTTAATTTTATTTTTCGACGTGACTCGAAATAAATTACCGGCGATTTAGAAAAATAGTAGTAATAATAATAATAATAATAATAAAAAAGACGCGCTCGACGGCGGCAAAACTCCACAAATAATATTATTATATGACCCAGTACGCGCGAGCGCCCGTCTGTCCGTCCGTCCGTTTCGGATAAATATGCCTAGGTATATATCCAGTACCTAAGTATATTATATATATATATATATATGCGTGTGTGTTATGTGAGGAGTTAGGTACGTAAAATATAATGTACGAAACTTGTCCGCAAAACGACGTAAAATCTTCGCGTGTTGAGAACGCAAGCTGCGGCGTTCAATTGGTTTCGAAGTGTAGATTTATATATTAATAATATATACGAAGTAATTTACCGCAGTAGTCAACACAAGTGTTCTCAGTTTCTCACCTCCCCCTCTCAAAAAAAATTCTTTTTCTTTATTTAAATTCTGAGATTTGGAATTCTCCCGTATACCTACTATTATAAGGGCCATATTTATTTATTGCGATAACGCTCCAAAGAGTGAATCGATATTAACGAAAATTTAATATTTACAATATAATATATAAAGGAATGTGGCATATATAACATCTTTAAGCGTAGTTACTACAATAGTTATAAACATACCGGGTACACTCGGGTATATAATATAGTCCTTAATGATGGTTATGCATAATATTAATCACATGTTATATTTATTATATTATACTCAAACAAAAATTTTTTTTTTTATTGGTCTTAAGTCCATCAACTGTGGCCATTAGCTGTAGACTGGTACTGTAGGGTTTTAGGAACTCGTTTTTGTGTTTGGCAGAATTTTGTTCAGCAGCATCTGTTCCCGTAGGTATTTGCCATGTCCCGGGTGGGGAATGGCAGCCTTCAAACAAATTATGAAATTTTAATCGATCAATTTTAATAACTACCTATATGTATTTATTTATTATTGTAAACGTCTATATTTAGCAGGGCTCAAGTACAGTACCTACATATTATTCATTTATTTGAGATTGGAGGATTTCGGCTTCAAAATGAAATATTAGACGAAAATAATACATATATTTTTGAAACCAACTAATCAGAGGTGCGTGATAAATTATCTTAGTAGCGTTGTTTTTTTAGCTTCTCTGGTACCTATACTGAAATATAATTATATTTAAACGTAAGTTGCTCCTTATCGGCCCCTATCGACTAGCAGATAATTTTTTTTACTTCTTCTGGAACCTTGATATGTGTAGGTAATATAATTTTTAGGTAGGTATTAATTTGGATACTATGTATATATTATAATGCTAAGTAAAATGATATCAATTTTTTTTTCGATCATTTCCATTAACACGTTTTGTATTTTTAAGTTTTATCCACCAACAGTTCGTGTAAACTTATATGAACGTCCATATTATTGTTGTTCCGAAAATCTTATCGTTGATATTTTTAGAAAAAAATGATTACAAATTATGATAAAACCGATATCAGTGCTTATAATTATGCGCTGGTAAGTATCGCTCGTGGTGTACAGAAAGATTCAATTTTTTACGTTATTTGTAATGTTTATCACGTAAATTAATAAAATTTGATAAATTTTTTTCTTTTTTTCGTATATTTTGCACCAAAAATAGATATTTTCTAAAAAATAGTCACTCGAAAATTTCATTTAGATTCATCATTATTTTCAAAAAAGTCCCTTAAGTATATTTAAAAAGTCGAAATAAATTCCGTTCCCTTGCCTAATATAACCTAACATAAACCTTAGTTGGTCAAAAACCTCGACAAGTCAAAACAGTTTAATTTCCGTGATTTTCGACTTATCGAGGTTCCACTCTAAATGTAATTTTTATGGAAAAAATAGGTGGAGCCTGCTTTTAGTGAATCACTCTGTATTTTTGTTAACGCAGTAGCCAAGACGAGATTTTATTTTTAAATTCTAAGAATATCCCTATTTTATGTCGAACTCCGATGTAGCAGATTTTAATAATATATTTTTGGACCTGTGTTTAAACGGAAAAGTAGATTGCGTATTTATGAAACCGAGTGGTACAATGATTATTGGCAACAGATTATCATATTCACGTGCTATATAAATGATTATGTTTTTAAGTGTCGCCCACACATTTTAATTATTATCTACCTGTAATATAATGCGTTATTTAATGGAAAACAATTTATTATATTATGTGTAAATATAGCGGGGATGAGGATAGTGGGTTATCAGGCTATCTACTTACATGCATAGTGGCCAGTAGGTTATATATACTGTAATTTGTGTTGACCGGGGTTCTGAATTTAATCTTATCGGCAAGTATAAAACAATTTTTCGTTGTTGTTAGGTGTAAATCCTGCAGTATACCCAATAGAGTAGCATACCGCGTTATACGTCTTACAAACGTCGAAAATAATGAAATATGTTTATATCAGGATTCTAATTAGTGACCGTAAAGGATTTTATAATTAATTTTTTTCGTAAAGTTACAATATCAAGCAGGTGAAGTCTCGAGTCAAAAGTGCCGTACAACAATTATAATTTTAACATCACAATGTGTATTGTAAAAATGCAACGTTTTTTTGTTTTCGAATGGGAAAATAAATAGAACGAATGTTTTACAGTAGTAGAATAGTTTTTTTAATGTTACCCCCGTACCCGTGTACCAGCTGGTATTCGGTACACCGTTCTTGTGGTAAGGTAGGTATAAAATGTTATGTAGGTATACAACGAAGTGGTAGTTGCTTACACGCAGCAGACTATAATTTTGCGCCCCTCATTGTCGTGGACCCACGATAAAATTAAAATAATATTAGACCCAATAATAACAACGATCATCGCGATTATTCACTCGTCTGTGCGATGTCAAACTCACAAATTTCATTTTTTTTTTTTTTTGATTGTTTACAGATGACTGTCAAATGGTTGTCCGTGCTGGTCGCGCTGGCGTGTTGCTCGATCCGCCACACCGTCATGTGCACGTCCATCCGGCTGGATCACCTACCTTTGCGGCCAGTGCCATCCAACGACCCTGGAGTCATTGATCTCATCGAGATGCCCAACCCGGCACTGGATCCCAGGCCCTCCGACATAAACGCCACGGCGCTGTTGGCCAAGCTGGCCGCCAAGTTCGACCCCAACTGCATGAGCATGACAGCCCCCGAACACCTGGTGCCAGTCTCCGAAATACCCTTCAGGTGAGAGTGATGATTGTTGGATTTAATAGTAATAATCGTGCAGGGTTTCAACTTTCAATCGTCAAATTATAATTATAACATAGATATAATAATATTCCGTAATGAGGATGTATTGGTAAATAATGTTTTGAGTAGACGCCATATCTTCCAAAGACGCATCTCAGCAAATCATTGTTCTCCCAGCACTAGAAAATCAGTCAATTTAATTTTGTTATAGTTTTCAAACAACACATCATTAAAATTAAAATAAAGGACAAAATAACATTATTCTGTACTCGAGAAAAATATATTATGTTCGACGACTATTCCTCTATAATAATACATAATACACAATACGTGTATTCAACAGAGTTTAGGTAGCAGATCAATATATTTATATATATATTATATACATATGTATACAACGAGTGATCCAACGTAAGGACCTCATTATTTCAAAAACGTTAATAGTTTTTGAAAATATTATATTTTTTACTTTTTTAATGACAACATGCGTTTTTAATATTACATATTCCAGTGCAAATTATTTGTTTAAGTACATAAAGATCGAGTTTTGGACAGGTAGCTTGTAATCTTGTAATCTATAGCTCAATATATAACATAGAATATAGATAATATTATTTTCGTTTTGTACGAATAACACGTAATGTATTCTCAAACCGAGCTTAGGGACGTATAATATGTACTTAAATTATAATTGTAATTGAAACGCGTAAACAAAACTGAACACAAAAAAACACGATTTATTTACGATTCAAACAGTAGGTATATTATATATAGAACACGTTATGTTAATTTCACGGGCTATATACCTACAACCTTTAAATTAGCGAATCAATTATTATTCAAACGTATAATTTCACGTAATATAATATTGTACCTATATATTGTGTAGCTGCTAGTTCAAAACGATTAACAACTCATACACGTATACAACACGGTGTTAAGTATACATACAACATAATGATACACTAAATAGTTATTATAAAGGTTTGTACAACGTGTTCTGTACCAAATAAAATATTAATTTATAAAAATTATTAGGAGTGTTGTATTATTATGAAATACACAGCTGATAACGCCAGTATTATGTAATACCAATAATTAATTTATTGACATTTAAATATGATATATGATTTTTTGCAGCAGTACCTACTGCAAAGTATAATAACTCTGGTAATTACTGAAAAGGTACTTACTATAATTTATAAGTTTTAATAGTCTTACCAATATTTTCACAATTTATAATCAAAAGATATCATGGTATAATTACCAATATGCTATTATATATATATCATGAGGTTTTTTTTCAAAACGTCAGCAAATGATTTTTATTTTATTAATAAATTGTAATGGTGGCCTTTTTACTATACTTTCCATATGATTTTTGGGATGAAAATAATCAAAACACTTTGGTATAATATTATTACTATATACTATATATAGGTAGTATGAATATATTTTATAATAATATTATGTAAATTTCACACATTAAAAGAGATATTATTTCAAATTATCTAGATTCTGAAAATAGTATAAATAACTTTTTTAAGACAGAGAGATTTCAAAGCTAATGTAATAATCCTCGTCAAATAAACTACCACACTAAAACGATCAAAGCAGAAATAAGGTAATTTTTTGATGGAACTTTGATTTGGGTTCAGAAAATGATTATTCTTTATTAATTTCTTACAGATGTTCTGTACTCGTTGTTCAATGTCACCATACTATAACAATTGCTACATAATATAGAAATAAAGGCACCTAAGTTTATAAAGAGTTATATTAAATTTACATTTTTGAAATAAGCGATTTTCATTCGATACGCACTTGTTATTGTTGTAGGCATCTATAGGCACACTAACAAAATTTAACGATAATACTAACGCGATGTTTTTGTCATCCGTGTGTTGCGCAGGAGGAATCGACGTGGCCGATTGGTGCCCACCGGCAAGATGCCGACTGAGATCCGGGAGCTGGACACCAAGTTTTTCTCGCTTTCGGACGGCCGGCGGCTCCGGACCCGGATAACCGGTCAACTGCGCCGGAAGATCCAGCAGTACCTCTGGGGCCGGACGGCGTGCCCGATGCACAGACAGTGGAAGGACCTGGGCCAGCGGTTCTGGCCGAGGTGGCTGCTCGAGGGTCACTGTCCCAAGGGCGAGACGTCGTGCTCGGTGCCCGCGGGCATGTACTGCCGAGCCACTAGCAGCCAGTACAAGACGCTGTTGCGGTGGCACTGTCGCGGCCCTAATGGCCCGTCGGCCGTACTGCAGCAGTACAACAGTCTGCCAGGCGCGAAGTCGACGGGGTCGGTGGTCAACCAGATAAAGGTGTGCCAGTGGATCAAGGTGGAGTACCCGGTGGTGACCGAGTGCGGTTGCGGTTGCGCGACGGACGTCTCCGAGTGACAGGGCGGGACGGCGCCCACCTGCAAACGAAACTAAATCATATTATTATTATTATTATTTCATTGTATACGAGTGGTATACCCTATATCATTATTATTTTTCTCCAACTCTTTATTATTATTATTTTTTTTTTACGAGTCGGACGACTTGTCGCACACTACTAGTCTTAATATAATAATGTACGAAACACGGTTTTTTTTCAACGACCAATTAGTTGTTAAGAATTTCATATATTTATAATTTGCTAATTATTTATAATATTACGTGTACACCGTCGTCCATATATTATATCGTCAGTCCTGACGTATCATACCATATAATATTATAATATAACTATAATGTTTCGTTATTCGAAAGAGGGAATCGCATATATAACATAATTGTTATACTATTATTATGGTCGTCTTCCCGACACAACGAGACATTTAGTATAGATTGGACGGTTATTATATTTTACTGTTATTATAATAATAATATCAACCAGCAATATATTATTGGTCTAAACGATCAATTGCATTATTATTATATTATATATCTGCATCGCGGAATACGCATATATCGATTGATCGGTTGGCGCTAGATCGCCGAGTGGTTCGATCACAAATCCGAGATATTATCACGACGGTTACTGGTAGGTGCGCATGCGTAGGTATGTGTGGTCGGGTAACGCCGCCGCTGTTTAAGTCTTTTTACCGACCCCCCAACCCCTCCCACCACTACGATTCAATGTAATTATAAATTATGATGGTTTCTACTGTATATCCTGTTATATACAATCCTATTAAAATAGTATATCGTATTAAACGTCGATTTAGAATAATTTTATATTAATATACTGATGCGCCAATTGCGTCGTGACAGATACGATTTTTTGACACATTTTTTTATTTTAAATATCACTCTCGTCAAATGTCTGTTTTATCTATAATATTATGCCTCCTTCACTCTATCTCGCTCGAGTATTATTATTATCATTATTATCATCATCATCATCGACATTCTTTGAGGTTTACATATCATATCGTTTAACTTATATTTTATACCATCGAGCTTAGTTTTAGTTGGAAAAAATAATACGAAATCTGAGTAAACTCGAAGAATTTTTTCTTCAAGTCTGCCTTCAATATCCGTTCGTGCACATATTTTGATAATTTTTTTACCAAAACGAATATTATAATACATTATATTGTATTTTTTCGTTTTGCTTTGAATTATTTTAATTTTATATTTATATTTATACGTGTATTTTATAAAAGCTTCTTGATCCTTTTTTTTTTTTTGCACTTATGTAATTTCATCTTTTTTTTTGTTGTACATAATTATTTAATATATAGTTAAATTATAATTAATAAATTATACATATTATTTATTTTATACACACCTTTTTACGCAAGAGTAGATTTTAAATTATAATTATTATATAAGGTTAGGAGGTACCTATATATTTATAAATAATTGTAATACGATTTTGTAAATTATTTTTCACAATGTAAATAACAGAGTTATACATAAATTACAATACAAAAACAAAACACACCATTCATCTTGTTATTATAACATTTTATACTTGATATAATGCACCACCAATTGGATAATATGATGGATGACTTTATGTCTTACCATCACATTATATTATTACTGACCAATTTTCGTGTGTAAGAATTTTATCTAAGACAGTTTTTAGCGGCATTGAATAGTATTACAATCAATAAAATTAATATCATGTTAAAATATTTCAAGATAAATGTGTACACTATTAATTGCTGTAGTTGTTACAATACGGTGATAATTAATAATAGTGAACTACATTATATAATATTATTTATCAGTTGGCCGATGAATGGAAATCCTTACCACACACAAAATTAAGTTCGTTTTCATTATATTATAATGCAATTTTTCACTTGTTATTCAATTTTTGCAAATACTTTTTTGCTGAAATTTCGCTAAAGCTGTATAGGTAGTTCTTAATATTATGAAGAAATAAATGATTAAATACGAGTGAAATAAACAAAACAAAAATATCATAATGTCATACTTAACCATTTGTTATATTCTACGTCGAAACAGATTGATTTATGCGTCGATATTATTACAACTTGCAGGCGCGATTGATATTTTCGCAATCGCACGCGCTTACGAGTCCTGCTTGCGTTATTACTTATTACCATCGTCGAATATAATATTTTTCAAACACAAACTTATTAATAATATAATTTTATTATTGTCGTATAATATACGCATAATATAATATATATGACGTATTAATTACAACCGCAGCACGGATTTGAAATTATAATAGTAATGAATCGGTGGGCGGCGGCTCGAGTCGTCTAAAATGCCAGTGTTTTATTTTTGTTTCGATTGTTCGAGAGACGACACATTGTTTGTGTGTGAAAAGAAAAAAAAATCGAAAAATTATTACTATTGTTTCTGTTTTGTCGGTTTTTTTTTTCGTCCGTCCTGGTGAGCCGCCGTAGAAAATATGCTCTCGGTCAGCGGTTCGATCGCAGCCGCGTGTAAAGCGTGTGTTGCGCGTGTGCTGACGGTCGTAAACAATTTTTTTTTTTTTAAATTGTTACGTTGGACGGGCTCGTTCCTCGTTGCGGTCTTTGATACGTTTCGGTTTTTAGAAGTCTCTATAACACAAAGCATGATAATAATAAAATATTATTTACAACGCTTATTTCTACGTCGAGTTCGTCCGTCGTCGTGTAATGGTTACAAAGCAATTTAGGGTATTCAGCTATCAGCTGATGGGTTCAAATAGAGGACACGCGTTTCGACGGGTCCTGCAAGTCGTCTGGGCGAATCCGGCAGCAATGGTTATGGTTAGAAGGTTTTTTTTTTACCCAAAAACGGTACCGGAATAGGTTCCTGGTTTGAAACACACAACCGTTCGAGTAAACAAAATAGACCTTTTTTATAATATTAACCATCATGCACATACTCCCGATTTTTCAGTATTTATTATAGTCGTAATGGAGTTAGCGAATATCATCGCGTTACCGACTGGTTTAAAACTTCACTATGGTTTTGTGCTTCAACGCGTGGTTGATACCTATAATACATACCTATCTATGCCACGCAGCTTTTGTGTAATGATATAATAGTAATTCTAGTTCTCGTGCCATACCTATTACCAGCTGTGTTTTATTTCATTTTAGCTATTTTAATTTAATTAATTAATAATATTGCAAAGCGTTTCAATTTTGAAGTATAGCGAATAAAATGTATCTTTAAAATCAAATATATTCCAATAGAAACTGGCATTTATAAGAGTCGGTTCAGTAGGAAAATGTTGTCGTTAAAATAGTAGGTACACGACCCGAGGTAGAAATTAGTCCTAGCGGTATACGAAATTCACTCAAACAGTTGAGGTACCTAGGTAGATAGGTGCAGATTTTATGTAAATTCGCCCAAATACACTAGGCGTCTAGGCCTGTCTCGACAAAAATTTCTTATGCAGTATAATATTATGTACCCAATTAGGTACTATTAACCCTACAGCAAAATAATTTTTTTCACGTTGATAGTTATAAATCACGGTTCATATAATTTATCATTGCATAAAAAAATTATTAGTTAACGATAACAATTATTGTTGGGGTTTTACATACCTACTTATTATTACCTTCATTTTTTTTTAATACAATTATTCGACGATTCCTTTTACAACTGAATAATGCACACATATAGTTATTCATACGTCGTAATAAATCTTTTACCCGCAGGCTATATTATGTCCTAAGAAATACTATATGGTAATTTTTTAATTAATTTTATTTTTTGTATTACAAACCGTTTTACATCTTTCCACAATCTTGAAGTTCCCCAATTATTGTCAACGAAATTTAAGAATTAATCGTTTTTCTAAGATATCGTCGACTGCAGCGATATTAACGATAAAATAACTGCTCTGCAGTATACACACACTACTGGAAACCTGGAAATCGTCTAAACGCGGTTGCCGGCTCGTTATTTTTGTACCCGTCCGAGTTGAATTCAGACTTTCGTCAGTCCCGCGCGCGGACTCTCCAAGATAATTATTATCTTCGTCGCTATATCACTATATATTATTATTATTATATAATATAGGTACTACACGCATTTTGTGTGCGCGCGTATTCTAATACAATATAATATATTATATACAGTATACATATTATATAAATATATAGCTGGTACCTACCTCCGTTCGGCGCGAAGAGAGGAGAAAAATATGAAGGAAAAAAAACCACTACACACGCGACACCCACACCGTTCTGACGCCCTCACGTTTAACCCGGACGCGGATGTTTTAATAGTTATTTATTGTAATAGGTGAAAAAAGCGTGGGCCGACCCGGGGGATTCTAGATTATTTTAATTAATATAATTTATACATAATATTATAATGTATTCCCATCGAGAGCGTGGTGGTTTTTTTTCATTTTTTTTTTTTCGAAAAAGTCGAAAAAAAATTCGGTAGATAACATCTCGCTGGTCGGCGGCTGCGGTCTCATAACACACGTGTTGTATTATTATACATATTGTATTATATTATTATGCTGTACGAAAGAGAAACCGTATAAGTATATACACCTGCAGGTGCCCACTGAATCTTCGTATAATAATAGTCGTAGTAGTACACAGTAATAAAGCGGTAGGTAGGTAGGTAGGTACTATTAGGTTTAATGTGATATTGTTTTTTTCGTCTGTTTGTTAGATTATCATTGTTATTAATCACTTGTCCGCGTCCGTATGCGTATACCGTGGTTGGTGCAAGAGTGCAACACGCGCATATAAGATGACCGTCCGTCGGATTGCATTATATGATAATCTTAACAGTACGTACAATTGTATAGATTAAAGTAGGTAGGCACTTTAAGATATCGTCAATTGGCTTGCCGATTGTCGATAATTTGATTTTTGGTCTCCGATTACAATATTATAACTAGTACGACAAAACTTTGGAGTAAGCAATTAAAATAAGACTATAAAGCTCCTTTAAAAAAGCTTTATAAAAAACTATATAAGATCGGTTTTAAAATTGTATTACACCAATTATTAATGTTGCTGTAATTTTTCCTTCTATAGTAAAGTTAATCTGTTAATTTATAATAAACGTTTTAACGAATGTTCAAATTTCTAAACAAAAATATTCGTCAAAGATCAGACAATATAATATAATTTTTAAACTACGTTTTACGTCTACTGCAGATGAAGTTCGTCTTCAAATTTTAATTAAATATTTAGTAGGTACATTAAAATTAGTTAAAGCTCTAAAAAAGCATTATAAATAACAATCAAGTCAAAAAAAAATGTGTATAGAAGTCCAGAGTGTTTATAAGTAAAATGTTAGGACCAAAAGGACATTGCCCCCCCCCCCCCCCCCTAAAAGATGAATCAATTCTGCTACAACTGGTGTCATTGCATATAGTCGGTCAGTTAATTATAATCTGGGGAATGGTCGCTAACTGATCTATAATACGAAGACGATGCTCTAATCAGTAGTCTTGTATTCAGCTTTTATAACTTTCATGTGAAAAAATGCCATCTCACAAAACCAGGGTGATCCGAAATAATATGTATGTAACTGTATGTCTGTATTGACTGTATCTACTAAATATAATAAGTCTTAACAAATAGGGAGATCAACTTTGATATCGTCCGAGATCGCCTCGTCGGTCCCCATCGACCGTTTGGCGATGGTATGGACTATATAGATCATGTGACACGCACCTTAGACCAGATTTTTGATTTGGTAAAAAAAATACTGGTTTTTCTGTGCGCATAGTGAAGGTATACACTATACAACTGCATATTATACTGACTACACTATCGTCACTTTACTGTGAATTAAAATCAAAACAAATTCAATAATAATATGCAGTGGGATCGAATACGTCGTATTATCAAAAAATGATTACAAAAATAACGATCGTGTGACGTTTAATTAATTTGAAATGTTTACGAGCAAGCTATAATATAATAGTATATTATCATATTATTATTATTATTATTCGTATATTGTGCGCGTTGGCTTATTATGGTTATAATTGTCGGTAATAAAGTCATTATTAATAATGTCGTAAGAAACAATAAAAATGTAAACATCTGAAAATACAACGAACGGACGTTTTAAAAACAATAATAATATAATATAGCTTATACGCACACAATCATAATATTAAACACTCAACACTGTAATACTGTGTAACAATAATAATAATAATAATAATAATGATAATACATAATATTATTATAATAATATATTATCAAATAATCGGTCTTGTGTTTTTTTTTGTTTTCGTCGTGAGCAAACCTTTGTGTTTGACATAATATCATTATGACCGGTCGGCAGTTCGGGACGAATAAGCAATATAATATAAAATACTTGACACTATAATATATATATAACACATTACACGTGTTGTACCTACGTATAGAATTCCTAAACCACATTTATTTTTTTCTTCTTCCAAATAATCCCTACTCCACCAGAATTGCGGCCGCGGCGCGAATATTATATAATATTATTATTACAGTAATATAATGTAGTTTTTTATGTGCGACAATACTTTGCGAATTTTTCCGAGACGGTATTAGAACATAATATATTATTATACAATATGATAATAATAATAATATGTACATAGGTGGCGTGTATGCCGGCAAAGTCGCTGTCAAGGATGACCACTGCAACAGAGCTCTGCAGTTAGTTTTGGGTTACCCTTCGGCCACGATAAATTTAGATCACGTAATTTATTTACGTTTAATGTGTACCATGAAAATCAAACCACGAGCAGCACCTGTGTGGCATAAAAACCAGAGACGGTAAAAATATATTATGCGCGCAAGCTATAAATTATATTATATTTAGGTAGGTATTAGATATGTGTTCGCGCTCACACGTAATAGGTATAGGACATAATACCTGTATAGTATAATCATACCAAAATTTAAGTAAAAAATTAAAATTAAAATAATGGTAGCAAAAACATATCGTAATATATTATATAATAATGCGGGTACCTATATTTATTATATCGTGGTTATTGGTTAATACCTTTTGGGCCCAATAGCGACAACGTCTTAAATCGTTTTTAATCTATACGAGCTGTCAAGTGAATAGTATAATATTACTATATCGTTCGGAAGAGTAACAAAAAAAAAAACAAATTCCCGACACGTACATTATAATATTATAGAATAATATTCATATTTAACCGTCGTCAATCATTATAGGCACCTACCACGCGTGTTTTACAGCAGCAATTATTTGAAGGTTTAACACAGTATTACTATATTGACCTCATAACTCAAATTATATAATATGATGTTTAAAATACATAGAAAATGACAAGATATGTTAATTAATTCATAATTGTATAGACTATAGACCGTTTGCAAAATACGCATTAAATATTGTTTTGAATTGTCAATTGATTTGTGATTCATGCTACTGTCGAAAAATAAGTATAATAATAATATCAACTAAAACATCGGAGATCTGCGGTGACCTGGACAAAAATTGTAAACCCGTCTGTATAGTGTTGTTGATAATAATATATTATTATTATACATGCCTATACAAGGAACATATTTTATTTTAGCTATTATGGTTTGAGGTTACATACATTAACGGGGGACCGATCGGAAGAAGTTCCTGCTGCCACTTATATAATGTATGGTGTGGGGTTTGTGGATTGTAGGTGAGAGAAAAAATATCCGACAACCTACACGATCACAACAACGATATAATATTAAAGTAATGAGCTGATGGTTAGGTGGAATAAAAAGGGAGATAAAAAAAAATATATATAAATAAACTCTAATTGAAACGTATATAAATCCGACGCGAATATTATAATATTATGAGCACATCCGCTGCAGTGTTGCAGTGATTCAGTGATGGCGGCTCGATAAAAAAAAAAACTGTATAGACCGATCGACAGTAAAAAAACGTGTCGTTTCGTACCTATAATATTTATGTATATGATGTATACATATAGTAATATTAAGTGTATTAAAATGATTATTGCCAATGTTAAAAAAATTGTTGAAAAAATATATGAAACTGTGCAGTCTAGCTATAATATACATCCTATGTATAATATTGTAAAAACGAAACGACACTCGCGTAAAATATGATGGAGTCTGACACCATAAATTATATGTTGACAACATTCCGAGCGAAAACATTTAAATCTTTTTAATACTTTTGAGCAGCAGCGGTGGATGTAAAAAATCAGCATGTCGCGCGATCTTATATCGTTATGTGAATTAAACTTATTTCATTCAGTTTAAATAATATATACTATTATTATATTATTTATTTGGTAAAACGAAGTGGTTGCATTGAAATCTATTTCAGTAGCACTATTATTTCATTGATATAATATATTATTAGTTAATATTTTGTATTTTATACATATTATTATTTATAAGTAAGACACGGACATCGACTTCCGGATTTGGACGCGCGTCTGACGCACGGAATCGCGTCCAAGAACAATAATTATTTACGTATAATAATAATATGATATTCAACAATAGGTACCTATATTGAACTCCAACCGCGTCCGACGTGTAAGCATTATTTTCGTTACAGTTTTTAACAAGCTACCGATTTGAGATTGCGATTTGCAGTAGCACGCTGCAGTCGACGAATTATTATGGCGCCGTGGCGATAGTATAATATTTTGTGTATGTACTTTTATATATTATTATTAATATTATCATGATAATCCGTCCGTCACGGTCGCCGCTCGAAATAGAAAACAGTAAAAATCTGCGAAAATATAATAATAATAATTACGATAAACAATAATCAAACGAAATTTTTCGTACGCTGCGGAGTAAAAGTAGTTTTTGGCAAAAACATCGGCAGGGCAGTCGGCCGACGCTAACCGTCTAACCGGACGGACGGACGCCATGCCAGTATAGAACGCGTCGTTGGCGCCACCGCCGCCGCGTGGATTAATATATATTATTGAAATCGTTCTAAAAAACATCAGCCACGTGATTTTTTCGCACTTGAGTGCTTTTGATCGCGAAATTACATAATATTTGAAATTACCATAAAATCATATTAGTTATTGCACTTTTAACGGCGAGACATACGCTTTGATTATATGCTTTATCGCAGTCGATTTTGCCAAAGTATCCGTTCAAAAATGTGTATATCAGCTACAACTGTACAGCATATGTACCCACTAATGCTGCGTCGATTTATCGTTTTCTTATTGCTAATTTTCGAATGTCGTTTCCGATCCCTTCCCACTTCGGATCGCACGAGAATCCATACCCGAGTCGAGCTGGCGGATTTAAGGAAATAGCTCCAGTCCACAAACATTCGACTAGAGATGTAAGCCAGGTAAATTTTACTACTGGCAAAAGTCAATCTGTGCAAATTTCGCAAAAGTTATTTTTACCGTCGTTGAAATTGAATGACCACCCATTTTAAATGTTTTCACAATCGTAAAAACTAATAACTATAATATTTGTGTACCTATTATAGATACTATACAGTACTATTTCCATAGGTAGTCATATACATACAGACTAACTGTATATTTTAGAGCTATAACAATAACATAATATTAAGGAATAATCTTAAACTTTTTTAATGTTGAGCAGAACAGGTCACAGATAAGTAGTTATTAATTATTTGTGTAAGAATAGTCGTAATAATATTATATTATTATAAATTGACAAAATAACTTTGAGCACAGGATAACGACGTTTTCTCTTTATCTTTGGCAGGATTAAAGACTGCCTATGAATATGAGGGCGTTTATATTGTTTCCTTGTTTATAATTTGTCATTGAAGTGTTTTGGTTATTGATTATAATATTTTATGTAATATATATCATTTATTACAAAATATTAGTTTATTTTTTATTTTTACTTTACTTACCTATCCGTCTCACAAATGTGATTTTGTCATGAAGGGAAGCGTGCGAACATTTCTCCAGGTTTCGTAAATTTGCGCGTAAACCACCTGTGATCTGTATCGCTCCAAAAGTATATTTATTATGTTAAACAGGTTTTTTATCTTATTAATATTTGTATTATCTATAAAGCAAGAATATACTCGATATATACTCGATGTAGGATGACTGCAGTGTCTTGTAAGTTTCCACACCACCCATGCTTGTTAAACAATATAATATCACATCGCCCATGTTGTTTAAAATCATGAGGTATTATACGTGGCGCGTTTTTCTATTGTGGTGTCCCCTGTAGGTGGTAGGTCTAATCTACATCGCAAGAGAGAACACGCGAAAGCCGGTCGACTAAAATAATATTGTAATTAGCATAGATCGGTACATCGAAAACAGCACTTCTCTCGCGTATAACATAATAATATGCAATGTATACATCAATAAAACATATTTTGATATAAATAAATATCGAATTTAACGTTTAATAGGTTTCAATTTAAAATTTTTAATTTTATCTCAGCGAGTTTGGCATTTGCACATTTTGGCTTACTACAAGCGTACTACTTCAGCTTCTGGAGATGCGAGCTAATCTACTGGCGCCAAGGGATTTGTATTTGGAACATGGTATTATAAGACCAAGAGGTGTAAAAATGGATTAAAATATTTCTGGTGCCTACATGGATTTCGTATAGAAACCGGGTAAAATAAAGGTTGTAGGTTTCGAGTTTTGCTTTCAAAACCGGGTGCAATATTGTTTGCGAGTTTCGCGTCCAAAACCGGGTATAATCGTTGGTGAGTTATACAGGTATAAGGTACAAATAAGGGTGAAATTTTACGCAAGTTATGGGTTTACGTTAAAAACTGGGTAAAATTGTTTAGGGATTTCGCGTCCGAAACCGAGTACAATATTGTTTGTAGGTATAAGAGTGGGTCAATTTATTAGATATGAATAACTTGTTTGTGTACGTTTTATATTATGTTTGTGGCCAACACACGATACAAAAAATAAAAATGAATGCCAAGTATGTTATAGCCCTCTACTAAGGCCTTCGGACCTTTGCCCCATATGGAAAATAAAAATTCACGGTGCCTAAAATTTTAGATTAATTTAGTTTGGGCTCAGAGTCCCCCATCCCCTATTTACGTCCATACTACATAATATAGTATTTTTAAAAAAACAAAACTATACTTAACAAGAAATTAACGATCTAAGTCTTCCTGTTTCTACTTCTAGTTAAAAACAGTCTGATTTCAAAAGCACTCAACTGAATAAAAATAATTGTAATGGCATCCTTGATTTGGGTATAACTGAGAGATGAGAAGTAGACCACGTCGTCCTGAAGTCTGAACTAGCGGTTTTTAAACAAATAAAATTTATTGACAAATAAATCATGTTAAATTAGTTACCTATCACAATTTTGTTTTCTTAATATGTTACTGTTTCACCCATATTAAAATACAGTAGGTATAGGTACATAAATATAGGTACCTACGTTTGAAATTATCGTTAGTATACGGTGTTAAGGGTCTGAGAAGTCTTTACAATTTGTGCACCCCAAAAATATTGGTCAAGTTCCGCCTGTGGGAATATGTTAGGTAGATAAGACAAAAAAAGATTTAAAAAATTTATCATTTACGAAATTTTCACTAAGTGTACCGAACATTTTTTGTCTGCAAATTCCACACATCTCGCGCACACGTCGTTCCTGGGGTTATTGGATCGACATAATTTTTTCCGTTTTTTTTTCGATTTACACATAATATCGTTAAAAACAAAAAACATTGTGAGTGATCGATTCCAGGCGACCGCGGGGTCAATGGCTATATAGTCGGCTTTATTATAATGCATTATTATAATTATATAATATGTACCTACCGCACATAATACAATTTTTCGGGGTCGTTGTTTTCCGCGTCCGGCGCGCATATATCGGTGCAGTGAATATATTACGAACATAAACGCCAATTATAATATTATTGCATTTTACCAATATCTACGGCCGAGAATGCGAAGAATGTCGACTATGGTACCTGTGTACGAGCAAGAGCCAAGAGCATTGTCTGCAGCGGGTCATCAACATAGCATACAAGTAGTAAAAAGATGGTCGGTCCGATTTCCACGTGTGTGGATAAAAAACGTATTACACGCGCCGTATCCGATGACGGGAGACGGTCGAAAACGATGATAATAATATTATTAAGAAAAGTCATCAGCCGCCTACCCGAAGTTTGGTGCGTAGTTGAGTATAACAATTATTTAGAATTTCTTACAAGTAAGGAGGCGTAATGATATAACGTGTTTACTTAATATAATATAATAATATTTAACACGTATTTACATAAATGCTTATAGTGAAATCAGATCACTTTAAAATAATAATTGACTTATACGATAATATAATTAATATTACAAAATATTTTATATATTTTAAAATTGATTTGTAATTAAGTAGGTAACTGATAAATATTTGTACGAATATAATATGGAAAATTTCCGCACAAAGTCTAATCTTTTATGTTTGCAATTAATTCTTTAAGTCTTTCTTGTACCTACAATCTACATATTATATGTTATTTACGTACTTATATATACTTTTCCATCATTTTTCTCATTTTTGTTCCTTGACTTTTCAAACTAATATTTCTTCATGTTTACCTATGTAATAATAACATTTGAAATGTATGTGTATTGTTCTTAATCAATAATACTAGTTTTAAATAAGTATATTGTTTACAATTTAAATTATTTAAATTTATGAGTGCATCCCATGATATTTTGAGAAACAAATGGCACGTTTCTGTCACGGGGCCACTTCAAAGATTGAAACTATCGGCAATAATAATTATTGTCGAATTGTTAACGTATGCTCATACGCAATTTCGTATACAGACAACTACTGACGCGTAGGTTTTTTCATATCATTAATAACCCCTATAACTTGATAATTTATAAAGAAAAAATTACGACTTAAACAGTCCGTATTTTAAAATACTCGGATACAGACAATAAATGATATAATAATATATAATATATAATTATATCTAGAGGTATCGGGTATAGAAATGCATATCATAATATGTTATAATATATTTTTTGACTGTGATGGCTGAAGCGGCGGTCTGGAAATATTTAAAACACAATAGGAATATTTTTATATCCAACAGACCTAACCCGCAACCTGCTGCAGAAAATTTATATTATAAGCATAATACCTACCTATGTATGCGATATATAATATAATATAATATTATTAATGAAGTAGTATGAGTATTATTTACGGGGAATAAATTCGATCCTCAAAATGCTCTGCAGGTATACTTACGATATAAAATGTATATATATAAAAAAAAACTAAAATAATTATTATAATATTATTCCGACCTTCGAATCGTTAAGTCGCATATGCGCGTGGCGAGCAGAGTTGCGTTAAATGCGGCCAATAAACAATACGCGTAAAGGATCATCATTCAAGGTTCGTATTCTTCATCAGTGATGGATCTGCAGATAAAAAAATTAAAATTGCTTTTTATAGCCCTCGAAATAATTCTCACGTTTCAGTCCGAGACCGTTCGGTAAGGTCGCGATTTAATGTACGCTGTAATATAATATATTATCATTATCGTCGTTTATTTTGGCGACGGGCTGGACCATTTAAACAGTAGAAACATATTATTATAATTACTAAACATGGTTCGAAAATTTCGCAGCGTCGTTTCGCGCTGCAGACTTCGGAACTATATTATAAAATAAAAACTCATATAACCGCATTCTTTCGTCTTTGGACGTGATTTTATTATTACTTATATAATATAATAATATATAACGTTATAATATTAGGTATGAGTACAATGGGCGATTTATAATTTGACGGCATCACGAAGAGAAAAAAATGCGTTTCGCCATGGTAATAATAATAATAATAATTCGTTATTTACGACGGCGGTTATCGTTGCAGCAAATATTATATATAAGTACCTACCTATACTATTATTATGCATATAATATAATAGGTCAATCAAATGTCATTAATTCAAAATCGTGTAAAGGCGGAGGCCTTCGCCGACGTCCGACCGTGTGCCGTTTGATTCGCGGCTTAATAATATTGTTATTTATTGTTATAATACGTATCTACCTGGTATGCTACCTACCTACCTGTATTTGCTTTATAATTATATATGGCGCGCTGTTACGAAACGTATATGAAATAACAAATATCCGCGAACTAGTGCAGTAGTATACGATTTCAGTTGCCGTCGAAACAGTTTTCGATCCCACCGCATGGTGCAAATGATTGTATTACTCGGTTGCTGGTTTACCGGGTAGATGGTACGATGTTAATAATTATTTATAAAAACGACAGGGCCGAAAGTGTTTAAGGACTGTCCATACCGCGTTTGTAGCTGCTAGCATAGGAAATAATTTATTTACTAATTTGCGTGATCCCAATAGCAATTTCATAAGATATTATACCAATTGACAAAAAAAATTTAACTATATTAGTTTATATTTTCAGCTAATGGATAATAATAATATTTTTTTATCTGTATCACCTATAATATACCCCTCAAAACTCTGCAGTCGGCGATAGGTCTTTATATTTAACCCATCACATTGTATTATTGGATTTATATTACATTGCATGATTACCAAAGTTTAGAAACTATTTCAGCGAAAATTTATCATTTTTAAACATTATCCAATATATAGCTGCTGCAGCCGCAGATGACCTCTATAAGTATACGCGCTCGTATTATTCGATTGCGATGACAATAAAATGTATTATACGATGAATATTTATTTTTCAGAATACACCTATTTACCTGCGAGCAGGCAATTTTTTCAATAATTCCATCCCTAACTCCTTCATTCATACCCATTTTCACCTGTTCATATTTAGACATATAGTTTAGTAATGCAAGTGCTCAAGTTTTATACGCTGCACTATAGGTACCCGCATGGGTACCCACGAGGTTAGTTTTTGCTGCAGCGTCTGCGTCATGCTGTTCACTGCTTGACACTGCAGGGAAAACGTACCTATCCACGTAGACGTTTGGACGTCGTAGTTCCAATACTTGATCGGTGGGTGAATAATTCGCTTCGAAAATTGTCTTGGAGATGTTAGACATATCAGAGACCATTTCAACCATAATATTAATATGATGATAAGTTTTGTCACTATTACATTCGAGACTTTAACGCAGAACCATTGTAATATCGTAAGGTCGCTCAACGATTAAACAACAACTGCACAACTTTATTTTTTTTTTTGCATCACTTAAACAGTAAAACGTACATATTTTATGGATTAAATCCGCACTCTTTCAACAAATGTAAAAACGTACTTAGCATGGTGTTCCTACCTTAACCATATTATGCAGTTTTTTTTCTATTGGTCTTGAAATTAGAATTACATTTGTAGTAAAATAGAAGAAAAAAAAATTATAAATTAATTACATAATATAGTTTTTAAACAATTTAGTTATTTACGTACATTACAATTGTTGGTTTTTTCTTATATTGGCTTCATATTTTTATTGTTTTGAAGAATTCTCATATGCATTTTATTTACAATGAATTTTGTGAATCTCACTGTTTCATCTGTCCATGTGTATGGCGTGTATAAAGTACAAACTCTCTTAGTAATTCAGTTATTAGTGCGCTGATTTTGTGTCATGTCGTTTACGAGACTTGTTATTTGCTCCATGCAGCGTTTTTTGGTTTTTATATTACTGCAACGTTAAAGTTTCTCAACCAAACTTGATGTTGAAATTATAGCTAATAACGAAGGTAGTATTATAAATATTTACATGTGAATTTACATTTAGTAAGAAATATATCAATAGTTAACTGGATGGCCATAGTAATTAACCACACACCGAAAAATTGAGCAATAGTATAATAAACTGCACAATAATAATTACACTCCGGACGTCCAGAGATGAAAAGTCCAGGATGGGGATGATATATGAGGAGATGGCGTGCGTCGGTCTCCATATGAAAATGAGCTGTGGAATCAGTAGCTGGTGACGGCGGGTTGGACCCTGCAGGGTGTCAGACTCACGGTAGGTACTATGGTAGTTCTTGGGAACCGGAGATGTTTAGTAAGTTCCCACACGAAACATAGCAGGTAAACAGTTACATAATAATATGTAATTTCCCTCTTGAAAATAATAGGTACACCTGTTTGAAAATGTCCACAAACGTGCTGCTCAAACCCTGCAACCGTCCCCCCCCCACAAACAAACCGTAATTCCCACAATAAATGTTAATGGTCATATAGTTTCCGATGCTCCAAAACTAATATAAAATAAATAAAAATGTTGTTTCGTCGTATTTATCTATAATTAATATAAATTAAAAGTAAAAAAAAAAAATGATCACTGATTGGACAAAAACGTAAATGAAACTGTTTTTAAAAACTGACTATTTTTCAGTACACTACAACTATCGTGTCCTAACTACTCTTTATTTTGTTGGGGCACAACTCGTGTACCAATAATTTCGTCCGGGGCTCAACTTGTTAGCTGCGTGGCGGTCGTCCTCCGCATAATATTACGTCATGATAGGTATAAGGACTATAGGTAATAGGTCGCTGTTCGGTGCAAGGTCCCGGCGACACGACTTGGACGAGACTAATCGCGGGACGTAGGACTTACGCGTAGTCGTACCCGGTGAACTTGTGTGTTATTGTAATTGCGTCAATACACATGCTGCAATGGGTTTAAATAACAACGTTCTCGTTTAAGAAACTATTAGGTAGGTACCTATTACATTGATATATTAGCCATGCTTACAATGTGACTTGTCTAAAAAATATCTATATGAAAATGTCAAAAATTGATTCACTGTTCGTAATATAAATAAAAATTCCGAATTCTAGTAGTATTACACTATTATACGTCCACGGGAACGTATATTATACGTATTTAACGCGGATTTTCAGAACGTTGACGAAATATTAAACAGAGACATAGGTATTCTGACGATTAGGCTTCTTCAACACGACCCAATGTCAAACGTTATTAAATTTATCGAGCGCACGTTTCGGTAATTTAGCATCTCGCAATCGTTTTTATTTAAGTTTTAAATTTAAAAAAAATCCAGAGATCAACTCTCCCCCTCCAGCCAACCTTATGGCCTAAAACTCCAAGTAGGTACGCGCCCCCACGAGGCGTGCCTACACTATTGATGTGCTGGAGTCTCAGAGCCTATACGCGTTTTTAACACAAAACCTTGAATACTTGAAAAACTTTCTCACCTCGTAAAATAGTCTGAATTTGATATATTTTTAATTTGAACGATAAAGAATTTATGTTAATAAAAACAAGAAGACTATATTATGGAAAAGTCAGATGGACTCCGATTTTAAAACTCTGTTTTCATAAGTTACAACAATAAATATCTGTATACAACAAACTGTTGAGTTTTTTTCAATAATATAATATGTTTCTAGTACAAGCATTGTGAACTCAAAAATCAGAGTTCAATGTGACGTGAATAATGTTTTTCTCCCTCATTTAAATAAAATAAATTATCGATATCAGACAATTCTACGAGGCGAGATCGTCTTTACTGTAAATAGTAATTTTTGATCGATGAAATGATTTATTTATTTTTCCGTACGGCTTATCGTATGGCCGGCGCACCACGCGTCACTATAGAAATTGCCTGCATTTTCGCCTCTTAATATTATTTTAGCTTAAAATATATTTAGCCGACAGCCTCTGCGGTATAATGCCGTACATATTATAGGCGTATGATATTATCATCGTCGTATCGTCACTTTTTCGTCCGACAAACGTAATAATTCTAACCTATTTATATAAAATATATAATTTTTATCTGCTCGCACACGGCACGCATCAGCTCGTTTTTAAAAAAAAAAAATTATTATTATCATTATTGCATTATGCGTGCGGTGTCATTATCGCCACCCGGCGCAGCACTTATATATATTATAATATTATTATTATTGTAATAGAGGTCGGGTGTTGCGGATGCCGTGGGTGGAGACGTCTGTGGGTGCAACGGCGGCGGCGGCGGCGTCGTCTTGGTCGTCTCGATCGTCTTGGTCGTCTCGATCGTCTCGATCGTCTCGGTCGGATCGGTCGTCTTGGTCAGTCTTGGGTCAACGTCGATGTACGGAATGATATTAATATTATTATTACTGTACACAATAATAATAATAATAATAATATGTATAATGACGACGATAATAACGATAGTAATATTATTATTGTGTACGTGTGGCCGCGACTCTAAACGACGGTGAAAAAATAAAACGCGCAGATACGCACACGCATACGCACGCAAACTCCGGCGGCGGCGGCTGCACCGCACGCGTGTGGGACGGCTTCTTGGCGCCTTATGGCGAGGCGACGGCGGCGATAAACCGTGTTTTAATACTGCCGTACGGCTTATTATTATGTACACATAGGTATATAATAACATAACCTACCTACCTATACCTCTCTACCTACTTATTATTATTATTATCGCTCGTCTTCCGTCGTATATACGACTACTATACCCATACACATCATATTATAATATACAGGATGATGATCGTCCAGAACGCTCATCCTGTACCCCCATTTTCCACTTAAACATATTTTATTCAAATATTCGGATTTTTGGATATTTTAATCGTAGGTACTGAAATATCATATTTTCAATCCTTTAGATTTTTTTATAGGTAGGTACTACATTTAACATTGAAGAAGTGCCCTAGCTGTTTGGCGATACAAACTTTTGTAATGAGAACAGCCATTTTTACTTGAAATTATTTTGCGGTGGATGACTTCCTTGGAAACTTTGATGCATCAAAATATAAATTTGAACAAATAGTAATAGTTTTGTAGTTACTAAACATCAATATTGTCCATGATAGTGGACTTTGATGATTTGAAAATTCAAAGTTATAGAAGGCAATTCATACTACTAATATTATAATATTATCATAACGTTACATAAATATTCGGTTATTTATTACATATATTTTATATTTTTGTAAAACCATTATTAAGTACTAGTATTATCTTTAGCATAAGTATTTTAATAACTCAAACCATACTCGTTCAAATTTTGATTTAAATTTTAAATACATCAATATTTTCAAAAAAAATATCAACTAAATAATTTACAGTAAAAATAGAGGGAAAGGAAAATATAGCATTTGAGTATAGCTAAAAATATCCACAAATCCAAATTCGAATAAATTCATTATTTATGGAAAAAAATGTGTGACTTTGTTAACATACTTGGTAAATCACGCTGTACATATAGTATTAAGTCACATAAAAATAATATAGGAGGTACCTACAGCGGTAAAATATAGGTACTCCCACCATAGTTACTACTAATACTACTAGTAGGCACAGTTTTTTTTTTTTATCCTGAACCACCGACCCGTGGGAGAACTGCCTTTGCTTTGCTTTTCCGCCGGTCCGTGGCCATCGTTTATTGACATAAATAACAACAATTATTTACAAAATTAACAATACAATTTTACGACGTGTTAAGCAACAATAGTGTATCTGAGCTACACTTCTGCTCCTTAAGCGTCATAATTTCTCAGACCATCCTTCCAGCACGCTGCAAGCCGACTATGATGGTTACTCTGCCTCTACCGCTCCTCCTCTTCTTTGGTGCCCAGTATTAGCGAAATGTACTGCTCGACTACTTTCCATTTCTACTATAACTACTAGGTACTTGTATTACCCCCACCAACTCCAAGTCTAGTAAAGTATTGGAATCAAAATACTTTAATACTCTTTTTGTATTTGAATACTATTCAAAATACTTTAAAAACATAATAATTGAACAAAGTCATATACTGAATATGTTTTTTTTTAGAAATTTCAATTTTATATTTTAATACTTATTGCGGAAAAAACATATAATCGTGTAAATAATTTATAAATCTGGCTAGTGGTCACTAAAAACATAAAAGGTAGTATGAACACGAAAAACCCGATACCTAACAGATTTTGATATTACTTAATTAATGTTAATGTATAATAAAAGTGTATCTACGTAAATATAAAATATAATAAAGATTATTAATAATTAGTATTATGTGACTGCAATAATTATTATTTTATTAAATCAACGATAAATTGTATTATATTAAGGAAAAAAAATGTTTAAATTTCTCAAAAGAGTTGAATACAAAATAATAGTTTTCTTTACAAGACTGTCATTACTGTCACTAACGACGGTAGTTCCGATATTTCGAGGATGCTGTCCCCACAGGTCGTTCTACGCAGGGTCAGAGGAGATGTGATGCGGAAGATTTTCGACACGTTTTAGATATGTCGAGGCTGCAGTTCTAGGTATCAGCTATCGTGGTAATTACATGCAACCATTGTTATTGCATCTTTTATCGAATCCTCTATAGACTATAATCCATTTAATAGCAATGAACAATATTTCTATTGGAAAATCAATAAAATGGATCTTCGACAGTTTCTCAAAAATATTTCATCAATAACACTTATTATCAACGTATATTTCATCAATAATAATAATAATAATAATAATTTAGGTACTTAATTCAAATAAGGTTTTTATTTATTGCAGTAGAATTAAATTATATTAAATTAAGTCACAAAAAAATTAATACTTTTGCAATTTTATTAAAGTCGTCAATAACTATTTACTTTCATATAGCTTCATACATAATTATCTATACATTTTAAATTAATATAATATAATATAATTATTCCATGCCAAGATACTTATGCATAACACACAAGTGTTCTTTCTAACTTGTTTTTATTTAATCCTTCGTGGCCACTTAGGATGGCGGTCGGGGGAGGGGTGACTGGTTGACGTATATCTAAATTTTCTTAACAGCGGTGTATACCTTTGTGCTAGTCGACAACACAAATCGTTTTAGCACTGCAAAACCGTGATTCGACAACACAAACACAAGACCTAGCAGGTGCTATACACTGTCTACTACTCGAACATCATACTTAGGTACAAAACTACGCATAAATTATCGTAATTATATTATATTATGGCGTATGGCGATCGTATAATATTATTATACCTATCATCATTATTCATTTATCATTTTTAGTTAGCTGGTACTGCTCGCCACCGATTTATGCGAGTAACCCAATTATTATTGATAGTATAATGATACCTATTACCCGGTCACCGCCACCGTGGAAATATATTTATGAATTTATAAAAGTATATATTATATATATTCATTATTATTAAACGACATGCTGCAGCACGTTTCCTCTGCGACGTGGTTTTTTAACGGCCGGAAACTCCTTTTTTGCCCGCTAGCAGCCGCCGTATTTATGGTAGGTAGTAGTTATAGATTATATAAAGACGATATTCCGATAGTAATATGTATGTTCAATGTTCATATTATTATATACATCTACGAACGCATATACTGAAATGATATATACGACATCAATATTGTATTATTAATAAATATATTATTACGATTGAACCCACCTGTGAGTGTATTATAATATTATAACATAAAAATAATCTAATAACATTATCACATTAGTTTACGATGGTGTGGCATTATACAGTTTATGCTGTGAATGAGTAATACATAATATAATATGAGCACTAAAAATATGATCTAAAAGTCAAATAATAGTGCATAAACATTTGCAATTAAAAACATTTTTTTTTCAAATGATAATGCAAAAAATGTTTTAAATAAATCATGTATTTTATATTTGAATACATAAAAATCTAAATACCCACTTCGTTCTTGCACCACCACCAAAAGCTATAGTATAATCATACAATAAAACAAATTTTGATGAAACTATTAATCCTCTACTACAACGGCTGTACAGATCACGAATATATTTTTATTTAACAGGATTAAATATATACTTAAAGCTGACATTAATGGCATGCCCAGGAATGTTCAATGGGGGGAGGGTTTTGTTATAACTACCTATAATAATACATTTTAATGAATTTTGGTGGTATAATACCGAAGACACAAATAAGGGGATTTATCGGGCATTGGGGGGATTAACCCCTAACCTTCATCACTGTATAGGGCATAGGCTATAATGGATTCACTGAACTACTGTATGCATAAATTATTATCTCAACACGATTTACACTGCACTAAAATATTGACATCATATGAAAGTAAAAAAAAGTCTCTTTATTCAGTTGCAATCTGTGTTTTATTTTTTCCAGAGAAATAAAAGTTTAAGGCAAGATATATGTGCAGAATTTACATTTTAAAATTAATGAATAACAATTATAATCCTTACTTTTGTGTGATTATTGCATAAATAATAGGCAAACTTTTCAAAAATTTTACATTTTATGACGGTGGATCATTTTTTAGACACGATTCCATCACATCGTTTGCCTATCATAAAGCACACTGCACATCGCCATTATGTAAAATAAGTGTGCTACACTTCATATACTACCTATATACTACGACACTTCTGATATTATATTTTATTAAACATAACTGTATAATTAATATGCACCAACTTAGTGTTATTCAAAATAAATTTATTCGTTTTATTAAATTAAATCGAGTGTTTACTTTACTGTCTCAAATTTGGTTCATATCACTCACATTGACAGCTATGTTGGAACTTAGTATGACATTTAATAACGATATAGGTAATGGGTTCTGTGCAATAAAAATTAGCAAACATATTAAATTGTATTAATCAATCATATTATTGTTATTATTCATAACGTTCAAGTATCTATTGATAAAGGTTAGCTACAAGTTACCTGATGCCGTCTTCTTAGTTCTTATACCAACTTACCTGGCTGCTGGTTCTCTCGGCTTCTTCTTATTGTGGTTCACAAAACCCTATCTCTCCAGTCTCTATACCATAGAACACCATAACCAGGAAAATTGTCGAGATGCCCATATATATAATAGATATAATAGATAATATAATACTGTTGTATCATGCATAATATATAAAAATTATAATTTAAACTATTAACTAGGTTAAGTAAACATTCATATGTGATATGTAACAGGTAAAATACCAAAACAAAATAAATCAAATCATACAATACTTTATAAGCTAAGTAACAACATAGTAACAATTATGCATTCCACAAAATTAGGATAAGATAACAATTATTATGTAATGCAATAACAATTAATATAATTTTAAGCATAGTCAGTAAGTATGATGTAACTAGGTTAAACTTAATATAGATACTACCAATAGTGCTTCGATTGTAATATTGATATATAAGTAATATGGGAAGACAGAAAGAGGGTCAGTGAGTGTTGACTCGGTTACCACTGACCACCAGTGTTAGAGCCAGGTGGTGATCGTGTGACTCGATCGCCACTGGACGTCAAAGCTTCATAAAAGTGCTTATTATAAATATAAAGTTCGTTTATTTGCGTACGTCTGTTAACGGCGTATACGACAACACCTAAAAATTTTTTTTTCTAACAAACTCATTTTTACCACTAGGTACCTCTGTGTAAATATTTTCGAACTTATAGGCTTTCGTTCAACTGATATGGATTTAATACTTTTTTCGGTTTGTAGATCTCGCCTTACTATCACAAGAATATTATTGCTAGGTATACAATATAATATTTTATTGATACCAACGCAGTTATAGATATTTTTATCACATTCAAAATATCAATTAGTTCTATGGGAGTTTACCAATTGCGCTTAAAATTACATTTTCATATACCAATTGCGCTCTAAACATTTTAGGGTTGATATACCAATTGCGCTCTAAAATGTTTAGGGTCGATAGACCAATTGCGCTTATACATTTTACACTACCTAAGGAAAACTTATAAGTCAGTTATAATTATATAATAAATGCTCGACCGGAGTTATACGATTTTTACGGGGGGTTGAGATCAAGTATTTGGTGACTGAAATATAATTTATGCCGACTGTAAAAATGTCGACCCGTAATTTCTAAAGACAAACTATGTGAAGTTCCTTAATTTTGGTTTTTCTGTATAATAGGTTATAATATTTCTGTTAATTGTATTACCTTAGTACTACTTACCGCACATGAATTAAGGGCAGCACTTAACTCATGACCTATAAGTCACGTGTTGACCCTAAGGCCTAAACTAAAATAAAATAATAGGTGGTTAAATCATAAAGTAATAAGATGGCTATATTAATAGCAGGGCAACTACAGTAAAATAATACATTTGGTCAATAATAACATGCTGATTTAAAATAATATTTTCTGGTAAGTACGCCAAGTATCAAATGCCTACATAATATAATATTTTTTTTTTTTTTTTTTTTTTTTATTATATTATATCCGCGGCGACTATGGCCATTGGACGTATATAATATTAATAAATAAATAAGTTTATTTCAAATTAAACAATAAAATAATATAGGATAAGGAAAACTTATTAGTTAGTTGTAATTATAAATATAATAAAAATAAACGAATAGGTACACTGATCACAAGTTTGATCGTCAATTATTCAAAATTAAATTGTAATTATAAAAATAGTAAAAATATTATATATGAACAAATAAATGATTTTTGGGAGTATTATAATTCACATTTAAACATTTTTTACAATAATAATAACACGACGTTTGATAAAATTCCCGATACTGTTATAAAATATAATATTATAACCAGTAATCAATTATTGATCAATAAAAACGTTTTTAATTTTTAAGAATTTTGGTGTTTTTATGTTGATGTTGATGGACTTAGATCGAACAACAATATTTTTATATCTGAAGGTAGCCGCTAGGTTAATTTGAATACAAGCGCAATTGGCATATTGACCGTAAAATATAAAGAGCGCAATTGGTGTACTAACCGTAAAATATAAGAGGCGCAATTGGTAGACTGACCCTAAAATACAAATTTTGTTTTAGGCGCAATTGGTCCATGCCCGGTTCTATACCTACTGGCTACTATAACTACAATAGGTACCTAATGTATGTCTATATATACCTATTACTATAATACTGCTGGTATTTGTCAAAGTATAACATGTTGCTAACATAAGAGTCCCAAATACAAAATAATTTTTCACATAGTATAAATACCTGTTATCATTATTTGTTATCTTTTATTACAAATTATATTTACAATATTATATTGACGGCGTGGCGTGAAGCCTGGTAGTCATGTTTCGTAGACATCTCGACGACGCTTAGGTATAATAGCGGTATTATTACTTTTATTATTATTATTATTACTACAAATGACTGATGCTGACGAGTGACGAGTGACGAACAAGACAGATGCGGGCCAGACGAGAGACGTGCAGCACTACTGCAATGCGGACGAGTTATAAGAGTAAATAAATTCGTACGTGGCGAAACTGCTCTGGTCACGACTATAATAACGTCCATAATAATATAATACCTAGGCACAGTATATCGACAACTCAGTGTACACATGTTATTTGTTACAATTTTTTTATTCACAAGTTATGTTACAAACAATAATTATTCGGTATAACATCGAGTGAATTATTTCATCGTTATAATATTAGAATTTAAATATAATAACTGAATAGCTTTATTTTTATTAATAATATAGTGTAGTATCATAAGTAAAATGTATTGTTTGTTTGTGGATTTTTTTTATACTCCGTTAAACTATATTATATTAAATTATCTTAGCTTTGAATACAATATTATGTTTAACAATACTTAATTTAATGAACTTAAAAATTATGTTATGGAGAATAAATATTGTATAGAACTAATGTTAACAAGAGAACTTTGTCAAAATATCAGGTAATAATAAATGTATCAGGCTGCTGTGGCTAATGAGTTTATATTGATTCAATAATTAAATAATTTATTATAAATTTAAAGTCATAAAAATAAATACTTTTCCCAGATCTAAAATTTATTAAATATGATTGTTTTACTATACCTACAGCCTACATAAATAAGCAGTGAATTTTTACAATAGCCCTTATCAAGTTAAAAACAACAGGATATACATGTTATATTATCACGATTTTTGAATCATATGACAATATTTAAATTTACATTTTAAATATTAAATTGATACATAAAAAGGCGGACAAATGGGTACCGCTCTGCTTGTACCTTAGGCGTTGTATGGATCACTACTCACTGTAATGGATGTGTTCAATTTGAACTCATTGATATAAAATCACTGTATACGATGAACCATTTCCTACCAGAAGAGTAGAAAATTGATGCAGTTTTACTTGCCCGAAAAAGGTGATGAGAGAGGAAAAAAAGTGTGGCGGGACGGCACCTTATGTGGGGACACGTCTCAAAGTAAAATACGAATAATAATAAAATGTAATGATGATTGATGATTATTTGATATTGTATACCATATTATTTCTTAAGAATTCGATCGGGAAAACATTTGAAGTCGCGTCCGTAAATAGACGCTGCCAGCTGCGGTCGGTGGACAGTTGTACGCGTTTGGTCTCGCGGGCTCCGTCCGGCGGACCGAAGACGCGCTCGGCCGTCATCTGTGGCAGCAGTCGCGAAGAATTACGATAATAACAATATAATAATAATAATAATATAACACCACGCGATTGCGAATTTTTGTCGTGCTACTCTCGCGGAATGTGCCCGATGCTCGGAAATCGAAAATTTCCGACGGATCAAACGTGTTTTATTCCCATAAAGGTCGTCGTCGCCGTCGGTCAGTTTAATGTATTCCGTCCACGACCGTCGTCGGCGAGCTGCACTCGTCGCAACGGCTGCAGCAGCGGCATCGGCAATGGACTGCAACTGCACCGTACAACTGCATCGATCGCCGCCGACCTCGTCTGCGGCGTTATTATCATTATTTACGCCGAAGGTACACGCACACTGCCTATATATATAATATTATTATAAATTATATACCTGTCGTTATTCTTTCTCGCCAATGACACGTCGTCCCGTGTACTCGTATAACGCACACGTATATATAGGTTGGACCAGACGCCTTCAAAATGTCGCGCTGCCATCCCCTCGGCGTAACCCAACAGGCAGATATAATAAATGCCACTATATATGTGTAGTGCCATCGTCGGCACATTCGCGCATCACAACAAGGCTCAACGGCCTACGTTTTCGTTCCATTGATAAACATCATACAAATTCACGAATTTATGGAAGACTCTTGCAGGGAACGACTGCTGGACACTTGATACTATAATTGTAAATCGTTTCCCGTGATGTTTTCGTAAATATAATATTATATTAGTATTACCTATTTGTGTTAGAGAGTAGGCCAAAGTATACGAAAATAATTTAAATTTCTAAATTTGCATACGAAATTCAAATAATTCAACTTTTTAAAAAGTTATTTTGGTTTTTCCAAAAAGTTCATGTTGTGATAAGATAGTTGTGGTAAGATGGGATACGGTGTAAAAACCCACTGTCTATCAATGCTTAAAAAATACTATAGTTTTTTAATCTAGTAATATTAATATTTTATAAATATGAAGTAGGTGCCAAGTTAAAAATAATATGTAAGTAGTGAAACCTCCCCCAATGGACACCTGTTAATTTCGAACACTTTCAAATAGACGGCATATTTTTGGCTAAACTAAACGCTCTGAAGTCTGAATAGCGGATAACATTTCAGCTACCAAGAGTGACGGGTATTTAGAGATTTCACTGCAATATATACATTTGAGGTAAGATTATGTGACACTATAAGATCTTACCACTATGTGTGTTTCCCATCTTAACTTTAATTGTATTATTTCAAATGATGCATAATATTATCTACTTGTATATGGTAAACAGTTAGTGACAATTTATCTACACAAATTGGATAAATTTAATTTGAACATTTATTACATTAATATCATAATATATTGAAAATCATTAGAAAACCATTTGCATGGCTTACAGAACGATAATTTTTCTTACATTTCACATCAAAATAATTGCGTTAATTAGTGTATTCGTACAAAAGTATTATCATAATGTATATTAAACAATATTAATAAAAGGAGACCAATACAACTTAGCCGTTTGTTAAATAATGTTGAAATACAAGTAACTGATCAAGGCCACCCGTTGGTGGGTGAGGGAGGGGGGGGCAGTGGGGCCATACCCCTCAAGCTTTAGATGATAATAATATACGTAACACGAACACTCGAATATCTAAATCACGGATTCAGAATCCATGGTAGGAATAAATTATTTTTGGTCGCCACCCCGATATGCAGAGTAATACCCGCGATGTGGTACGCGAATATTAATATGAATGGCAAATTACTTGGACGTCGAGACGGTACAGCATTTTTATCCGACGAGGAGCGTTTTTTTTTTGTTCGTAAAAATACCATGGGTAACAGACTCCTACATCAACACATTATTATTGTTATCATTATGATAAGTACAATATACTATATGCATACCTAACGCCGGTAAGCGCGTTCCAAAAACTTCTCGCGTAGATTGTTGTGAAACCCGCCGACCGCACTCGACACAACATATGCCCATTCCTAGAAGTAATTATATGGTTCGGAATCTTTAGTCGTGCAGAGGTCGGCGAGGGCAGCAGCTCTCGTAAGTCGTAACAATAAAATAATAATAATAATGATAGTATATAAAATATCTATATCTACACTGCATACCTACCGGTACTATATACATATTTTGTACGAGAAATTGTGTTTTCATTCAAAACTACACGGGTTATTAGCCATTACGGGTTACGATTGTATTGCTGCGTGTTTAACCGGCTATTCGTTATTAATATTGACCCTTTGTTTTCTACGATTTCGTAATATATAACCTAGACAATGATAGTCGATATAACAGGTAGGTACCTACCATACACTATACTAATCGATATTGTTATAAGATCATGACATTCGTCATTGTATCATTAGTATTTTGGATTTTGTAAATTTTCGGATTTCAATATTTAAGTCGTGGTGAATACCGTTCAAGGAGATATAATACTATTATTTACGAACACGTACTTACTTTTTTCACAATTCCGATTAAAAACTGGTAAGTAGTGGATAAAATAATATGAATGGTATAATAATTATTAATATAAATTATTATTATTATATCTGGTTTAAAAGTTATACTTAATTTATTACTGTAACAATTCATATTATGATATCGCCGTATCACGGTTAGGCAAATGTAAAATTCCTTTGATTGTTATTTTTCTAATTTTCCGTTAACCTTCGAAACGTGTTATTGTAATGTCCAGGTAGATAATACGCATATTATGAAAAATTTTCTCATTATCATTTATAAATATTACGGTGTATGCAAATGCGAATTATAAATTGCTTACGAGCAATACAAGTCATCGTTCGATAAAAAATAAAATATACAACACAATATTATGATAGAATAACGTGAGCTTGATCGTGATCACCTCACGGTAAGTATAATATTTAATACAATATGGTTCGCTGTCTTACACCATAACTTATTGATCCTCGTATAAACCTGCGTGCCCTGAGTTGTCTACTATAACATTATATACCATATAAGTGACCTATTAATGAACGTTTTTTTTTAAATATTTTCAATTGTTGTTATTTTCTCATTACATTACATAGGCAATAATAATATTACGTATACCAGAACACTCGTCATGTTTTAGTTTTAAAATAACTCGTCAAATATGACAAAAATCGCAGGTAATCGTAGCCAGGGGCGTTAACCTCCTCCCATTGACATTGTTTCCCATGATAAATGTATTATATTTTATACAAAAAACTGTTAAAACTTGGTTGAATTTATACTTAACCCCCCCCCCCCTCCTCCCACCATTTCATAATCACGGCTACCGGGCTATACGCCACTGATCGTAATAATAAATAATAACGTGTTAATAATTTATTATGGTTATCGAATCGTCGCTGAAGTGTCATCGTCGACAGTTTCTTGGCACTCGATTTTTATTCTACCTACCTACTTTAATAATACTCTCACACACGTCGTGCATTTAGTTATCGGGTGACGTGAGCCACGACGGGAGTTAAGTGGTATTTGTGGAAAATATAAAGGCTTGTCGTACACGTGTGTGCTATATTTTGCGTCAGATATAAAAAAAAACCATTCGCAAAAAAAATTAATGCACTACTAATGTGTGTATAGTGGTGAACGAGTAACGACAGTTGTTACTTCAGCAGAAGGGACGATTCGCGGAGCCCATATGCCGACAATTTCGGTCGCCAAATTGTGCAGATTTCAGCTAATAAATTACTGTATTTCGTATTATTCGACCTCCTATAATATAATATTATTATAATATGATATCATCATGAGACTTTTGAATTGGAAAAATTTGTAGGTATATATTATTATGTTCGAGGCGATTCACCGCGAGCAGCACTCATCGCCCCATTTTTCATTTATTAAATGTTAGTTAATCAAATTAAGTACCTATTTTATATTTTTATTTATATTGAAGCGGAACCCCGATAAGTCGAAATAAATGTCGTTCCATGGCCTATTCTAACCTAACCTTATTAAGTCAAAAACCTCGACAAGTCGAAAATATTTCAATTTCCTTGAATTTCGACTTATCGAGATTCAACTGTATTATGTTTTAAAAAGGATACTACCACTTTGATCTAGAATCTGTACTATTACTACTATTATAATTTATAACTAATATTATTTATTATTATATATAGAGCGTACTATAAAAAAATTGTTGTTATTACAATCAATAACGACAAAAACCAAATAACGCCCAAAACTATAATGTAAGTATACCTACCTGTTTAAAGTCAAAATCTAAATTAACGGAAAAAACAAATGTCCAGATGCATGTCCCGACGGATTGCATTCAGTTCACAGTCCGCTCTTCATTTCAAATTTCGTTGATTTTAATTCCATAAAGTGGTGGTATAAAGGCGTTTCATAACATAATAGATAATATTATGCGATCGCAGTGTTCAATGAAGTATGTGACACGCGTGTGCGCTGCAACAAGAGACGAAGACGAGTTTCCAATAAAAATGCTGTTGATGTGCCCGGCCGTATATAGTCGTCTCGTCGACACGAAAGAAAAAAAATCGTGCGAATACCGATCGATTATAGAAAATTCAAATCGTATACTCTGCGAATTCCTGTGCGTATTCCTATATAATATATATATATAGTATACACATTGTCGCGTACGATATTCGATTTGTCCGTGAAGATAGACACGTGATATTAAATTATAATTGGTACAGGTACCTACACATATAATATATGTATATATAACCTAACCATATATTATATTATGGTAAGTAGTATTGCACTGCGTTACGCATGGTTTATGACTAATTATTTATTAATTGTATAATAATTACAGTCTGATAAATAGAGAATTTTAAATAATTATACAAGCAGATGAGAGTTAAAACTATATGAATAAAATAAATCAATTTAGTGTTTTAATATTGTATTTATCAATAAATCTTATAAATTATATTATTATTATCAAATTTTACTATGCTCCATGACGTCTTGATGTTCTGTGGAGACATACCTTCAAAAATTTAAAAAAAATCATTTCGTTCACCAGTCGATATAATGTGACAACCTGAGACGACATTACTCAAATATTAAAAGGTAATCATCACTGCACATCGGTACTTATATTATACCATCAGAGCCGGATATAATATATTAGCCTTCACCGAAGTTTGAGTAATCGATTGCACAGTACAGTAATTACTATAAGTTATCAGTTATAATTTAATATAGATATTTTGAATTTCAGCAGCTGTTATAGGCTGTTCGAATTTTTGCTTATTTAATACATTGTTTAAGTATAAACTGTTCTGTGGTGTAGCCATGTAAAGAAAAATGTTTATTTAATAATTATTAACAAATTAATATTGAAGTACAATTATTAAATAATACTATTAAGGTTGAAATATTTGATACATTTTCAACAACAAATAGAACCATAACATTAAGATGAATTATTATATTATTATTATTATTAAAGAATCCTATATCCCTATGCCTTGAACAATTTTTTGACCAAATCAATTGGTCCAATTAATTTAAATATTTCAAAAATGTAGTATTAGCATGACCAGAGATGATAATACCAATATCGTATTATTCGTATTTAATTATAAATTGTATTGGCTTTATACCTGGAAATAAAATTAATTTACGTCATGACATTGAAGTAGGACTTTTTAAGCGTAGATACAAAATATAGTGGTAACAATTATTCTCTACTATCCATTTTTGTACTTAAAATATCAATTAGCTAAATATCTTGACCCGATTACCGCAAATGGTATATAATAGATACAATTATAGTAAACAAGGACAGAAATAATTTTTCACCGTGAACAAGATGATTCACCAGGCATGGCACACCATTTTTTTTTTGCAGTTAATCAAAATCAGATTTTTGGAATTTTTAAAAAACCATATTTTTTAAATTATTGTGATTTTCTGTACTACTTAAGGAGTGTCCTGCGATGATACAAACGTCTGATTTTCGAAGAATCATTTTTTTTTTTTTAATGTGGCATTCAAATCAAAATGGATATTCGAACGAATAGCTTTTGAATTATTTAACTCAGCTGCAATTAATTAATAGTGATAATGTGTTTAGAAAATATCAGGGAATATTATAGTGATTTGAAATTGATAGTAATCAATATTAATCTATTTTATATTTTTGTAAAACTATTTAAGGACTATTATCTTAGGTACTATACATAATATAGTACCTATTACATTTTAACTAATCAAAACTCCTTATTTCAATTTTGATTCAGATGTAATAACATTAGAAAAAAAATCATCTTCCTAATATTAATTTATTGTAAATAAAGTTAGTTTTCATTTGAAAAAAGAAATGTGTTTCGTCATTCATGACAGTACACTTCCTAAGTAGTATAACGACGTTAAGAATTAAAAAGTGTAATTAAAAATTAATAATCAAAATTTGAATAAATTCATTATTGAAGAGAAAATTGGGAATAAGTATTGTGTCTGGTGAATGATTAAATCGTAATTTAACTTTCGGGAACGCAAATTACTCTATGAACATACAATATAATAATATAATACGAGCGACCGTGTTAATACTGAAAGGATAACTATACAGACTTCTGCATGATTTTTTAACTGGTGCACACCGTAAACACCATAAACACCAACACAATACCAAGTATTGCAATGATATTGCGCGCACGTGTTGACACCGCAGCCCAGGGGTCGGGGTTTCTTTTTTTTACCATGTCGTAACAATTGCTCCTCTAACGTGCATTATATATATACAGGGTGATCCATTTGACGTAAGCCACTCATTTTTAATATTGTTTATTATTATAATTTTTTTAACGACAACATTTATTTTAGTTTCTTATTTCAAAGCAGAATATTTTTTGGAGTGCTTTGATACATAAAAACCTAATTTTCGACATGTAATTTACGATTTATAAGTATTTAAAGTTATGATGAGTAGAGTAGTGGACCAACATTTGGTAGGGTACCTGCCCTTTCCATTTCACTCTACTCATCTAAAATTAAGATACTTATAATAGCTGTAGTAATAACAGATAAACTACTCGTGCAAAATTCAATATTTATGTATCGCGAATATCTGATATTAATAATATATATTGTCGTTGAAAAGAATGAAAACAACTTAACAAATTATGATAAAAAAATAGTATAAATATAATTTTTTCCCAAAAAATATGTTGTCTCGTACCTAATGACAAAAATAAATTATGTAAAACAAATATTTTCAAAAACGACGGTGTTTTCTGAAATTAAAATCGTGTCTTATGTTAAGTCGGACACCCCGTATACGCCGTATATTACACAAAACGTAATACGATAATAATTTATATATATTGTGGTGCAACGCGTAGACGTTCAGCTGTGATCTACATTATATATACAAACGCGTGCTTAGAAATATATTATAATGGCGGTGGTGGCGGTACATGCGAGTTATTATAATATACAATAATACAATACGATGACGACGAAGATGACGAAAACGATACTTATACTTAGCCCTCTTAAAAAAAAAAATACAAAAACAAAAAAGACCCATCTCGCGGTGCATGCGGGCCGCCCCGCGGAGACAAGACTCAGCAGACTCCGCGGGTCTGCCGCTGCACCAGTGTGTGTAACCAAAATGCGTATGCATATTATTATACAACGATAGTGATAATGATGATGTTATGATATTTTAAAAATAAAAAAATATACCGGCTATACGCACACAATAATAATAACCATTGTGCGCGTTTCGTGAAATCCGATACCGGCGCCAGTCACGCGCCATGGCGCGTCTTCTCTAGCGTATGATATCTTCACGAAGGCCGACCGAGTAGGTATAAGAGCTAATATTACTACGATAAAGACTTTAAATCTATATTTTCAAAATAGATTTAAATAATATCGATAAAAAATATGGTTGAAAATATCCTATATGAAATCAAAGTGGGTGATATCGTATAATAATGTGTAATCGAAATTTCTTATAATGAATAATGATATTATTCAAAGACGTGTACCAATGCTGAAACTGAAAAAATAATTAAAAATAATAGGCAATTGTTTAATAATTTGTATGCAAAAATAGATTTAAAATTTAACACAAACGGCATGCACAAACCGTGCACTAATTTTTTTTATTTTGGATTTTTTAACTTTTCCAAAAAAAATGAAAATATCTCAATCAAAATTGTATCATAAATATTTATTTATATATTTTATTCATAAATTTATCCACTTTGTAATAACTATTTATTACCTTTTTTTATTATAATAATAATAAATGTAAACAATAAAATACGTATAATATTGTCTATATTGTCATCTCCAATAACGTTATAATATATTATGTGCAAATTGATTACATATTGTTAATATTATAATATTATATTATTCTTTTATTTATTTTGCTATAAGCAAGGATGCTAAAACATTTTTACATAGTTATACATAATTCTACTAATTTCATTACATTGAAAATGCATGTATTCGAATTCAACCATCGTGCGGTTGAATTGCTTTGATTTCATTATTTCGTTTCTAAAAGAGACGTTAAGTCTATTACTAGACTACATTATTTGGATTTAAGGATAACAGACCACAGAATAATTTTTAAAATATTTCGATTTCTATTATCTTTTAAAATTTTGCATAAATCTATAATACTGATTGAGTTTTTTTCATATAATGCTCTATCCCAAGTAAAAAATAACATATTTTTCTTATTGCACTCGAGTAAGCAACAGGTTTACCAATGAAACAGCTTGGTAAAATTGTTACTAGTATATAAAAATCTAGAAACTTATCAGTTGTAACAACTATTAGTAACTGTCCCACCCAGCATTGCTCGTGCAAATAGTTTGTTATTTTATAAAATTTTAACTGTATTTATAAAAAATGTATATGCCATATTTATGTTTTAGTAATATAATATGTAACTAATGGCAATCATTTAAATGAATAAAAATTTATTCTTTTTTCGCTGAACAAAAATGCTTGTGTGTGCTTCCAAAGAGTAGCTAAAAAGCTACTCATAAAGGTTGAAAAAATAATGTATAAACACCCTTCAAGTTTAACAGACCCTGAAAGTCTTAAGGAATCTAATGATATAACTTTTATTGAAAACGGTCCAATAATAAAATTTCTAAGTCTATTAACTTCGGATAAATTTCACTAAATGTTTATATTAGCATTTTCTGTACACGGTAAAATTTTCAAAATGTCTTGATTTAGTTTGAGTGGTTTACAGGATTTTCAGTTTAATTTTTTTTTTTTTTTCATAATGTCAATTAAATCTTATTCGTTGATTCAAAATGCTTGAAAATTAAATGCAAGGCTCCTAATATATTACAGGCTCCATATATAAGACAGTTGAAAAATATTAAAAATACATAGATACAATTTTTTTTATAAGCATTTAAAGTTCGAATTTTGACAAAATACGTAAAATTCACGAAATTGTTCAAATTGTTTTGAGTTAGGAATTAATAAAAATGTATTGTATTATTGTAATTGTATAATATTGTATTATTACAATATTCGAGTTGAATGCAATGATTGCATTCGATAAAAAACAATTCTGAGCGGAGGATCAGTGTAACAATTAGTAATTATATGTAGCAATATATTATAATATGTTTATATATAGAAATTAGAAAGTTTAATAAATAATATTTTATAATTTGAAATTAGATTCATAAACTATGTTTGTGTTTAATAGTAAAATATTGAATAGGTAATATAAATTGATACATTTTTATTTTTTATGTGGTTATTTAAAATGTTATTCGCTTTTATAAACTAAGCGTTAAAATAATAGCTTAGCACAGGGTATTTTGGCAAGTTTTCCCGTGGCGTTATAAAACTATTGAGGAAATCGAAAAATTACCTCTCTAAAGTACCATATCGATCCAATTTGCTAAAACATAAGATACTATATATTATGTTGAAATCAAAACACTCTTTCTTGTAGAAATGTTGTTTACAGAATAAAAAAAAAATAAACATTATTGTAAAACCACTATCTTTCTAGCTCTGCTCAGAATCTAAAATGATTTTGTAGTTAAAAACTTATAAGATGTTCAACTTTTATAGCTAAAGGTTGAACATTTAAACAACGTTCCGCGTAAATAGGTAAATTAATTACTTTATTTACAATAATATTATCATCAAATAAATAATATTATACAGTCGAGTCGCGATAACTCGAAGTTGAGGAGGATAAAAATTCACTTCGAGGTATGTTTTATTAGAGATATCTAACTAACTAATTGGGGTAACATTTTCTAGGGAAATGAAACACAGTTCGAGTTGTCAAGTTTTTCAAGTTATCGAGGTTCGAGTTATCACGACTCGACTAGTCGACTGTACTTAGTAATAATATGTCATAGGATGACTGACCATTTTCGCCCAGAATCGTTTTTAAATGATTTTATATCATTGAATTCAAATATTTTAACACCATCCATTACAGTGATTCACTTGTAACCTACTGTACAGCAGGCAAAACCCACTTTTTTAAAATTTAGTTTCAATATAATTAAAATATCTCATTAATGTAAAATAAATATTTTCTGGTATTTCGTGATTTATAATAATATTTTGTTTATTAATTTTAATAATATAATAATTGTGTTAACACGGCGCATAAAATAGGCAATTCAGGTACACTACAACTTCTGCGACAGTTTTTTCTATTGATAGTAATGTTGATACCTATCAGCTTTGTTAAATTTACAAATATTCAACAATATTATTATATTATAACAAATAATAAGTATAATATAACTACTTATAGGAAGTTAGTTTGTACGTCTAAAACAATTAACAACTTAATACATTCCGTAAAATTGAATTATAGTCGTATACTTGTACTGTATTATACTGTACGTTTTACAATTATAAAAGTACTATGATCGACCACCTAGATTTTTTTTCTTTTTCATTCTATAATTATTATTCGGTTCTAAATAAATATTGTTCATAGTTTATAACGAATGACATTATACATTACAAGATAATATTATATTCAATTAGAACTTACCAGTATTGGTTGGAAATTTAAAGACATGATTTAATGTTTAAAATTATTTTCATGAGTACTATACAACCTGCAAACATAATCAATAAATAAAATAGTTATTATCTAGCCAGAAAAACTTATCTAAAGTAAAGATTTTACATATCAGGACTGTTATTAAATAATTTACAATACATCCATGAATTAAATGGTAAATAAAATATTATAATAATATAAAATAAAATAAAATATTAAAACACAATATATAATATTAACAAGTTTTAATTGAACTGCATTATTTATTTACGTACACTTAACGTAATAAATAATAGTTTAGGGAAAAATTATACTTAACACTACTTGTGACTATACATTTATTTATTGATATAACTATTAGACATAGGTATTTGTGACTGTCGAATTATCCATTGAGTCACTTAAGGGCTAATACTGAATTTCTTTGTAGATATTTCTGATAACGTTTAACTTTCTGATAACGTCAATGTTCCTATACAAATTATTATTTCACATATTTATTTAGTTTTATAACATTTTACATTTAAATAACATGCTTATAATGATGATTCAATTACAAAAAATAAACTTAAGATTAACGATATAATTTCATATCAGTGCGTGTACACATCAAATACAGTAGAAGATAGGACAACAACTGTATTGTAAAGCAGCCACATAGCAATCTTTTTCCCATATCTTGGCAAAACAATTTTAAACACATAAATAATATTTTTATAATATATGAAAAGTATTCTATTACCTACCAAAAAATATAATTCATTTTATATCATATTACATATTTGAAATGGTATTGAAAAAAAAATGACAAATTCATATAATTTAAGAAACGAATAGCCTTAAAAAATTATATCCAGATCGTTATTATTGATTTATAAATAACTATAGTTGACCCGCACAGCGTTGTCAGTGATAAATTAAATGCCCTAAGATTTACTTATAAATATAGATTTTCTTATCTTTTACACTCCATTAGAGACACAAATCTCTTAAATGTCAAGTCTCTAGTTTCAGCGGTTTCGCCATGACGTTGATAAATGAGTGAATCGGATATCTTGCCTTTATATTATATTTATTGTAAAAATTGGTCACAATACGCAATAATTTTAACAAAGATGGAATATTCAAAATTTTAATATTAATTACTCCTTATAGATATCTTGATTCTTTATTAACAACTTTACTAACCTATCCAGAACGTTTCCCCATCTTATCGTTTTATTATATTAGATAATCAATTTGATGGACAGCAATTTATTTAGTATCCAGTGAACCCAAATTGGCTCCTATTCTATTTTGTTATACTGATTATACCCTGATTATAATTGTATTTAACTATAATATAAAACAAAATGTCATATTAAGTATTCAAACATATAAGATATTATATTGTACATTATAGGATAAATAGCGTTTATTTTAGATTTTTAGTGGGTCGTCAAATATATTATTGATTTCACAATATATATTCATATTAGTATTTTCTAGACATGAAATAATTTTTAAAATAATAATGTGGCACTATTAATGTATTTGTTGTTATTTGAAATGTTAGCAGTAGAAGGTATCTAGTGTATCTTGTTTTGAGTAGGTCACTATAATGGACGTGTTAAATTTTAAATGATTGATAAATCATTGTATATGATTCTGGGCGAAGGCTGTCTAACTTTCGATGCGGCTTGTCCTTATTGTCGGAACCCGATAGGTACAGCCGAACACACAATTTTTTACTGTCCTCTCTGGGGACCAATGCGGCTGGCAGTGAACGGGTTCATAGGCAACCGAAACGTCACTCCAAGTGTGACGTACAGGATATGCTGTGTGGCCCCACCAACGTCCCGATCTACATGAACGATCGAATACAGGGTGCCTCTCAGCGCGCCACGCACCACGCTCTACGAAATGGTCGAAGACATACTTAGCTGCAAGGGCCAAGATGCGAGGCGAGATGAGACTAAAGCAAGAGCCGCCCCAAACGACTATGAGCACTTTACGGGCAATCAGCAGAACGAGATTCCAGGCCAGCGGGTGCGTGTGACACCGGGCCGAGAATAGGAGCAACAAACGATACTGATATCCATTTATGTGTTACTAGGTATTACGAAGCACAGTCGACAATTTCCTGATGTTACTTCTTCGTGATATGTTGTATATTAGTGTGTTATTTATTGTGTGATCAATAAACGATGGCAGCAGAGGAGTAGTATTGTGCAAACAGACCCTTCTCTGCTGTCGGTTCAAAGGGTGAGGGGGGGGGGGGAAAGCTCAAAACCAATATTTTTTTTTATCGAAAGGTCTTGTATTTTTCTATTAATTACAAATACAAACCATATTTTTAAAGTCCATTCAATTTGGTTAACGCGGCGCATTAAATAGGCAATTCAGGTACGCCACAGCAGCCAGCGACGGTTTTTCTGTTGATATCAGTTTTGATCAATTTACGAATATTCAAGAATAATATTATATAATAATATTAAGTAATGAATGTACTATAATAATTATACTAATATAAAGATAGCTTGAACGTGTAAATTATCAACTAAATAGGTTCATTCCGTAAAATTGAATTATATCGTTGTACTTTATGATTTACAATAAATTATAATAGGTAGTAGGTACTATTGAGCATTTTTATAGTATATTTTTATATCTATATGAGTAATATTAAAGAAAAAAGTATAAATAATACTTATAATTGTGATTAAATTATTTACAATTATTTATAAAAATTAAAACACAATAATATATAAAAATGTAATAACTTAAACACTGAAGTATTTGTTTGAATACTTACATTAAACATTATAATATATAGTAATTTAGAGAAAAATCATGCTTTACACTACTTGACAACTTGTGACTATACATTAATTAATCAATTAATATAGATGAAGGTATTTGTAGTTGTAGGTTATTCCACTTTGTGGATGTATCAATTTGAGACATTTGAGGAATGAGGGAGGGCTCGCATATACTTAACGTTCTGCTATACCAGTGGTGGCCAAACTTTTTTTACCTCGGGCCAGAAAAAAAAAATTTTTTTACCGCGGGCCATAAAATTTTTTTTTACTTTTAAGCAATCAGAATTTTAGGTATAGGTATATAATTTCATATTTAACGACGTTTTTATTGTACTTAATAATTTTAATGTCTTTATTTAATACTTAACTTAATAATTACTACAAATGAAAAAAAAATTAAATCGGCTTACATTTCCAAAAATTATTTTTAAATAAATTATTAACTACACATATAAAAATAAATATAAAGTATACAAAATATCGTTTTACACTTACAAAACATATTTTAAAATGTATTAATTTGACTGATCACGATGGCTGTAGAAACTACAATGTAGATAAAATTGGTCGCGCAACGAGCACAGTAATATTACTCGTTGTAGGTACCTACATTGTTGTTTCTACGAAAATAAGATAAGATAAGATAATGCTATTTATAATATGTTTATAGAATATATACTGTATTTTCAATTTTTTTTTTTTTCGTAAATGTAAAATATTATAGTTCTTTCGCGGGCCGTAGTTTGGCCACCACTGTGCTATACCAATGTTGAAAGAATCTGATATAGTATATTGTGTGGCAAGGCATCGCTAAATAAATTAGAATGCAGGATAAATGTCATTTATTTTAGATTTTGAACGAAACTTTAAACATTATAATATTATTGACTTCACAGTGACATATAATATTCATATTTATAATTTTCATTATATTGTGGCTCATCTCAATATAATATTATTGTTATTTGAAATGTTAGCACTTAGCAGTGTCAAGTGCACCTCTTTATTGATTAGGCACTGTAATGAATGAGTTAAATACTTAAATTGGAATTCAATGATAAATCATTGTTTACAATAAAGAATGGTTCTGAGCGAATGCGGTCAAATTTTTTGAAAACCTAAGTTACCAAACAGTTATTTTAATAATAATATTAAAGTTTTAACTAATGTTCGTACTATTAATTTCTAGATTGTATTGAAAAACTAAAAAATTTCTACTTTTTACTCACCAAAATATACACTATATTCAATTTTCTATCAAAGACCTCCTCAAAGTTGACAGTCCACATGACTTGTAACGATTATCGTCATCGACATCGTACATTACTCCTTACGTTGAGCACGGCTAATATGCTGAGTGTTAGTAATGACAAATGTGTATATAATATATATGAAATATATATTATGCTGACGCGATGTTTAGCTCACATCGTATAAATAACCGACCTGGACGCCTGGCGGGAGTCAGTTATGATAGAGTCTACAGTGAGGTAGTCGATAGAATATGGTCGGCGGTTGATAGTTGGATGGTCAAGAATGAGGAGTCATAGTCGGTGGTCGATAGAGGAACTCGAGGACTGACAACGACCTGAAGAGGACCTGCGGACGACCAGCTCAACCCACATTTGGACATCGGCACCCACGACACACCATGGCCCGATCGGTAGCCCGGAGTTATAATTTATAAGTATACTTTCAATGTTGTAACTTGTAGTAAATAATAATAATACATCAATAACAGATATATATATATATATATATACATTACGTTGAGTACTTGCTACCCTGATCCCTAGTAATAATATCACACACCGAGGTCGAGTCTCCGAGACCTCGTTAATATAAACAGAACGACACCGGAACGGATAAGAGCCCAGGTGAAGAGGAGACGTTAAAGTTGGTGGAGGCGCCCGTCCCTGGAGTCCCGATTTTTTTTTGGAAATTATATTTTGTTTTTTCTCGAGAAAAATTTCGATTCTAATTTCTAAGGTACACCCCTTGTGTTGTGATATTATTGTTGGGTGTCAATCTTATGTGAAGTTATTGGCCTAATAATTCTTAATGGATGTCAAATTTTATATTAAACGAAATACTAATAATCAGATTGCTAAAGTAACAAAATTAAATACTTTATTTTTAAATGAACACTTCGATTCAGAAATAAATGCAACAGAATTGATCGGCATATTACGACAAATCGATGAGAATAATATTTAGGAGATTTTTTTATTTTACTCATTGTAAACAAAAATCAACAAACATACCTATATCACATTTTATAGTAAAATCAATCGCTCCTCTCAGAATCAAGTACGTTTAAATAAATGTTAACCTTGGTTTAAAAAAGGTGTACTATTATTGATTTGTTTGTTACATTACAATTTAATACATATAATCTGTTTTTCATATTTACTAACCGAAAACCGTTGTTTGAACTCCTAATTATAAAACCATACTTACACAATATAAAAAAAACGTATTATGATACATCATTTTTTTAGTAAAATATTACCTTTAGATGAGAAAAAATTACCAACTTTAATCATATTTTTAGGATTTAGTAGACCTTAAATAGACTCATATCAGCTCGGTACCGATATTTTTTTATCAAGTCTCGCATTTAAATATATATAACACTCATATTAGGTATATACCATATTTAAGTTCAATCATTTACCGTATAAAAAATTTACAATAAATATGCAACGGAATAAACATAAAAAATTATAAAAAAAAAAAATAATATTATAACTAGCCATAATTAGGTAGGTGCATAAAAGTTATAGCAGTGATGATGGAAATCGGGCGTTTGAGCGCATTTAACCCTAACCTTGGGTCATTATAAGGACTTATGTAGATAAACGTATCTAGATAATAATATTATTTTATCAGCTGATTAAATTCTACTTGTCATCTTTTTTTTATCTTACATGAAAACTTCAGTTAGGTATCTATATTATTTTACCTTGATCATTTTTTATGTATAAGTATTTATTTAATATTATAGTATATACATTTTTACATTAATTTTTGTTCGAAAACCATAATAATCTATTACATTAGATATTATTGAGGATATATAGTGATATACATTACACTTTTAAAGCATAAAATATATCTTGATAGTCAGTAGCCAATAATATTGTTAAATGTTGTGTTCTTTCCATTCATTAATTTAAAGTACTAGCAGGTTATTATACTCTTATTAGTTATTCTTGATCGGTTGAGGCGGGTAGCGGCAGAAAAACACGACGATTTATACAATACTATATAGTTATTACTATTATAAATTATTGTTATGAAAATGATAGCGTATTTCTGCAGCTATATAATAATTAATAATAATATGTATTATATATTTTATATAATATGCATTTATGTACCAATAATACAACTCTCTTGATTTTAATGACCAGTAAACTATCCATGGGTCAACTCCAGTACTACATGGCAGATATATATACTTTTCCTTTCTACTTAAGTACTACCTGAACGGTATATGTAAACTCTCCCGAGTCACCTAATAACTCCGTGCATATACAATTTGATGTAATGTTTATAAATATTTATAATACACAATTTTAAAATTGAATAAAAATTTGAATTTCTTTTTCAAAAAAAATTGATTGTTTAAATTATTATGGTGTGTTTATAATATTTCCTCCAAGAAAACTTAATGTTAAGCCATGTTTATTTTTTTTTTAAATAAGGAGAGTTTACTACTGCGCTTAATATTGACTAAGACCATGTAGGTATCATGTAAAATGTAATATTAGTAGAGACCGGAATTATATGCACTAAAAATGTGCTAAATATGATACAAATACGCACAGTAAAAATGGCAAAATATGCTCTTATATGCACAAATAAATTTAAAATATATAGTACATGCATTAAGAATATTTATTAAAATAAAAAAAAAATGTATACAACAAAATAGTTAAATAGAGTATTTAATACAAAATATCTTAAGTAGTGTGTTGTCAATTAATTATCTATGTAATACAATAAATAAAAACTTTTAAGTAGGTAAATCACATTTTTGTTTATTAGAAAATGATTAGAATTTTAATCTAACAATTATATATTTTAATTATGTATTTATTTTATTGTTTTTATTCGAGTGGATTCAAACGAATATCATTAACGATAAACCGCAGTAGTAAACTAGTAACCATGTTATTATTTCTGTTCTATTCTTTGAGTAGCATATATAGTTGTTATAAATATAGCGTTGTCAAACATAAAACTATATGTATATAAACAAAAAAATATATATATATGTATAACTGCAACAACTAGATAGCTGTTTCCTTCATATCATCGAAGTCTGCTGCCATTTACAAAGCAGGTAATGTTTACAAAATAATATTATCACAGTAAAAATTAATGTATATGAATAAATGTAAACTAATTGATAAATGTAAACATTGCCTGCTTTATAAATGGCGGCCGACTTCAACATTGGTCACAGCTGTTGTATGAAGATGGCTATCTAGTTGTTGTATATATCTATAATATATATTTAGATTATGAAAAATATTTTCGTGATTATTTAAAATTAATAAATTGTTAATCAACGTATTAATCCTCGTTTTTATTTTAATGCAGACTAAAGAAAGAGTAAGTTATTTATTTATTTTTTTTAAATGTTTAAATATACAAATTATATACTTTAATAGGAAATTAATATGCATCAATATGCAAAATAAAATTTTGTCTATGAAATCAGTTTGATTTGAAACGCCCACATTTTGAACCCTCATTATATAGCTGTACATACATTCAGAATGAATATGAAAATGCATACAATTTCGATCTCCACTTATAATCATTAATTATCGTGTGTCTACAACTATTGGACAAATTAAAATTTACAGTATAAGCCCCCGTTCCTCATTAGTGGTCATTACTAAAGACCGGATTTATATGCATTTTAAATTGTAAAATATGCATGCAAACATGCGCTGAAAAAAGTCAAAATATGCAAGAAAAAAATGCAAAACATGCAAAATAATTTTTGATTATTACAGCTATTAATTTATTGTAAAGTTCGAAACAAAATCAAAACATAAATTATGAAAAAAAAATAAACTACAATATTATTTTATAATGATGATAAAAATGAATTTAATTGAAAAAAGTAGGTCAGCGCATTTCGGTGGTGGATGTTTGTCCATCGTCCCTTCGGTCCTCGGACAGGATAGTGTAATTTCACTGTATTCGATTTGAATGCAATGATTGCATTCGATAAAAAAAGATTCTGAGCGGACGAGGAAATCTATTTTATTTTATTTTATTCGTTTCTATGGTGATAAACAAAGCGTTTTAAGAACAGCTTAAGAACGATTTATATAAATAGGTAATTTATATAATTATAATTATAATTTATAATTAGGAAATATCATAAAAATAAAAATAAATATAAAATAAAAGAAAAAGCTCATAAGTCCCTCAAATGTTTTGAAAATTTTACCATGTCTAGGTATGGATAATATAAGTAAACAACCCAAATTTCAAGTTTTTACGAATGTTTTTAACCGAATTACAACAAAAAAAAACTCCCAATTAAAATGTCTATAAATAGCTCAAAAATTGCTAAAATTTTCCGAACTTTGAACCGTAATCCAAGGAACAAAATCCAAAATTCAACAAAAAATATCTACTGTCATTTTTCATTTGAAGCAATATTTTTGGTAGAAAACGTCGTCCGTAATTATTTAATATTATAAAATCGTGAAATCGTACGTTTTTTCTCCTCTAACCGCTTTTATTTCGAGTAGCGTTCCGAAAATCGAAAAATGACATCTCTAAAGTACCAGCTCAAGAACATTACCTTTCAGAAAAGATGCTATACATGATACTTTTGAGCAAGTTTAAAGGGAGAAAAGTGTTAACAGAATAAAAAAGAAAAAGAAATAAATATCATTGTAAAACCATTATATTCCTCGCTCCGCTCAGAATCTAAAATATACAATTTATTCGATATTGGAAAAACAATAAGTAACAATAATATATGCCATATTGACCTCGGTAAAATTATGACGGCGGGTTGTGATAATATGTTTGTATACAGAAAACTTCGTTTCACATCAACGCTCTTGCTATGGGCGCATATTTAAAACTCGACAACATTTCCAGGGAAAAATGTTTGATAGAGGAACTCTTCAAGTCAACAGTCTCGCCTTGGTGTATTTTAGCAATTTCTTTTAAAATTAGCAAGATATTATTTTTATTGATAATTTTGGAGTATTTTTTTTTTATAAATACGCCATTTTTATTTTCAAAAAGATTAATAATAGAGTTCGTAACTATTGTTCAAAAATGTATAGAGCATCTATGAGTAACAAACCTGAAGTCTCAAGCTTTTTAATGCTTTCAACAATAATCGAAAATTGTTTTTTTCCTTTTCTTAGTTAACCCGCGGCAACTTAGGCCATTGGGGGGTTTTTAAGCTGTGGGGAAGGGTACTGTAAGGTGTTAACACGTGTGTGTTGTTTTTGGCAGATTCTGGCCCGTAGGTATCTGCTATGCCCGGGTGGGAGATGGCGGCACTTGTTCTCCGGACACTGTGACTTACTCGAAGAAAGATGCCACCTGCTGCCGAGGTATCGAACCAGCGCCGGTGCGCGTCGCAACCGTCGCCTTAGTCCGCTCGGCCACTCCGTCCCTCCAAATTTGTTTTAATATAAGTTAAATCATTAATTATATTTGATTTAGTTAGAATTTGTTTACAGTTTTCAGTTTTGAATGCTTTTGACACCATCTTTTTGTAGGTTTTGAATAACATTTTTAAAATGTTCAAAATTATCTGCATAAAATACTGCCGATTCTAACCAAGCAACCCATCGTGTTGTTATAGGTTGAGGTGGTAATGGTTTATTAGGTAACATTTCATGGTATAATTGAATTCTATAAGGAGGTTTAAAAAATATATTTTTTCCGTTGTTAATTAAATCGTTTATTTCATGAAAAATATCCATAATCTTTTCCGCGATCCGATGAATCCCATGAGCAGCACAAGTCACATGAACAAGATTGGAATAAAATGGTTTTAAATTGTTAGTAGCCTTAACCATATAATGGGGCTGCATCGGATAACATTAATAAAACTTTTTCGTCGTTACCTCTCTCTGGCCATAATACTCTAAGACAATCATTTACGAATTTTGCTATAGTATTATTATTTGTTTTTTCAAGGACTTTAGATGGTAAAAGATACGATTTTGATGGAGAATCAAATTTAATTTTCCAACAATAAAGTTCGCATTATATTTGCCTTGTGGGTCAGTAGTTTCATCGATACAAAAATAAATGAATGAACTTCTTATAATTTCTCATATTTTTTTAAAAACGCCTGAGTAACATATTTTGATTACATAAATTTTTCTTAGGGCACTTTAATTAGGTATATGTAGATGAGTATATTTTTCCAAAAAAGATTTGAAATTGGTATTTTGTAATTTATGTAGTGGAATGTTAGAAGCTATCAAAGCTGAACAAAGGTCTTGGAAAAATACTGATTGATTTTCACCTAAGTTGACTGTTGATTAACAAATGTTTGTTTAAAAGTGGGAGTTTTCGAATATTTTTCATGTGAAAATGACTTAACGTGCTGATCAATTTCAAATTTTTTTTGTACTACAGTACTACTTTAATACAATATTGACAAAAAACTAAATTATAATTTAAGGTTTTGAAAACCTCACCTGATTTGATATACGGTTCAATCCATTTTCTAAGTGATGGTAATTTTGAACTTGGACACTTTGGCATTGTAAACTAACAAAGACAAACAATGTCATACAAAATGTACACGTTTTTATAATACGTTGGCCATTGACTATTGCCGAATGTACGCTTCGAACTACTGCAGTCATCAGTCTATCAGTTTGTGTTCTGTAGTATTGACGATAAGTCGATAATGTTAGACAAAATTGATAAGATAAAAATATACGATAGGAAAACCAGTATGCAATGAATACCTACCTACCTTTTTTTTGTACCAACTAATACGGAAACGTAATCTTATATTTTTAAAAATATTTTCAATTTTTGTATTGTGGAAAAATGTATATAATATATATAATAATTGTACATACAATTATAAAATTAATACTTACCTAGTATTTACGTATTATGCAAAAACATGCGTTTTTATGTAAAATATGCACTTGTACCCAAAATATGCAAAATAAATATTTGTAATACTATTTATTTAAGTATGATTGATGAAAACCCATTTACTGCATATAATTGTTTGTAAAAAATATGAACATGCATTATATTATGCAAAATCTGGTCTTTACTTATTACCTTATTTAACTTTATTTCCCTATGATGTCGTAGAATTTTTATTCTTAGTGTTCCATTTAACATTGTTAGGTTTAATAATATTATAGTGAATTTATTGACCTATATCAAACTTAAATTTAAGAAAATTATCTGTTTGTGCTTTAGGTTTTTAATATATTTTAATTTTAATGCAAGTTATGAATATAGAACAATTTAACAATTCCCACTTTAAAAGATAAATCTCAACTCATAAACATGTTTGAAAATAAAAATAATATAACTTCTCTTTAAAAAATATAATTTTAATTATACACTTAGGTATCAGTATTTCACATAAATAAAAATGTATTTTGCCACCAAAATACAAAAAAACTGTGGATAACTAGAAAATGTATATAAAATTAATATTTGTAATTGGATCTTATTACATAATATTGTATGATTGAAAATTTTAAGCATCAACTTCCATGACAGTTTCCTCTGCAATTTCAAACTTTATTTCACTTTTGCATAAAACCTTGGTTAAACCAGATGGATAGACATATTTGGCACTAAAAAATAAATGTTACCATATAAGTTTAACTAAGATACAAATAGAACTGTAAACTATACAGTACAGTCAAATCGCAATAACTCAAAAACTTCATAACTCGAAAAATACATAAGTCAAATATATTTTTATTCTCCATGATATTTAAGATATTGAGACTCGACTGTAGTAGAGAATAAAAGACATACGTAGCTGGTTTCTTATTGGGTGTCAGATAGTTCCTGAGCATACGAGTCCCGTCTTTTTTGATGACACAAAGGTCTACATTACTTCCGGAACCAAGATCATTAAATACACCACCCAAAATTGCATCACATGCCAGTTTCATGCCTTCTTCTTCCTAAAAATGAATACAATCAAGCAATCTGCTTAAAGGTTTTCGGTTCAAGCAAACAATTAAAAAACAAAGCTGTTATTACTGTTAGATTTTCATTCCAGCGGCTTTCAAGTTCAGAAATGGCTGCCATACTTCCTGATCCCATAGATATGTAAGGTAATTTATCAATTGAACCATGGGGATAAATAGAGTATAAATGTGCACCACTGTTATCAATGCCACCCAAAATTAAAGCGGCTGAAACATATCCCTAAAATCAAATACAAATTAATAATAAATAAGATAAACAAATAACACATCATAAAATATAAACTGAATTACCATGTATTTGAAGAGATACTGACGAAGCGACCTAGCAGCGAATGCAACAGGAACCATTTCATCAGGAAACTTGAATGCTTGCAAAGAAACATTGGCAGATACCATGCGAGTAACTTGCATAGTGTCTGCTGCTGTACCGGCACCACAGCAACTAAAATAATTCATATGTATTAGTTTTAAAATTTTATTTCTTTTCAAGTTAACATACTGCATGTATTTGCCAATATAATGGATTTTTTCACAATTTTTTTCCATAACTATTGTGTCAGATGTAGCACGTGTATCGGCAGCCAAAATAACACAATCACGAGTAGTTACACCTACAATTGTAGTACCAGTTTTTCGGAAACTCGGCATTTTGAGCCCCATTTTTTCAATTTTAGCATTTCTATAATAACAAAATTGAATGAAAAATATTTATTTATTTTTACAAAAAAATAAGGTGATCTACTTAACTTAATACAAATGTATAGACAAATTAAACTCTTGTCAACACAATGTTTGTTAAAATATAAATATTTGTAATGGATGTAAACATTTTACAAAAAATACTTATTATTATTTTCTTACAGTTCAAATTTATAAAGTCAACAATACTTAGGCTTTTCTAAAGTTCTTAACCTGCTGTTGGTACATATATAATACGCAACACAATTACTACACTGTAAGCGCAGTGCCCACACTTTACTTTAATAGCATTATTAACTTAATAAATTTAATCATACATACAAATATGTATATTTTTATCCTTTACTAAAAAGTATGGGATACTTTTTATGTACTATTAGTAATTTATCAAATAAAAACAAAACAGGAATTTTATTACAAAAAAATTATTTTTACTTACAAAGTACCTAATACAAATTAATTCAAAGTTCAATATAAATGTAAATGTAGGAAGTAATTATTAAATTTATCATCTTAGATCTATTCACTTTTAGAAATATTTGTTTCGTTTTTATCATTACGGCAGGATACACTCGTGGTGTTAGCGCTTAATCAGTACCTACTTATGATTCTATCAAACGAAAACTATTTGGGAATGGCAAACAGTGCCATAATTTATTTTTGTAAATTTTTATAGAAATTTTATTTGAAGTAGGTATTTCAAGTTAAATTTAAATTTGTTTAAGAGGATGTCACACCCACATGTGTTGTCTCCGTCTTACAAATGTACAATATAGCAAAAACTGTATTGCGCGGGACAACTTTTCTCGCACCATAATTGTTGTACAACTACCAATTTTTCACAACACGTAAAAAAGAACTTTATCTGTGCAACAGCGTGCTCTTTTTTTCAATAGCACTATCCAATCATTTTTTATAAGCAAATAAAAAAAAACCAAAAAAACCAAATGTTTAGAAGGAAATAACTTTTATTGTATTTGTTATCAAAAATATGGGCACGCTGTTGCATAAATAATTTTCCACCCTATATGTTCAGAAATTTTGGAGCCACTACTACAAACACAGAAAGATAAAAGTTGTCCCGCGCAAAACAGTTTTTGCTATGTTATATATTTGTAAGACGGAGACAATACATGCGGGTGTGACATCCTCTTAAGCATAATCATACCAAGCAAAGAACCTAATTCAATTTAAGTGCTGATTGGCTGATATATCGATTACTCACTTTAAGTTATATAGGTACCTATTTAAAATGTTTGATCAATTAACATTGTCATGGCTGGGCATTAACGAGTTAAAAAATTAATTTAATTTTAACTTTTTAACTTAACTAGTTACTTTTGGATTTTCATTAACTTAACTGTTAACTTACTAGATTTCTTTTCTATTAACGTGAAATTAACGAGTTAATTTTTCATTTTAAGAAGTAAGTTAAGTTGATATATTTTGTTTTTAATTTAATTATATTTCACTATTTCAGCCTATTTCGTTTTCATGTCAAAAAATATGTATCATAAATTGTTTTAAGTTAAAAATGTATATCATTTGAATCTAACTTATATGGAAATACTGTATAAAGTATAAACACTAGTCTATAATTTAGTTTTGGGTTAGAAAAAAATTAAGTACTCGTTGTATAAACAAATTAACTTTTTTTTAACTTAATAAAAAGTTAACAAAAAGTGTGTATTAACTCTTAATTTAACTGAGTTAACCTATAGTTAAATTAACTTTTAACTTTTTGTTATTAGTGCATATTAACTAAACTTAACTGAGTTAAAAAAAATCATTAACTTGCCCAGCCACGAACATTGTCGTCAATGACATCACTTCTAAATATCCCAATTATGTCGATAATTAATAAAAATATTACCTATTCTTTATTTAACATGCATTATTGTATAGTTATTTCAAAATTGTATAAACATTACCAAACATAAAATTCAAATATCTGTATTCAACAAAATTCTTAACCATATGCAAAAAAGATACAAAACAAAGTGCTTACACCACCTATAATAATTTAATAAGTAGGTAGTAAGAATTTATTTAACTGGCTTATTTATAAACTATAAGACTAGGTATCGAAGTTTAAATGGAATTGGATTCGTAATTATGCAGATAAAATTAATATTATTAATCATAATAATAAGTTGAGTAATAAATAAAACTTCCAAACCTTTCAAGATTCCTGAACGAAAAAGCATCGTTATCGTCGATGGAACTGTAGTTCAGAGCCATTGTTAATAAGGAGAAAATCTAAAAGAAATTAATTAATTAAACACTCAACAGAGGAAGCGGAATAACACAATTTCGGCTTTTTCTGATCTTCGACAGATAAATTAATTATTAAATTACAAGATCACCAAGAATCGTGATATTCAGAAATCAGAATTTAAATAAAATGTTTATAATATTATGTTGATTGTAATTTGCAGTAAAATCGCTTTATCATTGTCAAAGAAGTAATAACACATCATATCATACCTCTTTGGCTATTAAAGTATATTGTATTATCATTGCACACATGCTGAATTCAGAATTGATAATGTATTAATTTCGTGATATCAATCTTGAATCTAAAATATTTAATATTATAATCTAATAATTAAAAAAAAAAATTTAAATCTGCTAAATTTTTTTGTTATATAAGAGACGTGAGTTTGGAGCCTATTATTTAATGTAACAGTAAGTTTAAATAATATTTGTCCAGTTATAAGGTGCAAAAATGTCAGTGTCATTTTTAGCGCCGTCTTTGCGTTTCTCTATATTTGATCCTACGAAATTGAAGACCGTACATTCGGTTCTTTTTAATGTGGTGAGGCACAAGTGGAATTTCACACACATGGAGTTGCCCAGTCCGAAATCCAGAAACTTCAGACGGGAAATCGAATGGCCTGAGAAGTACACTGTGAAACCGTTGAACAATAAACACTTGGCGGGCCGAGATCCGTCCACCGGTATTTATAACAATTTACAAAATATATAGGAAAACAAGTGCTAGATTCTTAAACATTTAATTTCCAGGCCGAGTCGTTGTCAAGGGTTTAGGTGGTGGTATTAAACAGAAATACCATTGGGTTGATTTAAAACGATTTGGACCCACTGGTGAACACGATGCTCCCCGAATTGACCGCGTCTTAGAGATAATGGACTGTGGCTGTCGAACAGCTAAAGTGGCATTGGTTGGTTGTGGCACAAAATTAAAATATATTATTGCAACAGTTAATATGAAACCTGGTGATATGTTGGTCACATCTGGTTACATTCCTCGTATTCCAGGTATATTGTAATTCATTATTTTATGTTTATATTCCACTAAAAATTGTTTTTACTGACATACCCATACTTATAGTTAATCCAAATGAAGGAGATGCATATCCACTCGGTGCATTGTCTAAGGGAACAAAAGTACACTGCATTGAAAAGATGCCAGGTGAAGGTGCACATTATGTAATGACGGCTGGATCAACAGCTACTATATTGAGGCAAGTCGACGACAGAGTCATTATTCAATTGCCATCAAAATTACAAGTATCACTTTCTAAACATTGTATGGCATCGATTGGTAAGTCTTCAATTATTATAAAACTTATATCAATATTCTATTTATTATTTTGTCATCAATTATGACTATAAACAAGGCGGACCTACCTATCTTGGTTTATAAAAAATAAAACAAAATTACCTTGCAGATAATGTAATATCTGATATTAAGGAAATCGTCAAATATTTAACTAAGACAACATATTAAATTAAATCTACCTAAAATACCTATTCAAATTATTTTATAAGATTTATGTGTATAATCATTAATTATCTGTTTTCAGGACAAATATCAAATGCAAATCACTTCAAGGAACACATTGGCAGTCCAAATCGTAATCGAGAATTGGGTAATCGCCCTCGGTCTGGATTGTGGCAAAGAAAAACTGGTCGTTTTGGCCGTAAAATCAGACCACCGCCACCATTAAAAATTATAACTGAACTTGCTCCAAAAAAAATGGAAAAGGTTACATTAGAACTAAGTGCTTTGTTTTGAAACTTCTGTACTCAGAATATTGAACTATAAACTGTAATATCAAACATGTATAAAATAAAATGAATTAATATTATAATCTAATTTTATTAATGACTAATATACAAAAAAAAAAATTGAAAATGAAAATGATCCAATACTAATAGACTTAAGAATTTGTTTGTGTTTTTTTCACAACGTGTGGTAAATCAAATTTTCCTCTAACGCACGTTATTTTTACACCAGGTAAATCTTTACACCGCCCGTTACGCACTAATACAACGTTGTGTTCTTGTAGATTGTGCCCTTCACCGGGTATATAAGCAATCATTTCCTTGCCGTTGCTCAATCGTACCAAGACACACTTTCTGTTGGCCGAATTTGGTTTCTTTGGTTTTCTTATCAGTGTTTTGAGTATAACACCTTTTAAAAATGGATTATCACCCAACGGATTCCGTTTGAACATTGGCTTTTTGTGTGGGCCGGTCTTGTGCATTTGATAAAGTGATGCCATACACCTAGTCGTTTCTCCCACTAAACAGTATGAGAACAAAATTCTGACTGTTAATTTAAAACGTTCAATTTAATAATTTATGATAACACTTACGCGATTTATTAAGTACTAAATTTTTCATTCCCTGTAGTAGAACATTCATTTTGGAATACTTTCGTTAAACTCAGTTAAAAATGTTACTTCTTTCTTCTACAATTCGATAATAAGTATTTATTCTGTGATCTAACTTTAACTAGTGAACTATGTAGTCATGTACTCATATCCGTCGTCCAGAAGCAAAATTCCAAAAATCAAAATGTACTAGCTACTGTCTAGAATATACAACTATACGAGTTACCTAATACCTATTTAGAATTAATATTTATTACTTTAATAAAGTAACTTGTAAGTATGTAACACCGTTTGATAATTTTTATTTTGATAATTGAAATTGATAGTAAAATCAGTGTCGCCAGATGAAGCGATGTAAATTAATATACAATGCAAATCAATTTGCCAACAAAAATTTTAAAAAAAACTGTAGGAAAATAATGCTTGATGCATATTGCACTATTGTAGTATTGTCTATTATAGTACTAAATACTAATTATAGGTCTATAATAGACCTATAAACTAAATTAACTAATATAGTTAAATACTTAAACTAGTAACTAGTACTTTTACTATAACTAGTTTATAGGTCTATGATTAGTACCATAAATATTATATTATATTATACGTCTATGATTAGTACTTCCGGAGTAAATAGAAAATAGGATGATAAATTTAATATTTATAGAATATTTAATTTATCATGAAAAATAGGTAGGTGGACGGTTAGGACTTACTGGAAAGTGAAAATAAGTAGGAATTTCGGAAGAAATAAAATCACTGAAATCAGTAGAAATAGGATTCTTAAAATAAAAATTTGCTCCACTGCTGCAACTTCATAAACAATAGGTAGGTAATACCAATTTTCAATTATTAAAAACTAAATTGTTGGTTTCCGGGTAACCCAATAGGAGAAGAACGAGCTTGTTTTGCTGCAACTACCTATAGTGAATTTGTGAATTTAATATTTATATAATCATCAGGGCCGGACTGGGCAGGCGGGATACCGGGAGTTTCCCGGTGGGCCGCTTGTACTCGTATAGGGACGTTTTGTTTTTTAGGTTTATCGGTTAAGATTCATCCTGTCGATTGTATTAGACAACTATTTAGAATTAAGTAAATTTCTCAAAATAGATATGAAAAAAGGTGGGTAAGTGGATGTCGCTCTGCTGTACAGTAGGTTACAAGTGGGTCACTGTAATGGATGGTGTTAAATTTGAATTCAATGATATAATATCATTGTATAAGAAAAACGATTCTGAGCAAAATCGGTCAGTCAGCCTATAATAATAACAAGTATATTTAATGATATTATTGTGAATAAAGTAATTTATATATAACCTATTTACGTGGAGCCTTGTTTTCAATTATCAATCCGTAGCTATAAAAGTTGAACATTTTATACATTTTTAACTACAAAATAATTATTAACTTATAAATTTGATAAATGTTGTCAAAATTTGAACTTTAAATGCTTATAAATAAAAATCGAGCCTATGTATTATTATTTTTTAACTGCTATTAGAACGATATATTAGCAGCCTTATATTAAATATTCACGTTTTTTTACCCAACAAATAAAATTTTATTGATATTTATAGAAAAAAAAACTAAAATAATTGAAAACTGACTATGTCCGTAAACAGCTCAAAATAAGTCAAAATATTTGGAAAATGTTATGGTGTATAGAAAATTCTAATATAAGCATTCGGTCAAAATTTAATGTACCTACGGTCATTTGTTTTAGAGTTGCATCAAAAACCAAAATCGATTTTCTCAAAAACGGATTTTGCGTAAAAAATTCCCGTTTTTCCTTTGATTTTCACGTCGTTTTTGAAAACTACTGGGAAAATTTTTACTTTTGACCCCCCATAGTACCAACTAGATTCACTTTCCTATCAGAAAAGTTACTGTTAAAGAAAATTCAAGCACTTTTACTGTCCAAAAAGGTGATGACAGACACAAAAAAAAAATAAAAAAAAACACACATCATTGTAAAATCAATACATTCATCGCTTCCCTCAGAATCTAAAAAAAAAAATTGGAAGTGACTCTGCTGAACAGTAAGTTACAAGTGGGTGACTGTTATGGATAGTGTTAAATTTGAATTCAATGATATAATATCATTGTATACGAAAAACGATTTTAAGTGGAGACGATTTGTCAGCCTAGGATATTGTATACTATATTTATATTGATATTATTAAATATTATTAATACCGTAGCCGGTTAAGTTGAATTATTATTATTTGTTTATTATCGTATTTGTATATGATAATATATTTTAGACGTTTCAATTACCCTCGAATAATATTTTTAAAATAGGCATATGTATATATTACAAGTAACAACGAATTAAGAACGATATTGCAAAAAATAATTGCCGGAAATCATTAGTTTTTAACTGAAAACGACAGGGAACTTGGCGGTCAGTCTTATATTTAAGTTATATGTATTATAACTAATTGAAATTTTTGGTATTTTCATATGTACCCGGTGTACCACACTGCGCTTGCTCGAACAATTAAAATCAAAAACATCCCTCGACTTGTTATGTAAAACCACCATGGGCGGGTGTCAGAATTATTTTTGCATCATCAATTTCAAAACGTTGATTTACCTAGATTAAAAAAAAAATTAATTTGTAATACTTAAGCTCGGTAAACTTTAAGTGTTGTACGGGTGCGTAAAACACCGAAAATCGTGAACTTCGTAAGGCTATACCATAAAAACCAATGATTTGCAGGTAGTCGAGTTTTGGACAAGTACCCACATAGGTAACTTATAATAATTCATATTGTAAATTAATTAGGTACCAAAAAAATATAACTTCTCAAACACTTTGTCTATTGGCACTGGCGGGAGAATGTATTAGAATGTCTATAAACTTGCGGACCAGTTTGTATAGTTAAATTTGGCATGCGAACTATAATTGAAAAAGAAAACCAGAATAGGTGCATTGCAGATCACAAAGATTTCTGTAAATACGATTTATAAATATACCGTATAGGTATACTGAGTACTTATATAATAATATATAAGTTTTTTTGGATTTATCATAGTAAATAATATATTTTATGATATCTATGGCAATCGTCAATTGTCGAAATTCGTCGGCGACGGTTAACAATTCTAATAATTTCAGCAATATACTATTGTATTATAAATATAATATATTGTATATTTTGATTTCAGTGAACAAAAAAATAATAGGCCACAAATATAAACGGACAGTTCGTTAAACCGGATAAGTTGTAACACAAACTCGCAAATTTCGTTTGATCAGGTTATTTTCATAAAATATTTCGATACCTACTTTCAAGTTTCAGCTCATCGGAGTGAGATGATTAGATGAAGATGGATGAAGATAGCTGTTTCTTCGGCGATGGCGGCACTCTAGCTACGTTTCACCGGAAGAGTAGATGTTTACGAGTAAGTTTGTTTTCATATTATTACCTACTATTTTACATTTACTTTTTAGACTTAAATTAAATATTTATTGCCACGGACAATCTGTTAACTAGGTGACGTAGAAGCATTTATAAGTTTAATCCCAATAGCGCAATGTATAAAATACGCGAGACTGTCTTCGTTTCACCACGCCAAGTTTAATACGCACCTTTTTGCATGTTATACTATACGCCGGGTATCACCTTAGGTTTGCGCGAAGTATTTAAAACAATATAATGTTATTAATCTTTATATTTTATATTTTTATATACATAAATACATTATACACCTCATATATTTTATTAGCATACTTACACCTTTTTTAGTGTAGTTTATACCCTAGATGGCTATAGATATAGGTATTAAATGTCTTGCAATTATATATTTTACTATAATTATTAATTTCATTATAATATAATATAACAATACACTCTAAATTAAATTAGTTGTTATCAAGACAGACAGTCTTAAAACAAACTCTTTTCTGGACGTTTTCAAAACGTATTATGCTTAAAAAAAATTGCACAGTTGTCGTAGCAGTCAGTTGCTAGATCAACCCGTGTGACATCAAATAGCAATTATTCTTGTTTTTTTCGAAAAATATATGTAACATGTATAGCTCATACTATTATGAATTTATAGTTAATGGAAATGCGGATGTTTATACTTCATAGATATTTTTTTAGTTAATAATCGTGTAAATAATTTGATTAAACAATCAGGTACCTCACACTAGTATCAATTTTATTATATTACGTGTAAAATCACCAACACAAGGTGCAGACTGCATTAAAAAAATAAAAACATAAAATAAAATATAAAATAATGTTGTAGTAGAAGCTGGAAACTGTAGTTTATTTTAATTTATAATCCAATTAATGTAACCGAGAATGTAACTATTAAATTCATCATTGAATGATTATTCAGAGATCACTTTGGGATAAATGTAAATTAAATTAAAAATAATTAAAAAACATTTTGTGAAAGGAACAAGATTACTGCTAATATTTAAGTCTTAATTATTATTAACAAATAAATACAAATAATAGATATTTTAATAGCTTTTTACTATTAACATTCAGTGTAAATATAGTTTCTGATCGACTTACCTATATGTAATAAAAAATACATTCATCGTTTCACTCAGAATCTAAAATATTCATATCAAATAATCCTAACAATTTAATGCAAGGATTCTCATAAATTGATCTTACAGCAGCCTTAAAACACCAAAAAAACATTTATACATAATTTACAAAATTTTAGTTCCTTATTATGGTGTAGGTATTAATACAAACAATAAATTGCTATCCGAAAACACAATTTCGTATACCTATTATTATTTACTAAATAGGTACCTACAATTAAATTAAACTAAAAATAAACATATGATTACATACTGAGTGCCTATAATATAATATTATATATGAAAATTGAATTTTTATTACGAATACTTATCGTTTACACAGACCACAAGAAAAAATAATTAAAAATATTTAAAAAAAAAAAACACACATCATTGTAAAAATATAGTTGGTATTATAGTATTTGATGAATTTACTGCATACGTTTATGGCTTTATGTTAACTCTAAAATACAGAAATCACATTTTTATTTAATAATTCATAAAATACAATATACTCTTATAAAAATATTCTTGTGCTTCTGATATCTATTCACCACCTAAATCAATAATTAAATTGATAAACGAAAATAATAATTTAAATAATACCTATATCATATTATTATAATTCAAATTCAAAATTATAAACTATTTTGGTTTATTGTCATATCAAATTTCAATGAACAAATTGGTCCTTAACACAGAACTCTTTGATATAAAAAGTTGCATTATATTATATCCGTGGATTCATCATATTGACGTAACTAGTATAATATCTATCATTTATTTATTTAATCTATGGCAAATCTCAAAGTCGTTGCAGAAGACACAGTCGATTAAAAATTCTAAAATTTCAATAAGCAAAGAAGATATGAGCAAAAAACTTACTGCGTTTCGTATAATTTTATTTTTCATAAATCACAATATTCTAAGTTCTGGCTGTATTCTGGAGTATTTCCTCATGGGCGTCGCAGTTCACACACGTCACGGATTCCGCCGAAGGATTCGATAATTAAAGTAAGTTTGTTTTTATATTCTTTTGGGGCTTAAATTTACTTTTAAGACTTAAAACAAATATTTAATGTCACGAAAAATGTGCTATCCAAGTGTTGTAGTCGCATATTTTAGTTCCGGACTAGAAATGTATAAAATACGCGAGATATAAACGCCGTCGTCGTTTTTCCAGTCCCTGTTTGTAGAATAATTATAATTAATAGGTGCATACAGGGTACTTAATATAAATATATAAATATTTTGGTTTAATTTATAGAAATATATGTTATGACTTATAACTGATAATAGTCATAAGATACAATTTTAATTAATAACTGGTAATTTTTTTTCCAAATACAACGTTATAAGTTATAGGTAACTATTAATTTAGTGTCACATACTTAACTTCTATTGTTCACCTAATATTTATATTCTATATCATAGGGATTAGGGATGTATAACCATGTACACATAAAAGTATATTCACGGAATGGTCAACTGCCTATCCTGACGTGTGCGCACTTATGAATATTATACCTACTCATATACTTGTATAGGTATATAAATATACCTATACTAGCTGATCTCGCTGACACTTCGTTGCCCGTTAAATGTACCAACTCTATATGACTCAAACTTTGTTCAATTCGTTATATAATATTAAGTGTATGGTGTATGGTGTTCAAAATGTATCTTAACTTTTCTGTTGCCCGGAATAAAAATTCTGATTCGCAGCAATATATTATCAGGTAGTCAATCTACCTGCGGTAGATCGCGGACCCCGTGCTATTTGTACGTAAGTGAATGATTTAACTCTAAAGTACAGGGGCGGCACAAGACATTTATTTCTAGGGGGGCAGGATCCGGGCAAAAAAATTTTCGGTGGGGCAAATATATATTTGCAATTTGAATATTATTGCTCTATATTTGGATTTTCCATAATACTTTTATTAATGGGATTGATATTTTGGTATATCAGCTATTAAAGACATTTATTGTAATCATATAAATCAGACACTAATGTAAAAGAGGGGAGTAGGTAAATCAATAGAATCAGATTTCTGTAAGTAATCTGAAACAATTTGTAACTCATGTAAAGTTTCACAAAATAAGAGTAAACAAAATAGAAATTCAAAATTAATATGGTCTAAAAGTGAACTAGCTTCTAAACTTTTTTCACATTTTGTTTCTAAGCTAACTTTATTAAGTAAAAGCAATATGATTGGTAGTGTTCTTTTAACAGCTATACAAGCAGCTATTTGGCAGATCCATCTTGTTTCTGAAATACTTTTTAGTTCCACACGTTTAGATTTTGGACAATGTTTTTTTTGAAGTTCAATAAATTGAGTGTGCACCGTTGATCTACTCATAAAATTATATATTTGTTGAAGCAATATAAAAAACATTTTTACTTCTGGAATATTCTTACAAATATCAACAACAACTAATTTTAATCTGTGATTATAACAATGAGTATAAATAGCTTGAGGTACTTGACGTTGGAAAATTGCTTGAACACCATTAACATTGCCACTCATTACCGCAGCCCCGTCATAGGTGTGTGCTATACAATTATTAATATCGATTGAACAATTAGCCAATGTACATTCGATGTAATTAAAAAGTGCTTAAGCATTTAATAAAGAACAAGGTACAAATCCTAAAAATCGTTCATTAATTGTATTGTTATAAAAATACCGAACCATGATAGAAAGTTGTCCAGATGAAAATGTTATCTGTGCCATGACCGTGGTTTAAACAGTGTAATAACAATACTACCACAAATAGCAACTTCTCCGAAATTATATTACTCCAACATTGTGATTAGCAGTTGTCCCATAATTGATAAATTATAACCATATTTAATACTCGATGTGGTGTTTAACTGCTAATATGGGAAGAGAAATTTCACACAATATTGTGATGGGTAATATAAATATATTATAAATTTTCATTTGGTCTCAAACAGGTAGGGCAAAGGTGGGGCTAAACAAAATTTGGGTAGGGCACTAGCCCCACATTGCCCCCCCTTGGCGCCGCCACTGCTAAAGTATCAAAATTGTTCCAAGTTTATCATTTTTACTTATATTCCACCTACGGAGGATTAATATAATCAATTAATACAAAAGCCTAACGCAACCGTACTAAAATCCGATGAATAAAAAATAACAAATTTAACACTTTTTAAGTTAGCCTATCTTCTTCCCAGAGGTCTGATCTACACACGAATATTCATTTTTATCTATACTAATATATAAAATGATAGCGTTTGTTTGTATGTTTGGGATACGTTGTACGTTGTACGTTCAGAGCTCGATTCCCTAGCGCGAGCTTGTACATTTCTAATATTTTGTTCTTCAAGCCGCTGTGAACGCTCGATACTTCACTCTCTTGCACGCGATTGCGACGCGTATTCTCTCTGACTTGCAAGGCGATTTTCAGTTTCTGATTGAGATTCTCCATGACGACGTATAATTATCGCCCTAGCCTGTGAACTATTTCTAGAAAGTTGAGATCTTGTTCTTTTTGGCATTTTAGAGAAAAAAAACTAAACAGTAATGTAATGTATTGTTTATACACACGCCGATTATTATTTTATTATAATAGCTTTAAAACCCATGGCAACTATTTTTAAACACAAATTTCTATCGTAAATCTCAAAAATCCAGTTTGAGCACCTCCTCTGGGTGATCAATTCCCTTCTTAAATTAGCCTATATTCATCAATGATAATGTCGGCTTCTAATGGTAAAAAAATTTTTAAAATCAGTCCAGTAGTTTCGGAGCCTATTCAATACAAACAATACAAACAATCAAATCTTTCCTCTTTATAATATTAGTATAGATAAATAGTGTAATACTACATACACGAATGTGTTACCTATTATGTCCCTAAAAGTTCAACAGTTATAATTATATTTATTTATTTTTTAAATATAGGTAGGTACATTACAAGACTCTAATTAAAATCACATTTTTTTTTATTTTTTTGAACACAATGTTTTAAAAATTATTAATTAATATATAATTTATTGGTATAGTACTAAATAAATTAATAAAATAAAACAAACACAACTACTATAATTATTAGTAATAATAATATATCCACGTATAAATTATTAAAATACAAAACGAACAAACGAAAAACGATCTGAGCAAAGATATCGTTAACTAATAAATAATATAAAAATTAAAGTAATTTATTTTTTCGGTAGAAAATCGGTATAAATATGAATTATAAATATTTTTTTTATTTTCATACCATGACGCGTGTGTGAAAAATTGTTTATATTAAGTGTTTAAGATGTTAGATTTTGGTTCGGCTGATTGTCCACCCCCTCACTCTTCAGCATCAATGCATCAGAAATTATTATTTATAATATTTAAATATAAACTGCATTTTCTGAATTTTATAAAAATTTTATAAAAATGTATTAGAAAAAAATTAAATACAATTAAATAAAGGTAATTTTTTTTCTTATATTTCTATTTTTTTACGTACCCATTATGTTCGATATTATAACTTCATGTCTTCAGTTATAGAAAACAACACTTGCCAATATGGAATTACTGTCGAATTTTTTTATTTTAAAATATTAAATAGCATCTGATTGACTGATGTGCTATAATGAAACTCAAAATATAACGAATACACTACCTATACACGTCTTATCTAAATTCTATTTTATATTCGTTTAAATTGGACTTTTAATTTTTCCGGCCATTTTATTAAGCTTTGTAATATAAGTGCATTAAATCGTATTTTTAAGGCATTTTTCTTATTTTTAATGCATTTAAATCCACGTCATATTTATAACTTAACGTTATTTTGTATATACCAATCGATTAGTGTACACAATAAAAAATATAATATTATTGATGGGTTAATAGGTTGATAACTATTATGTAGGTAGGTACAGTTTTGTACGTTCAATGTATCGTTCTTAATTCAAAAAGTAGCTAAATGAGTCAAATGATTTTTAAAGGGGTGGGGGGGAGGATATGGCTGATTTTTTAACATGCACTATTTCAAGGGCTCTTAACCTAAGGGGCACCTACTCTAAGGAGGAGTGACACAATTTCGTAAGGGGGCGGGAAATGTTTAAAAAAAAACACGAATTTATTTATTTAAATGCTAACTAATTAGGAAGTGTGTGATATGGCGAAGATAAGGAAATGGGCCAACAGGATTTCAGAATATTTGGTGTATGAAAGGGAAAGATGAAAAAGAAATGTAAGGTTAGGGTAGGTAAGTGGAGTGAGAGTAGCAGATATGAGAATAATAAGTAAGGTGTTAAGGTACAAAAGAGGATAGAATAAGAAATTAATTAATTAAGGGTAGTGTAGGGTAGTGTACATATTGTAGTGAAAACAAGAGAGAATAGGTTTATGTGGTTCGGTCACTGTATGATAAGAGATAGTGAGAGTGGCTATAGAAGTTAATTTAGGGGAGAAATGATGGACGAGAAGACTGAAAAAGAGATGGATAGACAGAATACCGATCATATGGAGGTGTGGAATGAGAGTGGCTGAACCTGTATATAGCTGTGAGAGATGGGGGAAGAAAAAGTGTAAAGGTAGATTAGTTATGTTTACAATGCCGAATACGTAGGAAAAGATCTTGAATTGCAAAGGCCCTATTGACTTTTTGGCTTCAACTAACCATAGGTTTACCTAACTAACCTTCTTATGACTCATTAGGACACTTTGAATAAAAAGATCCTGAGTTGCAGGTTGCCGAACTTAAGTGTTTGATTATCAAGTTGATCCTTTGATTGTTGACACCTTAATGCATGCTATGAATGAAGCCCATAGATAATAAAGATATCCATATCTCCACGCCTATGTTAAATACATTTGAGGCCACGTTCCCGGATACTTGATATAAGTATACTTTATTTGGCCTCAATTTATTGTTCCCCTCGAAGACCGCTAATAAGATCATTATGTCCTATCCATATCTTTATTATCTATGATGGAGCCATACCCAGCTCACTCGTGTAAACTTGTTGCCGGTTGGGATGTCAGCGCACTATTTGTTTTCCATCTTTGACCCTCGCGTAGCATACCAAATGCACGATTAAGAAAACACTAAAATGATTGGGTCAGACAGAGAAATAAATGGTGCGCTAAAAATCTGACATCCTCTTAGTGATATCAAGTTGAAGAAGCAGTTGATTGTTGACAATTTGACATTTAACATTAACTGTGGTAGGTATTATGATTGGAAGTAAAAGTAATTAGCAGGGCTGTGAATTTAATGCAATGAAAAAGTGTTAAATATTTGCCTGCATGAATGCATTAAAAATAGGAAAATATATGCACTGAAATATTCAAAAATATGCACTTAAAATTCAAAAAAATACTGAATGAAAACGTTTTTATTAAAATTTTTTTAAATTAATAAATTATAATTCAAATTGGTTTACAAAAAAAATTCTATATGTATAATATACGTATATTGTAATAAATGTTCAAATGTTTACTATAGTACATTATAAAAAATTAACTTAAGTTCAATATAATACATTATAACAGGAGTTCAAATAAACATTTCATACCAAAAATTTTGTTAATTCACACAGTCTCTCTTCAGTTTTAAATTTTTCTTCAAATTATCTACAAAATATAAATGTTTAGTAAATTGGAAGACTTGATTAAGTATTTAATCATTTATCTAAAAGAGATGTGCCGGGTCGCCACATTACTATATCGAGGGGCCATGGTGCAAGTATCGTCCATAAATATCATAACATATATTAGGTATATTAGAAATACAAACTTAATATTTCACTAACAGTAAATATTATAAAAAAATATCACGAGATGTACTATACTCATATTATATTATGATTGTATTAGTTACAAACTCTTGAATTAAGAGTTATGTTTGAGGATTTAATTAATTTCCTAAAAGGAAATGCCCCAAGGGTGCCTCAGTAAGTTGAGGGACTGTAGTTAAAGTGCCGTCCACCAATAAAGTACCCGAAAAGAAACGATTAATTCAAATATAGAAGGTACTTATATCATATACTTTTATCAAAGTATGATTGGGTTAGCCACAGTCTTGTGTAAATTATATTGTCTTATGTTTCCCCAATCTAATAATACAAAATACTGAAAATTAATGAAATCACAAATATTAGTACAATAGAGAGACTGTGCATTGATTTACAAATTTGTCTTAAATTTACTTTTTGCATAGAGAATAATATGAAGGTGGGCTGGGCTTTTAATATCAGAGTATGGGACCCAGACCCACACTGTTTACACGAGTGAGCTGGGTATGGCTCCATCATAGATAATAAAGATATAACATAATGGTCATATCAGCGGTCTTCGAGGGGAACAATTGAGGCTAAATAAAGTATACGTATATCGAGTATCGACTATCAATATAAAGGAGCCTCAATTGCCTTCCGCGGGAACGCGGCCACAAATGTATTTAACATAGGCGTGGACTATCCATATCTTTATCATCTATGGGCTTCATCCATAGCATGGATTAAGGTGTCAACAATCTAAGGATCAACTTGATAATCAAACACTTAAGTTCAGCAACCTGCAAATCAGGATCTTTTTATTCAAAGTGTCCTAATAAGTCATAAGAAGGTTAGTTAGGTAAACATATGGTTAGTTGAAGCTATGGTAATGATAGACGATTACCATCACCGGTCGTGAGCTTTGCGATGATCTTTTCCTACTAACTATCAAGGTATTCGATATTGTAAACATAACAATGAAAGAAAATATTTAAATATTATTAATTTGGTTAGGTTAGGTTAGGTTAGGATAGGGCAGGAAATTAGATGTTAACTAATTATCATAGTTTTTAACACGGTCTTAAAGACTGTCAGCAAGAGTTGTACCAGTATAGTTATTAAAAACTTAAATACAGCCAACATTAAATAATGATTTTTTTACCACAACAAATTATAAAATGTATTTTAAAATATAACACAAAATTATTTTATTAGGGTTTTATAAGGTTTTCAATACTTATGAGTTTTTGTAAATAGAAAATGTATAAAATCAATAGTTTTAATTTAATATATGGTTTTGTGTTTTAATTTCCTATTGTTGAAAAATTCTCAGAGTTTCCTTTCCACATTTTTTTACATTGTACTAAATCTAATTTTTTTCCGCACATATTTACAAAGACTAAAACAGATATCTGACTATGTTTTTATTTGCATTTAGACTTTATAGTTTGTAATTTAATATTGACTGAAGACCCACCAAACACAATATTATTTTAAATTAAACATTTTATGTCCTTCATAAATTACAATCACATAGTAGAGTCCGTGCAGGAACTTTTATCATTTAATTTCTTTGCATCCTTTATAATTTACATTCATTTTTATACATTTTATAATACATATATTACCGTGATACACCTCTCATCATAACAACTGTTCGCATTATTATAATGCAAACAACACGCAGTTTTTGGATTGTAGTTAATTTAGTGTATTGCAGTATTTAGCTTCCAGCGTATTCTTTTGTTTAGTGTTATTTCACCCAGATTTCTCGAACAATTTTTTTTTCACTTCATTGAATTATAGTAGATTTTTTTGTATAAATATTTTTCAAGATTAACCGACTATACCTGGGAGTAAGCTGAGCTCAGTGTACATGATATATAATTTGAAAAGAGACTGGCTAGGTTCTCTTACGTTCCCCTTGAATATTTTCAAATTTGTAAGTTTTCAGAGAATTTTTTCTGTTATTTAATTCCTATCTAGATCTTTCTATATAGATTTTTTAAACACTGACAAGTCGGCTCCAACACCTTCTTTCAATTTTTTCTTATTAGTATGTAACTCTAGTTGAATATTTTGTATTGACTTAAAAATTGATAACTTGGTGCCCTATGAATAATCATTCTTTAATGAACTAAATATTTTGAATAGTTTTTTCTGTTTAAGATTCTGGGCATTTTAGTTTGTACTTTGTAATGTGTATTCCTACAATTAAATTTTTTCAAATTTTTTTTTTTGGTTTCTTAAAATGCATTTGCCTGCGGGCGTCAACACCCTCCTTCAATTTTTTTTTTATGATTTAACCTCTAGCCAAATTGTTTTAAACACTGACAATCTGGTACCCTTTGAATAATCCTTGTTTGATGAAATAAACATTTTAAATAGTTTTTTCTGTTTAATATTCTGGGTATTTTAGATTGTACTTTGTAATGAGTAATCATACAGTTAAATTTATTCAAAAATTATTTTTAGTTTCCTAAAATGCATTTGCCTGCGGGCGCCAACACCCTCCTTCAATTTTGTTTTTTAGTAATTTAACTCTAGTTGAATATTTTGTATTACTTGAAAATTGATAACTTGGTGCCCAATGAATAATCATTCTTTAATGAACTAAATATTTTGAATAGTTTTTTCGGTTTAAGAAGCTGGGCATTTTAGTTTGTACTTTGTAATGTGTATTCCTACAGTTAAATTTATTCAAATAGGATAATCTTGTATTAAATTTTCAAGTCTTAGATTTAAAAAGAAAAATTTTTATGAATTCTCAACTCAAAATAATTTGCTAATTTTCGTGATTTTTCCGTGTTCTGTCAAGATTTGAACTTTAAATGCTTATAAATAAAAACTGTGACAAAGGTTTTTTAATTTTTGTCATCTGCCTTTGAAACAATCACCTAGGGGCCTTTTATTAATTTTTCAAGCTTTTTTAGCCAACAAATAAAATTTTATTGATATTTGTAGAAAAAAAAAAATAATGGAAACTGAAAATGTCCGTAAACAGCTCAAAATAAGTCAATATATTTGGAAAATATTATGGTGTATAGAAAAATGCTAGTATAAACATTCAGTCAAATTTGCATGTACTTACGGTCATTTGTTTTAGAGTTGCACCAAAAACCAAAATCGATTTTCTCACAAACAGATTTTGCGTAAAAATTCCCGTTTTCCCTTAATTTTTCTTTTGTTTTTCACGTCGCGTTTGAAAACTACTGAGAAATTTTTACTTTTGTAAAAATTAAGTACGCTAGCGTTGTATAAAGAAAATTAAATTTTTTTTTAACTTAATAAAAATTAACAAAAAGTGTATATTAACTTTTAACTTAACAGAGTTAACCTATAGTTAAATTAACTTTTAACTTTTTAACTTTTTGTTATTAGTGCATATTAACTTGACTTAACTGAGTTAAAAAAAAAATCATTAACTTACCCAGCCTTGAAAAATGTATAAATTGTCAAAAAAAGATGCTTGTGTGTTGTCTCATATTAATCGGTAATCCCTACCTTATCGTAAGTCATAACCCACGTTTGCACCGCCTAAAACGCGCCGGTTGTCGTTTGTGCATCACTAATGTTAATTTGGACATTTTTTGTAAGGCAGTTGCGCATCGTTCGATTTTTGGGGTAGTATAGTAATGGTAGTAGTGGTACTAGTAATTATTATTTTAACAATCGAGTACAATAATTGTACTATGTACTAATTATGAATTTATGACCATAATTATTAACTATTTATTTGTACCTAGGTACGTCGCTACGTGCAAACAATTCTCAACCCCAATGGGCGTGAATGTGTAATAGAATGTGTATAGGTACCTACCTAAATAAAAAATAATTCTAGTATTCTTATATATTTTCATATATTAAAACTAAGGGAGCATCTTGCAAATCATTTGAAGATAATATTTTTAATCTAGTTTTAATCGCTACTTTTTACATGGTATGTAGTTTGGGTCTACTACAGACATGAAAATCGTTACTTGAACAAAATGAAAATGGCAACTTAATTATAGCTATCATATTTTTAGCTAATTCTCTGTTAATTATTTCACACCTGTCTCTCGAACACGATCGTGCATTATTTGTCTTTTGATAATTTTGTATATCTTTCTCTTTTTGATCTTCAATTTTTTTTCCGGTTTGTTTCTTTATTTGTCTTATCAATATCCATAATTTCATAACTTTCGTTTTCCGAATGCTGTTCATCGTGTGTACTTAGTCTAATAATAAATATTTAAAAAAATGTCCCTTAACAGAGATTAAACATTTATTTATTTACTTTATTTTTCAATGCGTAATAGTTAGTTGGTTAGAGGGAGATAGTTTCCAACCAACCCGTAATAAATGGTTGTTATGTACAGTGTAATTATAACAACTACCAGGCTATGTCAAGCGATAACTTTGACATTTTTAACTTACAAATTCCGGGAATGAATTTACAATAACTTACAAATTTAGAGAAACAACTTACAATTTATTTGGTGCAGTTTGGTTGGGATGAGGAGCTAACTCCATAAGTATATTACATACCTATACAAAAACACAATATTATGTATTTATATTACACGGCGCAATAGATAGACTAATTAGCTACACCAGTGGTTTGGGTTATGTTGTCAGTATCTCATTTTATCTGTTAGCATTGCAAAATACAATAATTATTTATAATAATATGACTAGAAAAGAGTTGCATAAATATTTTATTTTTTAAAATAAACGTAATAAAGCTGGAGTCTACTTTCCTTTGATATCGCTAGTATGTATGTGTAGGCTCCGATGAACCTGAGAAACTTATTATCACTGTTATCAGGTTGTTTTTATCATATATAAAGTACAAGTATAAAATTATATCCAATCATAACAACTATTTTAATTATTAGATAATACAATACTTGTGAAATCACTGTCAAAATCAGTTCGTCTCTTTTGAAGCCTTTCTCAGACAAACAGTCAGACAGCCAAATGAGTTTCATATAATATAATTTAATCACGTGCGTTTGAATTCTGCAGCGTAGGTTTATAAAATGTGAATAATTGTAATTTGTGATACAAATGATATTATAAAATAATTGTTTACAAAAACACAGACCATCTATATAACTAAGCATAATACATGATATTATTATCTTTTGTAATCTCGTGAATGTATCAATACAACAACACTACAGATCCACATAAATACTTGTTCCATTATACTTATATAGTTATATTATGTAAGACAAACAGATGTTGTTAAATCACGCACATTTTTATTTTTAAGAACTATAAGTTAATATTTTATTATTATATTATAACGCATTATTTTTCGTGCTCCAGAATAAATTTAAATTTAAAAATTATATTTTTTGCTGTGCTTAGATGGGTGATGGAAATATTGTATATTTATTGATCGTTCATCCATTGTGTGTATAATTAGCTGATAGATTAAATATAAAAAATAGATTGTTTTATAAATAAAATAAAATATATATTTTTTCGTTTTTGGTATAATATATATTATATAATATCTACAGAGTGTAAACCTAAAAATATTAAAAAAATTCATAGCCGCTACAAACAATTAAAAAACCAAATTTTCACTATGAATACAATTATATACGGTTTCAAACTTTAAAATGTAGATTATTAACATCTAACTCAAATCTATGCTTTATTATTATATTAGTCAATTTGCGCTATTACGTTGTTGGCCAGACGATCCCTTCAATCCATGAAATATAATTCGATACTCGTGTATGAACAGCAGACACATCTTCATACCCATAAATTAGTCCAAATGATGTTATTCCTAATTGTGAATACATACATTTGTAACCATTGAGTTTTATTTGAATTGGCCCACCAGAATTACCCTATAAGATTGTGAAAATAAATTGTGATTAAAGTCATTTTTATGATGCAGAAATACAAATTACTTACTCGACAAGTGGCCTTTTGATCTTCTATTTTGCCAGTACACAACATCGAGTTTTTATCTATTCCTTTTACTAATTTTTTATTTTTGTTTTGGATGTTAAAGAAACTATTATCGCACTCTTGCGCCGAAATTGTGTTTAGTCGTACTTTTAATAAATGTGTGCTAACTTTTCGATCTAAATGTTTTTAAATTATAATTTTAGGTACCAAATTATATATTGAGTATATTTGAAAACTAACTTACCTAATGCAGTTTTTCCCCAACCAGTAGCCATTACTGCTGGAGGTGTTAATGTATTATTTGTATTTAGGCAAATAGGTCGTACATATGCCGAGAAATCTACATCTCTTTCTAAACGAAACAATGCTATATCATTGTACAGAGAAGGTGGTTTGTAATTTGGATGTATTATGCGTTCTACTATTTTATAGTCTGTAGGTCTGGCATCGGCAGTTTCTGAGTTATAGTCTAGTTCACCTAAGCGAGCCCATTTCGCATATGACCTGAAAATATAGTTATAGCTTATTTCTATTACAATTTATAAAATAAATACAATGTATAATAATATGTAAGTATTGCATAAGTATACGTACGGATTTATATCACCGTTTTTTTCACAGTGAGCTGCTGTTAGTACGAATCTATTACTTATTAGTGATCCTCCACAAAACCATGATTCATTGTCTGGTTTTTCACCAAAACCCAACAAAGCCTGTAATTAAAAAATATAAATAGGTACAATGCAAATTAATAATATCATAAATTTCATATTGCCACCATGTGAGGAAATTCCTTTGGTTCAGCCTTTTCCCCGCCGCTAATTAAAGAATTGGCATTATAGCAATCAATTTGTGTGATGAAATGTATCTCACTTGATGAAGTTAATACTGGGTCTTTTCTTTTAAAATAAATTAATTCTGAATACTCTTTACACTCTTTAATATGTGTGAAATTAAAATAAATAAGAATAATTATTAAATAAAATATTATATGTATGATACAATTTTGAACAGATTATCTTTACATACTTTCCGTGGCAGCAGATGTTTTCAAAATTGGACTTATGCTTGCCGGTTTAATCGTTGTGGTAGTAAATTGATTATGGATATTTTTTTCTGGCGGACAACAAATTATTGGAGTTATTCCGTTGAAAGAGCATATAGGGTAAATACTTTTCTTAAGTTCTTCGATTGGAACTGGACAATTTTTCCAATTCCGACAAATGTAGTTGGAAGTTTCTTCATCGCCATACTGACAAATATCACCTCAACATGAATAATATATAAATAGAATCATATTTCAATTTATTTTGATGGTCAATTTACTGATATTGTTATTTGTTAATACTCTAATGTAAATAGACAAAATAAAAAATTTTGAACGTTATTTTGTTTATCATGTAGACTGTGTTGTATACTACTGTTTAATATTTAAATAGTAAAAATAAGTTTCAAACAAAGTATTATAACAAGTTTATTAAGTAGGTAAGAAGTCGTATTAAAAACACCTTTACAATTATTGAGTTATTTCGGATATTTTAAGATTGTTGTCTTTAAAGTTTTAATCTACTATTTACAAGCGTCTAAATCAGAGGCAGTCAACCATTTTTATGTCTAAAAAATAAATAAGGATTTTCACGGGCCACAATTTAAAAATAGATTATTTTATTTTAAACAGAAATGTATAGTTAAATCAAATTTAGTTATATTAATTTAACAAGGTATCTACAACCAAAGTTTTAATAATAATAACACGACAAAATTTTAATAAAAATATAAAGTAAACTTTTAAAGTTGATTTTTGAATTTGATTAACATTAACCAATTTATAGTACCTACTAGGTTTGATTTTTGAATGAAAAGTACCTTGCAATTTTTACAATTATTTTGGATTTACGCTCAACTTTTCTTTCAATTTCCACCAAACAAAAACTTACGAGGAATTATATATTCAAGTTTTTTGACATAGCAACAATTTTTTTATCGACATTAATTAAAAAAAGGTGGGTAAGTGGATGTCGCTCTGCTGTACAGTTGGTTGATATTACCAAGTATTTTTGATAATATTATTGTGAATAAAGTAATTTATACATAACCTATTTACGTGGAGCATTGTTTTAAACTTTCAATCCTTAGCTATAAAAGCTGAACATTTTATACATTTTTAACTAAAAAATAATTATTAAATTTTAAATTTGATAAATTTTGAATTTTAAATGCTTATAAAAAAAATGTGCCTATATATTTTTAATATTTTTCAACTGTTATTGTTACAATATATCAGGAGCCTTGCATTCAATTTTCACGCTTTTTTACCCAACAAATAAAATTTTAGTGATATTTATAGAAAAAAAACTAAAAAAAATGGAAACTGAAAATGTCCGTAAACAGCTCAAAATATTTAAAAAATGTTATCGTGTATAGAAAATGCAAATAAAAACAACCAGTGAAAAATTCAAGTATATACGTTCATTTGTTTTAGTGCTACACCAAAAACCGAAATTGATTTTCTCAAAAACAGATTTTGCGTAAAAATTCCTATTTTTCCTAAATTTTTCATTTGTTTTTCACGGCACTTTTAAAAACCACTGGAAAACTTTTACTTTGACCCCCCAAAGTACCAACTAGATTCACTTTCCTATCAGAAAAGAATAAAAGATACTATTGAAGAAAATCTAAGCATTTCTACTGTCCTAAAAAGTGATGACAAACACAAAAATAAAAAAATAAAAAACACACATCATTGTAAAATCAATACATTCATCGTTCCACTCAGAATCTAAAAAAACTAATAATAATCAAAAATGTCAAATAGCTCAAAATGAGTCAAAATATATTGAAAATAAATGATAATAATATAAATATATTTTATTGAAAATTTCATATATATTATCTACGGTACTTTTTATTAAATTGTAACTATGTATTTTTAACATTTCCCTTCGCTCAGAATCTAACATAAGGTTAATCGCGCCGTGGTAAATAATAACACTATATTTTATATTTTTAAAAAAAATATATCTGTTTCAATGATTTCTCATAAGTAAAAATTTACATTTTATAAACTTAATATTTTATATTGTTTAATTCTTGTCTCTTACATATAGTCCAAAGAAAATAAACATTGTTCTAAGACCAGTAGGTCCACTCTAACTATTTCCGTCCAGTGTTAATACTTTAGAAATTTACACTACAATAAAAATAACAAAACTTACCTTCATACAATCCTAGTATTTCTACATTGTATCCCGAATTTACAAAACATAATAAAAACACAGTTAAAAAACATTGTAATTTTGTATAACTTTTCATTATTATTAAAATAATTTTAACACAATATCATTCAAACTAATACCTAGTTTATTTTCGTTTACGATAAACCACTAGGTATACTTGTAGAACAGTAGTCTACAGACCTACAATTTGTTAAAACTTTTAAGTTAGATAATTATATAATAGGTATATATGAACACACTATAAATTATAAACCCCACTTCTCTATATTGGTTCTTGACTTGGGAATATGTATATTGAATAATTGAGATAATAATATACTCACGTAATATAAAAACAAATTATTAATCAGTGGGCGGAAAAATTACATTAATTTGCTTATCAACTGGTCACGAATGAATCTGTTTTTATGGGTAAATTTTTAACTGTTCTTTGTTGATAATATCCGTCATTTCGGTTTATCTTTCAAGCTGACAAAATAATTTCTTAATTTTTAAGTGCAGTAGGTAAATATAAAAATGTTCCAATTTAACCTATTAGTTAATAATTATTAATATTCATATTCTCAATGTGCATCGTTTATGCATCTAAAAAAAACTTGTATTATTTTTGAGAACCATTTAGCAACTATTACTATCATTTGTGGGAAGACCTTGCTTACAAATGTATAATTTCCTAATTATAATTTATCATCAACACAAATTACTACGAACATGACATGATAACAACCATCGTCAAAGTCTAAAGTCCGGATATATATTGTGTTATTACACATTGTTATTTAGTTTTTCCAATCTTACGAGAGTAAAAAAATATTGCCGTTTTATGCATATCATGATAGATTATTGGTTATTTGGCTCGCCATCATCGATTTTGATGGGAAGAAAATTAAGTTTAGAATATAAAGATTTAATATTTAAAATATGTTTAGTTAATACTTGTATATCATGTGCGTTAAAAAGAACCTGAGCCGCAATCAGATAGACTCATTACCATCGAAATACCAAGAAATAATAAAAATTAAATAAATATTATTTTTAGAGGCTAATTGTTTTTGGAAAAAGGTATGTTATCTAATAATATATCTATAATTGACCGTCTATACAAAGTTGTTGCTGAAAAATATTATAGAAACTTAACAATAATTAATGACTTTGAATTTCCTCACATAACCAATGTAAGTTATGAATAATCCAAAACTTACAAATAATTTGTACGACATATTATACAACATAAATTAAAACAATTAAAGTGCAGGTGGATATGTTTCACTCGAAAGAAGGTTATTATGGATCTTATGGGTTTCATGCTGAAGATATAGCTATTAATTATTGTGTTACAAAAAAGAGTTTCTTTTAGTAATGGTGTTGTACCTGTTTGTGTTGATTGGAATGGTGAATACAATATAGTCAATGGAGATCAAGAAAAGGTTGGTTTGTAGTATTATTAAATAATATTGTTGTGATTTACAGTCAACATTTACAGTGACTGTTACTGTATACGTTTTGTGCATGTTCTGAATTAGGTACTACAATATTTAAACATATATACTGTTAACTATCACTATCGGCCGTTGTTCATTTGTATGTAAAGAGCCACAGATAATCTCACATCTACAAAACTTTGAACAAATAAAATATTTTGGCATGTTATTACAATACATAAATAAAAAAAGCGGGTGGGTTATAAATTATCTAAACATTAATACGATTTTTTAATCAATTGATTTAGCAAACTTAACGTAAATTTGTAAATACTGAATATTGAAGGTACCTAGGACACATTTAAAGGTGAATATTAACTTAATTTGTACTAAATTAATGAATCTATTATACAATATTAGTATAAGAAAATAAGAATACAATATTTACTTTTACAAATCTATTAAACATACTATACACAAAGTTGATCAGTATGTAGATATATGATATAAATTGTTTATTTTAAAAGCAATGTCTTAGAAAATTCAGAAAAAATGTAATTTGTATTTAAATCCACGCCTTAATTATAACTAATAATAATTTCTGGTGACGCATTGATGCCGAGGGGAGTTTATTATCGGCCGAATAAAATATATATAACATCTAAAATATCTGATACAAACACTTTATCCTACTCACGCGTTTTGATACAAAAATACAAAATATTTATAATTTATATTTATACCGATTTATTTTAAATATAAAATACTAAATTATTTTTGAACAATGGCCCTTTGGGAAAGTTCCCGGTATACCGCTGGCCCAGTCTGGCCCTTATATTGTCATTATTAAAAAAATAATGATATTGTAAATAAAACACGTATTTTATTTTAAAAATGTTCACGTCATAGTAAACCCCCTACAAGTGAGTAAGGATTTTTAATTTTTTTCATCTGCCTTTGAAAAAATAACCTAGGAGCTTTCTATTAAATTTTCAAGCTGTTTTAACCAACAAATAAAATTGTATAGATATTTATAGAAAAAAAAACTAAAAAAAATAGAAACTGAAAATGTCTGTAAACAGCTCAAAATAAGTCAAAATATATACTTTCATGTATAGAAAAGGCTAATATAAATATTCAGTCAAAATTTCATGTCCCTACGGTCATTTGTTTTAGAGTTACACCAAAAACCAAAATTTGATTGATTTTCTGGAAAACAGATTTTGCGTAAAAATTCCCGTTTTTCCTTAATTTTTCTATTGTTTTTCACGGCGCTTTTGAAATTTACTAGGAAATTTTTAGTTTTGACTAACCTAACCAAAGTACCAACTAGATTCACTTTCCTATCAGAAAAGTTACTATTGAAGAAAATCCAAGCACTTTTACTGTCCTAAAAGGTGATGACAGACACAAAAATTAAAAATTAAAAAATTAAAAAAAAACACACATCATTGTAAAATCAATACATTGTTCCACTCAGAATCAAAAATATTATATTAGGGGTCTATGAAAATTGAAATAATTGGCACGTGGTCTACGGGAAAAAAAGTTTGGGAATGTCTGGGCTAAATTCGACAGGTACTTAATTATAATATATCTACTATAATAATATGTATCTAATGTGTATGTACAACTAATGTTACATGAAATATTTTAATTGAAAATGTGTGTACATGACACCACTAAATATTATTGTTTCAAACCACATCTGCCACATGTCATAGGTAGGTACTATATCACATAATATCCTTGTAATATAGTAGGTACCTGTACATAATTTGTTATAATAATAAGGTAAATTTATATTGCACCTACCACCCAATAACAGTCGTATGATAAAATGTAATATTATTATAAAATATTTTTAGTTTCAGAACATGGTGTGGACAAGGGAGACAGCGGTTCAGGCTCATGCTTTTTAGACTCCAATTTATATTATTTAACCGGAATAGTGAGTGTCAGGGATCCAGAACTGAAAAATTCAATTGCAGTGTCCACAGAAGTTAAGTACCACGTTCAATGGATTCGTGGACTGTATAACCATTATAACTAAGTTAAATATAATTAAGGTAATGTTTTTCCAATTGTATATTAAATATATATTTATATATTTTGTATAATTAGTTTTTTTCTTATGTGTAACAATTTTTAACAGTTCTTATAATTGTTCATTAAAATTAATCATAATAGGTACGTATGTACTCATTTTGTTTGTACACACATTATTATATGTAAGCCAAATAACACTCACTCACTCACCCACTCACTCACTCACTCATTCACTCATCGCTACATCTTTAGGTACTCGTAACCTACTGTACATCAGAGTGGTATTCACTTGCCCAGTTGTTCAATTGTAACATGCACCAAAATGTATGCAAACTTTAGTACAGAATCTCACGGTATTCGATCATTACATACAAATGGACAACGGTCGATAGTGATAGGTACAGTAATTCACTTTAAATTATATTTAATTAATTTTCATTCTTTCTTAAATTCGCTGCACGAAGATTTTACCAAGAACTATTAATTTTGGAGCAATAATTGATCCTCCACTCATCTCAAATCATGATTAGAATTTCTTTTATTTAATCGATATATACCAACATTCCAAGGTGCCGTTCCAACAAGTGCTTTTTCACCATTGTTTATCAATACTTTGCTGATGATATATACTTTACCGCAATCTAAAATAATATTTTAAAATAAAAATAAATGATAATAATACAGAGAGGATACAGTAAAAGTTAAGGAAATTAGTAATATTTATAGAAATTAAAGACTTATCTTTATGAGGTAAAAAATACAATTACATGTATTGCATATATATAGTTGTTTATTCCACATTCCATTAGACTGACAAAGTAATTCTAGTGGAGTATGTTCTTGTCAATTTGGTTCACTTTATATTAGCTTCTATTATGGTGTTTCTATTGTATCGGGTTAGCCTAGAGCAATTAGCTAATTAGCATAATTACCATTTAAGGTAAATTCAATATCTATAGTATCTGATAGTGGAGGAGGATACATTTCTATCAACATAAACAAACTATAATCATCATAACCAAAAATCGAACTCATTATATTAAAATAAGTAATTATTACAACTTACAATACAGAACTTACTCAAACATAATTCATTAGAAACCGTAATAAGATGCCGTTCCAACAAATGCTGGTTCACCTTTGTACAATCAATACCTACTTGATTTATGTTATAGTCCTAATTCGTATTTGATTTTAGATTCTGAGCGGAGCGATGAATGTATTGATTTTACAATGATGCGTGTTTTTTATTTTAAATTAGTTTTTTTATTTTTGTGTCTGTGTACACGATTAGTAGTCGAAATAATGCTTAGATTTTCAACTTCAGTATTTTGTTCGATGGGAAAGTGAATCTAGTTGGTACTTTTGGGAGGTCAAAATTTAAAATTCCCAATCATTTTCAAAAGCACCCGGAAAAACAAAATAAAAATTAAGGAAAAACGGGAATTTTTACGCAAAATCGATTTTGGCTTTTGGTGGAACTCTAAAACAAATGATCGTAAATACATGACATTTTCACTGAATGTTTTATTAACCTTTTCTATACATAAAAAATTTTTCAAAATATTTTGACTTGTTTTGAGCTTTTAATCTGTTGGGCCAAAAAGTGTAAAAATGTAATACAAGGCTCCTGAGGCTATTGTTACAATAGCAGTTGAAAAATATTAAAAATACATAGGCACAATTTTTTTTTGTAAACATTTAATGATCGAATTTTGTCAAAATTTATCAAATTTTAAATTGAATAATTATTTTGTAGTTAAAAATGTATAAAATGTTCAACTTTTATATCTAAAGATTGATAATTTAAAACAAGATTCCTCGTAAGTAGTTAATTATGTTACCAAACAATTTAAAAAATACATAAACACAGTTTATTTTTATAGTCATTTTAAGTTCAAATTTGGACGAAATTACAATATATTAAAAAACCTAGAATATTTTTTTTTAGTTATTTTGTTGTGATTGTATAATATTATTCGTGGGTACTTGCAGAAACTTCTTAAGTATACTATTATATATCTATGATAGTATAACGGTTTGTTGTTGATGTATAACGCGTTATAAGTACCTAATGGATATTGTGATATGATTAATTTGGAATTTTTATAGGTACCTATTATAGGTCAATTATTTTTTTAATACCATAGATAAGTATATAATATGTCTTAAACTTAGACTGACATACCGTCCCCACTCAGAATCGTTTTCTTATACAATGATATTATATCATTGAATTCAAATTTAATACCATCCATTATACGGTGACCCACTTGTAACCTACTGTACAGCAGAGTGACATCCACCTGCCCACCTTTTTTTATTAGTTTTGTTGTACCATAATATGGTTTTTATATAAATGTTTATCTATATTATAAAGAATACAGATACTTTTGTAATATTTATAGTATGTCCAGTTTTAATTTTTTTTAAGGTTTTTATTTTGTTATAATTTGAAAGATAATAAAAAATATAATAATATAATATTATGTAATAATAATATAATGATTAAATAATTAATAATAAATAATATTAAAATATTATTTAACTAGGTATTTATAATTATTATTAATTTTGTGTATCCTAAAAATGATCCATAAGTATTGACAATATTGTACAATAGGATAATCTTTTTTTTCATTTTATAATAGTCATATACTAACTGAAAGTACCACTTCACGTTTAAAATTATATTGACACCCCTTGGAACTGACCTATCGATGTTATTTTTTAATGCATAATACAATTTCTTACCACTCCTTCCTCCCTCCTGGTCAATTATACCCGACTAAATTACATGTTTATAATATGTACAATGAGGGTGATTGGTTGAGAGCAGCAGAAGTAACCGAAAGGATAGAAATATAACACAACCCCTTAAGGAGTATGAATAGTATTGAAAAATTATATGAAAATGTATTTTTGTACATAATAATATAAGGAATAAAAAGTATGCTCAATGATAAGACTGCGCATAATTTTTTAAGGGGCAATGTATAATTTATTTAGGCAACCAACAATAAACACTTAGCGACGTCACGAGTATACATTTAATCTTATGCAATGCAGTATGCACAAAAACACAAGGGGATGCACATGCGCGAATTAGGACGAAAACACGGTTCGAATTAATCATACTTCCTATTTCTTATACTATGTTTTTGTATTTTCAATAATATGGTTTATTGAGTTGTTTGAGAGTAAATTTACCTATTATAAATATTGTAGAAGAGAAGTTAATCTATGCCTGAATAAAATTCAATTTTCAGTATTTCAATTACTAAACTCAATAATTCAAATTCAAAAAGTAAAATATCACAAGTTTGAAAGCTGAAAATTGGACACTGAAAATAATATATTGAAAATCGACTCCTATACAAGCTTGGGTAAACGTCTTCTCTTAAATTTGTATAATAGGTGTTCATACTGTAATGTCATTCAGTAAGCTATATTATTGGAAATACGAAACTAGGTTTCAGTGGTTTACTGAAATTCACATTTGTAATAAATTAGTGTGTAAAATGCAGCGTTACTGACATGTGCGGGTGCGTTTCGCTAAATATTTTATACACAGTCACTCACGCTAATGATCTCTCATTACTACACAAATATTTACTTGACCCAGATGCACACAAATAGAAAATTCCCCATGTTGAACTCCTTATTAGAAACAGTCGGTATTCAAACCCCTTAAAAATGGCACGTTTTCAGAAGCCCTGATGACGAAAAAACAACAATAGTTATTATTCATTTATGATTATCATTGAGCGATTAGCGTGGGGACTCATTCAACATTCGAGCGTGCGGTGCTCACAAAAAATTAACCTTATCGCTAGACCTAAACAAGTAATAGAAATAACAACACTGTCGTGTACTCATTTTACAAGCTAAGCTCACGGTGAATATAATTTGTAATTAATTTTAATACGTACAACTTTGATTAATCAATTTAAAAAAAACTCGATTCAGCAATTTTTTCTTTTTATATTTAAGATTTAAAAATTGAATACACGATTCCACCTAAGTTATTCTACCTTTAAAAAAATGTCTACTGAAAAATCAAATTCAATTGTTATGAACGTCAGAAGTTCAGACGCTAATTATAGGTTAGGCTAAATTCAGACCCTCATAAACAAAATTTGAAATACTGCTCAAATTATTTTTATAATATTATTCTAAATAAAACTTATAAAGAACCTAGAATAAGATTTTAAAAATCTAGGTATGAACATCAAAAGTATTCCTAATATCAAGGATTTTCTACTACATAATAAAATGCAAATGTTGGAAATTGTGATGATATTCGTAAAAATAAAGGCTTATGAAAATAAATTACAGCTATATATTTTCGATAATTTTTTATTGATACATTGTATTTAATAATTTATGAGTAACCCTGTGTGCAAAAAAGATTCTCACAGATGTTATATAGCAGTTATTTTGAGAAATGTGAAGTTTAATATTAGTACCTATGGGTATCGCGGAAATGTTGTAGGCACCGTTAATATCCCTACATGTGAAGTTACTAAATGCGATGTCGCAAAACAATGTTCTATGTTTCGTCACATTCAATCATATAGAGTAACACGAGACTTCCCTATTTCAGCGCACCGACTTCGCTGAGAGTACACAAAGTGGAGTCCGGAAAAATAGGAAAAAAATATTCAAGTCTAATCAAATCACTAAATGTATATGCGTATAGCTTATTTACTTCCTACTCAACAACTACTCAATTGAACCATATATAGATTTGCCACAAAAAAAATGCACACGGGCAAAGCCGGGATATTCATCTAGTATTATATATTTTACAAACAAATGACAATATTATATTTTAGCATGATACATTTGTTCACTTTCTATAAGCAAGAACTTGTGTTGGTGGCAGAGTAAGGTAGTGTATTTTTTCAATTTTGAAGAAAAAACTGTATTTTTGTTTTAACTGTTTTAGATTCTGAGCGAAGCGATGACCGTAGGTACATGAAATTTTGACTGAATATTTATATAAGCCTTTTCTATACATGAAAAAATTTTCAAAATATTTTGACTTATTTTGAGCTGGTTACGGACATTTTTAGTTTCCATTTTTTTTTAGTTTTTTTTTCTATAAATATCAATAAAATTTTATTTGTTGGTTAAAAAAGCTTGAAAATTTAATAGAAGGCTCCTTGGTTATTGTTTCAAAGGCAGATGAAAAAAATTAAAAATCCATAGTCACAATTTTTTTTTATAAGCATTTAAAGTTCAAATATGATAGGTAATGAAAAATTGATAGGCATTAAAAAATATGTTTTAAACGTTTCGCTGATTGTTTAAAAATAATAAAATATATGTTTAAAATAGTGTCCAAGTGAATATGTGTTTTTTTAAAAAAAACTGAATTTTTTTGTTTTAAACTGATTTTTTCTTTTCAAAATTATATTTTAAACAAAACAAATGGTTTTAGTTTTACACAGTTTAAGCTAGAATATCTTAACTCAATCGAAGCGATACCAAAATTCCAATTTGGGTTTAAATCACACCATTCTACATCACAGCAACTACTCCGTCTCACTGAAACAATCAGTAATGGTTTTGAAAATAAAAATCACACAGGTGCAGTGTTTTTGGACATCGCTAAAGCGTTCGATCGTGTTTGGCACGATGGTCTTTTCTATAAATTAAAATGCGTAAACACACCAAAATATATTCTGCACATATTAAAATCCTTTCTCAACGATAGATGCTTTGTTGTCAAAGTAAACGAAACTCAATCATCTTGCAGACCTATTCAAGCTGGAGTTCCTCAGGGATCCAAACTAGGACCTATTCTGTTTAATTTTTACATCTCAGATATTCCACAAACTATGGACACAAACATCGCCCTATTTGCTGACGATACCACCATCTACTGCAATTCTTCGGATACTCAGAAAATTACCACCGCACTCCAAAATCATCTCAATAAAATTTCATTATGGTGCCTAAAATGGAAAATTATAATAAACCCATCAAAAAGCCAAGTGGTATTTTTTTCCCTACGCAGAACACAAACACCTCAACCAGTAAAGTTTGACAACGAGCCAATAGGTTGGAAATCGTCGGTAAAATACTTAGGCGTTATCCTCGATAAGAAACTAAACTGGTGGCCTCACATATCGGCTAAACTTCAGCAAGCATACCAACGACTAGGGGTTCTTTACCCAATACTAAATAGAAAATCAACTATTAGTAAAAAATGCTCACTTATTATATATAAGCAAGTACTGAGACCTTTAATATTATACGCAAGTCCTATATGAAGCAGTTGTGCCAATAGCCACTTAAATAAAATTCAAATTTTTCAAAACAAAATACTCCGCATAATAACTGATGCACCCTGGTACGTACGCAACAAAGCCCTGCATAAGGACTTGAATATCCCTACTATTAACGAGCACTTAAATCATCTAGCAAATAGATTCTTTCATTCTCTTACGAAATCAAATGGCGCCGCCCACTACAACTTAGTCGAAAGACCACCAAAAATTCGCCGTCTCAAGAGAGGAAGACCCCACGACCGAATTAAATGACCTCCCACCAATCACTGCCACATCGTATACATCAAGCCAGAAAAATTCTAGTTTTAACCTATATTTAATACTAATACTTTATCTTATTTAATATTTATTATTTAATTATATCTTCAAACTTAATATTAGCACTATTATCGCACTTATGTAAAAAGAAAATTGTATGTATATTATCAATAGGCTTAAAAAGCTTTTCCAGCTAGGAACGTCTTAATAAAAAAAAAAAAAAAACACAGTTTAAGCAGTGTTTTAATCTGTATATTTAAAACAGTTTAAAACTCAAACAATTTGTTTTGTTTGAAACGTTATTTTGAAAAGAAAATTGAATTTTTCAGTTCTGGATCCCTGACACTCACTATTCCGGTTAAATAATATAAATTGGAGTCTAAAAAGCATGAGCCTGAACCGCTGTCTCCCTTGTCCACACCATGTTCTGAAACTAAAAATATTTTATAATAATATTACATTTTATCATACGACTGTTATTGGGTGGTAGGTGCAATATAAATTTACCTTATTATTATAACAAATTATGTACAGGTACCTACTATATTACAAGGATATTATGTGATATAGTACCTACCTATGACATGTGGCAGATGTGGTTTGAAACAATAATATTTAGTGGTGTCATGTACACACATTTTCAATTAAAATATTTCATGTAACATTAGTTGTACATACACATTAGATACATATTATTATAGTAGATATATTATAATTAAGTACCTGTCGAATTTAGCCCAGACATTCCCAAACTTTTTTTCCCGTAGACCACGTGCCAATTATTTCAATTTTCATAGACCCCTAATATAATATTTTTGATTCTGAGTGGAACAATGTATTGATTTTACAATAATGTGTGTTTTTTTATTTTTTTTATTTTTTTTTTTTTGTGTCTGTCATCACCTTTTAGGACAGAAAAAATGCTTAGATTTTCTTTAACAGTATCTTTAAAATTTCCTAGTAATTTTCAAAAGCGCAAATATGTTTAAAATAGTGTCCAAGTAAATATGTGTTTGTTTTAAAAAAAACTGTATTTTTTTGTTTTAAACTGTTTTTTGATTCTGAGTGGAACAATGTATTGATTTTACAATGATGTGTGTTTTTTTTTAATTTTTTAATTTTTAATTTTTGTGTCTGTCATCACCTTTTAGGACAGTAAAAGTGCTTGGATTTTCTTCAATAGTAACTTTTCTGATAGGAAAGTGAATCTAGTTGGTACTTTGGTTAGGTTAGTCAAAACTAAAAATTTCCTAGTAAATTTCAAAAGCGCCGTGAAAAACAATAGAAAAATTAAGGAAAACGGGAATTTTTACGCAAAATCTGTTTTCCAGAAAATCAATCAAATTTTGGTTTTTGGTGTAACTCTAAAACAAATGACCGTAGGGACATGAAATTTTGACTGAATATTTATATTAGCCTTTTCTATACATGAAAGTATATATTTTGACTTATTTTGAGCTGTTTACAGACATTTTCAGTTTCTATTTTTTTTAGTTTTTTTTTCTATAAATATCTATACAATTTTATTTGTTGGTTAAAACAGCTTGAAAATTTAATAGAAAGCTCCTAGGTTATTTTTTTCAAAGGCAGATGAAAAAAATTAAAAATCCTTACTCACTTGTAGGGGGTTTACTATGACGTGAACATTTTTAAAATAAAATACGTGTTTTATTTACAATATCATTATTTTTTTAATAATGACAATATAAGGGCCAGACTGGGCCAGCGGTATACCGGGAACTTTCCCAAAGGGCCATTGTTCAAAAATAATTTAGTATTTTATATTTAAAATAAATCGGTATAAATATAAATTATAAATATTTTGTATTTTTGTATCAAAACGCGTGAGTAGGATAAAGTGTTTGTATCAGATATTTTAGATGTTATATATATTTTATTCGGCCGATAATAAACTCCCCTCGGCATCAATGCGTCACCAGAAATTATTATTAGTTATAATTAAGGCGTGGATTTAAATACAAATTACATTTTTTCTGAATTTTCTAAGACATTGCTTTTAAAATAAACAATTTATATCATATATCTACATACTGATCAACTTTGTGTATAGTATGTTTAATAGATTTGTAAAAGTAAATATTGTATTCTTATTTTCTTATACTAATATTGTATAATAGATTCATTAATTTAGTACAAATTAAGTTAATATTCACCTTTAAATGTGTCCTAGGTACCTTCAATATTCAGTATTTACAAATTTACGTTAAGTTTGCTAAATCAATTGATTAAAAAATCGTATTAATGTTTAGATAATTTATAACCCACCCGCTTTTTTTATTTATGTATTGTAATAACATGCCAAAATATTTTATTTGTTCAAAGTTTTGTAGATGTGAGATTATCTGTGGCTCTTTACATACAAATGAACAACGGCCGATAGTGATAGTTAACAGTATATATGTTTAAATATTGTAGTACCTAATTCAGAACATGCACAAAACGTATACAGTAACAGTCACTGTAAATGTTGACTGTAAATCACAACAATATTATTTAATAATACTACAAACCAACCTTTTCTTGATCTCCATTGACTATATTGTATTCACCATTCCAATCAACACAAACAGGTACAACACCATTACTAAAAGAAACTCTTTTTTGTAACACAATAATTAATAGCTATATCTTCAGCATGAAACCCATAAGATCCATAATAACCTTCTTTCGAGTGAAACATATCCACCTGCACTTTAATTGTTTTAATTTATGTTGTATAATATGTCGTACAAATTATTTGTAAGTTTTGGATTATTCATAACTTACATTGGTTATGTGAGGAAATTCAAAGTCATTAATTATTGTTAAGTTTCTATAATATTTTTCAGCAACAACTTTGTATAGACGGTCAATTATAGATATATTATTAGATAACATACCTTTTTCCAAAAACAATTAGCCTCTAAAAATAATATTTATTTAATTTTTATTATTTCTTAAATTTTTTGTACAAATACTTTACCAGAAACTACTAAGTTTGAAGCAATAATTGATCCTCCACGCATATCAATTAATGATTGGAATTTGTTTTATTTAATCGACGTATTCTAACATTCCAAGGCGTCGTTCCAACAAGTGCTTTTTCACCATTATTTATCAATATTTTGCTTATGATATATACTTAACCTCAATTTAAAATAATATTTGAATACAAAAATAAATGATAATAGTACAGTAAGGATATAGTAAAAGTTAAGTAAATTAGAAATATTTATATAAATTAAAGACATATATTTATAAGATAAAAAATACAATTACATGTATTGCATCTATATAGTTGTTCATTTCACATTCCATTAGGCTGACAAGATAGTTCTAGTGTAGTATTTTCTTGTCCATTTGGTGCAAAATATGTTGGCTTACATAATGGTATTGTCACGGGAAATAAAATCTTACGAGAACCTTCATTAGAATGTACAACTCCTTCGACAGTCGGTAAAACGCATGAATTCAGTGTACTCTGTCAAAATATTAAATGTTAAAAATATTTATTCTTTCTAAAATATCTTAGTTTAGAATCAGAAGTTATTATTAAAAAACCAAGCAATACAATAAATTTAAATTTATACCTAAAATGATAAATATTTACATCTTTGTACAAAATTCCAAGAATCCATAGAACATAGTATTTTATATCTATAAACCCAAGACTTTATTGTTATTTATTCTACTCAAGAAACTCGTTATCCCGGTTAAAAAATAAGAATAAGAGTGTAAAAAGCTTAAGCTTTGGAAGTTAAAGCCATCAACTTCTCCTTGTCTCTGAACCATGTGGTATTTTATGCATACCAAAATGACGGATTATTATTATGATTAAATTACTGGTACATAATATATTGTAATATATTATTCAAAACTCTTCACTTTAGATGTATAATTTATTAAACTGTTTGGGTATATTTAATATTTTAATATAATGAAAATTATGCTATAATAATGTCTTGAAAACATGGTTTTATTTTTATTACTATATTGTTAATACTGGTATTACGCACAGCATATATTAAAGAGGAATGCGTCATCTACAATGTCAATGGCGAACTTAGATTAAAGCAAATATATTTAAAAATTATAAACAACGGATGTTAATACATATAAGTTATATTTATATCAAATGAAAGTGTATGGGGATGAGCAAACTAGTTTGAGCAGCCGAATGAATCGGCGGCGTTGGGGATGTCATCGGGTAATGCCCTCTTACGGGTGATCAATGGCGCATGGTTACCCGGAGATGATAGTGGACTACATTGTATGAGAACGGAAGAGTGTATGAATTTAGAAAAATAACACAATATTGTTCTGACAAATAAATTATGTATCGGAACTGACGGAATATACACCACTGATAATAAGTATAAAACAGCCAAAAAGGTATAAAATATTAACTGTAACACGGTATTTCGATGGTTAAGAGGATGTCAGCGCACTACCTATTTGTTTTATCTCTCTAGCCCACGCGCAACATAGATAGAACGCATTTACGCAGAATCATTTTTTCCATGTTTTTAAGTCATCTTAGGGTAATATCACCCATTACAAAAAAGATAGAGAATAATATTTTTGAGGGAATGATATATCGGTTTATCTAAATATCGTCTCAAAATAATATAACATAATTTAAATTTACCAAATTTTTTTGTTTATTTTGAAAGTCGAATACAAAGTCAAATAACAATAAAATATAAAATCGATATGTCATTCCCTCAAAAAAATTATTCTCCATCTTTTTTGTAATGGATGATTTTACTCAAAGATTACATAAAAATATAAAAAAAATGATTCTGCGTTAATGCGTTTGTACATGTTGCGCGTGGGCAAGAGAGAGAAAACAAATAGTGTGCTGACATCCTCTTAAAAATTAAAATTAAATAACGAACCGCGTCGTGTCAGTGGTGATAATATATCTCGCTAGTCAGGCGAACAAGACGATTGCTAATAAAATAATATATTATATAGTTTGGGGGAAACGACCATATTATATAATCGAGCATATAGGTTACATAAGTCACAAATGACCAAACCTTTTAATCGGGCTGCGGTCTCGGTAGTTGGAAGGAACTATGGTGACCGGGTGATGTGGGATGCAGATGGCTGGTGGACGTTGACTGGAGTACTGTCTGGAGGGTGGCACAAAGGCCTTATGAAAAGGCACGGGTCGGTATCCACACTAACGCACAGTTGTGTGTATGGTTGCGTAGCCCGTACAATTATAAGCACCCGTGGTTGTAAATCACGGACACTTTTGAGACTTACGACTACGAATTTTAATACTTCATCCGACCTAGGGTGGTTAGATATAAGTATACTCGGATGAAGCGGTAAGCATTACGACGGTGAGACTCGGCGACGGAGCATATTCGACCGGAACAATATTATAATATCGGTGACACGAACACAAATTCGACGGTACGAACGGTTCACGAAACCAGACCAGACTAATAGGCCGCGGGGTACTAGGCCGTACGATAGATTGCAACCGTTCAGGCAAGTCAAGGCACGCGGGACATCGATAGTCTCGGAGCGTGACCTTGACCCGGATCTCGGCGAAAATAGCGTAATCGGCACATAATATTATATATTGTGTGCCACCACGACGGCTTATTGTGCACCAACAACACATATTATATAAGTTACATAATGAACACAACACTAAAATTAGTTAACCGTACATGTTCTAACACTGACTATATTATCTGCAGAGAATTTATTAATTTTCAACTTCATAAGACAACGCTACATAATAAACTATAATATTACGACATTACAACATTTGTGTTCCAAAAACATAATAATATTATCGGGTCTTCTGAAAATTATGAACCATTCGTATGATGCTGGAATGTAGTCAGTTTGTAATTATGTACATTGAACTATGCGATCACTATGATCGACCAATGGTCAAACTATTTAAATATGTGGCAAAAATTAAATTATGATTTACCTAATAACATTTTTAAAATTGATTATGTATGTTAAAAATATAATTAATATATTATAATTATAATGTTACGGGCGTCATCCGATTGCGTCCCATATTAACCTTTAATAACTTTTTAGTGCTTCCTTTGCGTCAAAAGATGGGTAGATAAATGATCTTTTTACTATATTTTTTATTGATTCCTATCGTATAGTAGATAAGCATTAAATTACACTATTTTAATATGACTTTAGTAAGTGACCAGTGTTCGGACCTATCTAGATGAATATCTAGATAATTATTTGTTCATCTTTTATCTTATCTAGATAAATAGTTACAAGGTATCTAAACGTTCATCTTAGATATTTTTTTTTACTTATCTAAATAAATTCATTTAGATACATTTTGTATTGATAAAAATTGTGAAATTGTACAAATGCATTTTTAAATATTTATACAGATTCTCAAACAAAGTTTATAGTTTATAAATAATGTAATTATTTTTATTTATACCATTAATATTATTATGTTCCTAGTGCCCAACTTAAATATACCTAAATTTTATTTAAGACCCATTTAAAAAAAATTATCTGGATAAATAAGTATTCATCTTTATCTTTATCTAGATAAATATGAGTTAAGTTATCTTTTATATCTTTCTAGATACATCTGAGTTCCATTATCTTTATGTTTATCTAGATAAAAAAATAATTATCTAATCCGAACACTGGACTAATGACTGTTGACTGTTGTACATTCGTATAATCTATTCATACTTCTAGGATCGATAGATTGAGAAATTAATGGTCATAATAAATAATTATTTTGTCTGTGATATTCAAAAAATAAAAATCAGTCCAAATATATATTTTTTTTTATTAGGGTTAAGGCTTCGACTACTAGGTCATTAGCCTGTGGTACTGTAGGCGGGGGGAGGGGGGGGTACTGTAGAATTATTTACATGTGTGTGTTTGTTTTAGCAGAATTTTTGATTTGGGCACCCGTAGGTATCTGCCATGCCCGGGTGGGGGATGGCGGCACTTGTTCTCCGTACACCGTGACTTGCCCGAAGAAAAATGCCACCCGTGAACCGAGGTTTGAACCAGCGCCAGTGTGCGTCACAACCGACGCCTTAGTCCGCTGGGCCACTCCAACCCCCTTATAATATATTATTGACATTTATTCCTACATATTATTTATGAGTTATTGACGAATAATATTATATATATTGAATCGTTGTGAAAATAATAATAGTAATAATGAAAGCCCCCCCGCCCCTTAAATCCCAAACGCTATTTGTGTTTATGACTATTAGTAACAAATTTAGTTACAATATAGTACTATATATATGGGGACTAAATTCTTCATGACATCGACGTCGATCCGGTGTATAGATCACGATCTATAGGTCGTACCGTTTCTACGATATTATTACGATCACTTGGCCCGGCCGAGCGATTCGGGAGACCAGCCGACGCTAAGGTCTTGAAAGTTGTTTCCGGATGTTGCAGCTATTTCGATGCGCTCGACCGCGACGTGAACACCACGTGGTACAAATTATTATTATTATTATAATTGTTATTATTTTAGTACACGACCTTACGGTTCGGCTAGAGCGACCGCGATTCCACCGCGTCAATGAATCTACCTGGTTTAACTACGGTTACTGCGTTTGACTATTTTGGACCAGTCGCGGCCACTTTAACTTCGGTCACTACAAGAGCAGTGAAATCACGGTCTCTTCGTGGCTATTCAGATTAAAAAAGATATCCTCCAATGTATAATCCACGAAGGTCGAAGACAATAATTTGTTTTGGTACTTCCTTTTAAATTTCTTTATGGTGACTCCATTATTATTTCTTTACGTAGGTACATACGCTAAACACGTTATAAACAACAAATATTTATTTTTAAATTTAAATTTATAGTAATAATTATATACAATGTGTCCGGCGGGAAAGTGACCAATATGCGCCAAATGATAGGTATACCTTAGTTTATGGAGAAAAAAAATGTGATATCATGATAAAAATCAAACACGGTATTAGAGAAGAATGAGTCTGAATGACATTAAAATTTGAATAGTATAACTTAAAAAAAACTGTTATCAGCGCCGCTAACGTTTTTATATTGTATTCGTAATTATTATTATTTTACATTGCAACCGTTTTGTGTATTATACTTTATACAACTTCTGTGGTTTTTGTATATTGCATGTTCCTTGCTGTAGTTGTTCGTCTTCCCTCCCTTCCAAGGCGTCAACAGCTTGTTCCGTGATGGTTACGACGCCGCCATCAACCCGTCCTCGTTATTTTTATGTAACGCGCTTGACCGTAAAGGTCCCCACACACTGCAGCACCGGTGGAGTAGAAGTTGAATTCTATTGTCTTGGCTTTACCGCTGAGGTGAGCGATTCATCCCCTAATCCCCCCCCCCTAATTACGCCCCTGCCACCACCACCGATGCAGTGTGTGGGGACCTTAACGCACCGTGAAATAAACACCGCTTATACCCGCGAGTCCGTTTATGTTCAATTCGAACTCTTCGAGATCTGTCGTCGATTTGAACATCTCGCGTTCCGAGAACATCTAAATCATAAATATTTATTATTTCTTGTTATTTTATATAGTAAATTGTTTATTGACGCTTACCAAACTACTATATTATCGTGATGCTGGTATGCTGCCGATATTGATAATATTATGTTCTCCTACCGGCTATATACGAATACGATCACATGAGTTTTTTGCTAACTTGTTTTAAAATTGATTATATTATTGGTCCTATTACAACGTCGAACACAGCTTATATTTTTTCGTGATACAATATACATAAATACGTTTAAGACAAGTTATTCAGATTATGTAGGTTGCCAGGTTGGTTAGGTGATTCGAATGTCGATAAATAGCTCAAACAAATATGATATTATTATTTTTACGTTTTAACATGTTTAATATATCTATTCATAAAAAATGAATGTTTGTCTGTGTGTCCATCCGTCTGTCCTCCTTTATGCATTCCTAAACATCTGGATCGCTTTTGATGACATTTTTCTTGTGTGTTTGAGTGATATTTGTGATGCTTTAGATTACATTATTTTTTTTTTTTTTTTAACGTACCATTTTTTTATTTTTAAAACGGAACGGTAGGACCGCAAAATTAATTAGTAAATCGTCAGTTTTTCTAATGCAAAATATAATACCCATAAAAATATTTGTGTTACAAATCTTGTGCGAAAAAAAAAAAATTTTGTTAAATATCCTTATCATAAAAAACAGTGATAAGAAATTGTATGATGCATTACAAAATTAAATTGATGGGTAACTGCCGAGGGGTGGAAATATAATTTTAAACAATGAAGTGAAAACGGGGTGCTCTCACTATGACCTTATTATGGAAAATAATTTATTATCCTATGTACATTGGACACTATATTTTATGGATTATTTTTAGAACACCACACAACTAATAATAATTATTGATATACATTTTAATCATATTTTATTATGATTTATTTTTTTTTTGTGAGTGTCATTAGTGGATTACTTCTCACCTCAAGTGTAGCCTGCTGTAATTTAACTCTAACCATATAAACTTATTGTGCCCCTAAGGTACAGATTGTTTATCTAAAATAAAAAAAAAAAATGATTTATTTTTATATATTATATATTTATATCATATTATATCATATGTTATTATATTTTTATATTATCTATCACATTTTAATTTATAACAAAATAAACATATTGTAAATACTACAAAAGTGTCTGTATAATAAATGAACATATAATATATTACTACAACTACACTATACAAGCAAAACTAATAAAATACGTCATAAACAAATACGAACTAGGACTATTTCATAAACCAAGTATCGATCGTACAATGAAGATAAAACACTTATTGGGACGGCACCTTAGAATGTTGGAGTATACTGATTAAAAAAATTCAACTATGACTATATATGTGGAGGATTAATAAATTATTACCCCAAATTTAGTCATCTCTGGTAAAATCTTTATACAGTATATTTAAAAAATAATGTAAATTAAATAAATTTAATATTGAAATTTGTGTTTTGGTCATTGTTTTTGACAAAAATGTATGATATCTAAAATAATACCAATAAACAATGGTCTGTACAAAATTTGCTCTTGGAAAATATGATAGAAATTTCCACAATAATTGACAATGTATTTATTCAAATAATGAATGTAAGTTATTAATAATTCAAAGTCAAAAAATAATTGGTATGCCATATATAATTCAGATAAAAAAATTGTTTACCTGAAAGAAGGTTATAATGGACCTTATGGGTTTCATGCTGAAGATATATCTATTATTGTGTTACAAAACAGAGTTTCATTTAATAATGGTGTTGCACCTGTTTGTATCGATTAGAATAGTAGATACAATGTAGTATTGTAGTCAATAGAAATAAATGAATGGTTGGTTTGTTGTATTATTTAAATACCTAATATAATTGTGAATTAATTACTGTACCTACCACTATCTACAATTGTCCAATTGTATGAAAAAAGTAAATACCGTGAGGTTCTTTGCTAAAATGTCCATTAATATATTGACATATTACTCATACAATACTTAAATACAAAAGGTGACAAGTGAATATAACTGCTCTGCTGTATTATACACATAATATAATATATTGTTTTACTATTCGTGTTAAAAATTGTTACACATAGGTAAAAAACTGTTTATACAAATATTCATTCAATTTACAATTGAAAGAAGATATTTTCATAATATTATACTGGACTTCTTTATGTGTGTTATACAGTCCACGAACCCATTGAATGTGGTACTTAACTTCTGTGGACACTGCAATTGAATTTTTCAGTTCTGGATCCCTGACACTCACTATTCCGGTTAAATAATAAGAATTAAAGTGTAAAAAGCATAATCCGGCACCGCTATCTTCTTTATGCACTTCTTGTCCTGAAACTAAATATATTTTCTACATTAGACACGAATTGATATTAATTAATAATCTTACGTCAGTTATTGGGTTATTTTATAAATAATACCTAACTTAATCATACGAATGTTATTGGGTAGTGGATACAATATAGATTCACCTTATTAATTACAAATTATGTACTGTTACTATGTAACAAAGAAATTATGTGATATAGTAGGTACCTGGTACCTATAACATGTGGTAGATGTAGTTTGAAACAATAATAATTAATGGACTGGTGTCTTCTACACGCATCCACACTGACCACATTCCATCAGTGGAATTTGTGATAAAATTAACTGTTAGTCGATAACTCAATGCATTTCAAATTATTATTAATTATTATTATTGGTCACATAATTGTGAATCAAAATCATATAGTGTGACTATCAAATCTCCAATGAATCACTCAATAAACAACTACTTCCAAAAACACTTTAAACTATAACTACATCAGCCACTTGGTACTGTCGTATACTATAGACAGTCATTAACATTATAATATACTACGATGAACACGTAGCACAATATAGCACAATATTATAATGATAAAGGTATAATATAGTTTATTTTAATGTAAGTCACTAACGTAGCGTAATATAAAACATTTAAATTTTTTCCAAAATATACTAAAATACAAAGCACAGGATAATTAATTCCAAAGAACCATACATGATGTGAGGTTACAATAAACATATACATATCCTTATACACACACGCACAACATGCAAGTACCTATGCAACGCATAAATATATTACTCTACGTCTCCACACCCTTTCGATGTTTAAAAGACGCTCTGCAAAACTACACAAATGGTCTACAACTGGAAGTACTAACGTTACACCGTTCACTATAAAATCATCGTGATAGTACCTATAGTAGAATAACCGTACATATATGCTTTAGACAATTGAACTATTGGAGTAAAATCATTAATTAACCTCGTATTATATAACAGAAACACGTACCTACTAACACATTAAGATATAGGTACAGCCTAGAAGCAGGGGTCGTCTGAATTTTCATCTCGGATAGACGCAGATAACTGCTTTCGACCACCGAATTTGGACGGATCATCAACCTCCTGTACACACTGTATCTTACGTGTTTCTCCACAATATCCTTTGCAAAAATTCTAACCAGTACTTTTCTACTACAATAGGTAAGGTCCAAAGTTAAAATTTCGATTTGGTGACAAAATACTTTGAAAAGCAGTAAGGCGTATCCGCGGACCTCAGTGAGGTATTATAATATTATGTTTGTTATGATTTAATAAATGTCTTTCCGACCATAATAACTGTGTTATAACTGTTATGCAGTCGTTTGAAATTTAAGCATTATAGATTTAACTGTCCGAGGTTATTACTGTTTATTTATTTCATACGGAGTAAACTCCATTTAATTATGTATTATGTGAGTCGATGACGATTTTTTTTAAAAAAAAAATTAATTTTACTAGGGTGCTCCGTGTGCATTACCAAAAACATAACCGGCACAATACTTATTAACAATCACTGTAATTAAATCACCTATATTATATAAATAATACTAAAAACCAACCTTTACTTGATTTTCATTGACTACCTTGTATTTACCATTCCAATCGATACAAACAGCCGCAGCATCATTATTAAAAGAAACTCTGTTTTGTAACACAATAATATTTATATTTTCAGCGTGAAACTCAGGAGGTCCATAATAACCTTCTTCTGAGTAAACAATTTCTACATATACATTGATTTAAATTATATTAAACATAGCATACAAATTATTTGTAGACTTTGAAATATTAATAACTTACATTCATTATTTGAGTAAAATCTTTGTCAATAATTGTAAAGTTTTTATCTTAATATTTTCCAACAGAAATTCTGTATAGACCGTTGATCATTGATATTCTCTTAGATAACATACATTTTTACCAAAAACAATGAGCCGCTAAAAATTATATTTATTTAATTTCCATTCTTTTTTAATGAAGGTTTATGATATTTTTGCTGTATAAAGATTTTACCAGAAATGACTATATTATGAGCAATTGTTCCTCCGCAAATCAAGTCATAATAATTATAATTGTTTTCATTTAATTGATATATTCCAAGATTCAAAGGTGCCGTTCCAATAAGTGCTTTTTACCCATTGTTTGTCAATACTTTGTTTATGATATATTATACTCTACTGCAATTTAAAATAATATCTGAGTATAAATATAAACCGTAATAGATCAACAAGGATAGAGTAAAATTTAATAAATTAGTTAAATATATATAAATTAGAAACTTATATTTATATGATAAAAATACAATTACAAGGATTGCAACTATATAGCTGTTTATTCCATACCTATTCCATCACACTGACAAAGTAATTCTAGTGGAGTACTTAAGTTTCTTCTTGTCCATTTGGTGTACTATATTATGTTGACTTATAATATGATGCTGTTGCTATTGTACCGGGCATCTATATATTTGAACAATTAGCATACTTACGATTAAGAGTACATATTTTAACATCTGAACCATCTGATAGTAGAAGTGGACATATTTCTATAAACATAAACAAATTATAACTAAGCATAACCGAAAATCGGACTCATAATATTTAAGCAAATAATTATTACAACATACAAATTGTTTCCGCCACAGAGCAAAGAAAAAGTAAAGCCGTGTATTGTTATTTATTATTAGTTAGGTACTAATTATTAGATAGAGAGGCAGCGATTAATTTCCTTCTCACCACACTACACTCGTCATCAATGTCCCGGGTATAAGTCAGCGGCCTATATCGGTCGCCGGCCGACTACACACATGCGATCACGCACGATCCATATTTTGTCTGAATATTATGTAAATTATTATCTTGTAAATTGTTACTTTTATTTGTAAGGTTATGTGATAAAACATTTTGTTATCGATCGAGCATCATCTGTATTCAACAACCGTGCGCACTTTTTTACAATATTACCTATATTATATTGTATTCAGCAAAAGAGTTTTTTTTTTATAATTATATATCAAATATTGTAGTGGGATTGAATAACCGGATTTTAGATAGAACTACTTTTGTCTATAGCTCTAATAACTAACTTGTATATACTCTGTACTATACATCTAAAATAGCTGATCATTTATTTTGTATTCTTTATTCCGTAGGATCTAATAACCTTATGTATAAATTATTATATGTATTAAATATTGTGTTTCGAATGTGCGTCAACATTTATTATACAAGCTGCAACAGGAAAACCTGACAAAAAAAAATACGTTTAAAAAATGCTTAAAGGTATTATGTTCTGAATTAATTTACTCAAAAAAATATTGATATTTTAAAAAATTCTCAAAAAAAAAACCACTTATTTAGATAAATGTTTTTAGTTTTTACCATCTAAATTGTTAAAAATTGGTTATTTTGAATTTTCCGTAAAAAATTTGTGTCAACATTTTAATGGAGCAATAAATGTATTGATTTTACAATTATGTGTGTTTATAATTTTAAATTAGGTTTTTATTTTTGTGTCTGTCATCACCGTTTGCGGCAGTAAAACTTCTTCGAAGTTTGAACTTAAATGGTTACACTTTACAGGCATTGTTAGTTTTCAATTATTTTGGGTTTTTTTTCTATAATTGTCAATAAATATTTATTTGTTGGATAAAAAATCGTGGAAATTTAATAGGTACAAGGCTCCTTATATATTGCTTAATTGGCAGTTGAAAAATATTAAAAATACATAGGCACAATATTTTTTTTGATAAGCATTTAGGATTGGAATTTTTACAAAATTTATCAAATTTAAAATTTAATAACTATTTTGTAGTTAAAAATGTATAAAATGTTTAACTTTTATAGCTAAGGATTGAAAATTTAAAACAAAGTTCCACGTAAATAGGTTATATAATATAAATTATTTTATTCACAATAATAATATCAACAAATATACTTAGTAATTCATAGGCTGACTGACCGTTTTCGCTCAGAATCGTTTTTCTTATACAATGATATTTTATCATTGAATTCAAATTTAACAGCATCCATTACAATGACCCACTTGTAACCTACTGTACAGCAGAGCGACATCCACTTACCACTTTTTTTTAGTTTTTTTCTATAAATGTCAATAAAATGTCAAAGCTACATATTAAGCTACTTTCCATTTACAATGTTTATCTTAATTCAATCACATACTATATTATTTTTATATATTTCAGCACAAGAACAAATTCAATTGTAACGTTTTGATTTGTCGTTATCGCCGAATAATTATTTTCTTTTCAGAATTTAGTATTTATAACAAAATTCTTTATTTAAAAAAAGAGATTATACAAAACAATAAAACATTATCTTTGGAATAATAATATCGATAGTCTCAAAACCATTTTACATAGAATACTCAGGCACACATATACACACATAATAATATAATAATACATAAAAATATATTATTGTAAATCAAAAATTAAATCTGAAAAAATTAAAAACAGCATTTATATACCTACTAAGTTTAATTTAAATTAACCAGTTTGAAAAATGTTGTCATCAAAATGACAGAGTATTTTTTTGATTAAATTACTGGTAGATCAATATTATATTGTAATATTGTATTCAAAACTCTTCACTTTAGGTAGCTACATTTACTAAATCTTTCGGGTATATTTAATATTTAAATATACCTAATGAATATTACACTAAAATAATGTCTTAAAAACATGATTTTTTATTTATTACTATATTGTTAAGATTAATATTACGTACAGAAAATTAAACATGAATATATTATTATATTAATATATTATCCAGGAAGACGTCACCACAGGAAGGTGACCTTCATTGCCAATGGTGAGCTGCAGACTGCAGAGATTAAACCTAATAGATTTAAAGAATGTAATCAATAAATGTTTACTCAATTATACATAAGTTATATAAATTTTCTAACATGTTGGTATACCAAAATATACTATATCTAATATCTATATTAAACACTGACAGTTTATGAAGAGCATTTGTTAATTTTTTACTTCATCAGATAACACTATGTAAGAGATAATAATACCAATGCAACTTTACAACACTATAGTGTTCTAGACACATAATGTCGGGTCATCTAAAAATGTAAGCTACTATCATATGATGCTGATATGTAGTCAGTTTTTTATTATGTACCTTAAGCTACATACGATCACGCCATGCTCGACAAAAGGTCAAACTACCTACGTAAATAGCTTGTAAAGATAAATGTATGATTTACTAACTTGTTTTAAAATTGATTACGTCTGTTGAAAATATAATTAATATTATATTTTAATGATAATGTTACGGGCGTCATCCGATTGCGTCCTATTTCAACCTTTTATACCTATTTACAGTATTTTGATTGCGTTCAAAAGTCGGATGGTTGAATGTTTTTTCAATAGGTACCTTTTTATGTTCTGGTTGCGGGCGGTGGTAAACTCTCTCGATTTTTAAAAATAGTAAACTCTCCAGATGGTAAACTTTACCGGGTCATCTTTATGTTTACCTGAAGGAAATGTGTAAGCTCTTCCGAGTTGTTTTAAATGTTTTTGCTACCCTGTGAATTGACTACACTGCAGAGACTGTGATTATCATTTTAAATTTTATATTATAAATACTATAATATTATAATATTATTACTCACAACAACATTGATTTTTATTATTATTATTATTTTTATATAATTTGCTTTTTTTGTGTAGTACAATATTATTCATAAGTATTATTTTACATTGTATGTTTTCTTAATAAACATTGTATTTTATTTCATTATAACTATTATCATTATTAGTAGTGGGTTTAATCACAAAAACTGAAAGTCCCATCTGTAAAAGAGGTATTTTTCACGTTTACTATAATACAAATATGTGATTATTATTGAATTATATATTCGATAGACAATTTAAACGTAATAAACTCGTTGGGTATAATTTATTATTGGTTACAGTGAACAATGCATCATTGAATTATTACCAAGGTGGCTTACTAAATATTTTTATACTATCCACTAAAAAATAATAATTATATAATAATATAAAAATTATTAAAATTGTTTTAGTATAAAAACCAATATTATGAGTAATTGTTTTCAATATTATTTAAATACTTGTATTTTATACTGAATACAAATGAAAGCATTTAAGTCTGGATTTGGATAGTGTTTTTTTTAGTAGTTTTATGAATAAATTGTTACTTTAATTTTCTTCTAAACGTAATTTCAACCTTACCGGGTATTATTAAGGTGGCTTAAATATGAGTGAACTTAACTTACTGTTAACATAACTGGCATCAGATTCACAAATCATATTGTCGGGTATTGTATAGTTTATGTATCAATAAAAAAAAAATTAAAAAAACATAAACAAAACTTTAATTTTTTTAAATAGCAATAATGACAGTGAATGGCCAACGACTGTTTCATGTATTTTTTGTCTTTACGTTTATAACACCTCTGATAAATGTTTCTTGTACCGATATCATATGATTTAATATTTTCCGATTTATTACTATATTTTTACAATTTAGTACTATGACGTATTCAAACCATACGGCGTAATGGATAGACTATTTAGCAACGTCAGTGTTTTGGATTATTTTTTCAGTATCTCATTTTATCTGTTAATAATGTAAAATAAAATATTATGATTAGAAAAGTATTGTGTAAGTATGTTCTTTAAAAGAAACGTAATAAATTTGTTAACAAATTTGTAAATTTTATTAATATATGAGTAATTATTGGTTAGAATGAAACGATATACCTATCGTTAAAATAAATAATTACCGAAGTAATTTATGTACTTAAAGTATATATATTAGTACAAGCTGATCCTGCGTGGCGTTGCCCATGAAAAATTAAATGCCTGAGGTTCTATTTTCCTAAACTTAGTTATACACAAATTTAACAGCATATTAACACTGTTATTGAGTTTTTTTTCATCATAGGTATTATATAAATTACAAGTCTAAAATTATATCAAATTATAATAACTATTTTATTTACCGGGTAATAAAATATAAAGACAGCCAAATATTATATCTGTGCTAGTTTCATGCGATATTATTTAATAGTGTACATTTGGAATGTACAGAGTGGGTTATTATTTGTTTTACAAATTATATATAATCATTTAATACTAAAAACGATTATGGATCAGGATCACCATACAAGAGTGTAATATAAAATATTTCCATAGTATACTTAAATATAAACACAGGATAATTAATTACGGCGAACCATACATGATGTGAGATGATCCAATATACATAAGCATATGCATTAGGTATATAGGTATATACATGCATTTCGTATACATACACAACACGTGGAACACATAAAGCGAATACCCTCACCATCGCCAAGTTCGATCGGACACTCTACAAAACGAAACAAATGCTCTACAAGCGGTCCTTACGTTGAACCGTACAATATAAAATCATAAAGGCATCATGATAGTATGATACCGTGACTGTAGGGCTATTTTTGTTATTATAAAATATTTTTATACCTGCCTAATCGTAGCAGATTAAGCGTGAGTAACAAAATTGTATAGGTGAACTATTTATATAAGACTATAATTTATTTTAAACACATTGAAAAATACCCAGTAATTATCATGAAACAATTAATATAAAATGCTAAAAACTATTCGAATTTAATATCACGTGTCAATTATAATATACCTATATATTATTTAGGTACTATGAAGTACCTAATATATTTAAATATTAAATAATTAATTGTATGAACTGTTAAAAATAAGTGAAAACCTATTTATACAAATATTGATATAAATTACAATTGAAATAAATTATTTTAATAATACCCGTTACGTAATGCTAACGTCGGGGACGCAATATCCCCCTCCGGTTCTCGATACCTCGAAAAAAAATAAAATAATAATACCCATCACCATAAACCTATTGGACTTAGTTATGTTTATTTTACAGTCCACGAATCCATTTATGTGGTACTTAACATCTGTAAATATAGTTATAGTTACTACCCCGGTTAAATAATAGTAATTAGAGTGCAAAATGCATAAGCCAGCACCACTATCTCCCTGACCCATTCATGTCCTGAAACAAAATATATTTTATAAAATAATAATACCTAAATTAGTCATACGACTATCATTGGGTAGGAGTACAAATGTACAATACACATTTAGCTTATTAATTACAAATTATGTATAAGTACTTTACTACAGTGATATATCGGTGGAATTTGTAATGAAAGTAACTGTTAGCCGATTACTCCGATTACTCCTCTCCGCTTCCACTGGTTAGGTCAGGTTAACGTTGTGCATGAGTCTAGCCAGTGAGGCAGCTGAACTGGAGACTTTTGGCGACCGTCTCTGTGTGTTTGGCAAATGCCGTGGCCTACGGCATGCCGTAAGCCTCTGGTCTAGAATGACACCCTGCAACTGTTTACTCACACCGATAACATGACCTCCCACCCACAGTCGAGGAGCGGTGCATTATGCCCGCCTTCTGGAATACATTAGTACAATAATACCTAAGTATACCGCTATGACATTGAAACATTTTACACAAATACAAAATTAAGTACCTATAATATATACAGATTTATATTACTAATGTCGTGTTTTCAAATTGTATGCATGTAATACTATTTTTATTTTTTTACCACATTATGATTAGTGCATTTTTACATTATTAATCGGTTTGTAAACATAACATTTGTTAACAGATTATTTTTATTAATAAATAACAGTAATGACTAACGTTTTCAAATCATCTAAGCATCCATATCTAGTTTACCCAATACCTTAGACATGTCCTTTGTACATAAAGTTATATAACTCTAAAACGAATACCTAATAATAGCTATGAACCAATGAATGTACAATTCAAAATAGGTAGATATATGCTAAAAATGGTAAAAAGACGTTTCGCCCCCGTCGTTTCGTCCCCGTCAAAAAAGTGAGTCCACGAACGTTTCGTCCCCGTCTATTATTAATATAGAACATTCGGCCCCCGGGAGTTATGTGATGTTATTTACCTACCCATACGACGTTTGGTCCCCGGTATTTTAAATCACTACATTTAAATGGTTTTTTTAATTTAAAATTTCAATTATTTTTAAAAAAACGTACAATTTCTTTATAATTTATATTAATATGTGGGGATGGCCTACCAACAACTTGTAATACAATTCCTAATTCCTGCTCTAAGCTAAAAACTTGTATTTATAATTTGAATATTGATGTTTAATTTATTCTCAGTTATTTCAACTATTGTCTTCATGTGATAAATTATCGATAATTTTAGTCTTTCAATACTGTACTCTTACCCTTTGGGGTTTTACATATATTTATTCATTTAATAAATATTATATTATTTTATTATTATTAAAACTAATAACTTTTCTCAAAATATTATTTTTGGGAATTTCCTAACATGTGAAATTACCAATTTTGTTTGAGTTGTACGGTGACAAAGACGACGACGACAACGACGATAATATAAGCTCCCGGGGGGCAAATGTCCTATCTTAATAATAGACGGGGACAAAACGTCCGTGGGCTCATTTTTTTTACGGTGACGAAACGGCGAGGGTGAAATGTCCGCGATTCGTTAAAAACTGTTTGAAATTAATATGTGTCAATTATATATTATAAAATGCTTAGGTAGGTACTATCAATGTATTATGACGTACGTATCTATTATGTTTAATTTAAATGAACAAATGTATCAACTGTTAAAAATTTCTTAACATAAGTGAAACACAACTTAAAACTTATTTATCCAATTCACCAAATAACCTAACCAGATATGCTATCCCCAATTTTTTATTTTAATAATTAATTAACTAATTTAATTTTGATTTATGGAATGTGTTCATTTGCCTAATAGACAGGACACTATTTTAATAAACATCGAGTAAAAATAATGGGCAAGTAGGTAATTTGAACTATTAAATGTTAGGTTTAAACAAGGTCCATTTCAATGGCCCCCCCACTTTCAAAATTTGAACTTCTGACCACGCCAAACGTTTGTGCATCGTTTGTGCAGAAATGTGCACCAGGTCCCGACGTTTGTGCTCAAAAACTCCCAGCGCTATCCAAAAAACAAAGTGAGGGTCCCCCTTTTTTGAAATTTTAAATATTTGTCATATTAATAAATGTTGTTTACGTACCTAATAGGTTTGATAGAATTTTAATATTGCCATGTAAACGTCTAGAAATAGTAGGGCAGTAGGTTCATAATATATTATATTTAAATATTGTATTATAATAATATTATGTTTTAAATATTCCTAGGTTATTTAAAAATTTAATACCAGCGTTTCTAAAATACAAATACAAAAATCTTAATTTAAAATATCTAAAAACATAACTACCGCTTATAAATTATAACCACAGGTTAGCAATACTAACTTAAAAATAAAAAGTTATAAATTAATATAATAATTGTTTAAGTCGTTTACAACCGAACGCAACTTAACCTAATAACTATTAGTTGTTACATCTTATAATACGTATTTTGGGTATAACATTTAATTTTACACTTTTAATTTAATTCTGAATTGAAAATGTATCCCTCATACAGTTTTTTACTGTTACTAATATAAACATTATTATTTATATGTAATATTATACCCACTCAGCACTCAATATTTTTATAATTGGCAAGAAAACATATATTTGCACCAATAAACACATTATCTTTCTTGAATTACTGTTAGAAGCAATCATAATAAAATATACAGCAAGTTTATAATTTAAGTTATTTTTTTTAAAAATATTAAAAATATTATCGATTTCTTGTGTTAAATTAACAAAATTGTTTTAATACTATTTAACAAACAAATCTGAATTCTTTCAGTACACACTATACCAGTGGTCGGCAACTGGCGGCCCGCTTTAAATTCTACGACAACGACATTTAATCGAATATTGTATCAAAAAAATCATATTGTTTAAAATATATAATTGAACGTTTCTATCAGTCATATTTTATAATGGTAGATATACCTTGACAGTTATCGATAAGATACCTAGAGTAGATACGACGAGTGTATTTGGATTATAATATTAATTTTCTATTCTGTTCAGTAAAGTAAAACGTTGCGTTTTTCAACTACTCGCCCCAATCCATTTAATATTGATTATGAAGATGTTGATGTTGAGCTTCAAATGGAAGTAATAGATTTGCAGTCACAAGATATCTTAAAAGACTCATTCAAAGCATCTCCTTTACTTTTTTCGTTGAACTTCCAGCATCATTTTCAAAAATTAAAAATATAGCTGCAAAATACTTCAGTATGTTTGGATCTACTTACGTGTGTGAACAGGCCTTTTCTCATATGAAAAAAATTAAAAATCCATACCGTTCACGTTTAATTAATGACCATCTCCACCATGTACTTCGAGCCAGCACAAGAAATTTTAATGTGGAAATTTAAAAAATAATAAACAATATCCAACAACAAAAATCAAATGAAGCCTAAAGCAGTTGTAATTTCCATACTTTTATATTATAATTATTATATTATTAAAAACTGTAATTTGTTATGCTCTATTATTTTAAAGTTTTAAAAAGTTATTTTTTTCTTTTTACCTTCTTCAAAAGGTTGTCGACCACTGCACTATACTATAATATTAATAACTATCAGGCACATCATTAGAACTTTTTTTCAGGGTGTTCTGAGTGGTTCAGATACATTTTGTACATGAACAATGCCACAACAGACTTTTTTTTCATAAGCTACAGTGATTACTTAGATAAATAATTTAATTTATTTTAACACAACATAGGTAGAGTAGCACTGCAAGTACTATGGTTTTAAATTTATATTCTAAGTTATAAATGGATATTATATAATATGAACTTTTGATTAATTAACAATGTTTAAATAATACTACCTATATGGCTATATAATGTTTTTTTCATATAAATAAGGAAATATTTTAACACAGACGTTTAACGACTACATTAACAATGAAGTACAATTTTGACAATTTTATTTTAAATATTACTACTGTTAATGTAAATTTTGAAAACAGTCAACAAATAATTAGTAATAACAATAGTTATGATTTATTAACATAATTTCAAATTAACTCTGTGAATACCTAATTTATCCAAAAGGTATTATTTGTTGACTATAATAAACAAAAAATCAAATAAATAAATATAAGTCTTGTAAATATATTATAACTTATAAGTGTAACATAAGTCGTAAATGTATCCATATATAATACACTATATATTATATTCTGTATTCTGGAACACAGTTGTTAAATTATTATTTAAATCTATAATCTATTAGAATGTAAGTTTAACAATTAATATAATACTTACTAGAAAAAAATACTTTTTAAGAGTATTCAAATACAGATACCTGTTTTGAAAAGTATGTAAAATACGCGTATTCAAGTGATTAAAAAGCATTTGAATACTTTTGCTCAAGTAGGTACTTAATGAGAATTTATCATAGCGCATATGAGTTCCAAAAATTGAACTTTAGAATTATAGTTTTTTTAAAAATACTTGAAATCCTAACTTCATCAATATTAGTCTTATCGACTTGAAGTCTTCAAGATTCAACGCAGCCAAGCCTTGAAATCAAATTTATATTCTCAAAAAAGTATCGACATTAAGATTGACAAAAGAAAATTTCCCGCCAAATTAATTTTAATTAAAACTAACATAACACATTTTTGAATTTATCATGGATTAAAAAACTAAAACACCCAACTAACTGTACCAACATTCCCTACTAATTATACGAATAGCGATAACAATATAAAAATTAATTTATGTAGGTATTCTATATAAAATATCTATTTCCATATTCAAATATTATTGAATAATTCAAAAAAACTTAGGAAACCAAAAAAAAATTTTGATTTACATTACAAAGTACAAACTAAAATGCCCAGATTCTTAACCAAAAAAAACTATTTAAAATATTTAATTCATTAATGATAAGGATTATTCGAGGGTACCCGATTGTCAATGTTTAAAAAATTTGGATAGAGTTTTAATCGTAAAAAAAAATTGAAGGAGGGTGTTGGCGCCCGCAGGCAAATGCATTTTAGGAAACCAAAAAAAAATTTTGAATGAATTTAACTGTATGATTACACATTACAAAGTACAAACTAAAATACCCAGAATCTTAAACAGAAAAAACTATTCAAAATATTTAGTTCATTAAGAATGATTATTCGTAGGGCACCAAGGTATCAATTTTCAAGTCAATACAAAATATTCAACTAGAGTTACATAACTAAAAAAAAAATTGAAGAAGGGTGTTGGCGCCCGCAGGCAAATGCATTTTAGAAAACAAAAAAAAATTTTGAATAAATTGAACTGTATGATTACACATTACAAAGTACAAACTAAAATGCCCAGATTCTTAAACAAAAAAAACTATTTAAAATATTTAATTCATTAATGATAAGGATTATTCAAGGGTACCCGATTGTCAATGTTTAAAAAATTTGGCTAGAGGGTAAATCATAAAAAAACAATTGAAGGAGGGTGTGGCGCCTGCAGGCAAATGCATTTTAGGAAACCAAAAAAAAATTTTAATAAATTTAACTGTATGATTATACGTTACAAACTTCAAACTAAAATGCCCAGAATCTTAAACAGAAAAAGATATTCAAAATATTTAATTCATTAATGATAAGGATTATTCAAGGGTACCCGATTGTCAATGTTTAAAAAAATTGGCTAGAGGTTAAATCATAAAAAAACAATTGAAGGAGGGTGTGGCGCCTGCAGGCAAATGCATTTTAGGAAACCAAAAAAAAATTTTGAAAAAATATAACTGTAGGAATACACATTACAAAGTACAAACTAAAATGCCCAGAATCTTAAACAGAAAAAACTATTTAAAATATTTATTTCATTAAACAAGGATTATTTAAGAGGTACTAGATTGTCAATGTTTAAAATATTTGGCTAGAGGTTGAATACTAAAAAAAAAATTCGAGGAGGGTGTTGGTGCCCGCAGGCAAATGCATTTTAGGAAACCAAAAAAAAATTTTAAATAAATTTAACTATATGATTACACATTACAAAGTACAAACTGAAATGCCCAGATTCTTAAACAAAAAAACTATTTAAAATATTTAATTCATTAATGATAAGGATTATTTAAGGGTACCCGATTGTCAATGTTTAAAAAATTTGGCTAGAGGTTAAATCATAAAAAAACAATTGAAGGAGGGTGTGGCGCCTGCAGGCAAATGCATTTTAGGAAACCAAAAAAAAATTTTGAATAAATTTAACTGTATGATTATACGTTACAAACTTCAAACTAAAATGCCCAGAATCTTAAACAGAAAAAGATATTCAAAATATTTAGTTCATTAAAGAATGATTATTTACAGGGCACCAAGTTATAAATTTTCACATCAATACAATATATTCAAGTAAAGTTACATTACAAAAAAAAAATTGAAGGAGGGTGTTGGCGCCGGCTTGTCAATGTTTAAAAAATCTAATTAGAAAGATCTAGATAGGAATTAAATAACAGAAAAAAATTCTCTGAAGACTTACAAATTTGAAAATATTCATATTAAAAATCAATTGAATTAAATTTATGAAAAAAAATCGCTAGGGGAACGTGGGCTACCGCAGGCAAACGCTTTTTAAGAAGCAGATAAAAAAATTTAAAAAAATCATATGGCACCAGGTTGTTAATGTTTTAAAAAAAGATATATATAAAAGAATCAAAAAAAGTTAAATATATAAAAAAATAAATTGAATGGGGAACGAGAGAGAACCTAGCCAGTCTCTTTTCAAATTATATATTTTGTACACAGGTACTCAGCGTACTCCCAGGTATAGCCGGTTAATCTTGAAAAATTTTTATACGAAAAAATCTACTAGAGTTCAATGAAGTGAAAAAAAAATTGTTTGAGAAATCTGGGTGAAATATCACTAAACAAAAGAATACGCTGGAAGCTAAATACTGCAATACATATTAACTACAATTCAAAAATTAGGTGTTGTTTACATTATAATAATGCGAACAGTTATTATGATCAGAGGTGTATCACGGTAATATAATATGTATTAGAAAATGTATAAAAATGAATGTAAATTATAAAGGATGCAAAGAAATTAAATGAGAAAAGGTCCTGCACGGACTCTACTATGTGATTGTAATTTATGAAGGACATAAAATGTTTAATTTAAAATAATATTGTGTTTGGTGGGTCTTCAGTCAATATTAAATTACAAACTATAAAGTCTAAATGCAAATAAAAACATAGTCAGCTATCTGTTTTAGTCTTTGTAAATATGTGCGGAAAAAAATTAGATTTAGTACAATGTAAAAAAATGTGGAAAGGAAACTCTGAGAATTTTTCAACAATAGGAAATTAAAACACAAAACCATATATTAAATTAAAACTATTGATTTTATACATTTTCTATTTACAAAAACTCATAAGTATTGAAAACCTTATAAAACCCTGATAAAATAATATTTTGTTATATTTTAAAATACATTTTATAATTTGTTGTGGTAAAAAAATCATTTTTTAATGTGGGCTGTATTTAAGTTTTTAATAACTATACTGGTACAACTCTTGCTGACAGTCTTTAAGACCGTGTTAAAAACTATGATAATTAGTTAACATCTAATTTCCTGCCCTATCCTAACCTAACCTAACCTAACCAAATTAATAATATTTAAATATTTTCTTTCATTGTTATGTTTACAATATCGAATACCTTGATAGTTAGTAGGAAAAGATCATCGCAAAGCTCACGACCGGTGATGGTAGTCGTCTATCATAACCATAGCTTCAACTAACCATAGATTTCCCTAACTAACCTTCTTATGACTTATTAGGACACTTTGAATAAAAAGATCCTGATTTGCAGGTTGCTGAACTTAAGTGTTTGATTATCAAGTTGATCCTTAGATTGTTGACACCTCAATCCATGCTATGGATGAAGCCCATAGATAATAAAGATATGTATAGTCCACGCCTATGTTAAATACATTTGAGGCCGCGTTCCCGCGGAAGGCAATTGAGACTCCTTTATATCGATAGTCGATACTCAATTGTGCCCCTCGAAGACCCCGCGGTAAAATCATCATAAGACCGCATAAGACCATTATGTTATATCTTTATTATCTATGATGGAGCCATATCCAGCTCACTCGTGTAAACAATTTGAAGCACATAATAGCGATCAACGAGTCTCTATTAACCTCTTCATGCACAACGGTATCATATGATACCACCAAATAAAAATAATTGTATTAAATAGTATATTATTTTTCTAATTTTCTCTTTTTTTTTTTCCTAGCCAAATATGAATCTCAGGGAAAAGGATATTTCGTTTTTCTTGGATTTTGATATGCCCAGTGATTCTGATGCCAGTTTCTGTGCTTCAGACGATGATGAAGACGATTTATTCTTTGAAAATAAAACTGTTGAAAATCCATCATCAGATGACAATATAGATGAATTATTGGTTACATCGGAACTAATCAATCAATTTCATAAAGAGATTGAAGAAGAATTAAGACTTCATGATGAAAATATTGCTTCTTCATCCCAGAATAAACCTGATGAAATCTTAATATCACCAACCAGTAAGTATATAATGTTTTAATAGTATAAGAAATAGTGACAATTTATTGAGCTATTTATTTTTATTCTTTAGGTACTCCTTCAACCAGACAAAAAATTAATATTGATGATAATTTGCCAAGTGAACCAGAAGCCAAGTCTACTACTAGTAATGTTTCACCATCAGGTAAAAATATAATGTAACATACATATTATAATTTATAGTAGGTAATCTATTGTAGTTGGAATACTTAGATGTTCTAATTGAAGAAATATATTTTGTTTTGTATTTCATTATTTTATCTATAGTTTTACTATTTACAAGTGGTGCATAATTTTGACTGTTTTTATCAAAAAAGTTTGTTTTGTTTTGTTTATGTTTAAATTTGTTATTATAATATTATATACTGTGGAACTGTGGTTAGAGGTAAAACACAATTTTTACTGATGTTCCTAATTGAAGAAATATATTTTGTTTTGTATTTCATTATTTTATCTATAGTTTTACTATTTACAAGTGGTGCATAATTTTGACTGTTTTTATCAAAAAAGTTTGTTTTGTTTTGTTTATGTTTAAATTTGTTATTATAATATTATATACTGTGGAACTGTGGTTAGAGGTAAAACACAATTTTTACTGATGTTCCTAATTGAAGAAATATATTTTGTTTTGTATTTTATTATTTTATCTATAGTCTTACTATTTACAAGTGGTGCATAATTTTGACTGTTTTTATCAAAAAAGTTTGTTTTGTTTTGTTTATATTTAAATTTGTTATTATAATATTATTATATACTGTGGAACTGTGGTTAGAGGTAATTCACAATTTTTACTAATGTTCCTAATTGAAGAAATATATTTTGTTTTGTCTTTCATTATTTTATGATCTATATTTTTATTATGCACAGATAATTCATACTTGTGATCAGTAAAAAACTATTCAGGTTTTGTATTTTTAAAATATTTCAACGGATTTTATATTTTAGAAAACTTAAGAAATGATAACTAATGTTATATTAGTTGTGTTTAAATGTTAAATATACAAGTTAATAATTCTTTTAAAAAAATATAAATAATTATTAAAAAAATTTATTTTTTTCTTTGAAATATTGCACCTAGGTATCATATGGATACCAACATGATAAAAAACGATTAAAAAATTTAAAAAATAAAAAAAAAATTTTTTATTATTTTTCCCAACATCTTAAAGCAACAAGCTGTATGATTCCGAATTTTAATAATTCATTTTTAAGAAAAAAAAATTTTGTGCATGATTTATCAGCATCTAAGCTCAGCCCACCTTCATATTATTCTCTATGCAAAAAGTAAATTTAAGACAAATTTGTAAATCAATGCACAGTCTCTCTATTGTACTAATATTTGTGAGTTCATTAATTTTCAGTATTTTGTATTATTAGATTGGGAAAACATAAGACAATATAATTTACACAAGACTGTGGCTAACCCAATAATACTTTGATAAAAGTATATGATATAAGTACCTTCTATATTTGAATTAATCGTTTTTTTTTCGGGTACTTTATTGGTGGATGGCACTTTAACTAAGGTCCCTCAACTTACTGAGGCAACCTTGAGGCATTTCCTTTTAGGAAATTAATTAAATCTTCAAACATAACTCTTAATTCAAGAGTTTGTAACTAATACAATCATAATATAATATGAGTATAGTACATCTCGTGATATTTTTTTATAATATTTACTGTTAGTGAAATATTAAGTTTGTATTTCTAATATACCTAATATATGTTATGATATTTATGGACGACACTTGCACCATGGCCCCTCGATATAGTAATGTGGCGACCTGGCACATCTCTTTTAGATAAATGATTAAATACTTAATCAAGCCTTCCAATTTACTAAACATTTATATTTTGTAGATAATTTGAAGAAAAATTTAAAATTGAAGAGAGACTATGTGAATTAACAAAATTTTTGGTATGAAATGTTTATTTGAACACCTGTTATAATGTATTATATTGAACTTAAGTTAATTTTTTATAATGTACTATAGTAAACATTTGAACATTTATTACAATATAATACGTATATTATACATAGATTTCAAGTATGATTTTTTTTAGTTTTTTTTTGTTGAAAGTTACCTTATTCATATACCTACCTACTACAATACAAGACACTTTATTTTTATATTTTGAAGCAATATATGTTTTGGATTATTTAGATCTCTATAAACTAAATTTCAGACCCATAGTTTAGTATTTAAAGTTTGTATGATCAAAATTGTGGAACCAAATTTTATAAGACTTTACTAGAATGTTGTAGTTAAATTAAACTATAATAAGTATGTGGAATAACAGTACCTAACCTTCTATGATAATTTGTTATGAATATAATATTTTAAGTAATAGCTCAAATTTAGCACTTTTACGGTACTTAATACATTTTCCTAATATTTTAACAGAAATTATGGAGCTAAAAATATAGAAATACCTATATTATGTCACGGTCCATAGTTCATAGTTTTGTTTCATTTATAATAATAATGCTTTTTAATATACTTTTTCATGAATTAATATTTATTACAGTTGGCTTTTATGATTTGTTTGAACTATTAGTACGTATTTTTTTTGGGAGATCCCTATTATTACAACACCGTTACCAATATGCGTTTTTTTTGGGTTAGTTAATATAATTGCATGTTTTCATGATTTCTTCGTATTTATGCTTATTTTCTTAAAATGTTTTTATATTTTCGGTTCATCCGTTACCTACCTACATACCTACCTACCAAGTGTGTAAATAAAGAATTTTTTTTGTAAACCAATTTGAATTATAATTTATTAATTTAAAAAAATTTTAATAAAAACGTTTTCATTCAGTATTTTTTTGAATTTTAAGTGCATATTTTTGAATATTTCAGTGCATATATTTTCCTATTTTTAGCGCATACATGCAAGCAAATATTTAACACTTTTTCATTGCATTAAATTCACAGCCCTGCTAATTACTTTTACTTCCAATCATAATACCTACCACAGTTAATGTTAAATGTCAAATTGTCAACAATCAACTGCTTCTTCAACTTGATAACACTAAGAGGATGTCAGATTTTTAGCGCACCATTTATTTCTCTGTCTGACCCAATCATTTTAGTGTTTTCTTAATCGTACATTTGGTATGCTACGCGTGGGTCAAAGATGGAAAACAAATAGTGCGCTGACATCCCAACCGGCAACAAGTTTACACGAGTGAGCTGGGTATGGCTCCATCATAGATAATAAAGATATGGATAGGACATAATGGTCTTATCAGCGGTTTTCGAGGGGAACAATAAATTGAGGCCAAATAAAGTATACTTATATCGAGTATCGACTTTCGACTATCAATATAAAGGAGCAAAAAATGCCTTCCCCTCCGGAAACGCGGCCTCAAATGTATTTAACATAGGCGTGGACTATCCATATCTTTATTATCTATGGGCTTCATTCATAGCATGCATTAAGGTATCAACAATCAAAGGATCAACTTGATAATCAAACACTTAAGTTCGGCAACCTGCAACTCAGGATCTTTTTATTCAAAGTGTCCTAATGAATCATAAGAAGGTTAGTTAGGTAAACCTATGGTTAGTTGAAGCCAAAGAGTCAATAGGGCCTTTGCAATTCAAGATCTTTTCCTACGTATTCGGCATTGTTAACATAACTAATCTACCTTTACACTTTTTCTTCCCCCATCTCTCACAGCTATATACAGGTTCAGCCACTCTCATTCCACACCTCCATATGATCGGTATTCTGTCTATCCATCTCTTCTTCAGTCTTCTCGTCCATCATTTCTCCCCTAAATTAACTTCTATAGCCACTCTCACTATCTCTTATCATACAGTGACCGAACCACCTAAACCTATTCTCTCTTGTTTTCACTACAATATGTACACTACCCTACACTACCTTTAATTAATTAATTTCTTATTCTATCCTCTTTTGTACCTTAACACCTTACTTATTATTCTCGTATTTGCTACTCTCACTCCACTTACCTACCCTAACCTTACATTTCTTTTTCATCTTTCCCTTTCATACACCAAACATTCTGAAATCCCGTTGACCCATTTCCTTATCTTCGCCATATCACACACTTCCTAATTCCTATTCACTCAGTCTCTAGTTACCTACAAGTTATCGTACTTGATTATCGGTGAAAATATTTAAATATCATTGAGCGAATTCCCTACTCGAAAAAATTGCTTAAAAAAATATCATACCTCACCAATTTTCTAATTTTGAACACGACTTTATTGATAGCCCGAATAGTGTTATACCAGTATAGTTACAATACAAATATTGACAATTTTTGGGCAATACATCCCCCGATCAATTAACTATAATATAAAAAAACCTACTGAGAAATAAGAAAATACATACCCCGTGACGGAATCAAAATCTGCTACGAATCTTCGAAACACTGAAACTTTCACACATTTCAATCTGCTTATGATATATTATTCCCAGTTTGAAAATGTTCACTGATGAATACCATTTCTGAAATAACACGCATCTTATGCAGTAAAATGTTCTACAATATTCTAATGACCTATGCGTTACAGTCTACAGATATTATATAAACCTACCAATAAATACCTAATATTATTTTTTATTACACAGAGTTTGTATTTTTAAATGTTGTATCAAGGATTTATTAGTTTTATTTTTATACCTAACAAAAATTACATTTATTCACAAGTCAGTTATCAACTAGAACTCGACTACGAGTAAGACAGCGTTTGGATTGTTCGGACTGGCGTATAATTTATTATTATTATACATTGCCCCTTTGGTAGGCAGTAGTAAACGTATATGCTTCTACGTTACTTAGTTAACAGATTTTCCGCGACAATAAATATTTAATTCAAGTCTAAAAAGTAAATGTAAGACCAAAATAATATAAAAAATTATATAAATTATATATAAATAATTAAAAAATTGATTAACACAACAATCGCTTAAAAATGAATTTAATTCAAATAATGAGATGAACCTTATTAGATCATTTAAATTTTCCAGAACAAGCCCCCAGTTGTTGGTCACATGCCAATTTTAACCATATACTAGACCACAAGTTTATAGACATTCTATAATGCATTCTGCTGCCGGTGGTCCTAGACACTGTTGGGGAAATTATATTTCTTTAGTAATTAAATTACGATACGAATTATAAGTTACGTAGGTAGTTGTCCAATACTCGACTACCAGAATTTAAATTAAAGAATGTGATATACCTAGGTAACCTATCGATCGATTCTAAAACAGAAACTTAACCTAGGTACAAATAATATCACAATATCAAATAGTGAAATGTGAAAATTTGAAGAAAATTTCCTATAGGTATATCCCGTAAAACCCCCAAAATAAAACGTACGTTTGAGGTGTTCTCTTAAAACCCAACTGTTTAATGCCCGTATCCTGTATGCATAGAAAATGTATGTTTCACATTTAACGAAAACTAAAACTATCGTGACGGAACTGAATTACGAAGAACGTATAAAACAAAAATAATCGTCACCAAGTGATAGGTATAATCTGCTATGTACTTACAAATCATATTAAATAACATTAATCATTATGTATTTTCTTAATTTGTTAGGTAGGTATAAAAACCTACCTTCCTACTTATAAAAGCATTGCCTAATCATTGATTTAAAATTTTAAAAATTATTCTACTATAACAATAAATTAACAGTTGTCGGCAAAGTATTATAATTTAAGGTATTTTTCATAATATCCTAATTTTTGTACACCTATAACAACTGGATTTTACTCTACGTCTACGTCTACGTCTAGCGGGTATATAAGTTTGTCTGACAATAAATATTTACATTAGGTCTACCGCGTCAACAGAGTAGTAGGACAAAACTTACGTAATTATTTATTCTTCCGGCGAAACGCGTTCCCTTTGAGTGTATAATATTGTCTAGTGTCAGAGCTGTGCGTCTCCGCCCAAGCAAAATGCAGCGCGCGTCTTCATATCTCCGATCCAAAAGTTCAGTCTGGAACTTGGAAGTATTGAGATTAATGACATTTATGAAAATAGGCACCTAGCTTAATAACCAGAATGGAACGAAATATGTGATTACGTATTGGAATCGCTGTTCGTCTCAAACGATTGTCATTTGCCATAGATTATTTATAATTATAACCTCACCGTCCCAATCATAGAAAATATATATATGGTCCTAACCGATGGATGATGGATATTTTTACATTATCTTCAAAAAAACATTTATTTGTTTCTACTAGACGCAAATGCGGTAAATTGAATTCAAATTTATAATATAGATAACGGTTTTATATTCTGAGTGAAACGATGAATGTATTGATTTTACAATGATGTGTGTTTTTTTTTTTATTTTTTTTTTTTTTATTTTTTTTTTTATTTTTTACGGTTAGGTAAATTAAATTAATTAAGTAGGTACTATATTAATATAGTCTATTAATTATTTTTTTACTATGCTTTTATTGTATTAAAATATACACAATGACTTATAACTTACGTTATTGGACCGGACATACAGCAACGTCGAGTTGAAACACCTGTCCATAAACACATTTTCATCAGCAAAATATAATATAAAATATAAAGTAAAGAAATGCATAAAGAAAAAACTGTATTTATTCATACAATTTTGAAATCAAAAATATTATAACAAGATAATGCTTTCTTGATAAATTAAAAATATTTGAAGATTTTATTTGTCATACGTTTACATGGCAATAGTAAAATTCTATTAAACCTATTAGGTACGTAAACAACATTTATTAATATGACAAATATTTAAAATTTCAAAAAAGGGGGACCCTCCGACCCTCGTGTTAATACCCCTCACTTTGTTTTTTGGATAGCGCAGGGAATTTTTGTGCACAAACGTCGGTACCTGGTGCACATTTCTGCACAAACGATGCACAAACGTTTGGCACCTTAAACATTTCAATTTTCCAAAAAGGGGTTGTATCGTTTCAATGCCCCCCCCCCACTTTTTTTTTTGGATAGCGCTGGGAGTTTTTGTGCACAAACGTCGGGACCTGGTGCACATTTCTGCACAAACGATGCACAAACGTTTGGCACATTCAAAAATCCAAATATTCAATATGTGGGGGCTACCGTTTCAATGGCCCCCCATTTTGTTTTAGGGATAGAGCTTTCAGTTTTTGTGCACAAACGATTGGACTTGGTGCAAATTTCTGCACAAACGATGCACAAACGTTTGGAGTGGTCAGAAGTTCAAATTTCGAAAGTGGGGGGGCCATTGAAATGGACCTGTTTAAACATTTACTTTTAGATTCTGAGTGAAACGATGAATGTATTGATTTTACAATGATGTGTGTTTTTTTTTTTATTTTTTTTTTTATTTTTGTGTCTGTGTACACGATAAGTAGTCGAAATAATGCTTCGATTTTCGACTTCAGTATCTTGTTCGATGGGAAAGTGAATATCGTTGGTGCATTGGGGAGGTCAAAATTTTAATTTCCCAGTAGTTTTCAAAAGCGATGTGAAAAACAAAAGAAAAATTAAGGAAAAACGGGAATTTTTACGCAAAATCGATTTTTAACAAAATCGATTTTGGTTATTGGTGTAACTCTAAAACAAATGACCGTAGATGCATGAAATTTTCACTGGTTGTTTATATTTGCATTTTCTATACACAATACAATTTTGAAAATAATTTGACTTTTTTTGAACTGTTTACGGACATTGTCAGTTTTCAGTTTTTTTAAATTTTTTTTCTATAAATATCAATAAAATTTTATTTGTTGGGTAAAAAAGCTTGAAAATTTAATAGAAGGCTCCTAGGTTATTGTTTCAAAGGCAGATGAAAAAAATTAAAAATCCTTAGTCACAGTTTTTTTTTATACACGTTTAAAGTTCAAATCTTGAAAAAATACGGAAAAATCACAAAATTTGCAAATTATTTTGAGTTAGAAATTCATAAAAAATTTTCTTTTTAAATCTAAGATTTTAAAATCTAATACAAGATTCCTCATAAGTTTGTCTAACTTTATCAAAAAAAAAATTTCTACAAGAAAGTCAAATTAAATTTTTATGAGCGTTTTAAATTCATATTTTTACAACATTAGATATTCACTCGATTTCTCATGTACCGATTTCCTTATTTTCTTGTAATTCAAAAACGAATAACTGTATACATGAAAATTTCACTGAATGTTTATATTAGCATTTCCTATACACCATACAATTTTGAAAATATTTTGACACTTTTTGAGCTGTTTACGGGCATTTTCAGTTTTCAATTTTTTTAGTTTTTTTTTCTATAAATATCAATAAAGTTTTATCTGTTGGGCCAAAAAGTGTAAAAATTTAATACAAGACTCCTGATATATTCTTACAATAGCAGTTGAAAAATATTGAAAATACATAGGCACAGTTTTTTTTTATAAGCATTTAAAGATCAAATTTGGACAGAATTTATCAAAATCTCGAAAATTATCAACCATTGTAATTAATAAATTATAAAATGTTCAGTTTTTATAGCTAAGGATTGAAAATTTAAAACAAGATTCCATGTAAATAGATAATTCGGTTACCAAAAAATCTAAAAAATACACAAGCACAGTTTATTTGTATAGTCATTTTAAGTTCAAATTTGGACGAAATTACATAAAAACCTAGAATAACTATTTTAGTTATTTTGTTGTGATTGTATAATATTATTCGTGGGCACTTGAAACTTCTAATTTGTAATATTTTCATCGATATATTATGATGATAGTATCACGGTTTGTTGTTGATGTATAACGCGTTATATGTACCTAATGGATATTGTGATATGATTGATTTGGAATTTATTATAGGTCAATTTTTTTTTTAATACCATAGATAAGTGTATAATATGTCTTATACCTAGACTGACATATCGTCTCCACTCAGAATCGTTTTTCTTATACAATGATATATCATTGAATTCAAATTTAATACCATCCATTATACAGTGACCCACTTGTAACCTACAGTACAGCAGAGCGACATCCACTTGCCCACCTTTTTTTTACTTGGTAACCATTTATTTATTACTTGGTTTATAAACAAATTCTAATTGATATAAAATAGTAATTATATAAAAATAGTTTTATTGATCCCAATATTTAAAAATAATGTTTCAAATAAAATAATAAAAAAAATTTAAGAAATACCTATTAATTAATATGTATTACCTAAATAACAAAATAACTAAATAAATTCGTGTTTTTTTTTAAACATTTCCCGCCCCCTTACGAAATTGTGTCACTCCTCCTTAGAGTGGTGCGCCCCTTAGGTTAAGAGCCCTTGAAATAGTGCATGTTAAAAAATCAGCCATATCCTCCCTCCCACCCCTTGACAAAATTATTTGACTCATTTAGCTACTTTTTGAATTAAGAACGATACATTGAACGTACAAAACTGTACCTACCTACATAATAGTTATCAACCTATTAACCCATCAATAATATTATATTTTTTATTGTGTACACTAATCGATTGGTATATACAAAATAACGTTAAGTTATAAATAGGACGTGGATTTAAATGCATTAAAAATAAGAAAAATGCCTTAAAAATACGATTTAATGCACTTATATTACAAAGATTAATAAAATGGCCAGAAAAATTAAAAGTCCAATTTAAACGAATATAAAATAGAATTTAGTTAAGTGTATAGGTAGTGTATTCGTTATATTTTGAGTTTCATTATAGCACATCAGTCGATCAGATGCTATTTAATATTTTAAAATAAAAAAATTCGACAGTAATTCCATATTGGCAAGTGTTGTTTTCTATAACTGAAGACATGAAGTTATAGTATCGAACATAATGGGTACGTAAAAAAATAGAAATATAAGAAAAAAAATTACCTTTATTTAATTGTATTTAATTTTTTTCTAATACATTTTTATAAAATTGACTTTATCCCATATAAATGTTCTAATTTCATTTTTCAATTCGTTGATAATATATGAAACAAATTCTTTGCTTAGAAAGCAATGTTTTAGAAAATTCAGAAAATGCAGTTTATATTTAAATATTAGAAATAATAATTTCTGATGCATTGATGCGGAAGAGTGAGGGGGTGGACAATCAGCCGAAACGAAATCTAACATCTTAAACACTTAATATAAACAATTTTTCACACACGCGTCATGGTATGAAAATAAAAAAATATTTATAATTCATATTTATACCGATTTTCTACAGAAAAAATAAATTACTTTAATCTCAATATTATTTAATAGTCAACGATATCTTTGCTCAGAATCGTTTTTCGTTTGTTCGTTTTGTATTTTAATAATTTATGCGTGGATATATTATTATTACTAATAATTATAGTAGTTGTGTTTGTTTTATTTCATTAATTTATTTAGTACTATACCAATAAATTATATATTAATTAATAATTTTTAAAACATTGTGTTCAAAAAAAAAAAAAAATGTGATTTTAATTAGAGTCTTGTAATGTACCTACCTATATTTAAAAAATAAATAAATATTATAATAACGGTTGAACTTTTAGGGACATAATAGGTAACACATTCGTGTATGTAGTATTACACTATTTATATAGGTATATTTATATACCTATACGAGTATATGAGTAGGTATATTATTCATAAGTGCGCACACGTCAGGATAGGCAGTTGACCATTCCGTGAATATACTTTTATGTGTACATGGTTATACATCCCTAATCCCTATGATATAGAATATAGATATTAGGTGAACAATAGAAGTTAAGCATGTGACACTAAATTAATAGTTACTTATAACTTATAACGTTGTATTTGGAAAAAAAATTACCAGTTATTAATTAAAATTGTATCTTATGACTATTATCAGTTATAAGTCATAACATATATTTCAATAAATTAAACCAAAATATTTATATATTTATATTAAGTACCCTGTATAGGTATGCACCTATTAATTATAATTATTCTACAAACAGGGACTGGAAAAACGACGACGGCGTTTATATCTCGCGTATTTTATATACATTTCTAGTCCGGAACTAAAATATGCGACTACAACACTTGGATAGCACATTTTTCATGACATTAAATATTTGTTTTAAGTCTCAAAAATAAATTTAAGCCCCAAAAGAATATAAAAACAAACTTACTTTAATTATCGACTCCTTCGGCGGAATCCGTGACGTGTGGGAACTGCGACGGCGACGCCCATGAGGAAACGCTCCAGAATACAGCCAGAACTTAGAATATTGTGATTTATGAAAAATAAAATTATACGAAACGCAGTAAGTTTTTTGCTCATATCTTCTTTGCTTATTGAAATTTTAGAACTTTTAATCGACTGTGTCTTCTGCAACGATTTTGAGATTTGCCATAGATTAAATAAATAAATGATAGATATTATACTAGGTACGTCAATATGATGAATCCACGGATATAATATAATTATGCAACTTTTTATATCAAAGAGTTCTGTGTTAAGGACCGATTTGTTCATTGAAATTTGATATGACAATAAAACAATACAATAATATAAATATAATAATATATTATAATGAAATTAATAATTATAGTAAAATATATAATTGCAAGACATTTAATACCTATATCTATAGCCATCTAGGGTATAAACTACACTAAAAAAGGTGTAAGTATGCTAATAAAATATATGAGGTGTATAATGTATTTATGTATATAAAAATATAAAATATAAAGATTAATAACATTATATTGTTTTAAATACTACGCGCAAACCTAAGGTGATACCCGGCGTATAGTATAACATGCAAAAAGGTGCGTATTAAACTTGACGTGGTGAAACGAAGACGGTCTCGAGTATTTTATACATTGCGCTATTGGGATTAAACTTATAAATGCTTCTACGTCACCTAGTTAACAGATTGTCCGTGGCAATAAATATTTAATTTAAGTCTAAAAAGTAAATGTAAAATAGTAGGTAATAATATGAAAACAAACTTACTCATAAACATCTACTCTTCCGGTGAAACGTAGCTAGAGTGCCGCCATCGCCGAAGAAACAGCTATCTTCATCCATCTTTATCTAATCATCTCACTCCGATGAGATGAAACTTGAAAGTATCGAAATATTTTATGAAAATAACCTGATCAAACGAAATTTGCGAGTTTGTGTTACAACTTATCCGGTTTAACGAACTGTCCGTTTATATTTGTGGCCTATTATTTTTTTGTTCACTGAAATCAAAATATACAATATATTATATTTATAATACAATAGTATTGCTGAAATTATTAGAATTGTTAACCGTCGCCGACGAATTTCGACAATTGACGATTGCCATAGATATCATAAAATATATTATTTACTATGATAAATCCTAAGAACTTATATATTATTATATAAGTACTCAGTATACCTATACGGTATATTTATAAATCATATTTACAGAAATCTTTGTGATCTGCAATGCACCTATTCTGGTTTTCTATTTCAATTATAGTTCGCATGCCAAATTTAACTATACAAACTGGTCCGCAAGTTTATAGACATTCTAATACATTCTCCCGCCAGTGCCAATAGACAAAGTGTTTGAGAAGTTATATTTTTTTGGTACCTAATTAATTTACAATATGAATTATTATAAGTTACCTATGTGGGTACTTGTCCAAAACTCGACTACCTGCAAATCATTGGTTTTTATGGTATAGCCTTACGAAGTTCACGATTTTTGGTGTTTTACGCACCCGTACAACGCTTAAAGTTTACCGAGCTTAAGTTTTACAAATTAATTTTTTTTTTTAATCTAGGTAAATCAACGTTTTAAAATTGATGATGCAAAAATATTTCTGATACCCGCCCATGGTGGTTTTACATAACAAGTCGAGGGATGTTTTTGATTTTAATTGTTCGAGCAAGCGCAGTGTGGTACACCGGGTACATATGAAAATACCAAAAATTTCAATTAGTTATAATACATATAACTTAAATATAAGACTGACCGCCAAGTTCCCTGTCGTTTTCTGTTAAAAACTAATGATTTCCGGCAATTATTTTTTGCAATATCGTTCTTAATTCGTTGTTACTTGTAATATATACATATGCCTATTTTAAAAATATTATTCGTGGGTAATTTAAACGTCTAAAATATATTATCATATACAAATACGATAATAAACAAATAATAATAATTCAACTTAACCGGCTACGGTATTAATAATATTTAATAATATCAATATAAATATAGTATACAATATCCTAGGCTGACAAATCGTCTCCACTTAAAATCGTTTTTCGTATAGTATGATATTATATCATTGAATTCAAATTTAACACTATCCATAACAGTCACCCACTTGTAACCTACTGTTCAGCAGAGTCACTTCCAATTTTTTTTTTTAGATTCTGAGGGAAGCGATGAATGTATTGATTTTACAATGATGTGTGTTTTTTTTTTATATTTTTTTGTTTCTGTCATCACCTTTTAGGACAGTAAAAGTGCTTGAATTTTCTTTAACAGTAACTTTTCTGATAGGAAAGTGAATCTAGTTGGTACTATGGGGGGTCAAAAGTAAAAATTTTCCCAGTAGTTTTCAAAAGCGACGTGAAAAGCAATGGAAAAACGGGAATTTTTTACGCAAAATCCGTTTTCGAGAAAATCGATTTTGGTTTTTAGTGCAACTCTAAAACAAATGACCGTAGGTACGTTAAATTTTGACTGAATGCTTATATTAGAATTGTCTATACACCATAACATTTTCCAAATATTTTGACTTATTTTGAGCTGTTTACGGACATTTTCAGTTTCCATTTTATTTTAGTTTTTTTTCTATAAATATCAATAAAATGTTATTTGTTGGTTAAAAAAGCTTGAAAATTAAATAGAAGGTTCCTAGGTTATTGTTTCAAAGGCAGATGAAAAAAATTAAAAATCCTTAGTCACGGTTTTTATTTATAAGCATTTAAAGTTCAAATATTGACAAAATACGGAAAAATCACGAAAATTATCAAATTATTTTGAGTTGAGAATTCATAAAAATTTTTCTTTTTCAATCTAAGATTCGAAAATGTAATACAAGATTATCCATAAGTTTACCTACCTATATCAAAAAAAAAATGTCTACAAGAAAGTCAAATTAAATTTTTATGAACGTTTGAAATTCATATTTTTACAACATTTGATATTCACTCGATTTCTCATGTAACGATTTTCTTAAAAAATTCTCGAATTAAAAAACATATGATTGTAGATACTTGAAAATTTCACTGAATGTTTATATTAGTATTTTCTATACACGATAAAATTTTGAAAATAATTTGATTCTTTTTGAGCTGTTTACGGACATAGTCAGTTTTCAATTATTTTAGTTTTTTTTTTCTATAAATATCAATAAAATTTTATTTGTTGGGTAAAAAAGCGTGAAAATTTAATATAAGGCTGCTGATATATCGTTCTAATAGCAGTTAAAAATTATTAAAAATACATAGGCTCAAATTTTATTTATAAGCATTTAAAGTTCAAATTTTGAAAACATTTATCAAATTTATAATTTAATAATTATTTTGTAGTTAAAAATTTATAAAATGTTCAACTTTTGTAGCTAAGGATTAAAAATTGAAAACAAGGTTCCTCGTAAATAGGTTATATATAAATTACTTTATTTACTATAATATCATCAAATATACTTGGTAATATCATAGGCTGACGGACCGTTTTCGTTCAGAATCGTTTTTCTTATACAATGATATTATATCATTGAATTCAAATTTAACACCATCCATTACAGTGACCCACTTGTAACCTACTGTACAGCATAGCGACATCCACTTACCCACCTTTCTTTAATTGACCTCCCTTTTTATTTAATTCCTGATAAACGAGTTTTGGATAAGTACCTACCTACATAATAGGTACCTGTCCTACCTATATTAATTAAAAACTATTTTTAACACGACGTATTTACTTATTATTTTTGTCTTTTAGTTTATCTAATTTTGTATGATTAAAATATGTTTCCTTCATACCCAAATAATTTTTAAGTACCTACAAATAATATAGAACTAAATTTTATTTTAACAATAAATACTTTTATTAATACAGTGTTGACTTTGTAGATGGGTAGTAATAAATTAACTGTACATTCAGGATTACATGCATTCAGGTGAATAATTATAAGATTGCAATGATAGATGTAAGATGTATTGTTGATTCGTCAATACGATGCTGGGTGGACTTGAGGACTTCCCATGTTCAGCGACCGGCGTCGACCCGTTTTGTGGCACAGCGGAAACTTCGTACAGCTGACTGTTCGACAAAGACACTGTAATATTATTTGAAAAATATTATTTCTATTTAATCGTAATAACTGGATATAATGAGTTTAATATTATATTATATTACAATAAATATTAAGTACCTATATTATTAGCTTCTAATAATTGGGACGTAATTTTTGTAGATATTGATCCGGACAAAATGATGCTGGCCCAGCGCTATGCCACGGTTTATGGCGTACCTATCCGATGAAATTGTTGGAGACTCTTTCAAACTGGGTATCAGATAGCCCCTAAAATGCTGTTACACCTCAACCTTAATAAAAACAAAGAATGATTAAAAAAATGGCAACGGAATTGGCTTACAAATCTGAAAATAAGTTTATGGACAGATAACTTCTCAACGTAATATTATGACCGATCCAATAATAACTTTCCATAGTTACATATCATGACGGGTGCTCACCAACGTATCGACATCCACCAGATAACTTTGGCAAGTTTTCAAACTATACAGCTCATTCTTGCGGAATGCTAAAGAAAATTAATTTATTAGATAAATATTATACTATAACAATTTTTAAATATAGACGTTTTCAACTCACAGTTAAGCAGATGGATGTCGACCGGTTTGGGAGCGATGTTTGATACGCCATTGTTCTAATGAATTCAAACATAAATAATATATTATTATAATATTTTTATATGTATATAGGTACGGTTAGGTAAATTAAATTAATTAAGTAGGTACTATATTAATATAGTCTATTAATTATTTTTTTACTATGCTTTTATTGTATTAAAATATACACAATGACTTATAACTTACGTTATTGGACCGGACATACAGCAACGTCGAGTTGAAACACCTGTCCATAAACACATTTTCATCAGCAAAATATAATATAAAATATAAAGTAAAGAAATGCATAAAGAAAAAACTGTATTTATTCATACAATTTTGAAATCAAAAATATTATAACAAGATAATGCTTTCTTGATAAATTAAAAATATTTGAAGATTTTATTTGTCATACGTTTACATGGCAATAGTAAAATTCTATTAAACCTATTAGGTACGTAAACAACATTTATTAATATGACAAATATTTAAAATTTCAAAAAAGGGGGACCCTCCGACCCTCGTGTTAATACCCCTCACTTTGTTTTTTGGATAGCGCAGGGAATTTTTGTGCACAAACGTCGGTACCTGGTGCACATTTCTGCACAAACGATGCACAAACGTTTGGCACCTTAAACATTTCAATTTTCCAAAAAGGGGTTGTATCGTTTCAATGCCCCCCCCCCACTTTTTTTTTTGGATAGCGCTGGGAGTTTTTGTGCACAAACGTCGGGACCTGGTGCACATTTCTGCACAAACGATGCACAAACGTTTGGCACATTCAAAAATCCAAATATTCAATATGTGGGGGCTACCGTTTCAATGGCCCCCCATTTTGTTTTAGGGATAGAGCTTTCAGTTTTTGTGCACAAACGATTGGACTTGGTGCAAATTTCTGCACAAACGATGCACAAACGTTTGGAGTGGTCAGAAGTTCAAATTTCGAAAGTGGGGGGGCCATTGAAATGGACCTGTTTAAACATTTACTTTTAGATTCTGAGTGAAACGATGAATGTATTGATTTTACAATGATGTGTGTTTTTTTTTTTATTTTTTTTTTTATTTTTGTGTCTGTGTACACGATAAGTAGTCGAAATAATGCTTCGATTTTCGACTTCAGTATCTTGTTCGATGGGAAAGTGAATATCGTTGGTGCATTGGGGAGGTCAAAATTTTAATTTCCCAGTAGTTTTCAAAAGCGATGTGAAAAACAAAAGAAAAATTAAGGAAAAACGGGAATTTTTACGCAAAATCGATTTTTAACAAAATCGATTTTGGTTATTGGTGTAACTCTAAAACAAATGACCGTAGATGCATGAAATTTTCACTGGTTGTTTATATTTGCATTTTCTATACACAATACAATTTTGAAAATAATTTGACTTTTTTTGAACTGTTTACGGACATTGTCAGTTTTCAGTTTTTTTAAATTTTTTTTCTATAAATATCAATAAAATTTTATCTGTTGAGTAAAAAAGCTTGAAAATTTAATAGAAGGCTCCTAGGTTATTGTTTCAAAGGCAGATGAAAAAAATTAAAAATCCTTAGTCACAGTTTTTTTTTATACACGTTTAAAGTTCAAATCTTGAAAAAATACGGAAAAATCACGAAAATTTGCAAATTATTTTGAGTTAGAAATTCATAAAAAATTTTCTTTTTAAATCTAAGATTTTAAAATCTAATACAAGATTCCTCATAAGTTTGTCTAACTTTATCAAAAAAAAATTTCTACAAGAAAGTCAAATTAAATTTTTATGAGCGTTTTAAATTCATATTTTTACAACATTAGATATTCACTCGATTTCTCATGTACCGATTTCCTTATTTTCTTGTAATTCAAAAACGAATAACTGTAGATACATGAAAATTTCACTGAATGTTTATATTAGCATTTCCTATACACCATACAATTTTGAAAATATTTTGACACTTTTTGAGCTGTTTACGGGCATTTTCAGTTTTCAATTTTTTTAGTTTTTTTTTCTATAAATATCAATAAAGTTTTATCTGTTGGGCCAAAAAGTGTAAAAATTTAATACAAGACTCCTGATATATTTTTACAATAGCAGTTGAAAAATATTGAAAATACATAGGCACAGTTTTTTTTTATAAGCATTTAAAGATCAAATTTGGACAGAATTTATCAAAATCTCGAAAATTATCAACCATTGTAATTAATAAATTATAAAATGTTCAGTTTTTATAGCTAAGGATTGAAAATTTAAAACAAGATTCCATGTAAATAGATAATTCGGTTACCAAAAAATCTAAAAATACACAAGCACAGTTTATTCGTATAGTCATTTTAAGTTCAAATTTGGACGAAATTACATAAAAACCTAGAATAACTATTTTAGTTATTTTGTTGTGATTGTATAATATTATTCGTGGGCACTTGAAACTTCTAATTTGTAATATTTTCATCGATATATTATGATGATAGTATCACGGTTTGTTGTTGATGTATAACGCGTTATATGTACCTAATGGATATTGTGATATGATTAATTTGGAATTTATTATAGGTCAATTTTTTTTTTAATACCATAGATAAGTGTATAATATGTCTTATACCTAGACTGACATATCGTCTCCACTCAGAATCGTTTTTCTTATACAATGATATATCATTGAATTCAAATTTAATACCATCCATTATACAGTGACCCACTTGTAACCTACAGTACAGCAGAGCGACATCCACTTGCCCTCCTTTTTTTTCTTGCAATAATACATATTTTGATGAATTCATCACTCACTGACATTAATAATTTAGGAATATAATAATTATAGGTTAGGTTAGGATCTTAGGGATACCACATAAAATTACATGACAGTGGCATGGACAACAGGTAAAGACTACTACAGGTAGGCCACTGGCACTTATTTTAACCCTGCGTAGGTCGCCTGCCTTAATAGGACGTCGGTAGGTGCGTGGATTACAGTTGTAATCCATTTTTTTTTTTTAATAGGTTCTAAGTCTATATTGAAAATTTAAATTCTAGTTATATACTAAGTACATACTGACAAATACATTGTGATAAAGAAAAAACTTTTATTTTTATTTTTTACTTTAGAATATGAATTTTAACTTGAATGAGAATAAATAATAATTTATTAGAATTTGTTTACTTAAATATTGTAATGATATTAAATGTAATTTAATTTTTATAATATTACTGTATAAACATTTTAATATTTAGGTATTTTACATATATCTTAGCTCTCCATATTAAAAATCACAAAAAAACAAGAGTACTTTATAAAATACTATATAAAATAAACGTCTGTGATCGCTCGGCATACACGCGTGGTAATCCAACAAACTTTGAACTCCAATTACAACGACAACTTCTGCCACCGGTATTCGAAAACGAACTATCTATATTCAGCAACATGTAATTTGAAGGTAATGAAAAGATAAGATAATTCTATTGGTTTTCAAAATACGAAAAATACATTTATATTTAGATGTACTACAATAGTAATCCGCGCGACCTATGCATTGTTCTTAATAGTTATTATATTAGTTAATAACATATTGTAACTTGTACTTTGTAGTATGCCCACAGACCACAGTGTTAGTTACATTTGATTTTTCTTCATTTTATATTAATAAACGATCAAATCTTACGGTATCAAACGTCCGTTTTTTTCCACTGCGGCACCCCATTTAATACGGCGTAGGTAATATTATGTGATGAAATTGTACAGTACACATGGCCACACGCATTGTTTCCATTCAACCACTTGCGGAAAAAGAACAGACTTGTGCACCGGCCCTCAGTTCGTCCGTAGCTAAAATATGTTGTGTTTCGACGCGGCGAATGCCTGCAGGGGGTCAGATATCAATTGTAACAATGGCCATAAGATGGCTAAACTCGGAGGGTTCGGACTTTGTCTTGTATTATATTATGCCGAATGTCAGGTTCCTGGAATGCTATATAGACCCAAGAAAAAAATACCGATGCGAGAGTCGAGGGTGAATAGGCCATATAACAATAAAATATTATATTATATTATATAACAATACATTAAAGAAACTCCACCTGGCATTAATATATTATTCCAAAAGTCCCGTCTTTGAACACCAAAATACAATATTATCTATGGGTCTATAAACATTAATAACGATATACGTCTTTTCTACCCTTATTGTTATACCGACTCACCGACGCCCACTAGTGTGTCGCTACTTAAGTACTTTAGACCCTTCTGTAGACGTTCGTATTCATGTAGTAACAGCTGTCTGCTCAACCAAACTAACATAACATAATACGCGATAAAACCATTATAGATACGAATGGATGTGTTCAAGAAAGGTCACAGGAATTTGAACATACAACAGCTGCTAGTGAATAGCTATTATTGTACATTAAATGTAAAAGCAATTTCAAAAAACATTCCAACATTAGGTAATACAAATATTCAAATTATTTACAAATTTTATTTTATTTCATGTAAGAAAAATATATATTCACTTTAAAACAATAATATAATAATATGGTACTTACATTTTTGTCACCTCTCCGCCATCGTGCAGTATAAAATGTATCACCCAGCCAACGGATGAACGTCCGATGTACTATGATATTTTCTATAATATATCCTTACAACTCATAACAATTTCAAAATGTAAAATAAATGTATATTATAATAATAATATTGATATTATATTGTTTACTATTAATTTATTATTTATAGTAGTAGTACCTATAGTTAAATAACTCAAATTTCATAAATACACGTGAATAAACACAAACAAATTAGACAATTTCTTAAAGACCATTAAATGTCACACATTTTATTTATTTGTTTGGCATGTTTTTGATGTAAAAATATAATGCCAGTTTGCCAGTATTAAATATTGTGGAAAATAACTTATTCCTTTTATTTGTAATATTTATTTACCAACAATGTTTTTCGAATTTTGGTACAATGTCATATATTATTTTAACATAAATGTAATTATAATAGGGTATACACTAAACACTGTACTTACAGAAGTATAAACAATGTATAAAGTGTTGTGCTTATCAAAATACATAACTGAATAGTTAATTGTTATTTTATAACCTTTTAATAAATAAAATTCTCAATAATTTATATTTTATGTAGGTATACGAATAATTGTCAAATAAAAATTATTAATAAATTGTTCACACCTGCACGCCAATACTGCACTCAGTCCAGAGTCTATCAAACTATCGGTCGTAAACCAGCTTAAAAATGCAACCCAAATGATACCCATACCCGAATCATAATGGCCACGCTTATAAGGCACATGTGGGTACAACTAGGTAGTTAGTTGGTAAACACACCCGTGCGCGGTATGATTTTTATATAATTGTACAATATCAATTTAATTGTGTTATGATATTTCGTTTTTTTCGATTTCAATTTAAATTTTAAATAGGTACCGCTTTTACATTTTAGATTCTGAGTGGAACGATGAACTATTGATTTTACAATGATGTGTGTTTTTTTTGTGTCTGTGTACACGATAAGTACTCGAAATAATACTTCGATTTTCATCTTCAGCATCTTGTTTGATGGGAAAGTGAATATTGTTGGTGCATTGGGGAGGTCAAAATGTCAAATTCTCAATAGTTTTCAAAAGCGCCGGGAAAATTAACATAAAAATTAAGGAAAAACAGGAATTTTTACACAAAATCGGTTTTCCAAAATCGATTTCGGTTTTTGGTGTAACTCTAACTATAAATATCAATAACATTTTGTAAAAAAAAAAAGCGTGAAAATTTAATGCAAGGTTCTTGATATATTGTTACAATAGCAGTTGAAAAATATTAAAAATACATAGGCACAATTTTTTTTTATAAGCATTTCAAGTTCGAATTTTGACAAAATTTATTAAATTTAATAATTATTTTCTAGTTAAAAATCTATAAAATGTTCAAAATTTATAGCTAAGGATTGAAAATTAAAACAAGGTGCCACGTAAATAGGTAAATATATAATTACTTTATTCACAATAATATCATCAAATATACTTAGTAATATCCTAGGCTGACTGATCGTTTTCGCTCAGAATCGTTTTTCTTATACAATGCTATTATATCATTGAATTCAAATTTAACACCATCCATTACAGTGACCCGCTTGTAACCTACTGTACATCAGAGTGACATCCACTTACCCACTTTTTATGATTTCATACAAATACAGTTTATAAATGTAATGTGTAGATGAATAGGTTAGTTTGTATCTCCTAACCAAGGTTTTCAAACAATTCATTATTTTAGATGTGGCCATGATGGATAATAATATAATAAATGAGTCTCTTTCGGAGACCCGTCGTTATAATGGACTTGCAGCTAGTTCCGTAACTAGAGGGGTGATGGTCGTTTGGGCGAAGTTTATAATTTTTACCTAAAAATTATTAATAGTTAATTTGAGTGACTATCATTCACACTGTTTGGACGAGTAAAATTATTTTTACCTGCGTAAGATAAAAACCGGTTGACTTTGATGCAAACGTTTTTAAAAATATGGTTAATTATTTCTATTATGTATATTGTATACGATTTTGTTATATTAATTGAAAATTTTTTATAAATGTTGACTGTATATTTAAATATTACTAATATTGCCAATGTCGATGCTTCCTAACTTACCTTAGATATCTGATATTATATATGTTAAACTACTTCATCATTATTTTTCTTTTGTACATATATTCACATTAGCATATTAACATTATATATATATAAAAAAATAATTTAATAATCATGGGGTTCTAAACAGAACCTATACGTAATATTTTAAATGTTGTTTGTAAAATTATCAGTATAAGATTGCTTACATATGTTTACTTTTGTCAAAGGGCTAAGCCCGTAAATAAAATAAAATAAAATAAAATAAAAATAAAAATATTATTATCTTATTATTTTTTTTAAGTTATGAGTTAATTATTAATTATGTATTTTGTGAGTGGCTTTATTTTTTAATTGGCAATATATATTACAATACAATATTTATTGGAATCTCTTAAAATAGTACAGAGATTATTAGTAAGAGTTATGCCAAAACATTATTAAGATAATAATTATACCACTGATAATTTATTCATATTGCTTAAAATTTGAACAACTGATCAATTATACGAAAAAATAGCAATTATGGAAGAACATAAAAATATCAAGTTTTAATTACCATCCTGTACTGAAATATAAAAATAAATTGTAAAAAAATTTGTTATTATTATTATCATGAATATAGATTTTTTTATCCAAACCAATCTTGTTGTGTTTCCTTATTTTATTCACCTCAACACCGACACCTGCGATCGGACTGTCACGGAGCCTAGACTACCTAACCGACAGCCCGCTATATTATAAAATATATTACATGAAATACCTGTTTAAAAATTATCGTTTTAAAGAGATGCGAAATATTGTCTTGTTGTTCCTAATTGATGATAATGAATATGTAATCGCGTAATGCCGAGTAAACGGCTCATAATAATTTTTGTCCTAAACTAATCTGGTTGTAGTCTCGATTTATCTTTGTGTCATTATACTTTGCAATAATGAATTTTGAAATTGTAGCTAGTAAACGACAAAATAATTTAGTAATTTATCAAAATAAAAAATGTTTCGTTCACATTTCATTAGTTTGACAAACGATTTAAGATAATATAATCTAATAATATTGTCTTAAATCGTGGTTTGACATTACCACGTCATTATAAAAACGCTTGCCAAGTCAGGGATCGACATGTAAACTTTCTTGATTTTTAATTTTTAGAAATTTACTAACTGATATCACACCTTAGCGGTGCAACAATTTGAATCCAGAAAAATGTCGGTGTGAACAGCCCCAAAAAAATAATTTTCATTTTCATTTAGTGAGATAAATCTCCGAAACCAGAGAGCGGATTTCGTTGTTTGGGGTCTTGTTAGATTCACATTGGTTAGGATAAGTGCAGTGAAGATTTTCAGAACTATATTTTTAATAGTTAATTATCATAACAGAACAAAAAAAAAATTAAAACAAATTTTATTGGGTGTTTTTTGATGTTTTTCAGCTTTACAGCTTTGCAGTGAACTAACAATTGGAGATAAAGTTCTGAAAATCTTCAATGCACTTCTCCTAGCCAATGTGAATCTAACAAAACCCCAAACAACAAAATCCGTTCTCTGGTTTCGGAAATCTACCTAGCTAATTGAAAATCTAGCGAAAAATAACTCTTTTTTTTATCTGTGAAAAATGAAATAATTTTATTTTACATTTTAGTATCTACTTTATAATCCATTTTTAACGAGCTATCAACCAACTTTTTAGCTATCGTAGTTTAGGAGAAAAGTTAAAAAAATAGATATTTTGGGACTGTTCACGTCGACGTTTTTATGAATTCAATTAGTTATACCGCTTGAGTGTGATATCAAATCCCTCTCATTAGTATTTTATATTATAGCTAGCTAAATTACCCACCTACTTATCATTACTGAGTTACATATTTATTATTTTCCTATTTAACACAAATTCTTAAATATTTCAAAATTCAGACTTTTTTTATTTCAAATACCATACTTACTTGATTAAAAATCAAGAAAGTAAAATAATATTGTACAACGTGTAACTATGTTTGACTACCTGTATTGTATATTGTATAAAAATAAACAATAACAATGAAAACATTTGATGATATTGTATATGTATTGTGTATAGGTACAATATAATAATATATATGTAAAATATTATAATGTATACTTGATAAACATTTGTATCAAATTTAATTTGTATTTTTGTATATACTAATAGCTGATTCCGTACACTTCGTTGCCCGTTAAATGTACCAACTCTATATGACTCAAACTTTGTTCAATTCGTTATTTAATATTCGGTGTATGGTGTTCAAAACTTATCTTAACTTTTCCGTTGCCCGGAATAAAAATTCTGGTTCGCAGCAGTAGGTGTATTATCAGATAGGCAATCTACCTGCGGTAGATCGCTGTCCTCGTGCTGTTTGTTCGTAAGTTTATGATTTAACTCTAGAGTATTAAAGTCATAATAATAAGTTTGTCATTTTTACTTAATCCCACCTACGGTGGATAATATAATCAATTAATACAAAATCCTAACCTAACCTAACCTTACTAAAATCCGATAAATAAAAAAAACTAAATTTAACCATTTTTAAATTAGCCTATCATCTTCCCAGAGGTCTTAACTACACGCAAAAATATATCTATATACATAAAAATGAAGCGTGAAAAATGTATGTTACCTCATCAATCGAGAACGACTGTTTTTATATATTGGCAAAATAATAATACAAATCAACAAACATGCCCGATTAACCAATAGCAACCAATATAATATAATACACTATTATTATTTTAATCTGCAACAATAAACTAAATTGTTTATTATTTAGTTAATTTTTTTCTGGACAGATGGCGCCACTATTTTATTTTTGACATCCCGATTTCCTGCTTTTCTGGTGGATTTTCCTAAAATTTTCTTTCGTAAAAACCTTCTCCTGGCAATTACGAACATCCTAAAAAAAATTTGAGCCAAATCGAACCCGCTGTTCTCAATTAATGAGGCAACGTACATTTTTCACGCTCCGTTTTTAGATAATATACAGATTATTATATTGTATTGTATTTATTATATTGGTTATTAATTTAATTTTAATATTGAAATGATCGGTAACTGTTTGTATTATTTTGTATAATATTATACAAAATAATACAAAAATAATTAAAAATAATATTATAATTATTATTTTAACAGAAACAGATCGACAGCAGCGGGTGCCCGGTTAAGGTAAAAATTGGTAAGTGGCGGAATCGATAGGTTGTTTTTAGATTACTTGTACTTGTATGGCGGAGTCGATACTGGCTGAATCGGTAAGTCCCCAAACGGCCCTTTTCTCACAACGATTTCGATTAATATCGAAGGAATATTACAACAAAGAAGACATCCACGCAATTATGCAAGGAAACATCATGTGATGCCCTATGCAAACAAGAGACACGTAGAGATAATGAATCAAAAATACCCAAGATAAATGTAATGAAACTCGCAGAAAAACTTAACCATGAGGTTATTATTGATTTTCTTCACCATTATTTGTCTGAGATATTGGATAATCTAGTGGATACAGTTTACATTTTTACTGACAACTGTTGTAGTTCTCAGAATAAAAACTATGCTCCTGGCTCAATGCTTGTTTATTTATTTATTTATAAAAATATGCCAAACGGCTTTTGACATAGATATAAACAAAAATAACAATGTATACATAATTGGTTATAACAGCAAGGTATTCAAAGGTTAGATAATAAATAAGACTGACAGAAAAAAAACATGTTTGATAAAGGCCAAAGATCAATATTATTATTATTTAACGAGCGCATGGCTCCGACTAAGGGATCGAAAAGTTAGACTTAGTGGGGAGGAGGAATGGCTCATGTGATATGGTCTGAACACTTGGTACATGTAAACTAATGCGCCCCAGGAGTCTGGAAGCGTCCACCCTACCATGAAGCAAGTTGAACATAAATAGTTAGTCAGCTCTTTCTCGTCTATTTTCAAACGAACAGAGTTTTAATTTTCTCATGACTGGCGTGTAATCGTGTTGGGGCTGATCAATTTTGAGTTAAAAACCAGCAAGGCCAAATAAGCGAGATTGAACTCTTTCGACAAGTTTGATCTCTGCCTGAAGATATGGATTCCAAACTATTGATCCACAATCCAAGATTGATCTAACAAGGGAACAAGAAATAGGGCGTCTAAGCAAAGTGCTGAGTTGAATTCAGTGGAATGACGACGAATAAATCCTGAAAACCTTTAAACCTTACAGGAAATATAATCTATAAGAGATCTAAAGGATAAAGTTGGTGTGTATATAAATCCAAGATCAAATCAAGGTTTTTATTGTCAGATAAATGTAAATTTTGTTTTATATTTTTAAATTTGTTCCTAGACATTGTTTTCCTTACTAAAATTACTTCTTTGTCTTCGTCTTTTGACCAATAGTTTTCGATTTTTGGTAAACTATGGTAACCAGTTAAGATCATAATACCGATAAATTTTAATAAATCTGACTTTCCCAAAGAAAAGTTATGCCTGTTACAGTAGGTAGCATATTTATTTGAATTGTCTATTATGAGATTAATCACAGTATTATCGAAAAATAATAAAAACGTTGCAACACGTTCGTCCCACCATAATTTTCAACTAATTGGGCAATACATTTCTGTTCTTCGTTAATTGGTCCATCAGTATAGTTGGGGTGCATTTTTGATTTCCATTTTGGGGGTGTTTCTTACGTTTTTTGGACGATTAAAATATAAAAGAAAAATATCATTAGACCGAATAAAATAAGACAGTGCAGGGTAAAATATATTACAATTACGTTATTACGTAATCTCTTTTACAGATGTTGAAGTGTATGTTTTCACAATAATTCTATAAAATGTAGGTACTATACTATACTAGGTTATATATAATTAATAATAATATAATATAATGAAAACTTACTAAAATATTAGTTGAAATAACTACAACAACCACAAGCTACGACATACGACGAGCACTTTCGGTGAATTTTGGCCGGTGACTGATTTATAACATCTAAATATAATATTGTTCAAGTATGTAGAGATACCTATTTTTTTTTTTTTTTTTATTAGGAAAATAAGGCTTCGACATCACAGGTCATTAGCCTAGCTTGAATTAAGAGTACAAGACAAAAAAAAAATAGTATAGCTTAATGACTACGGAAAGGGTTTTTACATTGTTAAAGTTTGTTTATTAGGTGGATTTGAGTAAGAAAAGAGATAATTTTAATAATATTATTTTCGTTTAGTGCTTCATCCATATTCGGTGGTATAGCTAGATTGTTTCTTGCGTCCCTGTACTTTGAGCAATCCTGGATGATATGTTGTATTGAGAGGTCGGCATGGCATTCGTCGCAGGTGGGAGGTGGGTTTTTGTTGATGAGAAAAGCGTGGGTTGTGAAGGAATGTCCGATTCTGCATCTTGTGATGGCAACTTCTTGGCGTCTGTTGAGGAAGTACGGTGGGTTCCACTTTTTTGTGTCTTTCTTAACTGATTTAAGCTTGTTGGTAGGCGGAATAGCATCCCAATGATTTTGCCATCTAGCATGTATTTTGCGTTTGATGGATGATTTAATGTCATTAGTCGGTAGGTCGGAAATTGTTGGGTGGAGGATAATTTTGGTTGCAAGGTCAGCTGCCTTGTCAGCCATTTCATTGCCAGTAATACCAATGTGTGATGGAACCCACATAAATTCGATGTTTTTGGTGGTCGATTTAAATATTATTTGGATATTTTGGGTAGTTTCGTTTGAGGGTAGTGGGTTTTGAAGGGCAAGTAAAGCACTGAGTGAATCACTTAAAATTAGAATGTGGTTTGAGTTGATAGTATTGGCTAATATGATAGCTTCATTAATGGCTTGAGATTCAGCCGAGAATATACAAGTTTCCGGTGGGAGCTTGTGAAGGAGTGTGATATTTTTTTGGATTATTGAAAATCCAACACCTTGAGTGGATTTAGAAGCATCAGTGTATATTTTTTCGAAGTGTGAATATTTGTCTTGGATAATTTCATAAAATTGCGAGGTGATAATATTGGGATTTGTGTCGTGTTTGTTAAGTTGTAGAAGCTCAGTATTGACTTTGATTTTCCAAAACCAAGTGGGATGGTTTGGGTATGTGATTTTGTTTTTGACAGATGTGTGTATGGTGTGTTTATTGATTAGTTGGAAGAAGATGTCATGTATAGATAATACGGGGTTTTTTATTGGAAAAATTAAATTTGTGGTTTTGTCGTTAAAAAAGTTATTGTATCCCATGTGGTTTGGAGTGCTTTTTCTTTTTATTCCATAATTTAGGAGATCTTTTTCTCTAAGTAGGTTGAGGGGAAGTTCTCCAGCATAGCATAGAATGCTGTCAATGGGGCTGGTTCTGAATGCTCCTATTGATAGACGAATACCCTCATTGTGGATTGGATCCAATGTTTTTAATAGCTTTTCTTTGGCTGTAATATAAATTTGGGCACCATACTGTATTTGTGATAATATAAGGGATTTATAGACTGTTATAAGTGATTTCGTTTTGGCGCCCCATGTATGGTGGGAAAGTGTTTTTATGATGTTCATTCGGACTTTGCATGTACTTTTGAGCTTTTTTATGTGTGAGCCCCATCTTAGTTTATTGTCGAATATCATTCCAAGTACGCGGAGATTTTCACAAATGGGTATTGGGGAGTTTTTAAGGTGGAATTGTATGTTTGCTCTGGGGTTAGTATGGAAGGTAATACATTGGCTTTTACCAGCAGAGAATTTGAAGCCAGTTTTGTGAGACCAATTTTGGAGTATATTTAGTGCGTCTTGTAATATATCCACAGTTGTTTTGGTGTTTTGTCCGCTGCAGTAGATGTGACAATCATCGGCGAATAGTAGATGTTTTGTGGGTTTCGGTATGTTTTTGAAAATGTCATTGATGGCCAATAAAAACATTGTAACGCTAATAACAGACCCTTGGGGTAGTCCATTTTCTGTTTGGTGGATTTTTGATAGTTCTGATAGGGCTCTGACTTGGATTTTGCGATTTTTTAGGAAATTTTGTAAGAATAGAAACATTTTGCCGTTTATGCCACTGTTTTGTATGATTTCGAGGACTCTGTTCCTCCATACCATGTCATATGCTTTTTCTAAATCTAAAGATATTAGTATGAGGTGATGTTTTTTATTTTTAGCATTGCAGATATCCGTGTGGAGGGTGGCGAGTATGTCAATGGTAGTGTGGTTTTTGCGAAAGCCGCATTGTTCCTTAATTATTAGGTTAGATGTTTCTAAGTGCCAAATTAGTCGTTTATTGACAATTTTTTCCATGGTTTTTGCTATTGTATTAATAAGTGAAATAGGTCTATAATTGATAATATCAAATTTGTTTTTATTGGGTTTAGGGATCGGTATTATAATCGAATTGTGCCATTGATCAGGGTATATACCTCTGATCCAAATAATATTAAATATTTGGAGAAGAATATCATGACCTATTGTGGGTAGGTTTTGGATAAAAGAAAAAGGAATCCAATCGGGACCGGGGCTTTTGCTTTTACATCCGGATAAGGCAGTATAGAGTTCATTTCGACTAAAGGGCATATTAAGGTGGTTATCTTCTTCGTGGAAGTTGATTTCTAGTTCCTTTTTGAGGTTATCTTCGACGGTATTTTTGAATTTAATAAATTCTGGGTCATAATTTGAGCAGTCACTATTTTTTTTGAACTGTTGTGCAAATGCTTCGGCTATATCTGAAGGTAGTGAGAGAGTATCGTCATTAAAATGTAAGTTTGGTGGTAGTGGTTGATGATTTATGCCCTTAATCGATTTAATTTTATTCCACATTTCCGTTGGGGATGTGTTAGGGTTAATTGAGCTCGTGTATTTTTGCCACGATTCTGTTTTGCTTTTTTTTGTAATGAATCTTGCTTGAGCACGCGCTTTTTTTAAGTTTATATGGTCGTTAGCTAGTTTGGTTTTTTTGAATCGGTTTAGTGCTTTTTTATATGTCTTAATTGCATCATTGCAATCTTTATTCCACCAGGGGACGGATTTTCTTTTTAATTGTGTATTGGTTCTGCCAATGTTCTTGTTAGCGGCATCTAGTATAATGTTGCAAAAATGGTCAATAATTAGGTTGATTTGAATTTGGTTCGTTGCTGATTCAAGATTAAATGGCTTATCATAAAGATTTTGAGTTATAATATCGCTGTATAGATTCCAATTTGGATTTCTGAGGCGCCATTTTGGGAGTGGGTGTATTTTGGGTAATTCGTTAAGAATTTTTATGGCTATTGGCCACTGGTCGCTGGTACTGTATTCTGTTAGGATTTTCCATTCGGTTTTGGGAGCGAAAGCACTATTTGATATTGTGAGATCAATGGCCGAAAAAGAGTTGTGAGCTGCATTGTGGCGTGTGTATTCCCCGGAGTTAAGTAATGTTATTTGATCGTTTTCTAGGAATTTTTCGAACGTTTTGCCTCTGGAATCGGTGTGATTGGATCCCCAGCTTTGGTTTCGGCAATTAAAATCGCCGAGGAAAAGAAAAGGTTTGGGTAGTTGTTTAATTATATCATTGAGGTCGTTGAGTGATAGATCTGTACTATCCGGTAAGTAAATGTTACAAATGCATAGGGGAGTTTTGAGACGTATAGAGACAGCAACGACTTCTAGAGGAGATTGGACATGAATTTCGGTGCTTTCAATGATGTTATTGACGAAAATAGCGACACCGCCGCTTGCACGTAGGAATGTTTGACGATTTTTGTAAAAACCATTATATCCTTTTATAGGAAAAATAGTGTTGGGTTTTAAATTGGTTTCTTGAAAACAGAAGGCGATTGGTTGGATGAGAACTTTTGCTCGGTGGATGTCGGTATTGTGTTTGTGTAGGCCGTTTATATTCCATTGAATAATAGAGTCCATGGTTAAGAAGTTCGAAGATTTAGAAATTGTTTGTGTGGTTTTGATATATTTTGTATAGGCAGATTTAGTTTTAGGTGGAACTTTGCTGAAGAGGTTGAGATTGGAAAAGTAGATTTCTTAGCTTTTTTATACGTGCTTTGAGTGACTTGTCTTTTATTTTAGGATGAATATGTTCAATTATGTCCATTAAGATAGGGATGCTTGTGTTTGTATCTTCGATAAGTGTGTGAATGTTTATTGATTTATTGTTGAAATTGTCCAGAATGTATTTAAATTGAATGTATGTGATTGGTAAGTGCTCATTTGCGGTGAAGTATTCGATGATTGGATTTAGTTTTTCGTCCAAATTTATATCGAGACTGTTAGAGGAATTTGAGCGAGATTGTATTTTTGGTTTCTTGATGGTTTTTTCATTTTTTTTAACTAAGGTAGATGGTGGTAAAGCATTAGAGGAATCTGGAGGTTTAGATGATGAAGAATCAGACATAAGTCTTTTTTGTGTTTCAATTGGTGAGTGGAAAAGTGCTTCATCGAGATGGTTTTGAGTTAGAGGGAAAAATTTGGTTTCTTCGAAATCTTCGGTCAAGTCTGATTTGGTTTGGTCAAGGATATCAAGGGTTGGACTTGTCGGAGAGCGGATATTTTCAATTAATTCGGTTTGATTTATAGCGTATTCATCGGGTTTGTTTGGGCTAGATGATGAGTTTTTTCCTTGTGTAGCATTTATATTTTTGCAATTATTTGAGGTATGCCCGCTAGCTTTGCATATAAAACAAGTAACTATATCATCGGTGAAAAAAATTCTGAATTGAGATTCGTTTGTTGTAATAACTAATGAGTTGGGGAGTTTAGGAATGTCTTCGTGTTTGATGTATAATTGTCTTCGGAAGCTCATTATGTGCTCGAAACCTTCAATGTTAATACCCGCTTTGAGGTGGCTGATTTGAGATATGGGAAAAATGTCTAAGCCGTTTAGTGCGTTTGTGATTGCTTGGTTGGGTATAGATGGGCATACATTTGATATAATGTATCTTTTTGCCGGGTTTAGCAATCTGCGTATAGGTATAGTTTGATCATTGATATTGATTGATTGGGTTTTTTGAAATAAATTGTCGAGTATTTGTTTGCTGGACAGAAATATGCAAAAACGATTATTCGAGATTCTAGAGATAAAAGTTATATTTTTAGGAGAAACAATTTTTCCTATTGCAAGAACATAATCTTTTTGTGGTATTCCATCAATAGTGTTAAAGACTAAGGCTTGTTCACGGCTGGGGTTTTTTTCCATGGCGACAGCAGACGCGAAGTTTATATTGTTGTTGTCCGTCTTATTCGATGAAGATATTATAGGTAGGTCATTAGTGGGTATATTATTATTTGTGTGTTTATCGATAATGTCTGCGGTGTGGTTGTTATCGCTGGACGGTGTCGTTGTGGCGGAGAGTAGAAGGGGGTTCTTGATTGCGATGCGTGAGGTATGATTGCTCATTGTGGTGAAGGGGACACCGATATTACGGTCGGTGCCTTGCACCACAGAATATATGAAATTTCATATATTCTGTGCTTGCACTACTATATTTTTGGTTGATTGTTGAATCGACGTGGTTTTTGTGGTGGTTTATTTATTTTGGTTTTAAGTGTAGAAATGGTTGGATTTGACATGGGTGTGTATGAACGATTGGTTGTGGAGTTTTTGGGCGTAGTGCCCGTAGGGTTTTTATTCATTTCGTGAATATATGCGGTTGGGTGTTATATTAATTAAAACATATTACCTTTCCGAATGTCGACGTGTTTTCTGTGCTATCGAAAAGCTATAAAACGGATAGTGCGATAAGAACACGTGTTGCACGGTCGGCTGTTGAACACGAACTGGAGATACCTATTATTATAGCTATAAATGTTTTAATACACACTATCCGTACATTATCGATAAGATAAAAACAACGTAAAAGCATTGAATAATGATTATTACAGGAAAAACCAACGTGTGAGCTATTTTTCTACGGCACATAGTAATTTCAAACAACGGTGTTCGATAACTTCAAAATTCTATAATATAAACCGCCAACGTTGCGTACACGCAACATTAACTTTGGAGGGTAATTGGAAACCTTAATGATAAATGAATGACAATTCTGCTCATAGGGACACATCATAATATAGCATCATAACATATTGATTTTTACGGTTAATATACCAAATATTTAAAATTCAAATTTTAATTAATTTTATAAGCTTTAAGTATTTTGGACATAAAAACTGTCTTGCTTCTGATACGTATAATAAACATGATATCGATAAAAACTAATAACGCCTGATTATTTTTCATTATTCATTGTCTTCTTAATCGAATAGTGACACAGTTGAATAAAAAAAATTATTAAAAAAAATGTTGCGTACACGCAACTATGGCCGTTATAATGGGTTAAAACAAACCCAATTTTAATATTTGTATTATATATGTTATACAGTATTTGCATTCCCTATGATCATACAAAAAAAAATTAATTAAAAATAAAATATAGTAACCAAATGTATATTTGAACTGTGCTGCTACCTAACATGAGATAATAATTAGGGATGCCACAACTGGACATGCTTACTATTGCTTAGGCCACCGTAGTTTGACGGAAACGTCATAATCGAGATTGTTAAATTGGGTCCCACCTTTTCTCGGTTAATCGGATTCAGAGGAAAAAAGGTAAAAATAGAACAAATGGCTGGATAATTATTTGTATTTCAACGTTTATAACAACTTTGATGGATATTTCCCATATTTTAGATGATATATACCTATATTTTTTAATATGTTTGAACACAGATTTGTAAAAATTATAGTATATTAGTAAAATAGTATTGTACATTTATTATCTGTAAACATGTTTCAATAATACGAATAGGTAACACGGCATACAGATAAACTATTTATCTATATCTCAGTCTCTTAGAATCAAGGTTAATAATTGTTTAGTATCTTAACTGATATAATATTATGTTGTTACTTATTATTATTTATTAGAAAAGAAAATCACAATATCCATACAACAGATGTAATACTGTTGTAATAGACTCAATATAATATAACACGTTTGTTTATGTGATTCTGAATTATTTTTTCTATGTTATTTGAAGTAGGTACTTTTTACAAGTCTGGATAATATGAATAGATTTTGTTAATTTTTTCATTAATTGTATGGCTTTTGCAATTTAATTAATGTTAAAGTAAACTACTATTGTTGTAGGTAGCCAAAATGAAAGTAAAATTAACCTACACTGAATACAAAAACAATACAAACAAATCAATTTGTCTATAAAAATAGGAGAAAAATTCAAATTTGGTAGGTATCCGTAGGACAGGGTAAAGTGGACCAGCTTTTGGTGTATTTCTTAAGATTCCGAAGAAATCTATTTGATCAAAACGATTGAAACTTGGAATATATAATCTATACGCATGAATTTACGCTTTTTTTTTTAAGTTTTTTATTTTAAATATCACATATTCTTATTGTTCCTAAAAGAACAGATTGTATATACCTTATAAATAATAAAAAAAAAAAAATATGCTATATTTGTAAAGTTGTTAAAAAAAAAAAAAGTTTTTTATTTTAAATAGTGGTCCACTTTACCCACATACGTGGGGTGAAGTGGCAGGTATTTGATTTTCATTAAAAACCACTTAGATCAATTCTAGTTTTGAAGTGGACCACTAAATTGCATTTTTTTTAAATAGACCACATTTTGAGCATAACAATTATTTTTTCTTGTTTATTCATAATATATGCAATATGCTAAATTTATAAATATAAAATTGTTCTTAAATAATTTTTGTAAAGAAATTTGATTTAATTTTACAGGTTTAACTCCCAATGTTAAATTTTGTTCGGAGTACTTCAAATTATAGCGAACTGTATAGTTTTTCCTGTAGCTTCTTGGTGTTATTCACCCAACGTTTTTAAAACTGTCTACAAATTGCTTCGCCAAAAACTAAATAACAACAAATTTACAATTATGATTGCAATAATAAATTCATATGAACTTATTGATAAGATTATTAAGAGTGAACATTTTCAATTTAGTTGCTTACTTTTGAGATATTAATGACTTTTTAAAGATTTCCAAATAAAAACAAAAAAAGTAGTTTTGGTAACAAAATTATTTTGATGACATATTTTGTACATATTACTATTAGTATCAAAAATTGTTTGTTATCATACTGCTAAGGAGGTAGAATTGATCAAATTAATTTGGATAAAACTATCTCAAAGTTATGCTGATAAACATTCAAAAAAATGAGAATAGGCCACTTCATCCCCAGCATGTTCACTTTACCCTGTTCTACGTAATTACATTTTTTTTTGTGTTAAAAATTGAGATCGAAACTAGGATTCTTAAAATAAAAATGTGTGGTTTCAGCAACAATTATTAAAAATGAAAATGTTAGGATACCTGAAAACCAACAGGAAGTAGAACAAGCATGCATTGCTACTGCCACTAAGTTGAAATATCCCAAAAGAAATTATTGTACACTAATGACTCATTACTACAATTGACAAGTTAACCTATGTTAGGTACCACTAGTTATTAAGTTTTAATTCTTTACCTCACGGATATAGATACTATCTTTAATCGTGTTTTACCTTAATTTATGCCATGTAGCCTGTAAAAATGTTAACTAATAAAAAAAAATTTGATTCAAAATATATTTTATACCTAGGTATTCTTCCGAAAATAAGTCGGATTCGATGTAGAAGTTGTCATTAATAAAACTAATGCTGGGTTAAATGAACAGTCGCTAAACATAAACATGATTTAGTTGCCTGTGATTGGTCCATTAAATTGTATTGAATCATTAAATTAATATATTATTGTTCATGCAACCCGGCATAAGACAATAAAATAATTTTAAATTTAAATTGATACAGAGAAATAAAAAAACTAGTAGTTATTTTAATAGTCAAGTACTATAATAATAATCATGAAAAAATTAATTGTACAATGCAAAATTTGTTCATGTTAAAAATTATTCAAACTTGATAAGTGTAAAAGAAATATATTATAATTGAACCACCTATGTATAATTTCATATGAACTTTCATTCAGATGAACAATTGTATTAACTGTTAAAAAATGTTAAAAACTATTCATAGGAATATTGATACCAATTACAATTAGAATAAATTATTTTATGTAACCACCATCCTAATGGACTTAGATATATTGTCACTTGCATAAGAAGTATGTTTGTTATACAGTTCACGAATCCATTGAATATGGTGTTTAACATCTGTAAAAACTGCAATTGAATTATTTGTGTTTGGATCTTTCACACTTACTACTCCGGTTAAATAATAAGAACTAGTGTGTAAAAACGTTAAGCCTGCACCACTATCGCCTTCACGAACTCCTTGTCCTGAAATTAAAGATATTTTATTCATACAACAAAAATTAATCATACTTCCATTATTAGGCAGTAGGTAAAATACAGATTTATATTTATTAATTATCAATGACATATTGGTTTGTTGTTAATTTTATATGAATTTGAGTCTCAATAACTCAAATCTCAAGAGAAATAAAAATAAATTCAACTTTTATATTTTTAAAAATTTTTTGAAATCCCAAACTTTAAACAGTGCGGCCCATTTTGGAAAATGTTCAAAATTTGGTACCCACCTAACCTAATATTTGACTTTTTTTATTTCATTGATAATCACTATATTTGCGATAACTTTTAGTCTAACAATGTCGTGATGACACATCACTGGTATACACTTGTAATCATCCCGGATAACGATCAATGATAAAACTAAATTCAAACATCAATGTTCAACTTAGTTACACGTTAAATACTGTAAAGTAATAAAATATTTTAAAGTAATCTAATATTTTATTTTATTTTAATTTTAATTTTATTTTACAGTACGAGTAGAACCCTTAAGATATGAATATAACAATAATAAAATGTTTTATGGAAACTAGGCTCACATTTTAGAGGGAGAAAGAAGGGTCGGTATTGGCAACACGTATAAGAAGGATGATCAGAGGACGGATAGTTGAGATAGTAGTTTGAGGAAGAGAATACTCTTTTAAGAATATATAAACATTTCAAAACTTAATGTAACCCACCAAAAATATAATCACGACCACAGTTTGGGAACCTTTGCATTAGAAATAATTTATGAGATAATCTTTAGCAACTTTAGCTGTTAATTTTGGTATTGTAACAACTTATGGAATCTTCTATGTATAGTTTATTTGATAGATTTGTAGAAATATATTTTGTATTCTTATATTAATTGTAAAATGTGATTTAATAATTTAATATTTATATTTTAAGTTAATCTTTATATTAAAAAAAAGAGTTTTCCTTAAATATTAAGTATTTAACAAATGTGTTGAAAAAAAATCAATGATTTCAAAGTATTGATAATATTTTATTACCCAATGCAGAACCAGCGCAAAACTTATCAACAGTCACAAATGTTTCAAATCCGTTTGTATACAAACTTCGACAAGAATCGTGGTTGATGTATGGTAAAGATGCTTCTAATAAAATGAGACTTGATAAGCCCTTTTCAGTTTTTCCCCAACCAACGATCTGAAAAAGTATAAAATAGTTTTATAAAATATGTTATATTATAGTTTTATAATTACATTATAATAAATATATACAATTAATCTATTGTTATGTAAATGTTGCCGTGTTAGTAATAAGAAATAACTAATGAGTATAATTAGCTAAATAAAGTCTGACTGATCAAAGATTTTGAATTTTGATTTATAAGATTTTTTTTCAGTTCTGTCAGGTACCAGTTAACATGCCAACATATATACACCTATACTATAGCAGTGTATCCACAGTATTTGCCTTTACTTACAAATGGACGGACAATGGTGAATAATAATATAGTAATTAACTTATAATTTTAATATTTAATCATACTAAAAAGTAAAAACTAACCTTTCCTTGAGCTCCATTTGGTATAGTATATTTACTATTCCAGTCGACACAAACAGGTGAGACACCATTACTAATAGAAACTCGGTTTGGTAACACAATAACAGCTATATCATCAGCATGGAACCCATTAGGTCCAAAATAACCTTCATTTAAGTAGATGATTTCTACCTATAAAATTGTTTAAATTTATATTATAGTTACATATCACACTCATTATTATTATTTAGGTATTAGATTCTAAGATTCTACTTTTAAATTAATAAGTAACTTACATTCAGTATTTGAGTAAAGTCATTGTCAATTACAGTTAAATCTCTAGCATATTTTCCAACAGCAATTCTGTATAGACCATCATTCACTAATATTCTATTAGATATTCCTTTTTGCCAAAAACAATGAGCCGCTAAAAATGTTATTAAATTAATATTCATTCATAAATACATTGTACAAAGTTTTTACCAGAAACTACTAAATTTGGAGCAATTATTGAACCTCCACATATCAAGTCATAATTAAAATTCTCTTTATTTAATTGATATACTCCTGCATTCCAAGGTGCTGTTCCAACGAGTGCTTTCTTACCATTATCGATCAATACTTTATTTCCAACATATACTTTACCACAATCTACAATAATAATTGAATACAAATATAATAATAATGCAAAAGTTATAAATGTTATAATATATATAGAGTAGAACATATTATTAAAGGTTAAAAATGTACATAAAAAAATAATACCTATCATAACCTAATGGTTATTTGTTCATCTTAAATTTTAACTTTTATAATACAAACAAAAGCATTTAGTAATAGAAATAGTTTAATAAATTATTAAAATAAATATAAATTAGAGATTTATGTTCATATATTAAAAAAATACAATTACATGGAATGCATCTATATAGTTGATTATTCCATAATCCGTTTGACTGACAATGTAATTCAAGCGGAGTCTCATCTTGTCCATTTGGTACAGTATGTGTAGGCTTACATGATGGTGTTGCTACTGTGTCAGGTATCGATAGATTTGAGCAATTTGCATACTTTCCATTAAGAGTACATTTAATATCTAAACTATCTGATATTAGAGGTGGACACATTTCTATAAACATAAACAAATTATAATCAAACATAACCAAATATCAGTATTATAATAGTTGAATAAGTAATTATTACAACATACAAATTACAATACAAAACTTACTGAAACATAATTTATCAGAAACTGTTACCCATTTTCCATTACTCTGACAAACCCTAAAACCATTGGGATAAGCTTTATGATATCCAACTTCACAGTTCTCAAAAACAGTAAGGTGATGGTTAACTAATGACCCATGAGGTAAAATTGCTGTTGAACCTTCATAAGAATATATTACTCCGTCGACAGTAGGTAAAACACATAAATTCCTTTAATTACAAAATATTAACAATTAAAACCATACCAACTAGGTACATCTTCTATAGATATTATAATAAAAAAAAATAATAATTCAGGATTAATTGATCATATTGCAATCCATGCAACCATGCTAGATGATATCTTACTTATAACTATGAATAAAAAATAGAAGAATTTTATAACAATTATACTTATTATTAGTCTAGTAAAGTCATAATTAATTGTTAAATTCAATTTTTGAGAAATGTATTATTTTTCCTGTTTTTGATAAATACCCAAATAATCTGTAAGTTATTCATACAGATAAAATAAAATGATAATTACATTGTATTAGTCTCCGTTGTTGGTTTAGTTGTAATGTCCACAGGTCTTGTTGTTGTTGGTTTTGAAGATGGACTATTACTATTACTTTCACATCGTTCTTCATCAGATCCATCATTACACTGTCTTATGCCATCACATTTACTCTCTTTACTGACACAAGCCCCATATTTACACTGGAATGTGTACTTTTGACACCTTAAATGTAAAATTTTTAGTTAAATATAAAGGTTATTTTTAAAAATCAAAATCAACTCACCGGACTGTTTTACATAATGCTGAAGTTTCATCAGACCCGTCCTTACAATCTCGAGTTCCATCGCAAGTTGATGTTCCATCAATGCATTGGCCAGATGTACATTTGTATTGGTCTTCGCTTTAAAATAAAATAACTTAAAGGTAAATATGTAAAGGTTTAAAATTAACAATCATATTACTATTATAATATATTCTTCAATTATACAAAAAATTAAGTGTATAATACTATATCATTACTCATTTATAACTTTATAAGCTATATGCCTATACATTATACCTACAGACCTACAGTGGAGGAATTATGGGGGGGAATATGAGGATATATCCCCCTAGAGGCTTTTTTTTAGAATAACCATAATTAAATCCCCGTAAGAACTTGGCTTTACAGGATTTTAAGATAAGAAGTAAGAATTCATGGATATTATCATAGTTGAGATTTTTCTTTGAAAACCATTATTATACCATTTACCTCATTTAATTTATAATAATAAATTAATATAATATTATGATTAATGAGATTTAATGGTCAAGGGGGTGTGGGGGCATAGCCCCCTACTAGAACGATAGTATAAATTTATATCCCACCCCAGAACCAATTCCAAATTACGCCACTGTAAACTTACAATAAATAAGTGAAGTTAGGATTAAATAATATAAGTATATAAATTAGGTATAGATATGTACAGTAGAAGCCGCTTTTGAGGAACACTATTGGACCAAGGTGAAATGTGTCAATTAACCAATTGTTTTTAATAGACAATTGGTTATTATGTACTAAGGGCCGGCCTGTCCTTAAACATTTTGTTTCAATAACGCAATTGTAGAAATTGTCCGTGTTCTTAATAAGCTGCTTCTACTGTATACTATGAATATAATATATATATATATATTATGTATATATTTATAAATTACTAGCCGATCCCGTGCACTTTCTGCCAAAAATGGCAACTTTTAAAAAATTATGATTGTTCAACTCCCTTTGGGTGTAACTCGCTGCAGTAAGTGTAACTCAGACACCCTGGTAGGCAATCCGACGGCAACTAATCCACCTTGGTAGACAATATTCGAAAATTAGATCTGATGCGAGGTTGTACCTAATATACCCATATAACTAATGGCAACCAATAATAAATAAATACTAATTTCTACCCTAATTCATATCTTCATGCCGATAAAACACAAACAAAAGAAAAAAAGGTCAGGTTGCAGGTAGCTTGAAACTCACCGGCTACTGTGCTGTATATAGGTATACAATTTACACATTTATTTTAATTATTAATAATAACTAATTATTTATTAACTATATCGGACTAAATTTATGCCTATGGCACTCACAAAGAATGTGTGAATTCAGAGTTTCTATTGGTGAAAGAATTTTTGAAATCGGTCCAGTAGTTTTTGAGTTTATTCATTACAAACAAACAAATCTATCCTCTTTATAATATAGCATAGACTATATAGGTATTAGGTAGGTACATGTTATATTACAATTATATTTTTTTTAGAATGATATATGTATTCAAATGTATGTTTTTAGTTTGATGAAGTAAATATTATATGCCTGAATATAAATAAAATAAATATGTTTAAAAATCGCTTACAGGCATTTTGATGATCCACTGCTATGAGTACTGCTTATAGAACCTTGTCTACATTCAGGTAAGTTTTCGTCAGAGCCATCAACACAATCGTTTTTTCCATTACATTTGGATTTTTTATCCACACAAGCCCCATATTTACATTGATATGCATAACTCGGGCATCTATATTACATAAACATATTATACATAATATTACATTTCATTGATAATCATTATAACTATTACCTATGTATACTGTATAGGCTATAGTAAATACTCAATAGTCATATTTATTCCATACCTATGTCTAGCACACAAATCTTTGGTTTCATCTGAATTATCTGTACAATCAGCATGACCATCACAAATCGCTGACGATTCTATACACAGTCCATTTGAACAATGAAACGTATCCTCGGAATTTCTGTAATTGTATTAAAATTCAAATAATAGGTATGCAAAAATGAATTATTTAATATTAGTAATTAGTTATACAGTTAATTATATTGCAATTGCTCATTGGCTCACGAAGTTGCATATATTTTTTTCGAAGTCAGATAACTTTTAAAGTGGTCAATATGGCAATATAGTGATAAACATATTTTCGATAGGTGCCTAATCCAATGGGCAACAACCAACGTAAACATGATATTTTTAACTAACATTGAAATGCATTTTTAGGAAAAAATGGTTATTATTAAGTAATAAGTAGGTACTTATCAGAGAATAGAGATGAATAGGTAAGTAAGTATATAATATTATTGTAATTCATAAATTATCATGGATAAGCATAATAATATGCATTATTTGTTTCATTTTTCTTATACAGTGAAACAATTAAACAAATATTTAAAATAAGTAAATATATTATAAACGAAAAACATTTTATTACCACTGGCATATTATAAGTTAGGTATCGTAAGTAGAGACCAAGGACTAGAGAGCAATCAAAAATGTTGAAAATATCTAGATAATGTATAGATGCCTATATTAGTACCTATATTGATGATTACACGCATATAAAATATATTGTATATAGGTGTGTAATTAAATAATTTTGTAAGGTCAAATAGTAAAGTTGATATTATTCTATTAAATGTTGAAACACAGTATCTACATGATATGTACTCATATATTTAAAAGTAAATAAAAATTAAGTGGATGATCAATAAACATTAATTATTTTTTTTGCATACTAAAAATGAAACTTATAAAACTTGACCAATGACTTTCTTTTACACTCTACATATTACGTTATACTAAACTTATTATTTTATACTATACCTACTATTATAAATAAAAAATCATGAATTTTAGCCCCCTATAAGAATCTTATTTTCAAAAAACAAGGCACTAATTAAGTTATAACCAATAACTAGTAAAAATAATGCTAATTTCTATAAAATTGTATTATATACTAAAATGTAGTTTAAATTAATTTTTAATTCATACCACTGCAATTTTAAAATAAATACGTTTAAGTATGTAACACCTATATTATATGATTTTATAGAAATTAGCATTATTTTAACTAGTTATTGGTTATAACTTATAAGTGCCTTGTTTTTTGAAAATAAGATTCTTATAGGGGGGCTAAAATTCATGATTTTTATTTATAATAGTAGGTATAGTATAACATAATAAGTTTAGTATAACATAATATGTAGAGTGTCAAAGAAAGTCATTGAGAAATAAATAAATTATTAAGTACCTACCTATGTATGAACTATGAATATATAATAATTTATAGTACATAGCTCGTGTGTTGATTGATGGGACTTGTTTAAATGTTTGGGTCTACACACCATGACATTTATAATAACATAATAATTATTAATTATTAATATTATAGTTACCAACACTGAGCAAGATGATACGGCTTGTCGTTTTTCTAGTTTTCTGTCACAAAAAATGCCTGTTCCTGAAATAATTAATTCATAAACAATGTTAAGTGGTGTAATATTATAATCAACATTTTATGTTTTATCTTAAGATATGGTTCTATATTGTGCATATTATAAATTATGAGCTGTTGATGCGTATAGGTAAGCTTTTGTTTTAAATAAATAATATTAATTATGTTGATTAAAAATAAATACCTAAGCCCTATAATAACTATATAGGTATAATATAAATTAACTACAAATAAAAAGTCATCATTGGTTGGAATTTTTCTTCACCTTATCCTTTCATTTAAGTACATTTTTTCTCATTTGATAAATTATTAGAACTAATTCTACTATAATTATGTCATACAATAAAGATTATGTATATTACATAAGTACCTAAGTACTCCTTAATTGAAAAAATGTGCTGTATTTAATAAAACAAAACATATTTATCTTTGTTTTAGACTATAGTTCCAAAATCATTTCTACATAAAATATACACACGTGCATACGTACATCAATTAAAAATAATAACTTTATGGTAGGTACGTTTTCTTCATCTTAATGTATTAATAGGTACCTATATTCAAGCCTGGTCATAAACAAGTTAAAAAGTTAAAGTTAAATTAATTTTAACTTTTTAACTTAACTGATTTTTATTGATATAAGCTTAATAAATAACGAGTTAATTTTAATCAAATCCAAGTTACGATAGTTTGTAAATAATTAAATAATAAATATAATACAATCATTATTGAAGATACATGCTGTGTAAACATTTACTTTTTATTATTTCAAACCATATAACTAGCTACTTATAAATTAAAAAATAAATAAACAAGTAACTTAAGTTAAGTTAGTTGTAAGTTTCCATATAACTCTTAACTTGACTGAGTTCAAAAAAATTAACTATATAAACTTTTTAATATGTTTTTTATCAGCTTAACTTAATTCAATTAAAAATTATCATTAACTTGCCTAGGCTTGCCTATATTATCATTCAATAAATAATATAGTTAATACGAGTATAGGTACCTAATTAAAATCAATACTATTATGTATTTATGTAGCATAGATACTGTATGTCCAAATCAGAGTAGGTATTTTAGTATTTATATTGTATACCTACGTTTTCAAAATTGACAAAATTGTTGTCGCCATTAAATTTTGCTTAATATTTAAAGTATAATATGGCATAGGTACTGTTTTTGAAAAAATTTTACCTATTTATATATTTATATTTGAAGACACTTCCACTATAGATGGATAAATGTATTACCACTGAATACTGATTAATTATACTAAATTAATAGCATTACATTATAGATTTTTTTTTTTTATATTAAACTTTATACGTATTTAATATTATATAGGTAATGACGTAATGTATATCCGTTATTTATTACAATATTTTGATAATACGTACCAAAAATTAAACATGAATATATTAACCAGGAATACGTCACCTTCATGGCCAATGACGAAATAATATTGAAGCGAATATATTTATAATATCAACAATAAATGTTAATAATTAATATATTAGATACGTCAAATGAACGTCACTAAACACTAAAAAATATTTTACCGTAAATTGACAAAACTGGTACAATCTGACTGTAACATCGTTTTAAAACGATCTCTAGATATCATGTACAATATAATATTATAAACGATTATACCTAATATAACAACTGTACAACATATAATGTTGGGTCTTCTTTATATTATATATTAGTAATGTAGTCGGTATTTATTAGTCGTTGTTGATGTTATTATGTACCACCAATACGAGCTACGTTCGTATGTTCGACAAAAAGACAGACTTTGTACTACGTAGATAATAATATAGTCTATAGGTAAGTAATGGAAATATGAGTGAATAAGCAAACGTGTTTTAAAATTGATTGCACAGGCCCTACCACTATACCAGCTACTTCCTATAATACGTCCACCGGCTAATGGTTTTTGACGTAAATATACATTAATATGTGTAAAACTGGTTATTCTGCTTAATATGCAAGTAAGTAAGTAAATACATAGGTATACATTATTACACTATAAACAATTTATATGTACATAGGTAAGTAAATTTATAGACATTTTATGTTGTATAGAGTATAATATATACCTAGTGTACATTATTATATTAGTTATTATAGTATCTACATTACATTGTTTGTATATTTTATTATATTATAATATTAATATTATAGATTACATCATTTACATCTGTATAATACTATTATACTATTATAGAATATAGACTATAGAGTGTATACGTTATACCATTATACCATATTATAATATACATACTACAATATTAAGGTGGGCTTACACGCGCATGTTTGTTGCGGCGCCATAATCTACGCGCCAGCACGCCAGTAATGTTGGAATATTCCAACTTTTATTTTCACTTGGGCGCCAGAACATGTTTACACCTCACTGGTGCCTCAACTCGCATAGGTAAACATGCACCATGTACGTATGTAAACCTAGCATGTCTACAAAGTTTAAAATCAATTTATATACGATTTGCATACAACAAGTCAACACAACTACACGAATACACGATGATCTCGACCATTATACAGACACCCAATATATTTATATGGCTGTTGTGTGTATGTTAATATTATTTATAAAACTATAATTAATTACCCATAGGTACCTATAAAAAAAAAAAAAATCCTCAGCAGAGGAGTAGTAGTGTTCACACAGATTCTCCTCTGCTGTCGGTTCAAACGGGAAAAAAAAAAAAAAAAAGGTACCTACAAAATATCATGAATAAAATGAATTAGGTGTACGTGTTGGAAAATACCAATGAGCAATCGCCAATCCTCAGAAGTTTAAGTCACAGGTCAAGACCGAAAAAAAACGGGTTATAATATTATACTCATAGTAGATTAAATATATTATAATTTTGTCTTAAAGTAAAACCGTACAATTAATTATATTGCCTAATATATGTATTTATCAAGGGCGTCCGAAGGGGGGAGGGGGGCAAGTAGGGGCAGTTGCCCTCCTTTGGTTTTTTCTGGGTTGATTATCATAATTATTATTTATTATTATTATCAATGTACGAGTATCGCGTACCAAGATTTGGAAAATAATGCAAAGTACATCGTAATCCCAACCTCAATCATTATCGTTATAATATAAAATATCGCAAAATAAACTTTTTTTAAGTTAAAAATAAAAACATTTTTTTTTGTTACAAAGTTATTTTTATTACACTCGATTATGAACGTCAGGACTATAAGAAGTTGTTTTTATAGATTATGAGATGTAGTGGTGAGACCAAGACCAAGTGCAATACTGCAGTGTCCACCAAATTTTTACTTTTTTGATAAAAAAAAATTAAATGTTCATAGATGGCATACCTACTATAGTAGTTTCAAATTTTAAAGTTTGTGGTATCAATGACTAAATAAGCTAAAAATATTCAATTTTATAAATTATCAAAAATTATAAAATCAGCGGTAACATTTTATTTATTAAAACAAATTTATTTGATAGTTTAAAATTACATAACAATTTATTCAAATTAATGCTTTAACTAACTATATCTACGTATAATTCATACATATTTTTACATCCCTTGTCTATATGAAAGAAAACATGTCACAAAAATACTTTATAACTAATAGGAAAGTGAGATAAAAAAGGAAAATATTTTGCCCTCCCCTTGACAAATTCCTGCGGACGCCCTTGGTACTTATATGGTTGGTAAAAATATCCGTATACATATACAAATCTCAAAATACAAATTAGTCCATTTTTATTTTTATACTTCCTGAATAATAATTAATGATTTTAATAATAAAATTAAATTTATAGGTATGATAGTTTTATTATTAAGTATTTAATAGGTACATATAACATATTATTATAGGTACTATAAATAGGGTGGATTTGTGTATCTTGTATATGTTAGTACAAAATATGTATCGTGGGAAAAAGTCCTACTACACTAAAACAGTCGGGGGAAATGTCCATTTATCGTTTGTAATATACCAATTAAAAAATATCGAATTACATAGTTACAGTATAATTCGAAGACAGATATTGGGGGTGGGGGGGCTTAAGCCCCTCCTGAATGTAACAAACCACACTAGATGTCAAAATAAATTGTGTATTTTAATATACCTATATATACTTGGCGCCTCTGCTAGAATAAAGTAGGATAACTGAATAGCCACTAGTTAGTAGGTTGAAGCGTTTAAAAATGTATGTTTACGCTATTGAATAAGACAAAAATGTTAAGCCCCCCACGGATGTGACCAAATATCCTCCTATGGTATAATTGTATAAGCGTTAAAAGTTATATTTTTATCAAATTCATCAAATTCTAACCAAATAATGTTCTACCCGATAACACCAAATACAGATATTATTTATATAAATAACAATGACGAATGACCAATGGTCAAAGGAACCAATAACATAATAATATTATGTATTACTATTATTAGTTATTATTCAATTCACAGTTATAGATAATAATAATAATAGATATTATCTATATCTGTAGACTGTGATTCAGTTAGCCAAGATGTCTATAATATATTAATATTCAAACAGACAGATGAACCAACGCCGAACGCGCTACGCGAATCAAAAAGCGTCGTCCGTAGCTGTATAATATTATATTATGTTTCTGCCGGGACACAGCACGAGCGGACGCGACGTTGCGTCAAGCTCAGCCGCTGGAAAAAGACAACAACTCATGGGCCACGGCAGACGGGACGGCGCGGCGTCGAACTTAATATAGAGGAGGTAAGCGTAAGCCGCCTCTAGAAGCTTCGACGACCGTTGTCTCCGGTGGATTATCTGAGTGTTGCGCGATATATAAGTCATGATCCTGTTTTGTGCAGCAGTGACGTTGGACATCATTGGACTATCTCAATTATTATAATATCAGAAAACAAATGACGGATAATACACGATTAATGAACGCTAAGTGTTCGCAACAATAAATAAATAATGAGTTATGCAGACTCGCAAACAAATAATAATTTATATACTATATAGTTGTCCATAGCAACGATATATTTTTCAAAACTTTCGTCTCTTGGATAAAATATATTGCATAAGTTTATTGATCATCATTGAAATATGTTAATTAATTGAAATTTAAAAATAAAAAATTCCCGGTTTCTAAACGTATTATAATACAACCCATTAAGCTATAATTACATATATTATATTATGTACAAATCAACAATTCGGTAACTTTTATATTTTGGTACCTATTTGTTTAATACTGGCTAGAATGAATTTACTTTGATCAGAACCTTTATAAAAACTTAATATGGAAGGCATATGTAACTGTGGACAAAAAAATATACCTACTATACTATACTATACCTACTATAATATAACTATTTTCTGGTAACTAACGGATGGATGGACACGACGGAGATCTAAGGTAGTAGTAATAGTAGTATACATTTGTATGTTCACAGTCTTTTTTTTTATTTCACCGCGGTAATTTCGCAACGTTCAAGGGAGGATGTCCCGCTTGAACACAATGATTTTATCGTGATAAAAATCACGGGAAGATTTCACACTCGTTGTCCGCCTATTTGCCACTCACACAAAAATATTTACCGTATAGCATTTTACAGGGATATTTCACATTTTTCATCCACGAATTCTCCCCTTACACAAAATATTTACCGTATTTTAAAATTACAGGGAGTTTGCACACTCGAAATCGGTTTTGCCCCTTACTCAAAAATATTTACCGTGTACATACCAAATTTTATTTTTTCCCAACATACCTTATTATAAAACTGAAATTATAATTACTATATTCACATTTTTTTTTCATTTAGATCAATAATTTAAATGTTTTCAGGTAACAGGTAAGTATTTGTAATTCTCCCCTCTACTCCATGCAGTAACGGACTATGCTATACGTTCACATTTTTTGCATTTTTTTTTTTTTTACATTTTTATCTATAAGGTCTAGTATATAATACACTTACAAAGTAAAAACGCTTTCAGTTCAAAGTATATCCCTCATCGGTTATATTATATCAAATTTTTAAAAAAAATAATTACGTTTATAGTTTGAAAGGTTTTTTAATTATTAAAAAGAAAAGAACTTTAATTTGTTATGGGTCGACCGGTAATTGTGTCAAAATCGGTATTTGACATACATCCATTTGGTAAGAAGAGTGTTAAGTTTGGACTATTAATCAGCAAACAAATTTCAATTATTGTGTTATTAGTGTAAGTTAACGAAAAAAATTATTACATTAAATTTAGAGCAATGGGTACGCTCATGTCTGAATCTAATTACATTTAAATTACTAACAACTTACATACCAGGTGTAGACGTGTAAGAATTACTGAGAACTTCACATATTCAATTAATGTGAAGCAGAGTTCAATAACCTTACATATAAATGATGATTATATTACACTCTCGCATATAGATTTCTGCAGACTTAAACAACTTCAACATTGTGTCGACCTTTTTATCGCAGAAAAACAGAAACGTTTACAGAGTTTTCAAGCAACATTCGATCCAGCTTACAAACTGATTAAAAACAATGTCCGTGGTTTGCCCATCAGTTGTCAGAGAAATGAATTCACAAACCAGTATAATATACAAAACTATGATTTTAATTATTATTCTAATCTACAAAACGATGACACTTCATTTTTGTATGAGATATTACAATTTCATTTTAATGCAATGTCTGACATGATTTTTACAGGACTTAATAGTATGATATACCTAATACAAATTCATTTATATTTATGTATTGTTTTTTTTATTAAATAAAAAAAAATATTTTTATACTACATTTTTTCATGCGGCTAATTTATTCCTAATCGTACGACGTTCAGGGTCTTTCAAAATGATATCAAAGATAACCTGCATGGTCTCGTTCAAACTGTTATTTAGAGTCTGATCTTTCGACTTGTCCGATGTCGTCACCTTGACAGATGCCTCAGAGTGTCGCCACCTGCAACATAAATTAATTATTCAATCAGCTAAGCAGTGAATAAAAACAGATGATTTTTTTTTCATTTAGCAATAGTTTTTAGTTAAAAAATAAACCAAAGTCTAGTCTTTACCTATCCTTTGTTGGAACATTGCTTATATTTGCGCACTTGTAATAGGTTATCGTCCAGTAGTCAGTTGGCTTCTCATCAGGATTAAATTGGCTTTTAATGGTAGCCAAACCATCTCCCTGTCGAAAAGTAACAGAATTTAATATTTCTTCGTCAAATTCTTCTGCCCGCAATTTTTCCTCAAGTATTTCTCTGTATGATGAACTCTAAAAAAAAAAAAAACCAAATAAATAACCTTAGAATATTAGATAAAGTATTAAGATGATAAATTATTATTTATCTTACTGTTTTCATTTGTTTTTTTTTGTTCTTTTTATCAATTGCTTTTTCAGTCCCTCTTTTCAACGGTTTTTTAGTCTGCTTCGAAGTAGAAGGCTTCATTTTTAAGTCCAGGGATTCAAATTCGTTCTATAAAACATAAACTAAGGTGAATAACTATAAATGTATGAATGGCTTACAACCGATCTCTAAAACAATATTGAGTAACATTACAGTCATACTCTAATTATTATTTAATTTAAATATTATGTTTAAAATAAAGTTATAATCAACCACGAATTGTAACAATAGCGTCGAGTAGTTTTACGACTGACCTCCAATTTGCTTCAGTAGTTATAGTTATATTATATTATTATATGTATATTGGGGTGCCATAACTTTTTCTTCTAAGACCGTAATCTGCATAAATGATCATTTTCTAGTTTCTACGTTCAAAGAACTTGGTTTCTAACTAGGAAAATTACAGCTACCATTATTCTGAAGTCGATCAACGTTTATCCTAGTCTAAATTACTAATTAATTATGATTAGCGAAAACTAAAAATAAACGATTAACCATGGTTTAATTAATATATACATAAGCCATACGATTAACGAATAATATATTTTGGCTGATTATCACCGCACATTCAACATGTCCTCTTCCATGCAAAGTTCCTTATCGTTTTTATCAGCCCCGTCGTGATAACGAAAACAAAATATGTGTAAATTTATAATATGTTGTGTCAGAGCAATGACGTTTTGTTCTAAATCTGCAATAATCGTTAGCTAGTGAGTTTCAAAGTGTACGATGGGCTTCAAATTGAAAGCTCTAGTTGTAGTCTCATCGGGACTCGTTTTGGGTGTGTGTACGTATGCTGCATACCGAACTTGGAAGAAGCGACAGAACAGTGCCGATGACGAAGGTTTTGAAGACGTTTCGAAGGCAAGTACTTACTTAAATATAAACATCAGTCGTTACAATAAGACCGACGCTAGATGTTGGCTTTACATTGAACCGGTTTATCGTGTCTGTTTAGTTAGAAGAATCGTTGGAAAAGAAAGTATTGGTATTGGGTTTGGAAGGATCTGGTAAGTCAACATTAGTCTCACAAATTGTTAAGGAAGTCGGACAAAAAAGTATCGCATCAAATACTTTGTACAAACCAACCGAAGGATTTAATGTTACGTCTTTATCCGATGGAGGTTCTCCTACAGTTAATATATGGGAAAGTAAGTAATGTTTTATTTATTATTACCTACATACCTACCTAATTAAAGATTAATATTAAAGTGTGATAACAAATAACTAGTGATTTAAAAATTGTAGTAATTAAATTACATAATGTTTTTAGTTATTTTATATAATTAATATGCGTATATTGTAAAAATGAATATTATTTAAAAACAGTCAATACCTTTAAAAATTGTATTATAGTTTATCTGGTAATCAGTTGAATGCAATTCATAAGAAAATGTCTCCACTCTCTACAATACAATTATTTCTTTAGTTTCAAAAATGGAATTTAGTTGTTATTAATTCTTAGACAAATACAGTATTTCCATTGATAACCACAAAAATTAAATTATATCAATTTGTTAGATGTTTATCTAATCAACCAAATCTAAATATGTACCTATAGCTCAATTTAAAATTGAAAAATTATAGGGTGCAGTGTGTATATTATACTTTGTGTATTGATATACAAACATTTTTAGTTCTGTTATAATTTATTTATTACACTTAAAATTGTTATTTTTTTTTTCAAGTTGGTGGCAAAGAAAGTGTACGAAGATATTGGCCAAAGTTTTTCCAGGATACAGATATCTTAGTGTTTGTTGTTGATGCCAGCAATAATTCAAATCAATCAGTTGTTGTGAGCGAGATCAAATCATTACTTGGCGATGCCCGTTTGGCTTCTGTTCCCATTTTAGTCCTCGCCAATAAACAAGTAATGTTAATATTGATATTTAAAAATGTTGTTAGTAATGATAAATTGCCATATTTCAAATACCAACTAAATTTATGAATTCTTACAATATTGTTTGGAAAATACTAAAAAATAATAATCATCCAAAAGTGTGTGAAATCTATAAATCTTAATAAATAAGGCTATTCATTTACAAAACATACATTTCCAATTTAATCATATCTTGATTAGAAATCGAAGCTAAATGCAATATTATGTTCTTCTTATTGATTTAAATTGTATTATTATGATATCTGTTTATTAACCTTTTGATTGCAATGTTGAATATATAATATACCTGTATCTGTATTTTTAGGATATGGTTGGTGCACTTAACGCAGAACAGATCTCAAATGTCCTTGATTTGAAAAGCATTCCATCTAGATCACATCAAGTAAAAGTGTTAGAAACACAAACAAGACCAGAAACAAATGAAATTCATCAAACAGTATTAGAAGTCCGGAAAGTGCTCTTAAAATTAAGTTCCCATATGTAACATGAAAGTATTTTTTTGGTTCAATTAAAACAGTTGTATGCATATATATATATTATATTATATACAGACATACAAACTAATATTATTTAAGATAACTCAATATCTCAATTTAAATCTATTATTTTATAGTATTTTCATATTTAAATACTTAAAGTTCTATATTTATTTTTAAAATTATTATTACATTTATTGGATAACCGGATTATTTAATCGCAAATGAGGATTATATTTTTTGTTTTAAAACTTAAATATAGGATTATTTTCAAAAAAATATTTGTGATTATGAAATCAATATCTAATATTATTAGACAGAAATTTGCAGTAATTATAAACAAAGCTTTAAATAATATCAAGGAGAATACAATGATTTTCTTTATGGTTAAACATAATAGCTGTTCATTAGATCTGGGGATTAAATCTGTAACTTAAATGTATCTCGTAATTTAATTAATGTCAATTAGAAAGTTTAATTTTGAAATAGGAAAAATATAGAACTTAAAGCATTTAAAAATAATATATATAAAAACAATTTTTATTTACTGAAATAATTGGTGTCATGTTAAAAATCAACTTGTGTATACTTTTTTTTAACAAATAATTTTAAAGATTCCAAATGACTTGTTTTGTTTTTTTTTTTTATTAAGATTATAAATAACTAAAGATTAAATTATAAATCAGCTATTGGCTGTGGCATTAAATGCTCGTAAGCCTTTATGCTTTTGAATGTTAAAATTTTTGCACGTATTTGTTTCCATGTCATTTGGTAAACATTTTTCGGATCCTTTGTCATCTCCTGTAATATATAATATTCAACAATTATAAAAGCAACTTAATAGAAGCAGGATTTAAAATTAAAATTCTAATTTTTATTATTTAATGCAAAGCCTATGTTTAGCTTTTATCATAGTATTATCATATTTATATAGATGCTATGATAAAGAATGTGTTTTGTTTGCATAATTTGAAATAATTAATTTTGGTATAATTTCATAGAGATGATTACTATGTTTAAAGTGTTTTCGATGTTATGAGTTAGAATAAGAATAATATAATATTTTCAATACATTATTAATATTTGATAATAATAATCATATTATAAAATAACAAACAAATAAAAGTCTGAAAGTTCATTTTTTTATATCAATATTGAATTGTATTGATAAGCTAATAAACCAACAATAATTAAACAATTTTAGTAATAAGTTAACCTTATAATTGTCTCCATATTTCTCCATAAGACCAGTGATAAACTTTATCGTGCCAGGAGGTAATGTTATCTGCTTGATTCCTGTGGGTTTATTTGCCTGCTCTTCCAACATTTTGACAACTTGTGGTTGCTTTGGCTCTCTTTTACGCTAAAAAAAAAATATCTCATATTATATTCTATAAGATTCACTGACACTAGCTTATTTTTATTAATCATTTTGTTTTATTATTACCATAATTGTTTCACTGACCTTTTTATTTTGTTCTTTAATTTCTTCGCCTTGTACTTGTGGTTGAGTATTGGTAAAACCAGTTAAAATGGATTTGCTGGGATTATTCGTTAGTCCAAAGTTACTTAAATTCTTAGCAACTGATACTTTGTCATTCCAATGATCTTTTATAAGTGGACTAAATTAAAAAAAATTCATATTAACCTCAATATTAACTATATAATCAATTTAAAAATAACCACAAAAATCTCAACATTTAAATAATAATTAGGGTAGGTACCTAAACAGATTGTGAAATCAAAGAAAATTATTATAATTGATTTTAAAACAAAACTTCAAAGGCTGGGCATACATATAGAGCACTACCTATTATATTCATACTATGATATGAAACTGATGACTAGGGTTTGGATTTGAAGGTAAATACCTTTTTTTTTTGATAAAAATAGAAAAATAATTTTTAAATTGAAAATTTATTTCAATAATTTCTAAGATAATGGATGAACCTTTTTATTTTCTATTTTAAATTTGTATGTGTTTAAATATCAATTGACCTGATAGTTTTCTATACTATCAATGGAATAAATCGATAAGAGCTTGTGAAGACAAATCATTGTCAATTTTATGTTTAAAAATAGTTATAACGGGATTTATTATTGACGAAAGTTAATTTATTGTTTTAATACACGGTTGTTAATTTTTTTTAATATAAACTAGTTGAACCAACTGAAATCTATTTAACTTTTTAGTAAATTTTGTAATTGCTTTTTTTTATTGATTATATTGTATTCAAATCTAAACCCTACTGATGACACAATAAAACATTGCTATGAGTCTTCGTATAATCGTATGTGTAATTATTGACAGTTACAACGTTTGCCAGCATCTTTCTTCAAAACAACTATGTTAAAACCATAAAATAATTTATAATATTCTAAACCTAACAACTAATTGTTTATAGTTTTATCGCCGTACAGTAATTTTATTTATCGCATAGAGTAGATCTTTCTCTAGTTATCATTCATCGTTCCTAATATGTTTTGACGATACAATGCCCAACGGTAAATGGTAATTATTTTTAATAAGACGTACAGCGAAATTCACATATATTTGAAAATAAATAGTAAATACATGTACCTAATAAATAGTAATACTAAAATATTATTTATGTTGAAGACAGTTTTTTATGCAAAACTTACCACGTAACGTTGGGCGTCTTCTTCATCTTCTTACCCAACTTTTTTTTATTATAGTTCATAGGCATTTTTATTCAGTTGTAAGTAAACTATGTAAAATTATAAAACGTGTGACTGTGCGAGATACTGAGATGTCGACCGTATAGACTATAGATGATGTTTTAATGTGTAGTGGCGTAATGCGTAATCCGGTACTCACGTGGTATACGGAAATCGTGATTGGTAGTCGAACAATAATAAAATACTGATTATAAGTTATAACATCAACAGAATATGATAAATACACAGAACAATAATATTATTATGATAATAGCGTTGTTCTGTGATAATAGAGGTCGTGTTTGCGGTTTGCCGTTAGGTTATGTCCATGATAATAATTGTTCATCGTTCGTGTATCATGTTTAAATACGGAATTTCGGAATATCATAGTTAGATTTGATTACGTTTTCTCAGTTCTCACGATTATAAATAATACTTCTTTATAATCTTGCGTTTTCTGTAATAATCTATTCTGTGATATTAGCATAAGGGTATTTAAGGAATAAGGATAATGATCGTGCATTTGTGTTTATTACTTATTGCATGATAAAGTAAGTAACTAATTACTTGACCAAGAGTTACCATTGCACGACACTACGACAATCGTCAGTATGAGACGTAAATCGCAATAATATTATATCATATCATACAATTGTGAATTATGATCTAAGGTATGAAATATTGAGATGTTTATCGTCAGCGAATTCGAAGAGGTCGTGAAGGTGCAGCCGACTCATTTAGAAGATGATCAAATGTCCCGGATCATCATACACCTCAATTCGATGCTCGCCAACAAAGTGGTAATGGACGTCGGCTTGTGTCTGTCTTTATTCGATATTTTGGAAATCGGTGATTCGATAATATACCCGAGCGAGGGAGCGTATTTTTCAAAAGTGCGATTTAGATTCATCGTCTTCAGGTGTGTACCAACAATGTAATGGCCGAATGGCTTGCACTGGCGAAATTCCAATGAAAAAACTAGGGATGAACAGCTTTGCCCATCCTCACAACCCTACATTAAATAATCACATATTTTAAAATGACTGCACCATACCTATTAATTTATTAATATAAAATAAGAACAATTAGTTATTATCTGGTTGATTATAGAACAAAGGCATAAATTATATGGATGATAATTAAAACATTGGACATTGGACATTGGGTGTCTAATGTCTGTATGCATAGTCAAATAATGTAACACCCAAATTGACTATGCATACGGACATTAGACACCCAATGTCCTCTCCAAATTGTACCCCTTGGAGGTTGCAGCGACGATTAAATTTTATGCAACAAATTTCTCATGTTGCAGACCATTTGTAGAAGAAATACTCATCGGCAAAGTAAAAAGCTCCAGTTCGGAAGGAGCTGTACTGACGACCGGTTTCTTTGAAGACATATTTGTGCCTGCAGCAAACATGCAAAATCCCAGTCGTTTTGACGCCAAAGACAAAGTGTGGGTGTGGGAATACGACAACTGTGGCGATACCGTTGAGTTGCACATGGACATTGGTGAGACAGTTAGGTTTCGTGTCGTTTCAGAACAGTTTGTCGATACGCATCCAGGAGTGGACAGCGGGCTTTTAGACACCGGTGAGATAGCAACATCAAAGTCAAAATCGCCATATTCAATTGTTGGCACAGTAAGAGAACCTGGTTTAGGAGTAATTGGGTGGTGGACAGATTTATAAATTGTTAAATAGGTAATAAAAATTAGTTGTAAATATACATTTTAAATTAAATTATGTGTCTAATAAAATCAAATAATAGTTGTTTTTTTATTATCTTTAGATGTACATTATACTTAATCCTTATTGACTTAAAAATTTAAAAATCATATGCCTCAGATAATTTATCTACAAGTTTAAAAACCAGGTAGCAGAAAGCAGCAGGGTTCCAATTTACACTTAATTGTTATTCCTTATCTGGTTTATGGTCGCACGCACGCACATGCACAAGTCACTTAAAGTTATTAGAAAACCAATTTATGGACGTGAAATAGCCGTCACACTGACAAAAATTAAGGTACTTCTAGTGGTTTGATTTAAAAAATGTAAAGACGTTTATGTTGGTAAACAAGTTTACTTTGCATCGGTCGGAGCACTTTTTCAACTTTAGTAAATTCTTGACGAGAATAAATATTTTATATTTTATAAATTTTTCATATTGAATACATTAAAAAATATTATATAAAAAATATGCTCCGACCGATGCAAAGTAGACTTGTTGACCAATTGAAACATCTTTACATTTTTTAAATCAAACCACTAGAAGTACTTTAATTTTTGTCAGTCGCTAAGGTCGTTTTGATGAAAAATTAATAAGAAGGTTTGCAGGGGCTTTAAATAAAAATGTCTTATAAAAATGTTTTCTCAATATTTTAAATAAATAATATTTAGAATTTTCAAAATTTTTTTTTTTAATATATTTTTACGTAGGTTATAGTTATGTATTGATGATAGTTTTTTTACCACCTCATAAAAAGATAACCATCAGTCAGCAGTCTTAAGAAGACACTACCCATGCATCTGTTACCTCCGTCTTACACACTTACGACAGCAAATTTTCGTTCACTAGTTTCAATAGTATGCTGTTATTTTTGATATTAGAGTGAATTGGTCTGTTATAACATTTTTAGATAATAACATTATAAGTGCTTTTGCTTTTATTCAATATTTTAATTTTTAAGCAAGTAATGAGCATTTTTAATTTTTATATTTCATATACACATCTTACTTGAAAATGAAAATATTGAAAAATCGTCAATGCTTTGGCACAGATAATATTCTTACCAAAAAGTATAATAGGTCAATTCACTTTAATATTAAAACTAATAACACACTATTGAAACTAGTGAACGGAAATTTGCTATGTTGTGTGTGTGTGAGACGGAGACAACAAATGCATGGGTAGCGTTCTCTTCATAGGCGCAAATTGGGAGGGGGGCTTAGCCGTAGCCCCCCAAATCCTAGGACATTTTAAAATGCTATATTGCAATGGTCTGCTTCCCTTTAATATATTTAGCCCCCCCCCCCAAGTCAAAAGTTGAAATTGCGCCTATGGTCCTCATAAATCTAGAAACTCAAAATGTACCATCTATATTTTTCTCAATATCTTGCATCTAGGTACAAATCTAATAATTTAAATATACAAAGAAAATACATACTTAAAAAAATACTTCTCAGTTAAAGTGTTGAATTGTATTTTATTATTTTATCATGTTAGTATACTGTTGGCTTATCGTTATTGTATGTGTCAATAAATTAACATTAAAATAAATTTAAAATAAAATAAGTTATTCATTTTTACAACAAAAATATATCATAAAAACAATTTGAAATGTGTGACAATGGTCATCAAGAATTGAAAATTAGAGAATCTTTATAGTTTAGGATATATTCATATTTATATTTTTTTTTTTGATTGTTCGCATGTTAATTAGGAAATATTAATTGTTAACTAAGTTACAATTAATTATAAATAATATATTATTATTATTATTTTAGTTTTGTTGCGGTATATAAAACATATCTTGGTGGTAGAGCTATACATTGTATATGACAGTATGACACATTGGTAGAGTGACAACTGATAATAAACAAGTATATTTTATTATCTATATAATACTTAAAAGTTAGACATTGCTAAATGTAATCACAAATTGTCTTTTGAATCAGTTTATTTAAATTTAAATTACATTAAAATATGTATTTTATAGTAAACAATCATTTTCAATAATAAAATTACCAATAATAGTGGTACTTTAAAAAGAATAAAATTAAGTCAATTATAAAGAAATTGTAAAATATAAAATTTTACATTATCACTACATTTTTAAATCAATAATTAATCTAGGTATGTATGTTTATTATAAAATTTGAATTTTAATAATGTAGGTTCTCCATTCTTAGCATGTTCTACACAATTTAAGTGTACAGTATTAATAAAATCTGATAGCTCAACTGTGTTGTCAATAATTTCCATATTGATTGTAACCATGAGGCCTTGGACCACCCTGTCAAATGCAAAAGTAAGATTAATTATCAATTTATAAATGTATAAAACTTATTTCAAAACACTTACTCTCTGGGTAGTATGGTTATACGGTTGATAGCGACTATTTTGTGACCCTCTAATTGGACCCACATTTCCATTAAAAGATTGTCTAGGCCTAAATTATGATTTTATTAAATTGATGGTGACAATAAAAAGAAATTATCAACTTACTGAGAATTATTGGCTTGATAGCCAGCCGAATAATATCCTGGTCTATCATTTCTGCGCATAGATTGTTGATCAGATGTATGTTGAGTTCCATAATTTGGGTATGCATTGTTGTCTGATCTATAAGAGTTATTTTGTTGACGACCATAATTTCCTCGGTTTTGATCATTTTGTGGAAACTGGTTTTGATTTGCATGCCAATTACCACTCGGACGCCTAGAATTTGGGTAGTCATTTTGCCGGGCATTGTTTCTATAACCTTAAAAAAACAGTAATAACAAGATCCACACGTTTAACATAGTATAATAATCAAATTGAATAATAAACAGTAGTAATTACTTTGCGGTGGAGGAACAGAACCATAATTACTTGAATTTCTAGGTGCGCTACTTGCATTTCTGGGTGAATAATGCCTAAAAATAAAAATATTCTTAATATTTACAAGAAAAATTATTAAAATCCATACATACGATAGTGTTCTATGACCTGAAGTTGCAAGCCTTACACGTTGATTTGAATGGGTCATACCAGTCATAGGCCTCCAAGATCGGGATTGTTCATCAGACAAATGCTTTGGTTTCAACACTCTGGGAGGTTCTCTACACATAAAAAGTATTTTTATGTAAAAAATAAACTTTATTTCTAGTAAAGGAAAATTATACTTACATAACACCTTGAAGACGAATAGCTTCAAATATATAATTATCTCCATAGCTAGGATCTTCAAATTTCACACTAAAAAAAGTTTTATAAGAAAATATTTTATATCCCTCAGGAAAATAACATTTGAAACATACCATATAACTTGATTTGATCTCACAACATTTAATCCCATAACTGGAGATGGAAGTGATCTAAAAATATTCATAATCCGTATTAAATATTTTCAACAACAGTAAATAAATAACTAAGATTTTTTATTACCCTCCAATTTTAACACAGTCATCAGCCAACATAATTTTCCCTTCCATACCATCAATAAGTACAGATGTTAAGTTTTCATAGTTATCTTTGTCAAGGTATAACTCTTTAAGCAATTCGTACTTGGAATTATCTTGTTGAATATACAAACGATCCATGCCTTTCACATTTCGTCGTCCTATTTGTTAATATTTTAAATTAGATATGAAAATATAAAATACCACACAAAGTTACAGCTTTTAAATTAAAAATACAACCACAGCAAAAATTTATGTAGACTAGGAAAAAGTGTATTTTTGGCAGCTTGTTTTGAATTTCCCAAAATTATACTTTCAAAACACTTAAGTCACATAAAGCCCATCCATTCAAAGTCATTAAACTCATAGTTAAATTTTTAATATTTTTTTTTATTAATTTTGTGAATCTTGTTTTTTTAGATGAATTGGGCGTAAGGGCAATTATATAGCCACTGGGACTTCTGATAACCATGAGCTGTATATTTACACTTTACAAATTAAGCATAATACTTAAAACAGCGCCAAACTTATTACACGTATTTATATTATAAGCTTAAACATTGCTGTGTGTACATACTTTCTTCAGAAGTCAAAAGATCATAGTATGGTTCCAAAGCTTTATGTAGTCTTGCTTCCTCAACAAATGGCAATAGTGCCACACCTTGCCAAGCAAACTTTTTGCCATTTAAATCAATTTTGAAGTCAACTGGATAAAAATCAATTATTGTTGATTCCTATGAATTAAATAATTCTAGTATAAAAATGTATATTTATATTAACACCCAGAATTGTTATAAAAATAATTTACTGGATCACTCATCAAAATAGCCCAAGGTTGAGGTACATGATTGCTACTAGCTGCAGGGAAAACACTCATGAGTTGTTCTAATGGACGAAACTGTAAACAAAATTGAAAATATTAGTCATTAATTAATGAAATGTTAAAATAATTATAAAAAACGTACTGGTACGGTTCCTTTTTCAAATTTGGTTGATACTGCAGATATATTAAGAAAGTCAGATGCAAATGGTGCATAATGATAAGGGAAATACCATTTCCAAGAAGGACAACCTTGATAATAATACTGAAGAACCCAACAAAGACCACGCACATACTCTAAAGCCACTTGATGTCGGAAACCACTGTTTGTCCTGTCCACATCAAATTTAGATTCATAGTAACGTTCCTTAAAACCATCTTCCCACAAACGAACTTCATCAGGTGTTTCTTTTTCTTCGTCCGATGATTCATTATCATCTCTTTTACGTTTCACTCCTTGATTATTTTCATTACCCTATTAATAAAAAATAATTAAATTTACAAACATGTTAAAATATTTTACGATCAATCGACTATGAAGACTAACTACACTCTGTCTCCTCATTTCATCAACAGTTTGTCTTGGATTAGATATTGAAAATGCTGTATTTGGTGCCTATAATAAAACACATTTTCATATTAAGTTAATTTATTAATCAAAATAACTAGGTTAACTTATTAATAAAATGTAATAATTACTGATGGTGCATATTGACCACCCAGCACAAAATTGGGAGCACTTTTTGAACGCATTAATTTATCTCGTTTTTCGCGTCGTTTTTTCAATTTATTTCTATCAGCAAACATTTTTTCTGTCTGTTGCCTTTTTTTAAATATTTCATCTTCAGCCATACCCAAATCAGACATTATTAATTGTACTCTATCCAAATTTACATCACCGTTCGCAGTCAAAAATCCCTAAAAAAAAAAAAAATGTATGCATTTAATTATTAATCACATAAGAATAAATACTAAATTTAATTATAAAACAATTACCCCAGTTTTGTACACAGTTTTTTTATATAAAGATACAAGACGATCAATTGCATTTTCTCTTATTTCTAATGATGGCAAGTGAGGCAAGAAGTCATTACCAACAAAAAAACACATAAACACCCAATCATCCAGAGCTCGCTCAAATTCATATTTAAATGGTAAGTTGGGCATTTCCAATTCTCGTTCTAAATATTCACGTAACACATTTAAGCGTACAAATATGAACTGAACATCAGCTGAAAATTCAATAGTTGAACCATCATTGAATGCTTCCCTTTCTAAACCTTGACAGTCCTTAATTTCATGTCCTAAAAATATAAAAAACATAAATAAAATTATAATACCCTACAATATTATTAAAAACTACTAAAATACTAAATTTTTTATATGTCGGTCCTTTGTCATACTCACAAGGAGTGAAGTACAGAAAAAAATGTATCACCATACCTCACAGCTTGTGACTAATATTACATATTTTTAGTAATTGTTATTGAGTATAGACAATTATGATACTTTGGTTTCAGCCATGTAATTACAATCAATAAAGTAGACAGAGACAACAGAGAATTAACATTACTGATAATATAATGTGTTAAAATTATTACCCATTTGACCACACATATCACAAGGCTTGGGTTGATTGGGTTTAAATTCTTCTCTAATTATAGTAAAATTCGGCTCATGGGTTGCAAGCCCTAACATAATAAGATCAGCATCAGCTCCACAAAGAACATGTTGTGTATTTGGATCATGATTAGGTTGTGCTGAAAATTAAAGAATATAAGTAAAACAAGTTAAACCTAAATGTATGATATTAAAAATAACAATTTTATTAGTACCTCTTTGTTTTCTTACAAAATCCATAATTTTATGTTCACCTTCTCCTGGTACATTAGCATCAGACAATATAACTTTGATACCTTTCCATCCAGGGTCATTATTTAATCGATCATGAACATAATAATGCAAACAAGCAGATAATTTATCCATAAATGGTGTTCCCTATAATACCATTTTAATTTAGTTAATGGTTTATTTTATACATTTTTAAAGCACTAATATTGTAAAACTATATCAATAAAAGACAACAAACAATTAAAAAAGCGGGTAAGTGGATGTTTACCTCATGTTGCTATTATATAAATAAAGTATGTAATTTAATCAATTTTAAAAATGTAAAAAAAAGTTTATATGTTTTTTAGTTTAATTATTGTGTTATAGATTTTTATTATTATAGCTAGTTTAGCAAAACGAATATTATATTAATAAATATTAAAATAGAGCAAGTTAGATCTTACTGAAGAATAATAAATCACTCTGTATTTATAAAACTTTTTAAACAAAAAATATGTTAATTAATAAGATTTAACTAATGGTGAAATTTAAAATAAGTAGGTCAGGATCTAGTCAATGTCAGTTTTAAATAGTTTGGCAAATCCAGTTTAATTAAGAATCTTAGATTCCACTTTTCTTAAAATGTATTAGTACGTATTTATTCAATTTAGTATTTAAATTAATTATTTAACTAACAGGTGTAATGCAGTTGCTATCAAAATGCTCTCCTTTCTGCTTTTCTGGTGGTAATATGGCACCAGCTTCAATTAGATTCTTTCTCACACGTGCCAATTCTTCAGTTTTTTCTGTTGTCTCTTTAGATGCCCTAAAACGTCTTGATCTCTGTTGGTTCATTTTAGCTCTAGGAGCCTAAAAGATAATAATGCATATATATTTAATATTACTTGTTGTATCTGGTATAGATTATTAATAATAAATATAAAATAACTTACCACACCATCAATAGCCATATACAAAACTTTACGAGGCCTCACAATTCTAAATAGACGATCAATACATTCAAATATTGCTACCATCATTTCATCTTCGTCTTTTGGAGCAGGTCTTTAAACATTAAATAATATAGTGTTACTGATTTATTAATTTGGATCACATTGTTAAATGTTTACTTGTTTTCTGGATGTGTACAAGGATGTATGATCCCATTCATGTCCAAATATAAATTGTCAAATTCAATACCATTTGGATTTGGCGAGGTTGAATCTATTGGAATTTGTTCTCCGTTTACATCTGTCGACTAAAACGAAACAAATTACAAAAAAATATATGGCCAGCACACCAACAATAAAAAAAATCATACTTTTTGCTCAATACAATTGACAATGACTGATGGATATTTTCTAGTCAACCATCTAAAAAATGCAGGAACACCCATGTTTGAGCTCTCTTGGTTGTTGATTAATCGTAATAACTGTTAACTGCAAATTAAATTTGGTATTCACTATTCAATGTAGATGTAGATAGTAATATGTTTATTCAGACTACAAAATTAAAACGAAATACGCTTATTTAACACTAGGAGAACACTATAATAGCCGATAGGTACGAGTGATCAATAAATTTAAATGTTATGAATTTTCTTGAATGATTTTATAATTAAATAGGATCATGAAATAGATACTCCAGTGAGATGTTGTATAGCTAGTGTTATACTTTAAAATTCACATTTCGGATTTCAGCTACAACACCGAAATGTAGTCTTCAATGTACGCTCTCCAAAGTGTCGATGTATTTACTATTTAGTATTTACTATTTAATATTTAGTATATTTCAGTAAATTTTAGCATGCTGTATACTATTACTATTATAGTGTATTGCTGTTATGGATAATGTGTCTTCGTATTTTGTAAACAAACATTGACAGTGCCGCCAACCGCTTACCGGTTCATTTTTGTATCTTATCTCATTTTACTATCTTAAATCCATGAACTAAGTAAGTTCACAGCACGATTTAAGATTTACGGTTAGCTCTTAGGTAAAAGATGGTATAAGGTATATCTCAAATCGTGGATCACAGATACAGATATATCTGTGATTAACCAAGATAAACTAAGATACTAGTTCATGCCGCAGAATATATCTATATACTATGTACTATATAGATGTCTGTGTGTTCGTACCATAGAGTATTACTTAAATCGTGGTTCCCGCATATTGATATCACAACTCACAATTAGTGATAATATCACGATATAAGTCTATAACACAGGATTTCTATATTCACCATGACACAATTTGTCATGATATTCACCTATTCACGATGTATTGTTCTAACTTCTACGGATCTAGAGAACTAGAGAAGATCGTGTAGTGTTATTTTATATTATTTATATCTGCAGTATAGTTGTATGTAACACAGACACTACAGAACCACAAGTGACAAAAAACGCAAAAATTGCCCTAACAATTTGTATTATCATTGATTATAATATTGTACTATAGTCTATAATAAATTATACTATGTATAATTAATGGTATTATGTTAATGACTTATTACTTACAACGCTTATGAAACTATTAAAGTTAATAAAATCATTTATTCATTTTAAAATGAAAAATTATAATTTATAAACAGGTACATGATTTTGATCTAAATTTTAATTTCAAAACCAGTGGCGGATCCAGGGGGGAAAGCGGGCATTTCCCCCCTCCCACCCCCAATCGCCGTAGTTTCACTGTATTTTACACTGTGTTTAGCCAATTTTGAAGCCAATTTTTGTACTTTTTATACTTTGGCCCCCAATTTAGGAGATAGTGATTTTTTTTTTTTTTGAGAAATTCGATGATCCCTAGTGCTGAAAAGATGTTCAATGAGCTGCTGTACAGAAAACTTTTTAAAAAATTGAAATCGGTCAATAACTTAAGGTCAAGGATCGGCAAAAACGTTTTAAAGGCGGGATGGGAGAGGAGTGTTTGTGCATTTTCGAACTCTTGCGAACCAATACTCCGTTGTTTTCGTCATATCAATGCTTCGATTATGGCTAAATAGCTTTCCCTAAGATATATCAGAGCCTTTGACCATGCATCTTACCCACCACACCCTCTGGTAGGGGTAGAGCGTCGATAAACAAAAATATTTCGTAAAAAATAATTTTTTTGTAGTTCTTTTTTCGGTTCAATCGAATTTTTGTCAAAATTCCGTTAACCTCCCTCCCCTCCCAAAATTATGTCTACATGATATTACACTCCACCTCCACCACTATCAATGAAAAACAATTCTGAGCGAAAACGGTCACCGCGACGGTCCGTCTATTCAGGCCGGTCGTCGCACTCGTGAACCTCGCTACCTCTATTTTGTATAATAAATATATATTACGATAAATAAAGGATAAGACGTAATACCAAAACCCTACGCGTTCTTATTCCGGACGCCGGTATGCAGTGAGCGTGCCATCTCACGCTTGTGGCTCAACTATAATAATAATATGGCCATTTTTCTTATTTATAACACACTAATACAATACTACCAGAAAATAAAACTTAATTAAATTATATTATGGATTCCGTAGGCAAAAGTATTTTAAAGACGTAAAAAAAAATGACATCCGATGTCTGCAGCAGATAATTGTTGATGTATTTTTTATTCATGCCAAAAATACGATACGAATTAAAACAAAATTGTACCCTAATATTATTATTCTAGTACAATATAGGCATTCCTAAAATATATTTGATGTATAAAATGATTCATGAAGGCACGAAGTACCCGTTATAGATTTATAGGTAGGTATATAAATATATTTTTAGTTTAAACATAATATGGTATAATATTATGTCGTTAAACAAATGTATACGATTTTTATATGTTCAACAGTACAACAATTATGGTAATATTTTCATTGGTTAAGTTCATTACATAACAGTTTTTGACGAACTTGTAAGTGCTCCCGCGTATGTTTATTTGGTTGTTTTTGGATTTTAGTCTTTTGATTAGTTTGGAATTTTTTATAAACGTCAATCATAATTGTCATTACTTCTCTTGTCGCATTTTGAAAGTTATCAATGTAAACCTAAAAACGAGGTTTTGTCTTATAAATCAAAGAGGTTCTTAAATATATACTGGGTGATTCATTTATTGCTGGATTATTATTTCAAAATGTATTAAAATTTTAAAAACATTTCTTATACATTATTTTAAGTTTGAAAAAATAAATATTTTTCAAATTTGCTATGTTTTTTCTGTTGGGTGTAAAGGAACATCACACATTTTACACATATTCTGAAAATATTATTCGGAGTATTTTGATAGGTGCCTATAAAATATCTTATATTGGAATATAAAATTAAAAAATGTAAGTCGTTATACTATCAAACACTAGTTATAATCAAGAAAATAGGTAGTAAATACATTTTTTTTTCAAAAATGTGATTTTTTACTACCTTCTTAAAATAATGTAAAAAGTTTATATGTAAATTTACCAAAGAATGAAATACGTCCAAGCTTTTTTCATATAGGTTGTGATATATATTAAGACTGTTCATACATTCATTAGTAAATATTGTACAAGGATCATTCAAAACCGGATCGTTGAAATCGTCTTTAATATCATTATTTCTGTATGTAATTGTTTCACTTTCTTCAGCAGCATTCGTGTTAGTTGCCAACGAACAAACCGCAGCAGCAGTATTTGATTGTATCGAGAAACCATCCGGGTTTAGGCTGAAATGGAGTTATAAGTCATAATTTGGAGCTTTAATTATATTTAAAATACATAAGTAATTTAGTAATTATATTTTAGCTAGTAGGTAGGTACTACTAATAAGTCATCGGAAACTGTGCTGGTCGTACCTACTACTACTGTTATTATCCGTTTCATTAAAATATTGTCCATCTGTTCCTTTATTTAATGCTGACTTCTGTTATACATACAAATCAAAGCCACAATTATAATATAATTTACCTATCTAAGTAAAAGTTTTTATTTTACATTTTCACTTTTTGAACGGTTTTGATTCACATAATATTTTTGTATACTCTCGTATATATGCATTTTGTATGATAACTTGTCTTCTGGTAATACCAACACGAATGTTGGATTGTAGCCTTTATTTTTTAAAATTAACGCCCCTTCTAAATTTGTGAACGTGATTAATACCTTATTTTCATCAGTACATTTGGATAATTGATCTTTGTCTACAATATTTATGCAATTATAGTTATAAATTATAATATTATACATGAATTATTATTTATTAAATTAGTAAGTAGGTAGGTGCAGTAGTATATCTGTACTACTATCACGTAATTACTAACTTAAACCATAAGAATGTCCTAAAAATCGGTAGCTAAACACCAATTGTCCGGTAGAATTCATTTTATTGAACTCTGCAACTGAAATTGTTTTTAATGTTCTATTTTTACATATGTCGTTCGTTGTATAAATAATTGCTGGATAAAATTTATCAGCGTGTTTCCTAAATATCGTATTCAAAAGTTCTTTCTTGTAAGTTTTTGGCGGACCGACCAAAATTACCATCGGAAGTAATCGGTAATTGTATCCACAGTAATTTACTGCATCTATAGACGATCTTCCTGCAGATAAATGTTCTAAAACAGTAGATTTTAATACATTCTTTTCTGCCATAAGCAATGAATGAATTTCCATTTCATTTAACTCCTATTTGAACGTATTAAATAAATTACATATTATTAGTAAATTATAAGTACCTAAATACCTAATCAGTGCATAAAAATTAATAAAAAAAAAAATGACTGTAAAAATAAGTTTATTGTATAATAAATTGGTGGAATTTAAATTAGAATTTTGTCTGATAAAATATAGGTACCTATATTGATTTAAATTTATATATTTCACAATGTTCCAATACCTAGTCCAATATGACAATAATCTAACAATTATTACAAATAGATCAATAAATAATGATAGTTTTTTTTATCATTCCAGTGAATAATACTTTATTTAATGATTTTGGTTTATATCCTTTACTGTGACTGTTACATGGTTAGTAGATAAGTTATTAACCAATAGTTAATGGGCAATGAGTTTAACTATATTAGGTAAACTAAACTGACAGCCACTTGTCTGCATTCTCTGTTTCATTGATTAAATTATTTACTATTGATACTGAATTATTAGTATGCGAAGCAAGAAAATTATTAGGGGTACCTAAGGGAATGTATTTACCATTTAAAAAAAGTTTAGATGAAAGAAATTAATAAAATTTAAGGATTTTCTAACAAAAATTTTAGAAAAATTAAGTATAGATGTAAACAATAACTGATGTAGGTACCTATTGTTATGATAGTTGTTGTTCGATGAGAAAGTGATTCTGTATAATTAAACAATATAATATACCATTAACCATCAAACACCCAACATAACAAAAGCGCTCGACGAAAGCCAAACCACGAAAATCATAGCATTTTTAAGCACCATCACAAACATTGAAACATAATTAAAAAAATGTAACCTTCATAACTTGTATAAAATATTATATAATGTTACACCTAATCTTAAGAAACAAAACACCATGTACAATTTAATATCAGGCTAATAACCTTCGTTATTGAAGCCAAATTTTCTTTCAAATAAAAAATAAATATATATACCTAATTAGTAATAATTAGTACCTAATCACAATCTAAAACGACTAATATCAAAAAAAAGCATAATATTATTCTAATTGTATTGAAATTATTTTATTTTAATATACATAACAAATAAAAAATGCTGTAACCTAAAGCATATTATTTATTAAGATATGCTCAATATAGATCTGCTCGTGAATTTATCATTACAGACTAGTGACTACAGCCGTTTGCAAACACGTATCAAAATAAAAAGGAAAGTGTAACCATTAAAGTATAATATAGCCGCAATATAGGTAGGTAGTAGGTACTCTGTTTACCTGTAGGTCATCAATTTTTATAAATGTTTGATCAATGGTTGCTTTTAAAGGCAAATTGTTTGAAAATATCAATTGTTTGTGAATATTTAATTTGAGAAAATCGTTGTTTTCGACATTTAAAAGGCGAAGATTTTTAAGCGTCTTTATGTATTCTATTTGCAGTACATCATCGATCTTATTAGCTTGTATATTCAATGTGGACAACTGTTTGGCGTTCTATAATTTATTTTTAAAAACATAAGTAGGTAATATTATTATGTCTAGATTTATAGATCAGTGCCTATATAATATTGAATGTTACAAATAATTTTGAACGATTGGAAATACCAGCCTGCACTCAGCACTGGCATTTAAATAAAAAAATATTTCGTTACAGGGATTCATAAAAAAATAAGTTATATTTTAGATTCTGAGCGGAGATTATAGTGGTTTTACAATGGTGTTTATTTTATATTTTTTTTTTATATCCCGTATACAAAATTTCTACCAGAAGAAGTGCTTCGATTTCTACATATAGTACCTTATCTTTTAGCAAATTGGATTAAGATGGTACTTTAAAGAGGTTATTTTTCGATTTTTTTAATAGTTATTTAATGCCACGGGAATAACTACTGACAAATTACAAAAAACCGCTTTAAATTTTAACGATTTGTTTATCACCGTAGCAACAAATAAAAAAATATAATATTAAATATTAATTCTACTTAAATGCTATATAATAAATAATAAAAATTTAAAAAATCCAGACTGATAAACAGTCTCCGCTCAGAATCGTTTTTCTTATACAATGATATTATATCATTGCAGAATTCAAGTTTAATACAATCCATTATACATTGTCCCACTTGTAACCTACTGTAAAGCAGAGCGACATCCATTTACCCGCTATTTTAAAATATATTTATACCTATCTACTTTGAAGTAGGTGGGTATTGGGCACATAATTAAAATTTGTTTGTACATATATTATATATTATATTAAATACTTAGCAATTTCATGTATGTATATAAAATAATTGTATTATAAATTATAATACTCTTCGTCACTTCAATAAAATTTTAGTGCAGGATTTTAACTCTAAACCGCTTCTATTTAGTACTTAGACCAAAAAGCCAGAAAAAATTGGAGAAATTTAGTTTGACGGAATTTAATTTTAAAGCGGATTATGATTGATTAAAAATTTTTCTAGGGTTCCATCGAGGCAAGTTTTAATATTCCAATTATTGTTAGTGTCATAATGCGTATTAATGCGTTAATATAAATACAAAATATCATATTTTTATTCCTATGAATATATGAATATCACAGCTGAAAAAATAGATATTTGAAATAGCCTCGATGGATTTTCATTTTATATTATAGTAGTGGTAGGAAAGTTACAAACAAAACGTGTTAATCCTATTGTCACCTATATAATTAATCTAGATAAGTAGGTGGTAAGTGTACCGTGTAAGTACTTAGTAATATAGGTATATATTACTTATTAGCCAATTTAATATATAGGTAGGTATATATTATGTAGTATGTACTAAGATCTAAAAACTAGTTAATTACTTACTTTTAGAAAATCAAGCAATTTTAGTTTGTTATGCGACAAGTCGAGTATTTCACACATACTTGAGGACATGTCCAATTGTATAGATTCTAAATCGTTGTAAGATAAGTTTATTTCCATCAAGGAACATGGTAGTGAATAATGTATATATTTTATACCGTTGTGAGACAAATTTAGAAATGTCAAATGACTACATGAATAAATTGGTAAAGGTACACTCTCAGTTAGTAAAATTATTAGTAGGTAGTAGGTACGCATAATATACAGAACACAATACTGAAATAGTGAAATACCACCAAACGAGGTTACTTAGAGAAGTTCTAAAATCTAATTAGAAATCAAGGAATACCAATTAATATATTATATATATTATATTTAGATTATTTTACCAAGTAGGTAGGTAACAAAAACCTAGATAATAGATATTAAATATTAATTACCTAGCTACGTCTTTAAGAATAATATATAACAATTAAATATAATAAATACCTAATTACAACGTGACAAAATTAAAACAATTAAGTTTTAATGTAATTATAGTAGGTGATTGCATGACGAACTGGAATACAAATATACCTACCTACTATTATTTCATACTTGAGACGAATAATCTCAAAAGCAATTTTATTTTGGGGGAGATTATTTAATAATATCATAGATGATAATAATTATTAATTAATAACATGCAGTTAATGCACTATATTTAAAACCTGTTTTTCCCAAACTTTGATATTAATTCCTATATGTATTATTATTTAACACAATTTAGTTTTTATTAAGCTCCAAGTTTACCAGTTTGATGGTACCTAGGTATTGATTTTTATATACATCGCACATATAATAAGCGTTTCTCACTTTAATTCCGATAGCCCGTTTACGTGTTTGATGGAATTGTAAGATAGATCTAAGTATGCTATACTCCAAAAATTAGACAAATCGTCCATATGTTCGATATTGTTGTACGAGTAATCGACATGGTATAACATCGTCGGTGGTCTGAAGTTTAATATTTGTTTCAAACAATTGTGGGACACGTCTAAGTACTCTAACTCGTTTAGACTATTTAAAGCACTCAAATCTTGTATGACATTATGATGTATCTCCAACTTTTTTAAAGATATATAATCACCGATGATGTCGATGTTTTCTAAATCCTAAAAAAATTCATGTAACTGTAAGTAAACAGTGGCAAAAAAACAAGTGGGTTTATAGACCCCCCCCCCCCCCCCCATTTGACTGTACAATTAATAATGTAGGTATTATAAGTATATTTATCTAATCTAGAATATAATATTGAAAAATTATCGATATATAACAATTTTGTTATAGTTTCGCTTTGTGAATTCTCATAAATTATAATAACACAACTTTGAAAAAAGTTTCGTAATTGGTCGACACAATTAACGAAGTATGGACGGTTCATAATGCGGACCCACCAGTGCTCAGAAAAATTCGATGCATAAATTCTGATTGCGTCAGTAAAGAAACTATTACCAATAATGCGCCGTAATATTATGTTGAAATTAAATATTTATTTTACCAAATTATTTAAAGCGAGTTCAGTAAAACAGAAATAATTCTCAATCTCCTTGTGTCTTATCATGTTATTCAGTCCTTTGATCAATGTACTACGGTTTAACACTCCGTCTTGAATAGGTCTTGTGAATATAATTATAGGATACAAACGATTTAAATCTGGTGTGTTCAAAGAAATATCCGTCAATGACATGTTGTTGATTGATTTGATTTTCAATATTAAGCACCTACTATCATGTTGTATAAATTATAAGCTAGTAAATAATTATATTAATTTTAATCAAAAAATTATACAACAAAATAAAAATTGATAGTAATAAATATATTATCTCATTGCGCGAAAATTCAATGAAGTTATTCATCACTTAAGTAACGACGAAATAGGTATGGCATAATAATTTGGCCAGTAATCTAATAATAACATTATAGGTACCTATTATTAATACATTTGAAATGAAGGCATTATCAGTGCTTGGAATAAGGAGGAACTAGTTCCAGTGATTTCGTTCGATTTTCGGTAACTTAACGCCTTAACGGCATAGGCGCAATTTGAACAACTGATTTGGGGGGGGGGCTAAATTTATAAAATCAATACAGACCCGCATATTTTTTTAATAGGTGGATTTAAAAATGAATATATTTAAAAACTTAGGCGGGCTTAAAAAAAACTAAGCCTCCCCCCCCAAATTGCGCCTATGCTCAACGGAAACGCAGTTCTTTTTTCATGTGGAAGAAATATTGGAATTTCATTCATTTTTTAGAGGAACATGAACGATTTTATTAACTGTTCTTTTTTTCGTTAATTTATTTTTAAGTATATAGAGAATTTAAATAGTTTTAGAGAAAAAGTTTATATAATTTTTGAAGTGAAAACTTCTTTAACGGCGTGCACTTTTTTTGTGATGGGTAAAAAATGTTAAACTCGCGTCAGGGCAAATGCGTGCATTTAGACCAATATGCGAAAGAAAATTAACATACTTATAGAAGTCCGATTTCAATTTTGAAAACTAATTTTAATTCAATAACTTCTTTTCTATGTTTTGTAGGAAAAAAATTTTAATTTTTTTAACTTGTTGAACCTTTAAAGTACAAGTTCATTTTGAGAAATTAAGTAAATTAATTTGCAACTGTACTACAAAAACTTTAGTTAAATATTTTATTTTATTATTATCTGCCTTATAATACAGAGTAATTATTGTACTATCTTTACTACCGTATACCTATTCTAATGCACATGATTTTTCTATCTACCTTACCTTCTATTTCTGTAAATTGTATAACCGGACTTTTTTTCTGGATTCATTAAACCTATATACGACAATGTACGATAATATTGACAATGTTTATGTTTATTGTTTACACTTTACAGAATGTCAAGTCAATCACGGTGATCTTATCGGTCTTAACTCTTAACTTGTATAAAATAAACAAATTAAACATTTTAAAAAGAAAATAACTACAAAATTAAACAATATATCACTATACCTATCTACTTATAAATTATATTTAAACAATTTCAAAATTATTGATGAACAAAAAATGTTCTTTAATTATGAACGAGGAATGAACTAGTAAACTAGTTCCTTTATTTAAGCTAGGAACGACGAGAAATAATTTAGTTCCTTTTTAACAAAAAACAATGTGAACGGGAACTAATACCTTTTTTAAAGGAACTTTCCAAGCACTGGGCACTATACAGAGTATGGACAATAGACAATATAGACTACATTTTTTACGATAGCTGATAAGTGTTGGTAAAAACCTGCCTACCAATATTCAAAACCTCAAATCATTTTTTATGTTCATCGTTGTCAATTACTCTTTTAACTGTTTAAGGGGTGTTGCCTTTCCCTCTCCAACAAACCCATCTTATGTTTGTATTTTCAAGTGAAATAATTTGCTTATTGTATTATTAACAATAAATATTGTAAAAGTTTTTCCAACGCAAGCTCAATGTCAGACAGTCGGCACTGTAAATTATAAATAACAGTATACAAACTATAACAGTATAGTAAGGACATTTTAGTATTTTACATTTACGGAGTGATTCATTTAATGCAAGACACTCATTATTTCAGAAAATCCTAACGTTTATGAAAATATTTCTTTCGCATAGGCAGGTATAGATAATTTTAAGTTGATACAAAACAATATTTTTTATTATTTTTCTAGTTTTTTAATACTTTTTGGAATGATAACATACATTTTTAATTTTATACTCTGAAGGCCTGAAGCAGAATATTATTATTTGGAATATTTCGATTTGTAAAAATCAAATTTCGGATTAATGGTGTATTTGTTATAAAAGTACCAACTGGCAACTATAGATCCAATTTACAATCAGAAACCACCCTTAGAGTTGAAAATTAAAGCATTATTTCGACTACTTATCGTATATTATATTTATGTATACATACAAAAAAACAAAATCATTGTAAAATCAATATGCTGTCTTTCAAAATATATAGGTACATATAAAATTGTAAAAATATATTTGTTTAAGAAAAATGTTATTTTAAAATTATATAAAAAATGTTAACACAGTTTTTGGTATGATCACTAATGAGTGTCTTGCGTTAAATGGATCAGAATATTTGTAAATTGTATAATATTTATATAATTGTAATATATATTTGCCTAACAGGTATAAAAAGTGAGATTATTTTACCCTATTGAATACTTATTTATGATGAACTCTTTTATTTATAGCCTTCCTATAGGTATTACATGGTATTGGCCTAGAAATAAAATATTTACAGACTATAGCCACATAGGAACGATATTATAAAATCAGTGAAAGTAAGTTACCGCTCGGCAGTCGGCTGTACCCACTATATTTAAATTCCTATGCATAAGTAATTTAAATTAGTTTGGATTAGTTTACATTCACTCTAAGCAGGGGAGTATAAATACATGTATAATTATATAATTATTGTAGGCCCTACGACTGTAAGCTAAAATTATTCTTATCACACACCCCCTAAAGAGAATGCTAAATATGCCACCACATGTAAGTGGAAATATTCAAACATGTACCCCTATACATATTGTTATATATTTAATACTTAGTAATTTTAACTTAAAAATGTAATGATGCATTTAAATTATTATGTTACCAACCTAAATTTGTTATAACTAATATGTTAAAAGCAGACAAATTATAATATTAAACATGAAACAGACAACCGTTTTCTCCCAAGTATTAATATAAAAACCATTATAGGTATCTATACAATTTTTTGAGGTGATATATAAATATGAGAATATTTTAGAGATGGGTGAAAAAATAAAAAATTATGTATTAACATTTTCAAAAACGTGGATACTTTTCAAAATAATGAGTATTATTTGATAAAAGTATCACCCTGCAGTATGTTTTTAATATATAATACCATTAGTGGGTAGTGGATTGTAAAAATGTTTAGATAAATATGAATAAAATGTTATTCTATTTATTAATATTCTATAACATTATTTCAGTGTTTTTACAATAACAAGTGCTAAGATTGTTGCCTATATAGTTGATAAGAGTAACAATTTAATATAATATATATTATATTATATAATTATATATAATATAGATTATAAAAAAAACTACATGATTAACATCTACAATATTTTTCTTTTTGTATCTCATAACACAATTTGTTTAAATACCATTGTTTTGAAGGTTATTCCAGAATATAAATTTAAGCTACCTTAATTACACAATTAATACTTTATAAATAGTTAATTTGTTTATAATATGTGAATTATTCGACAAGACCTAAGATTTTATTTTCTACTGTGCAATTATTTAGATTCAACTTCTAATATAAAATCTGAATGCACTTGCTAAGTTTATATACTTCAATAGCACAATTACCAAAAACTTTCTTATATTCTTCTAAATTAATAATTAATAGTTATTAACAGTATATTGTATACTAAAAATTCAAATCAAAATAAAATAATAGTATTTTTTATATTATAATATATATTTTAAATATTGACACATTCTAACAGTGAAATAAAAACATGAAGAAAAGCTGTTACTATAATAAGTGTTCATAATTTGGTAACTGACTTAAAAATGTATAAATTTTATAGTATTTATGAAAATGTAGTTTGTTGCTTAATAGGCATGATCTTTAACAAATAGTCCCTGAGAACCAGCAGCTGTTTGTACAGAACCAGCTTCGTATTTGCCAAGAGCTGATAGTTTGTTTGCCTAAACAAAAATTCAACAAATATAAGTATTTAATCTAAACACATTAAATTAATATAACATTATAATAATTGTACTAACCAATGCTCTCTTAAGAAGTTCATCTTGAGCAGTTTTAATATTTTCTTTCTTTCCTTGCCACGCTTTCAAAACTGAAGCTTGCAGAGCGCGTCCATAACTGAAGCTCAATGCCCATGGTTTCTTTGCATTGTACTTGTTAATTGCATTCAAATTCACGGATGCTTCTTCCTCAGTTTGACCACCAGACAAAAACATAATTCCTAAAAAATTATATGATTATTAAGCATGAAATAAAACTAGAAATGATTTTAAAAAAAATAATTACCAGGAACTGCTGGAGGGACAGTGCGCTGAAGAGCGGTCACTGTGGCTTTAGCGATTTCGTCAGCTGTAGCCTTCTTACAGGCAGATTGGCCAGGAGTAACCATGTTAGGCTTCAAAATAGTACCTTCAAGGTACACATGGTGATCATTCAGAGCTTTGTATACTGCAGCCAGTACAGTTTCAGTGACTTTTTGGCAACGGTCCAAATCGTGTTCTCCATCACACAATACCTATAAAAATTAAATATAAAACATACAATAATACATTATTTTCAACAAAATATAGTTTGAGGTTAGTGCATACCTCAGGTTCTACAATTGGAACAATACGGTTGGCTTGGCAGATGGAAGCGTATCTAGCCAACACGTTAGCATTTTCCAAAATAGCTTGGTATGAAGGAATATTCTTACCAATCTTTAATACTGAACGCCACTTAGCAAAATGACATCCGTCTTTTTTGTACTGAGCACAACGTTGAGCCAAATCATCCAATCCTGTATTGAAATAAGTTTAAATAAGTGTAAAATATTTTCATTATTATTTACTTTTAAAACTTACCTTGAGTGGTAGTTTCTCCTTCAGAACCAAATAAGTTCACAACACCCATATCAACTTTAATTCCAGGGATAATGCAACGGTTTTTGAGAATTTCAACAAATGGTACACCATCGTCGGTTTTTTGGTAAAGAGTCTCGTGGAATAAAATGACACCAGAAATACGATCATTTAAAGGCTCATCGGCAGTAAATAACAATTGTCTGTAGGCACGGCGGTTATCTTCAGTATTTTCAACTCCAATATCTTGAAGACGTTTGCCCATGGTTGACACAGACTCATCAGCGGCCAACAAACCTTTACCGTCAGCCACCATGGCATTGGCAATCTTGCTAAGTTCATTCTGGAGTTCTACAGATGGGTACTCAAAGTAGGTTGTCATTTTGATAATATTCTGAAAATAAATATTATATCTATTAACTACTATTTGAGTTTAAGACAACTTGTTAAAAATATAAAATTAACATATAATAGTTAAGTTTTTAAATATGGTAAAACCATATTAAGTATATGAGCACACCTAATTATGCAATTTGGTATTCATACTCAATATTTCAGTTTATACATCAAAACCTGATTTTTCAATGACATTTTGTTTGTTATTTTTTAATTATGTATAATATCAATGAAATGTTATTGTAACATACATATACTTACATAAATCATATTTATTAAATAAAAACCTAAATTTTTTTTTTAAATTAGATAATTTATTTTATACTTTGAGTGTATATTATTGAATATATTTTTTTTTTAATTTAGAATTTGCAGTAACTTTGTGATAATATGAAAAAAACAATTTATAGTTAAATATAATATGTAAAAATTATTTAATATAATGAGACCTAATATGTTAAAACAAAAACAAACTTTTTTAAAATGTTTATGGGTATTTAAAATTTAAAATTATATTAGGTAATTAATGGTTGAAAAAATGTAATAATGGGATATAAATGGTATTTACATAATAAAAGTGGCATGTTAAAGGAAATAAATGATGTAGTCAATTTTATTAAAATAGAATTCATAAATATAACTAGATATTATTATATTATAATATGTGTGTTTTTAATGACATTGTTGATTTTATTTTATAATAGAATTATTAAAATATTTTAAAAGAGTTAAAATGATGGTAGGTACTGTTAAGAGAAAGAAGATTAATTTTCATAAGATAATTATATGAATAAAATATACCAAACAACAAAATCCAGATAACATTGTCAGAAATAAATAATTATTAATTCTAAAATGTATAGGTATTTAAATAATTCAATGATAAAATTAAGTCAACAACTTCATCATAAATACACAATAAATTAAATATATAATATAAAATATAAATTAAATAATGAATAATACACAATTAACATCTAAAACTGAAAACCAAAAAACAGAAATATAACCTTTTATCGACTTACTTTGAATTATTAATAATAAACTCGATAATAAAATAAGTAAAAACTATATCTATAATAGGTAACTATAATAGTTTAAGAAAAATATAAACCAGTTAAGCTAAGTCACAATATTTTTAAGTACACACTTGCTATTGCTAGAGTTCTGAGTTACTGACACATTTCAAACAACTATTGGTTATCAACAAGGTGACCTTTAGCTATATTGTTGGACTTATTTTGGTGATCTCAAAGCAACTCTCATTAAATAATGTTAAAATATTATTATGGCTTATACATCAATCAAGTTTTATTTTGTATTTAATAAATGTCTTTAATAAAAGGTCATAATGTAAATTTAAACAGATAAGATTATGGACATTACACAAATTATTATTTATATTTAAATTGTATTAATAATAAGTAATCACAATAAAAAATAAATAATATCTTCATAAGAAACATTATCTATTTTGTAACTCAATAAAATATTGCCTATTTTTATAATAAAACCTTTAAAATACATTTTCATTTAGAAATTAACTAGGTTGGTAGTTACTCAAGGGTATCACAGAATATATCTAATCTAATCTGAGGTTTTATTGTACTTAATATGTAAATAAAAAAATGTATAAAACAAATACACATGGACACATGGTCTATATTATTGTCTAAATAGTTTATAATGCCAAGTGAATTAAACAAAATAGGTACAAATAGAAAAAAACATAAAAAAATTAATTTGATTTTTAATTTAGTATTTTCCAGTATAAGTGTACAACTATTACCTAAGTTTTATTTTAATTATAGATACCACAAAAAAAATGAAATTTTATATTTATATACTTTTTAATATTATATATATTAAAATTCCAAAAATGTATGTCATTCTATTTACATAGGTAAATAAATATTATTTATTATACAATAGGTACGTATTATTTTATTTTATTTTTATTCTGACAGTGATACACTTAATATTGAATAGACGCCAGGAAATACCTGTGACCTACAAGTAGTCAGGTATTTGAACTTGAAAAAAGGCCAAGCGACAACAGTGACATTGACTCAAATAGAGAAACAGTATTAGATATAGTCATATAGACAAATCAAAATTCAAAGGTCACTAACACTCATAGGTATAGTAAGTACATTGATCGAGTGCATGTATTATGATGTACCTAAATGTAATACGGATGACATTCTGACTCAAAATCTAATATCAATTTAAAACAACGAGCAAACCTTAATCCACAGATCGTTTCTCATTTTTGACATTCATGGAATATACCGAATTTTCAACAGAAAAGTCAAATAAGCATAATACGTTACACCATAATGAGCGTATTATGGGAAATCAATGGAATATAATTGAAATTATGATAAATTAAAGTGAAAACACTTATTGTTCAGTAACCAGAAGACACTTACTTGTTTTAATCACCGTCGTAGAAATAAAAACTTTTGAGCGATACAGCTGCAGAAGATAAAATGAGAGATTTTGCGTCCGCCCAGCTTTTATGAAAACTGAAGAGTGAAAATGAAATGGATTGTAAATATTGTGGGTTGGGTCTGGGTAGCTACGACGTATGGGGAAAATCAATGATATTAAGGAGTTTGGGTGTAGGTCACGGCAAGGACGTTGCGTGCACAGTGTGACCTTACCTAATAACAAAAAAATAAATGAACAATAATATTGTCTGTAATATTGAGACTTTTTTTTTAATGTGTTTGAACAAAATAAATCTCAGGAATTATAGCTAGAAATTTGATAGACTAAACCGGTGCGGGATAATGTGGGATAATTTTAAACCGGTCTAGTTTAGCGAATTTCTAACTACTAAGTACTTGTGTATAGTTTAATAAAATACATTAAAACCCGGTGTTAATCGAAATTTTTTCAAATGACGATAAGGATTAAATAAATTATTGTACCTAGTCGTTTGAATCAAATATTAAAAAGTTGAAATAAGTACCAAAATATATATATTTAGATACCTACGGCCTACATTATTATATTATGTCTATTATGTGATAATACCATAGGTATAATATATAAAGAATGTAAGGTGTAACAGCTTCTTAAAAATGAAAAATGTAAAAATTGGGACAAGTTAAATGTAAGAAAAAATTATGAAAATTATATGAATAATAAATTATATAAGATTTACTTAATTTACCCGTCAACATTTTGAAAAAAGAGCATAATTCTGGTTTAGCAACCTATCGATTTTTCAAATTTATTTTTTTCCAAAATGTGTATTTTACTATTTTTTAGGGTGCTTTATAAGAATGTAAAAAAAAAAACCCCGGACAAACTTCGATTTGAAGTTATTGATGAAAAACTTCAAAAACTACATTTTTTTGCGGAAACTATTATTTTGGAAGTTATAGCCATCCAATGTTTGCAATTTTACGTTTATACGCATGTGCGCAACACTAATTTAATGCTGCGCGAAGGAACTTTGTTTGGTGTTTTTCAATTTTTTTTGTCCGAGCAATATTCAATTCTAAGTATTTTTTTTTGAAAATGCACGTTACGAAAAAATGTAGTATTTGAAGTTTTTCATCAATAACTTCAAAACGAAGTTTGTCCGGGCTTTTTTTTACATTCTATAAAATATTTTAGTTGTGTATATACACATTTTGGAAAAAAAAATTTGAAAAATCGATAGGTTGCTAAACCAGGATCGTTCCGAAAAAGTTATTAAGATTCAAATGGGTTATTTTGAATTTTTCAAAAATAAATTTAATAAAAAAATATATTCTGTACTACAAGCACAAGCGTCTATAAACTATATAAAAAAAATTTAATATTCATTAGGAAAAAAGTTATTTCATTTGTTAGGTCTACACAGTGGCGGCGTTACAAGAGTTCTATGAGACCCTGGTCTCATAGCGATTTTCAGGACATTTATTTTTTTCAATTTTAGATAATTATTTGACCATTAAAGAGTATATTATAGTATATTAGTATACCATCAGCTTAACAATCTAGTATTTATTTCAAACGTCTCATTTAAATGATTAAAATGAATGCTCTATAATATGGAGATTAAAGTTAACTTACTATCTATCCCACTTTATCATAAATTTATAACAAATAAACTATGTGTTGAAAATATTTATTATTGTCCGGTTGTAAGTCTTAAATTTGCAAATGTGTCCAGCTAGTGCAAAAAGTTAGCTAACCATTTTGGTCTGTACATTGACAGTAAACAGTATAGATAGCGTATTAGCGTACCACTGATTATTCTGGAATAGCAAGTAAAGAGTCGCAGAATAGTAAAAGCTTCAATAAATTATAAGTTATAACTTTTAACTAAAAACAGTAAAACACAAAATAGAAACTGCTGAACGCCTGAACACAAATTTGGTATATTATGTAATAATATGCATGTGTGTTTGTAAAACGCGCGGAGAGGGGAGACAACATATTATGTGAGTGTCGAATAATAATAATAACAATAATAAAAATTATAATAATTAATAGGCATAATTATTTACAATAGTCACAGTCCACAGAGCAGGATATTATTTATTATTTGTATAGTATATGTACTGCCGAAGCTATAATATAGTACCATATTGACCATATTGTTTGAATAATTTTAACATACGAATGAAAAATTTAAATAATTATATGATATTACATTTGTAAAAAAAGTTTTGTTGATTATTTTTCCGTGAACTAGAGTATGTTATATTGATTATTGATCAATCGATGAATTCAAAAATATTTAAAAATTTTAAGTAGAACGTTGAATTTATACCTATTGGTTTTAAAATGATTTATGATTTTAGGTTCTGAGCGGAGCGATGAATGTATTAGTTTTACAATGACGTTTTATTTTTGTCTGTCATCGCCTTTTAGTAAAATGTTGATTTCGTTCAAGATTTTCTTCAACAGCATCTTTTCTGATAGGAAAGTGAATCTAGTTGGTACTTTAGGGGTCCAAAACTCAAAAGTAAAAAATTCCCAGTACCTAGTTTCCAAAACCACCGAGAAAAACAAAAAAAAATTAAGGAAAAATGGAAATGAAAATGGAAATGGTTTTTGACAACATCGATTTTGATTTTTGGTGTAATTTTAAACAAATGATCGTAGATACATGACATTTTCACTGAATGTTTATATTAGCATTTTACTTACACCACAAAATTTTCAAAATATTTTACCAAATAAGTAAAAATCACAAAAATGTGCAAATTATTTAGAAATTCATAAAATTTTTTCTTTTTAAATCTAAGATTTAAAAACATTTTACAAGATTCCTCATAAGTTTGTCTATATTTATCAACAAAAAAAATTGTACCGGAAAGTCAAATTACATTTTATGTGCGTTTCAAATTTTTACAACATTGGATATTCACTCGATTTCTCATGCAGCGATTTTTTTATTTTGCTGTAATTCTAAAACAAATAACTTGAAATACTTGAAATTTACACCATATAATTATTTTAACAATTCATATACTATATAAAATATTTTGACACATTTTGAGCTGTTTACATTTTCAATTTTTTTTCTTTAAATGTTAATAACATTTTATATTTTGGGTCAAAAAACATGAAATTTTAATACAAAGCTCCTGATATATTGTTACTATAGCAGTTGAAAAATATTAAAAATACATAAGCACAATTTTTTTTTATAAGCATTTAAAGTTTGAATTTTGTCAAAATTTAAAAATTATTTTGTAGTTAAAAATTTTTAAAATGTTCAACTTTTTTAGCTAAGGATTAAAAATTTAAAACAAGAATCCACTTAAATTGGTAACCAAATTTCTTTATTCACAATTATATCATCAAATATGTATAACTTAGTAATATCATAGGCTGACTTCTGGTCTTCGCTCAGAATCGTTTTTCGTATGTTAACTTTAATTTTATAATTTGTTTTATTATTGTACAAATTGTACGGACACAATCCGTAGTAATTTAATAAATAAACAATATTCGCTTATATAGTTATGTAGACATAATATTATTATGCATATACTGTCCCGTATCCATAAGACCTAATCTAGGTTTTAAATTAAGTTGTTGTTATTCTAACTTGGTAAAAACAACTTTAATTACATACAGACTAATTAATATAGTTTATTTGATAATATTATGTTCAAAAGACAAATGTATAGACTTTGTTTCTTCCTGGTATAGGTACGAGGTTCCTATACCTACCTATATATAATTTTTTATTTAATGTAAAGAACGATAATTACGTTTAGCCGTTTAGGTAATTGGTCAAAGTTCATAAAATATAGATTGGTTTATTTGTCTAAGAAAATTAACATTCATTTTTAGATTTTGAATGAAGCGATATATGAATATTGCAGGTTCTATTATAGAATTTGCCGTGCTTAGCGAAAAAGCAATATCTCCATCTAAGCAAAATGTTGGGAAATCGACTAAACAGGTTTAGACTCATTACTGATCCGTGCACCAAGTATAATTAACATACAATCCTAAAATAAACGTGTATATACTAATTTTATATCATAGAATTGATTTTATGAGATTTTAAATATTTTCGTTAATTCCTTGACCATTAAAATGGACTTACTGCTTATTTGATAAGCACTATCAGAAGCAAATTTACAGTATATCCATTTCTATGAGGATACTGTATATTTTATTCTAACAAAATTTATTATAATAGGGAGATACTGTTTTTTTTTTAAACTATGTAATATTATAAGGAAAATTAATAGAAAAATCTATAAAGTAATTACTAACTTAGTAGTAAATAGTAATAACTAATAACATATTTATACAAATAAATAAGTTGCAAACACTTTTGAGCAAGTAAGTACTTTTTACTTTAAATTAACAATTTATAAAATAATTTTTAAAATAATTAAAAATAATTTAATCAGACTGACATTTTTATAATAATAACTATCATTATATTAATATTTTTAATTTTCGTTGTCACTGTATAAATCTGGTGCTTCCATACCACATGGAAAATCTAGCCAGAATTGTTTCCTTGTTTCTGGCATTAAAGGAACTAATGTTTTTATGATACTTTCCTTTTTGCTTGGATGAATACCAAGAACTTTAGTTTTTTGGTCTGGTTTTGAAATTCCATTTTTAATGATGTTGTTTTTTAAAAAATCAAGTTTTCCAAATGGATAATATTTACTGTAGTCGGTTTTGTAAAGTAAATAATTCAACCCTCTTTCTGCCTTTATATGAACAATGTCACTAAGCATTGGTCTTATATTTTATATTTATACTTTTACTAAATTCAAAAATCTACAAAGAGTCAACGATATTACAGTAACAAAATTATAATGATTCAGTGATGCATTTGAATTTTGTAACAACAACAACAATTTACTTATCTGTGATAACATAGCCTAAAAATAGAACATTTGTTAATAATTCAGTATTCCATCAAATTGATAATGAACATATTATTAGCTGTGTGACCATGATTGATATACCTTTAATATAAATCTGAAACCGTGGTTGTGACTACAGAATATAATTTATACACCAATATTATCAAATATACTATACGGAGATACTGTGTTTTTAGTTACTGTTTAAAATGTTTTGAAAATAAGCGAAATAACAGTAACTCCACGTCACTTACTGCTTATTTGCTACTTATTGGGATCTACTGTATTTTTGCTACTAGTTTCACAAAAATTATGGACTTACTGTTTATTTTCTTAATTTCAAATGCTCATTTTCAATGTTAAATATTGGATATACTGCTTTTTCACTGCGAAAAATGGTACAAAACCACATTGTTAACCCCCATGTAGCAATATCTCAATTTCGACTAAAATTGGAGATACTGCTTTTTCGCTTAGCACGGCTGAGTGAGTGAGTGAGTTAGCACTATTATACGATGGTATTTTGTTGAGTGTGTGCCTATCATTACGTTTTGGAGCAGAAAAAATGCTTAAACCTTTAACGTTGATGGGTGGTTTTTGACTTTAGGTAGAAAATTGGATTTATTTGGTACTTAAGTGATGAGAGGGGGTGTGGAGTTAAATTCAACTTTGTTTTGTTTGGAGATGTTATTAAAAACGGAATAACGGAAGACACTTGAAATATTCACCTGCAAATATAGGTATTTATCATGATGTGCTAAATACGATATTATTTTATAATATATAATATCAAAATATTTTGTCTCATTTTGGGTTATATGTATATAAATTGAAATTTTGAAACGTCACAAACAAGTTCAAAGATAAACGTTATCTTAAAACATAATTTTGGCTCTCTTATAAGATCACTTGAGTTTTAATGTTTTATACACACTTTACACTTAAGTATTATATGGTACTTACCTACCCTAAGAAGTAAGAACCACTAAATAATAAAAACATTTTGCATATAGCCACGATATTTACCAATAGCCCTCATCGCCTGCAGGTTTTGCTGTCTTTTATAAGCTTATACTTTATATCTAATATAGCGTATAAATCGTCTTTGAACTGCACTCTCGATAGATTCAATATAAGATATATTTGCGAATGGTTTCATAGAATTGAACAATATAATATAAATCCCATACATCGTACATATCGTATCCTACATATCCCAAGAATGTAACAAACTAAACAATTTTTATATATTAAAACGAATATAAAATGCCAGTAATCTCCATAGTAAGAGCATTTCCCTCAGTTTATACTTTGAATTTTAGATTCTGAGCGGAGCGATGACTATATATTGATTTTACAAAGATGTGTGTTTTTATTTTTTTATTTTTGTGTCTGTCATCACGGTTTGGGGCAGTAAAACTGCTTCGATTTTCTTTAACAGTATCTTGTTCGATGGGAAAGTGAATCAAGTTGGTGCACTATATTGTTACAATGACATTTGAAAAATATTAAAAATCCTTAGTAACAGTTTTTATTTATAAGCATTATTAAAGTTCAAATCTTGACAAAATACGGAAAAATCACGAAAATTAGCATATTATTTTGAGTTGAGAATTCATAAAAGTTCTTTTTAGATCTAAGATTTGAAAATGTAATGCAAGATTCTTCATAAGTTTGTCTACCTTTATCAAAAAAAAAAATGTCTACAAGCAAATCAAATTACATTTTTATGATCGTTTGAAATTTATATTTTTACAATATTGGATATTTACTCGAGTTTTCATGTAGCGGTTTTGTTATTTTATTGTTATTAAAAAATGAAGAACTGTAGATACATGCAAATTTTACGGAATGTTTATATTTTCATTTTCTATACACCATAAAATGTTGAAAATATTTTGACTCTTTTCGAGTTTTTTTTTTTCTATAAATATCAATACAATTTTATTTGTTGAGTTAAAAAGCGTGACAATTTAATGCAAGGCTCCTGATATAATGTTACAATAGCAGTTGAAAAATATTAAAAATACATAGGCGCAATTTTTTTTATAAGCATTTAAAGTTCAAATATTTGACAAAATTTAATAATTATTTTGTAGTTAAAAAATTATCAAATGTTCAATTTTTATACCTAAAGATTGAAAATTTAAAACAAGGTTCCACGTAAATAGGTCGTAAATATAAATTACTTAATACACAATAATATTATCAAATATACTTAGTAATATGACTATAATATCATAGGCTGACTGACTGACCGTTTTCGCTCAGAATTATTTTTCTTATACAATGGTATTATATCATTGAATTCAAATTTAACACCATCCATTACAGTGACCCACTTGTAACCTACTGTACAGTAGTACGATATCCACTTACCCACTTTATTTTTATTCTTGGTTGTTATATTCAATAAAGATTGTTTTAATTGTTTTTATTATATTATATTATCATATATATAATATATATTATATTGAATACTTAAATATGGACTGTACGTAGAAATCGAAGGGGGGCTAAGAGATGATGTAATTCTGAATATTAATCCTGGATATTTTAATACGAAGTTAATACAATTTCACCAAAATCTTAGATATCCACATTTAATTTTAATAAGTGGCAATATTATAATAATTGATAAACTTCTATTCAATAGCAGCTTCTTTGTAATAATCACTGAACTAAGTACATATTTATTAATACAAAATTAAATTAAATATTTTAAGTTCAGTGTTAAATAATTATTGTATTGCGTATCGATATTGGATATGAAAATCGATTTCCGGCTGTTGAGATACGTCCGTGAAGTTGGCCCTTACACTTTTTCAAAAAAAGTTTTGCACAGTGCCAATATTTTTCAAGTAATTAGCAAGAATTTGCAAGTTCAATCCCAGAATTTGCAAGTCAAAAATAAAGGAATTATAAGGGGTGGAACCGAGGAAGGGCTAACTTCACGTAGCCCTTACTTGTTCTCCAAAACTTATGAAACTAGTGTCAAAACATTTGCTATAATTAGCAAGAATTTGCAAGTACACTCCCAGAATTTGCAAGTCAAAAATCTCACCCCTACGATTTTTCAAAGAATTTTTCCCAGCCCTTACATGTTCTCCAAAACTTATGAAACTAGTTTCAAAACACTCGTTATAATTAGCAAGAATTTGCAAGTCCACATCCGAAATTTGCAATTCAATATACCCACCCCTACGATTTTTCAAAGTTTTCCACCCCAGCCCTGACTTGATGTCAGAAACTTTCAAAACTGGTGTCAAAACACTCGTTATAATTAGCAAGAATTTGCAAGTCCACTCCCGAAATTTGCAAGTCAAAAATCTGACCCCTACTATTTTTCAAAGATTTCCACCCCAGCCCTGACTTGTTGTCAGAAACATTCAAAACTGGTGTCAAAACATTTGCTATAATTAGCAAGAATTTGCAAGTCCACTCCCGAAATTTGCAAGTCAAAATTCCGACCACTACGATTTTTTAAAGTTTTCCACCCCAGCCCTGACTTGTTGTCAGACACTTTCAAAACTAGTCCACCACAAATAATTACTTAGAATCATTAGGTTTGTAACAAATTAACATTGGTATTAACATAGTTATGAGTTTCAGTTTGATAGCTATTTAATTAATATGTACAGTAATTTATTTTGATAATAAGAAAAAAAAATTAAATGCTTCTAAAGATATCAATGTACCTATTCATTTTTAATATGTCAAATGTAATATTATAAATTATAATGTTTATTTAACACTTGTTTTTCTAGAGATTTAAGAGATAAGTAATACATGAAAATATGAATTATTGAAACCATACCAGTTTGTTTAGCTCCAAAGTGATTTTTGTGAATTTTGTTTTTTAAAATGTGTGTTTTTATAAGCATAATATTGGCACTTTTAAAAAAAGTCGGTTAAATTTTCTTTGGAAGTTATGGTTAAAAAATCTTCAAAATCTTATTATTAAGTTTAAAATTCTGTTTTTTTAGGGTTCCGTAGCAAAAAATGAACTTTTATAGATTCGTCATGCCTGTCTGTCTGTCCGTCATGGTGTCACTGCCACTTTTCTTCGAAACTATCAGAGCTATACTGTTAAAAGTTAAAACTTGGTAAGTAGATGTATTCTATGAACCGCATTAAGATTTTCACACAAAAAAAGAAAAAAAATACATTTTAGGGGTTGCCCATACTGAAACTCAACAATTTTTTTTCATCCAACCCATACGTGGGGGTATCTATGGATAGGTCTTAAAAAATGATATTGAGGTTTATTATATCATTTTTTTTAAACTGAATAGTTTGCGCGAGAGTCACTTCCAAAGTCGTAAAATTTGTGTCCCCCCCCCCCCACACTAAAACTTCTAAAATAAGAGAATGATAATACTAAAAAAAATATATGATTTTTGACTTGCAAATTTTTGCTAATTATAACGAGTGTTTTGACATCAGTTTTGAAAGTTTCTGACAACAAGTCAGGGCTGGGGTGGAAAACTTTGAAAAATCGTAGGGGTGGGTATATTGAATTGCAAATTTCGGGAGTGGACTTGCAAATTCTTGCTAATTATAACGAGTGTTTTGACACCTGCAGTTTTGAAAGTTTCTGACAACAAGTCAGGGCTGCGTGAAGTTAGCCCTTCCTCGGTTCCACCGCTTATAACTCCTTTATTTTTGACTTTCAAATTCTGGGATTGGACTTGCAAATTCTTGCTAATTACTTGCAAAATATTGGCACTGTGCAAAACTTTTTTTGAAAAAGTGTAAGGGCCAACTTCACGGCGGTTGTTGAGATTGTATTATTCTTTATCATATCACAGAACATAATATTATAATTGCGTTTATCAGTTATCTCCGTAAAACAAGGGAATCGCAAAAGAAGTCTCATCACAATCCGCGACTGTTGGCCAGACTGTGGTGCGTCAAACATGTGCATTGATTACATTTTTTTTTTATCAATTTGTTTGGTTTGGTTGTTTTGGTGTTAAACAATAATAATTGTAGAATTCAAAATAAAAAAAATGTTTTACACTTTAAATCTGTGACATTAGTGTCGATGTGAAACCCTTTCGGCCTATTTGATGTTTTAGTAAAAAGTTGCCGTGAAGTTGACTCGCGTGCAACACGGTAAATGCCGGTCATCCCAATACTTGACTGTGTCCAATGCTACTGTTTGCGGCATATTTGACGTTAACCTAGCAGATGGATGAAGGATCTATCCAATAATTGTCGGTGATATTGCAATATAAGTTCATCTACTACGCTTCGAATAATTCGTAATTATGAAGACCGCTCTGATGGTGGCGGAAAAACCTTCCCTGGCTTCTTCACTCGCCAACATACTGAGCAATGGACGCAGTAATTCGAGAAAAAGTAACTTGATTATTACAAATTAAATATTCATAGAATCGAGTTGACAGACGATATTTTGCAGTTGTGTCTATATAATTACGTAGTATCTAATTATTCGTGGAATAATTTAAAACATTTATATTCATGTTTTTGTTTTGAAATATTTACTTAATGTGTTGCGTAATTTTCTAATTTGTAAAAAAAATTTGTACAGGTACCTTGTAATTTTTTAAATGTACCAAATAATTTGTTTTAATACATTTTTTATTTGATTCGATTCAAACATAAATTTGCAATACATATTAGGTATGCTTTAACATTTGGAAGATTGACTATAGTCAGATAAAAGTAAATATATTACAGTATGTCAATCAAAAACATTTGGAGTTTATTCTCGAAAAAAAAATTTTCTAGGCAAAATTTGCTTATTGTAATTATATAGGTACCTAGTGTTGTATTGTAATTTGTTCATATACAATAAAATGTATCAATCTTGATTGTGATGGGTTAACATTGTATATTTGTATATATTCATTCTTACTGAAACATTTATGAACATACCTAATAATAACAATTAAAATAGGTAATTAGGTAATATTATTATTTAACAAATACTTTTCATTGCATTGTACTTACATTTTATTTCATTAAAATTATGTTCCAAATTGATACCTATAATTCTATATAAAATATATTATGTTTATCTGTCTATAGTATAGATTGAATCTAGATTGTATATTTTTTAAAATAATTTTTAACTTTTTAAAATGTAGAATTTCTTAATTTAATTTTTTTTTAATTTATAAAATGTTATATCCATAATAGGTATGAACTCTGCATGTCCTGTACATGAATGGTCTGGAACACTTTTTGGGGAACCAGTGATCTTTAAAATGACTTCCGTCTGTGGACATGTTATGACTTTAGACTTCAATAGTAAATTCAACAATTGGGATAAAGTTGATCCAGTAATAAGAAATTAGATTATATATTATCATTATAAGAGTATAATATAATATTGTTCAATTTTCAAATAGGAGGAGCTTTTCTCTTGCCCAACTGAAAAGAAAGAAGCATCTCCTAAGTTGCGTATTCCAGCTATGTTAGCATCCGAAGCACGTGGTGTAGACTTTTTAATATTGTGGCTGGATTGTGATAAAGAAGGTGAAAATATTTGCTTTGAAGTTATTGATGCTGTTAAAAGTTCTATGAAACGTTCTGGTGAAGTGAATGTAAGTAAAATTTTAGTTAATTTATTTAATTTAATTATTAAAACAAAAATTATTCGGTGAGTGTAGAGTGTATCCGTTGTTTTCTTGTTTTCTTATGTTAGCATTATGAATAAAAAAAAAACTGGCCTACATTGTATGTATCTTAACAAATTATGTTTATATAACATTCAATTATTTGCAGAGGATTTGGAGGGCAAAATTTTCAGCAATTACGGCAAAAGATATTAAAGGAGCTATGGAAAGATTAGATTTTCCAAATCGTAATGAGGCTATGAGTGTTGATGCCAGACAAGAACTTGATCTTCGTATTGGCTGTTCATTCACTCGTTTTCAAACTAAATATTTTCAAGTATTTTCAAATGCATTCTTTATTTTTTTTTTTCATTTTATATATTTTTTCATTATTAAATTTAGGGAAAATATGGTGATTTGGATTCTTCATTAATATCTTATGGTCCATGTCAAACACCAACATTAGGCTTTTGTGTTCAACGACATGATGAAATTCGAAGATTCAAACCTGAACCTTATTGGGTCATACAAGTAAGAAAATACAAAAATTTAGTATCATAATACAGTTATACATGTAAATCCTTATATTTAGGTTACAATTCAATCAAAGGACGGGCAAGATGTAGTTCTTAATTGGGAAAAGGGTCGATGTTTTGAACGTGATGCTTCAAACAGCTTGCTTCAAGCATTGAAAAAACAACAGATAGCAACGTATGCACAAATTAATTGTTCTTCATAATAGTTATATATTAAATCCAATTATTTTTCAGTGTTGTCTCTATAACTCAACAAGAAAAATCAAAACAACGTCCTTTAGCTTTGAATTCAGTGGAGCTTATGCGAGCCGCAAGTACTGGACTGGGAATGGGTCCCCATCATGCAATGCAATTAGCTGAGCGCCTTTATACCCAAGGTTACATTAGCTATCCCAGAACAGAAACCTCTCATTATTCAGATAATTTTGAATTGCTGTAAGAATTATACTATATTAATAAACTTTCATATACAATTTTTAAATACTATTTAAACTTTATATTATTCGATGTTACTTATTTTAGACCTGCTATGAGAACTCTCCAAAAAAGCAATGAATGGGGTCAAGAAATACGTCAAGTACTTAATAATGGGTTAACCAGGCCTAGAAATGGCAAAGACTGTGGTGATCATCCTCCTATTACACCTACTATGTTAGCATCTCGTAATGATTTAGATGGAGACTCCTGGAAACTTTATGATTTCATTGTTCGACATTTTATTGCTACAATATCAAAAGATTGTAGATATTACTCTAAAACAGTCACTTTTAAAATTGGATCAGAAATGTTCACATATAACTGGCGTACCTTAATTGATGCTGGATTTACTGCCATAACACCATGGAAAGCATTACCTAAAAATGAATTGGCAGTTAATTTTGAACGTGATGAAAAACTTAATATTAAAGATGTAAAATGATTATTATTGATATATAAATTATTTAAAGATTATAATTTAAAAAAAAAAAACTATTTAATATTATATTATTTCTATATTAGGCTAGGCTTACAGATCACATGACAAGTCCTCCAGGTTATCTTACAGAGTCTGAATTAATATCAATGATGGAAAAACATGGGATTGGAACCGATGCATCGATTCCTGTTCATATTAACAATATATCACAGCGTAATTATGTAACTGTTGCTACTGGGCGAAGACTTGTACCTACCAATCTGGGTATAGTTTTAGTGCATGGATATCAAAAGGTTTGCATTAAAATTATAAACGTATTAATGTTTTGTTTAAACATGTTTATTTTTTGTAATTGTTTAAGTATTTTATAATATAAATATAATAATATTTAAAGTATAAATCTGAAAAAAAAATCATCTATAATTAATTTTTAATTTAATTTGTATACATTGTCAGTAATATTTATATTTTCATTTCTTTTTAATATTTATATTTGTTGTATTATTTTTGAAGATTGATAAACAATTGGTAGAACCAACCATGCGTTCTACTATTGAAGACCAATTGAATCTTATAGCCAAAGGTGAAGCAAATTATGATCGTGTTCTCAGACAGACTATTGAGGCTTTTCGACAAAAGTATTTATACTTTGTGAAATCTATTGAAGCTATGGATTCTCTGTTTGAAGTTTCATTCACTACTTTAGCTGCTAGCGGAAAAGCACTTTCTAGGTAAACCTTTTTACTTTTGCAATACATTATAATTGAAATAGAATTTAATAATCATAATAACTAACCTATACTTTATTTTTATAGATGTGGAAAATGTCGACGTTACATGAAACTTATCATTGCTAAACCATCCCGACTGCATTGTTCACATTGTGATGAAACCTATAATTTGCCCCAAAATGGAAATATAAGAATTTATAAAGTAAATTTGTTGTATAATAAAGTTTTTTTTAGAATAAGAAATAGTAATAATAAAATGTATTATTTCTAGGAACTGAAATGTCCATTAGATGACTTTGAGTTGGTAACTTGGTCTACTGGAAATAAAGGTCGCAGTTACCCATTATGTCCATATTGTTATAACCAGCCAGCATTCAGGGATATGAAAAAGCATAGCGGTTGTAATCTGTGTCTTCATCCAACTTGTCCACAAGGATTTTATGTTAATGGTATCGCTAGTTGTTTGCAATGCGATAACGGAGTGTTAGTATTAGACCCATCGTCTGGACCTAAATGGAAAGTTGGCTGTAACAAGTGTGATGTTATATTCCACTTGTTTGAGGATGCACACAAAATAACTGTAGAAGAGAGTAAGGAATGCGATTGTGGAGCTCAGCTTTTAAAAATTGAGTATAAAGAGGTATTTAAAATCTTTATAAATTTTCTTTTTATTATTATTATTTTGATGTGTTATAATTTATAACTTATAATATATTTTAGTAAAATCCCATTTAAATATTAAATCAACATTTTAGGAACGCACTCGACTGCCTCGTGATCTTATTGAGATGACTGGTTGCTTATTCTGCTGTGAAGAGTTTGGATATTTAGTTGAGAAATTTAGAGCTCAAGCATCTAAGCCAGTGTTCAATAGTCGCCAGGGTCGAGGGAAAGCTAAACACAAGGGTAAAGGTAAACCAAAACCACCTAAAGACAAAATGGCCCAATTGGCATCTTATTTTGTATAAGAAGTAAAACAGGTAACTTGGCCCAAATGAATCAATTATAAAATAATTAAATTTACCTAAGATGTGTATTTGGTATTACTGTATCTATACTTTTTATATAATATCTTATTTATTATGTATAATGTTTCTTGAAATTTATAACTTAAGTCATAATGCTGAATCTCAAATATATTTCTGAATATTGCCATTAAATGTGCAATATTGATTATATGTTATAAAATAAAAACAATTTATTTAAGCAAAAAAATAAGTTATACATGCATAGTAATTTATAATTTACACTGTCATACAATCATATAAAAGTTATTTAAATTTAATAAATTTCTATTTAAATACAATTATACCATTTTTTTTTACTTTTTATAGTATTTCAATTTACTTAATAATTAATACTCAAATTAAAAATATTTTTTTAAATAAAGTTTTTTAAAGTTAACTATTTAGTATTTCCTCAGTATTTATATTTAAAAATAAACAGTCATTAATTTTATTGAATATGTGTTACATATATATATATTTATAATAATATATTATAATATTATATAATATTATATTACACAATTAAACAACTACGCCAAATTTTAATTTTATGTTTTTGCATGTTCTTATTTTTTTATTTTAATTTTATTTTTATTTTCTTGCCAATTCAGTTGTATAATTTTATTTAGTTACCTATAAAATTTAAGATTTTTTTTAATTTTGCTTAAGAAAATTCTGTGGTGTTTGTAATTATACTAAATAACAACTATTAAATAATAATATATATTATTAACTTAATAAATACCTAATGTTTTAATTTATTTGAATTCTTTATTTTTAAACCAAATTATAGTTTGATAACAGTTTAATCTAACTACAAATTAAATAGTTATTTTTAATAACAATATTATTTAAAGTAACCCAAAATCAACTGTTGAACTGAAATAATTTTAACACATGGTATACGACCACATTCTTCTTCTTTTTTTTTTATCTAAAATCTTAAAAATGTATGTACATTTTTCAATGTAAACTAGTGTTAGCTAAGATAATTAATTTAGTCTACTGAATTTTAATGCGTGAACAAAATATTTAAATATTTGTGTAAACATTTTTGAAACTGGTACAATTATTTTATTTGTTTATGACATTTTTATTGTATGATCTGACAGAAATTATTTTGATAATAATCAAACCAAACTTTATTATTTTAAAATTATATTTATTGTTGATAAAACAACAAAGCAAATATAATATGCTATGCCATATGTTTTTAACCTTTGATTGATTCAATGTTAAAAACCTTTGTTCTACTCATTTTTAAATAATTGTATTCAACTAAGTTGTAAATTGACTGTGTATAAAAGTTTCAATAATATTTGTAACATCTTGAAACTGTGTTAGCATTATAGTAATTTATAATAAATTATAATTAATAAAAACCTAAATGTGTTTTTTTTCCTCATACATATTATATTATTATATTCTAGTTTTTCTTTGGGTTGCTTTTATCTAAAACAAATTAATGGAAAAAGCTCATTTTGTATAGGTACAATATAAAAAAAAAAATCTGTTCCTTAGATTAGTAGTGGCGTAGCCATAGGGGGTTTTGGGTGTTTAACCCTCCCCCTATCGCTTTTTTTCCACTAATAAATGTATTATTTATATTTGAAAACTGTAAAAACCGCCTTCCCTTCCATAATCCTAGATACGCCACTGTCAAACCTACTAGGTACTAAAAAAATATAAGGTATTTAAGTATTATTGAATGAAATCGGAGATTGCAATCTATGAAAATTTTTAATCCCTAAATATTAACAAAGTAACCACAAATAAGTAAAAAATGAATGCAAATACTGGAATTAGTATAAAAAAATTAATTAACTTGAGTATATAAGTAATACAATAAAAATGAATAATGGTGAAAGGAAGAAGCGCCTGCAAGCAAATACACTTATAAAGTAAAGTAAAAATGTAATGTAATGGAAGCTAGAGATTGTAATCTGTTTTGATATTTAAACCAACTTAGTTAAAAACTATTATTTTAGATGTCACTTACAGTGTCACAACTAGGTTTTGTGGGGCCCAGATGCGAAACATTTTATGGAACCCCTCGCCCCTATAGTCTATACTTGTACTCCAATATAATGAAAAAAAGTTAGTTTGCGGCACTAACCTTTATTAGACCTCTAATGCAAGACAATATTTATGGCCCCCAAATTTTAAAATTTTTTCAAGCAGTATAGTAGTAATGTTGGTTTTATTAATAAGACGTGATACCCGCATGTGTTGTCTCCGTCATACGCTCAGAAAAACACGTGTAGCTCTGTTAATTTAAAAGTTAGAGCGAATTGACCTCTTATAAAATCTAAAGGTAAGATTATTATCTAGGCAACCTCATGGGCATTTTCATATATTTTAATTTTAAAGTGAGTTATGAGTATTTTAAGATCTACAAACAATTTACAATTTTAAAATACTCATAACTTACGATAATCTTACCTTTAGATGTTATAAGAAGTCAATTTGCTCTAATTTATAAACTAACGAAGCTACATGCTGAGCGAAAAATTTGCCATGTTACCCACTTGTAAGATGGAGACAACACATGCGGTTATCAGCCTTCAGTTCATCATATTTCTAAACACATCTCCAACAATACAATATCAGTTATCAGTAGTCAAGTTAATTAAAAATCAATTAATTTATAAACAAAATGTAATATGTATGTTAATTTCACTCGATTTTAACACAATAAATTACATTAAAATTTAAACAACAAAATATAAAGGTATATTTTCAATTTTTTTTTCGAATAATAACTTATTTTATTTTTTCTTTTGTTAATGGGCCCCCCATTTAAACATAAAATCTGGCCAGGGAATGCAATGCATACCTTGCTTACCCTATTGTTGCGGCACTGGTCATTTAGTGCTCACTGACTAAGTATAAATACATACAAAAAAATACTGAGGGGCCTGGGAGACCTATATAAATGCATTTTAAAAAACAAAAAACAAAAACTATCTAAACTATTATTCACAAAGTCCCAAAAATGTATTGGCATACGTAGCTCGATACTCTTTATTTTCCATTTCGAAGAAAATTTATAAATCATAAATATGAATTAATACCATTAATTGTATATATCCCTAGTGGGAATCAGGTAACTTTTAAATTTTATTATTTTCTATGGTGATAAATAAAGCTTTAAGGAAAATCAGTTAGAAAATAAAAATATCTGTACCTAGCAAAAAAACATATTTATGTTAAAATGGAAAAAAATCCAGGGACAACCTCGGGTAAATGCATTTTTAAAAGGTTAATCATGCATTTAAATATAAAATTTTGTTTTAGTAAAACTGTATAAGCTGATTTACACTCAACTTTTTATTTTAATTCTATATAATAGGTACTGAGTGAATAAAATATGTGGGTAATTGCAACTGAATTTTCTTGTCTTCACCTGCAAAAATGTTCAGCTTGTACTATCTAAATTATTAACAAACGTAGGTACACTCAAGGTTGTAATTTAAAACAAATTTCGGGGGAGGGGCCGAAGGGGTTAAGATGCTGGACACTCATAATTTTTTATTAAATACGAGTATTATAAACTCGAAAATTAGTTGCTTAAAATGCTTTAATCCTCCAACATTTTACTGCTCCCCGAAACATCTATTAGTATAGCGTCTAATAAATTATGCCTCTATAATGTATCGTTTGCAGTACGTTCAAAAATCCACACGGCGTAAGCATTTTTCATTTGAAGTTAAGCCAACCGTTGTGTCGATAGGTAGTATAGATTTTATTATAATTTTGTGAATGGATCACGTTGTGTAGACCATAAATCATACAAATTACATGTACTGGTCGATCCATTTAACGCAAGACACTAATTATTTCAAAAAATATTAATTTTTTTGAAAATATTTTATTTACATGATTTTAAGTGGTTAAAAACGTTTTACTAAAAAAAAATGTTCTGCTATTTTTATCGTTATCGTTCTTTCATGTTTATACAATTTTTAATGATAACATGCATTTTCAATTCTTATCTTAAAGTAGAATAGTTTTTAGAGTACTTCAAGGCTTATAAAAATCAATTTTTGGATGAGCAAGTGGAGTGGTATATTCCGCTAGTTTAAGCTTTAAATACTTATTATAGGTACTATAATAAACTACCTGTCCAAAATTTGATTGTTATAAATCGAAATACTCTGAATAATATGTTTGCTTCGAAATGTGAAATTAAAAATGTTCGTTGTCATTCAAAAGAGTAAAAACTTAAAAATTGATAAAGATAAAAAAAGAGTAAAAAATATACGACCTAAAATTATTCAAAAGAAATATTTTCCAAAACTATCGTTTTCCGAAATAAATAGTGTCTTACGTTAAATGAATCATCTTCCATACAGAATATAGCGTGCCTAATAATATCGACGGGTGCATTTATTTTCGTATGCGTTTATAACGATATACCTACCCAATATCATAATTTATAATATATATAGGTAATAATAACGCGGCGCTGAATATGAAAATATACGATGTCGCGTGCTTATACTTATAATGTTACAATATTATTATGCATTTCGACGATAATCAAACATCGTATGCAGACTCCTCCTGCTGCACGGACCGCGTTAGTTACATCATAGGAAGAGGATCACGACCATTAGAAAGTGAAATCAACGTAGGTACGCGCAGTGACTGAATACGCCGTGACGAGTCTACAGTCAATATTATACGCGAGTAGTAGGTACCACTAACCTGCTATAACTACCTACCTATAACCGTTTTAATACACGAAACACACGCAGCCACGCAGGTAACTATAAACCGACTATTATACATTTTGATAATAATATACGTGTAAGTGCCTACCTATAATAATCACATGCTTATTGCCTTATTATAATATTAGAGACGAGCGGTCGATCGCAATTTTTGTTTTTAAATTTAGTCAAATATAATAATTATGTCGTTATGATAGTTATTTTATTATTGATTATGAGAGTACCTACCTACCTACCTATATAAAAATGTTATACCTGCTAATAAGCTGTAGGCATAAGTAATATTTCGAACACTATACAAATTTAGTATTTTATATTGAGACTTGAGATTACCTAAATTTTGATTCATACGCATCATTATTATTGTGCACGGTTTATATAGATTTAAACCGGATTCGGACGAAAATTAAAATTTTAATAGTTATCCTATCAATCGTTTATTGCTAGTAAATAATTGAAATACAAATTCTGTCAACCACGAAAGTATCTACCTGACTACCTATATTTATAACAATACTCAATACTTTTATAGATATTATTACTATACTTTAGTATTTACTATATTTACCATGACACGGTGACACACGCGGGTTTTTCTAGGCTAAAATAGTGTTAAATGAATCGTAAAAGTGATATTTATTCGGTAGACCTAGGACTTGAATATTATTATAATTCATAACTATTTGTTGTACCTAAGACCTAACTACCTAAGTAAATAATAGGTACCTATGTACAAACTGCAACCCGTACAATACGTTTAACATATATTTAGGTTACCGTCACACTAAACTTATAACTTATAAGTTGTAACACTATAACGTACCTCTTGTCGTATTATAGGTACATATTTTATATGTCCAATGTCGTGATTTGTATACTATTAATGTGAACAAATAAATTATAGTGACGTTATACGAATATACGAGTTGAGTAGACCACTGTATTTGAATTGAATAGTAAAGTTTTGTTAACTATAAATTAACTGATCATTGGTAATTGTTTTTTAAAACATTTCTGTAGGTACTTACGGAATACGTAAATGTCTCACAATTTCAGTCTTCAGATAACCTAAATTGTGTTCATATAGCGGGAGAATTAACGTTTTTAGTATTGTTCACAAGGTTACAGATATTGCAAACAATCAGTCAATTGAAATGATCATAGATCCTGAAACAAAATATTATTTAAAAAAAATGAAATGTGTTTAAGAAATATTTATATTATAAATATTTTTTTATGAACATAATAATAATATTATGATATATATTGATAGACCGACTGTTTTTTTAAGAATTGTGTTTTTTCTCAATGTACGTTGGTACGTAAAATGTACTTACTTTAAATCAAAAATAAATGTAGGTAATTATTTTAACTATACAATATTGGTTAACTATAAACTAGGCGACTTATGCCAATATTTCTTAATTTCTATCACTTTTTATACCTATGCTATTTCATTCGGTTAAGGATCTAAGGAAGTGAAATGATGAGATGACCTTAAATTAACTATACTAGTTATATTACAGTATGTCATAAATCACGATCAAGTTATCAAAGTTATCAAGGTAAAAAACAGTTATCTACTATACAGAGTGATTATTTTATTAGTGAACACTCATTTTCTTAAAAACTATTAATGTTTTTGAAAATATTTCATAATTTGAGTTTATCAAAAAAAAAAAAAAATGTTTGAAAATAGTTTAATTTTGATTTTTACTTTTTTACTTTTTACGTTATAATTTTAAAAGTTTTTAAGTTTTCTTCAAACCGGAAAATCAAAAACAATATACGTACCTAACCTATACAATATATTCCTTTTACTCTCAACAAAAACATTACATCGATCGTTCGCAGCTTCCAAGGAATTCCTACTCCCTTTTTAAATCAAGTTAAATATCTTGGCATTACTTTAGATAAAAGGCTAACCATATAGGGTCGGTCTCTAGTTAAAATCAAAAAGAAGGGCATTAAAATTAGGCATGTCAAACACGTGGCCCTCGGCTCGTTTTTTGATGGCCTGTAGATTGCAGTATTAATGGACAATTAATTGAAAAAAAAAATTATATAATTTTCCTTTCGCGTCACAACTATGTTAGTGAGACTAGTGAGAGCCGAGAGGAATACATTATGTTACTTTGCTGTCTTATCTTCTGATAATCTGTAATTGAATACGTATTGTATAATATTGTAAGTAATGAATACAATTAAAAATTTGTATAAATTGTTTTTTTTCGATAGTTTGTATGTGTGGCCCGAATTATAAGCTATTCAATATACTAGCCGGACGCTCAGTTAATACATTGAGTTTTATATGCCTAAATGTATTTATTACAATTTTTAGGATGTACCTACCCAAAATCCAAATTCTTACTCCAAAATAATAAACTTCTTATTTACAAATCATTGCTAAGACCAATTTGGGCAATTGGGCATATGGGGCTCAATTGAGAGGCAGCTGTTCCAAACCAACTCCATCATAAAAAAATCAACGAATTTCCAAGCAATTATTTCCCAATACGTCTATTCACGTCCGTGCCTTGGCCCGTACTCGGTTTCCAATCACACTTTTCATAATAATTAATAACTTACGCATTGAAACAGTTGAACATTTGTTTAAATTATATAACTAAAGAGACAAGTAGACAACTATATAGATACTATAATTATTGCTATAGGTACCTACTGGTTATAAATATAATCATCTGGGGGGGGGGGGGCTTGGGGGTTACTGTGAGAGGAGGATTCCCTTTCATATTTTTGTTATAAATAATTTTTGGCATTTAAAAAAAATATTTGTTCAAAGATGGATATTGTATTTATAATGCAGAAAATTTACATTTTTAACGTCATTGGCGTTCAAAATATGATGGGTTACGACGAATGCAAAATTATCGAATAAGATTTAACAATAATAATTAATAATTAATGCCAAATGTGGATTCTGAGGAAATAAATATTTTTTTCTTAGTTCTTCAATGATGCAGTTACCTAAATATACCTACTTAAAGACCATATTTTCAAATTCTTGAGATTAATTTTACTATACCTACTTAAGGAGGGTTCTGTGGAGATACAAACTTATGTTTTTTTCAAATGAAAACCTCCCCTCCTCCCTCATATACAATAAATTATTTAGTGGATATTTTTTTCCGAAAACTTTGACGTATCAAAATCAAAATTTGAACGAGTAGTTTTTGTAAACTAAGGGTAAATAAATCAAATAGTCTTAATAGTAACTATTACTAATAGGTATAATATGGTATTGCAGGTTTTGGAACATATCGTGGAGGGCGATCGTGATTTGAAATTTTAAGAACTTATAATAATGTATCAATATTTATAATTTGGTATTATGAAAATGGTCCGTGTATAATAAATAGGTACTAGATCTGATATTCCATTTATGTATTTTATATTTTTGTAAATTATTATCCAAATATTTCGATTTCATTGTATAAACATTTTAATAACTGAAAAATTACTAGTTAGAATTTTGAATTAAATACATCAATGTTTAAAAAATAATTTATCTGGTTAACAATTTACAGTAAAAAAGAGGGTTATAGTTTGTATTACCACAGGGAACTCTTTAAGTAATATGAAAAAATCAAGAATTTGAAAATAAGGTCTGTAAATATATTTAAAAATTCCAAAAATCAGAATTTCTATGAATCCATTATTATATATATAATATTATAATAAAATGGAGTTGAGTATACTTGGTGAATCATCCTACTATACGTATAGAATATTATGTACAATTATTTTTGGTATCATAATAATTATGATCGCTATTGCCTAACTAACCGAACGATCGCGATCGGATATAAGAATAGATTAAGTTAATATGCCAACACTAAATCTAATCTGGCCTTATTGCAGGCATATGCCACACTGGAATATCAAAATCATTCATGCTATAGATGAAGTCATTGATAAATTAAGTATAAAAAATAGAAAGTTAGATTTTGTGTTATAGATATTGATGACTATGACTACGTAGGTATAAATATTAAATAATATAAAGTAATAACTTACAATGTTTAAATGCCACTACATGTATAAACTATAAAGGCATATAGCATTGAGTATAAGTTGAACCACTTGAACCTATATACTATTATACTTACTAAAATACTAAATATATTTATACTCAAGGGTAATATAGGTATTAGATAATTTAGCAAAACATATTTAACCGCCAGACCGGCGTTTGATCGGATGCTGTGTGTGTGTGTGTGTGTGTGTGTGTGTGTGTGTGTGTGTTAATATATTATAGTTTAATATATATATAGAAAATAGGTACTATTACTAGTACTTACTAGTTAGCACCCACGAAAATCGTTGCAACGCCCACGTGTACCTAACGTGTAAATGTGTAATGACTTATGATTATAATATATAAATGCCACTGCCATCACCGTGGTATGAACCGTATTCAAATGGGCGTACTTACCTAATTAAATCTAATATACAGATACAGTTATCGTTACATGCATTTCTACAACTACGACGGTATAGCTCAGTGTTTCCCAAATTTTTTACTTTTTACTTAACTTTAAGATTTTCAATAATCTCATCACCACCCCCAATCAATTTTTGAAATAACTGATTTTGAACCCTTAATTTTGTTGGTTATATACTGAGCATGTAGATATAGCTAGGTAATGTAAAATATTAAAATTTAAATAGCTTTATTTTTTACATAGATACTTAAATCAGCCTACAATAAATACTAGACACATTATACTTCTTAAGTGTTTAATGTAAATACCTGCGAACTGATAAGAATATAAATTAGGCTGGAGCACAACATATAATTACTAATTTCCGAAGTTATACATTTCATAACGATGTATAAAATCAAAATTTTGTTTTCGAAAAATAGCCCCGAAAATATCCTCTTTAGTGGAGATAAAAAACCTTCATGCTGGTAAAACATTGGATATAGTCAATACAAGTCAAATAATAGGTAATGATTTTTCTATTAGTAGGTACTTACTGCATTTTTTTTTAGAGGAAAATTGTCTTACAGCGTCTATATCTTAACCTATGTCTTAAGGCGCCACTCTTAACTTAAAAGTTGTGCCTGTATATTTTATATGATTATATCAAAACATATCCCGTAGTAATATTGATATTATATCCTTATGCCATATGCACTTTAAAGTAGTGGTTAAAGTGGGAAAAATGTTGAGGGGGGACTAACCTACTAAAAATTGAGGAGCGTTCCCGAGTTCTTTCAAAGTCTATACCTAACCAAACTTTTTAAAGAAACCCACTACCAACTAGGTATAATTTGTTTCTTTCACACACCTTTGTAATAATTTGTTCATATAAAGTTTATGTTATTAGTATGCAAAATCAAATTTTCTCCTAAGGAAAATGATTTAAAACATATAATGCCTGCTAAGTAAAAAATAAATTGCAATTCATTGCCTAAAATGTGTAAAAATAATATGTGTTTACATTTTTATTTTAAACATTTCATTAAAAAAACAAATAAAAAATATAACTATTCATATTCTTTCAGTTTAATAATGTATTTAAATTTATTATAATAAATATTATATCACATAGGTATAGGTAACCTTTTACCTTTATTAGTAAATTACTAAATATGTAGTAGCGTCCCCCCGGACTTTGGAGACTTAAATTAAAGGGGACGCATAATCTTACCATAAATAAGAAGGGGGACTCCGTCTCCCTCCGCCCCTCCCCCACTTTAACCATTGCTTTTAAGCTATAATTGTTTTGGTGGCACGCCGCATATAACGATTCCGGAACCGTCCTATCACCGTCGGGATTGTTATTATTACATATTAATTGCCGTCGAGACGTGTGACTTTGAATTTTTGCTCGCCAGTCGGTCATCAATATTATCAACAATTTTCTTATAATTATTATTATTATTTAGTGTTTTGCGCACCTGCACAAAATATCTATATGTGCACACACCGACGACAATAATATTATTATGCGATCGCGTAATATACGTAACAATGTATACACTGCCTACCTACACGATATTATGCACAAACTTATTATACGTCACGACTGGACGTCGTGGTGTGTTTACGCCTCCCGCGTGCATATATGTGTGTCTATAATATCGTGTCGGGACGTTAACCCTCGGGGCGTCGCTTAAGTACGTCGTCGTCAAACGCGTTCGTGGTGATGTATATAATATACGTTATGGGCGAGCGATCGTACATGCGTAATGTATAAATCATACATGTATATTGTATATATTATATATGTGTGTGTCGTGTGTGTGTGTGTGTGTGTGTGTGTGTGTCTGTGTGTCTGTGTGTCTGTGTGTGTGTATAATAATGACAATATAGCCGCGTATGTATACATAATAAATAATAATAATACTATATAATATTATAATATATAGGTACATATATACATAATATACTCACTGCAGTTGTACAGCAGAGTTCAAACACTTTCCCCGCGTAAAAATAACACGTGTATAAAGTAGGTAGCCAGTAGGCAGCAAGTACGTCATATAGTTGGAGATTTGGAGATCCAGTCGAATTTTAAGGGGTTTAATTTATTTTTATTATTATTCAGTTTACATATTTTAAACAAGTAGAAATTTCCAAAAACGATACAAACTTTTTCTACTTATGAATAAATAACTTTTTTCTGAAGTTCTAACTGTCAAGCAGATCATTTTTTGAATATTTTGATGTATATACGAATTTAATTCGAACGAGTAGCTTCTGAGTTTTCCTACTTTATATACCTGCTATAAAGACAATTCCGTATGTTCAAATCTCTAAATGTCTATACGAAACATATTCGATAGGTATTCACTATTGACGATATTGTAATATATCATTAATTATATTATTATAGGCCTTACAGTAGGTATACAGGTTTAAGAACTTCCGAACTAAATTTAAACTAATATTTTATAGATATAAAAAAAAATACGTTCATTACATTACTATAAATTTACACATATTACTGGTTATTGATTAATATTTTATCGGATTTCCTTAACAATTAGTAGAAGAAAAAGTAGGTTCTCATTTGCGCTGAAGGATATAGCTTTCGTCAATGCTATAAAAAATCTTAGTATTTGAAAATAATAATATGGTCTTAAGTACCTATTGGGTAGGAATCACCAATTAATATTTTCGGAGGGCCACTTTAGGAATTTAGGAAGTTTCCAGGGCCCATCATAGGGTACCTACATGTTTATCCAAAGAAAGTAAAGTCAAAATCAAAAAATAAAATAAAATTTAATGAAAATATCTTTTAATTCACTATCAAGAAAAAAATTTTAAAAATAAATTTCTTGTCTGCGGGCAAGATAATGATAGTCCACGGGCCACATGCGGCTGCCCTGCTATAGCGCATAGACTTATAAGTTATAGCTAAATATTCCAAAAATTAGAATTTGAATACAATCATACATATGGATATGGTATTACTTTAAAATGGGATGGGTGTGCTTTAAAATGCATCCTGTATACATAATATATATAACATATTATGTATATAGAACGGTCAACGGATTACGATGATTTGACACATTCAATGAATGTAATAAATTGTCAGATCTTCCTGATACACCTATTGTACATAATATAATATTATGTGTATTGTAAACACAATACGCGATACCATTATACCATACATATAAGGCACATAGGTACCTATATTATAATTTCTATTATATTATATTGTGGACTACCGGCCGTGAACCACCGCTGCGCTTACGTATATATAGGACCTAATATATAATATTCGACTGTGCGTGCGCCTTGCCCTACTATACCAGTGTTTGAAATTTGAATAGGAAGTAGGAAAAACCAGAAACTCATATAATTCGTCAATAATAACACGGTGTGTATAATGTATAATATATCATGTCGACACGGCACGATAAAGAATTATGTTATGTAGGTACAGCTTTATAGGCGGCAGTTCTTATTAAGAATAAAAAAATCGCGACATTGGCGGCGCAAGGTATAATAATATTATATACCTACGAGTTACAACAGTATATACCAATGTATACTAAGGGTACCTCGTGCTCAGTGACGTGATGGCGTGCGCGTATATACAAATATAATGTACCATATTTATATATATAATATAATATATACATAATTGATATTATACGTATAATATCGTTGTAAAAGAGCTTTTGATTTTTCGGGTCAAGATCACGAGCTCGCGGGAATTACATATTACAAACGCACATATAATATATATATAACATACACGACTGCAGCGTATTACAGCCGCCGCGCCGAGGGGAACCCCCAAAGCCTTGACCATTGCGTAACCGGATCTTGGTCGGCACATTATGACGGTATCGACGCGCGGCGGCGCTCATACATAACTCGGGACGCAACAGCGCGTTTGACATAATACTGTGAAACGACTGCGCGGACGACGACGCTCTGCGTACCACCTGTAGCTGCTGTTCTGCCGGCGACAAACTCTCGCGCATTATCTTTATTGTTATTATTTTTGTTTTCGTCCGCAGCAGCAGCTGTGCTTTATTCATGGCCCGCGTTCGGCACACCGTATGTGGATAACTTTTAATACTGCACGACGACGTTATACACGACGACTATACGCGTGAGTACCTATATATTATTATTATTATTATTATATACCCGATACATGATATAAACACGTATATAGATACACCACCCACCTAGTATCGCACGCTTTTATATAACGTATAATTATAATTTAAAATATATATTATATATGATTATTTACATACCCATTTACTATATACTATAGTCTATAATATGTATTAATAGTTCAATCTAAAACAAGTTCAAAGTTAACACATTAGATAATATAGATTGGGAGCTACAATATGATTTCAAAATTGCAGTACCTAGGTAATCAATATTAATCTATTAGCTTTTGTAATTTATTAATTTATAATAATTTTCTTTACATCTGCGTAATAAAAGCTTTAGGTAGATAAAACATATTTTATAAGATCAATTTTTTTTCCATTCAAACAACTATTCCTTTCGAATCAAAATTAACATGGACTATGTTATACTTAATTCAGAAAGTTAAAAGTTTAATAATTAGGAAAATTCTTGTTTGGATTTCAATTTAGAGTTTAAATTGACATTAAAAAAAAAAATCATCTGAGTAACATTTAACAATAAAACGGGGAAGGTTCTTATTTGAAAAAAAAAGTTTGTATTACTACAGACCTCCTCTTAATAAAAAAAACCTCAAGTATTTGAAATTATAGATAAACTTTTAAAATTCTAAAAATTGTGACTGAAAATAATTTACAATCAATGGATAAAATTGGGGTGAGAATCACCCTGTTTAGCGGTAATAGGTGTTTGAGTTAGTGTATACCTATACGTTTAGGCACTGGACATATTTTAAAAAGTCACACAAATTAAATTTTTTTCCAAATTCTCTCGAATATATACCTACATAGATGATAGGTCCTTTTTTTTTAGTATATGGTGTAACTATATTCTATTCTACGTAATGTGATATTAATTGTAGGTATGTCGGTATGTGTGTCCACGTGTGAGTAACACATAAATACACCTAATAGTTAATATACATTTTGTAATCTAATTAAAACGACCAAACGCAATAATGCATACCCAAGTCATAAATCGATGTGACTCAAATGTATTTTTCTGTCTAGTATACATTGTTTGTATAAACTATAAACATTTATATATTATTATTTGTTAATATTTATTATACATCCACCTATAAAAAAAATTTCTCACTGGAAATAATATGTATTACCTGCTACACGGCTATACATTTTGACACGTTTCAACCTTGTCCTCCAAAGTCCAATTATTTCGCGAACACGTATTTATGCAACTGTTATTGTTTACTTCATACTTGTATCTATAAATCGCGACATTGTAAAAATCACCTGCAGCTATTCTTAAGGATATACTCATTGAACAAAAACGCTTTAATGCGTGATGATACATAATCAAAAATTATAGAATTTTTACAGTTAAATCCTCTACGTGTAATCTAGAGACGCCATTTCAAACTGTCCGTTAGTATTATACATGTGCATTGCGTATTTATTTATGTATACTTATTTTCTTACCGTATGATAAATACATTATTCTAAATAAGTACTAATTTTAATTTCTACCAAATATTATTTTACGCATTTCGTTGTGTAGATTCCATATAATATATTATTATAGTAATTATAATTGTTCGATAACATGAATGGCGTTATTATAAATTATAATAATATCGCGTTCGTGTATCACAATATTATTCACAACACATAATATACGTAAACTGTATTGGTGCGTGGAGACCGGAGACTGGTCACTTATATATATGTATGTAAAATAGGTACTGAGCCTGATATTTGTATTATACCGCTATTATACCTACAATCTACATAATAAAATCTTGATTTTTCATAAACGTTTTCATTATTATTTATATAAGTCACAGTGTCGTTTTCGTCACTGCAAGGACGCGTGCCAATTGGTGTGAGTATATTATATTGTATACATTTAGATTCTTATTATATAATTGTAACAAATCTAATTCGCGTGCCTCGCACCCGCCAACGCCGCCAACGTTACCGATATAATATATATAGGTATAATAACTGTGCGACTAAGGGGAAGGTGTATATGTATAATGCACATGGTGTTTATTGTATTTACATGATAAATATTGCGCAAAACAAAAAAAATAGTCTTATTAGAGAACGATTGTTTAAATCGAGACGAATGTATAGAGCGTATACCTGGTACATATTATATTATAATATATAATATGCATTTTTCGCAATATTTGCACGAGTAATTTAAAAAAAAAACACACATATACAAAACATATTATATTATATCATGTGTATCTACCTACTATATTATACGTTGCGTTTTCGATAATAGGTATTGAAATTAAAAAAACGAGTATAAATTGAAACGATTAAATCGATAACACTGTAGGTATATTATATTCTATTTAGACAATGAGCCAATTTGTAATTATTGTGCAATCTTTTTCAAAAGAAAACGGCGGGTTTGTTGTTCTTGAAAAAATAGATATTATGTTCAACAGACATTACTTTAAAATATATAACTCTTAAAATAATAATAATAATGATACATTCTAATAGATTTTTATTATTGTTTTTTTTCTATAGGCTCGTGTTATTGCAAATTCACAAAGTTGTACGTACTTGTTAGCTTTGTTGTCACATTTTGAATAAAACACATTTATATTTAAATTTCATTTTGTGCAGGTTAATTATATTATTCTTGTATACGGTTTCGTAATATTTTAATTTATAATATATTTTATGGTGGCAATGTGTATTGTATAATACTATACTAGAAATACGGGTGATTTTAAACATTTAAATAAAATTGCCAGTTTACGCAAACTGTTAAATTTGTACTTATTTTAATTATACAATTGATTCTCAATTGTAAATCCAAGGTTGCTGTATAACGACGCAGTATAAATATTACATTTGTTTTAAATCGATTCGAGTTGATATGCTTTTGTATATTGTAAATAATGTAAATAATGTACCTACAAGAAATATTAGATGCAAAAGTATACAAAATCATAATATATTATTATTATTTATTATATAATATATATTATTATTATTGACATCTCAAAATTATATAAAACAAAAAACCCATATTAAGAAATTCCTAACTAAAATGTTATAGCGATTATGTTTTATTTTCATGCAATTAATTACAGTATAAAAGTTATTACAAATTTAAAACATTGACAAAAATGCATATTTTATCTTAACTCCGGACAGAATTCGTAGGCATATGTAAATTTGGCCCAGATAATAATTTTAGCCGATAAAATTACGTATTGTAAGGACCCGATTAAATATGATAAAAAATAATTTATCATTATCTTGTTCTAACTATAAACTATACATAGTGGAAAGTTGCTAAATATTGTATAGGGAAAGAAATGCGCAGTGTTCCACATGCCAACAGTGGTGGCAAAAAATTCAATATAGTGATGTGTAAATTAATAAATAGTGAATAACCTACTTAAAATAACTATGCCCTGTGAAGTTATACTATTTAAAAATAAATTATTATTATATTTAGATAAAAAAAAAACAAATTGTACATATTATAATATAGGAAAAATGTTAACCTGAAAATTTAAAAAAAAACTTGCTCTGATGTACACCTAGAAGGTTTTGAGTCTACCTCGTAAATTACGTACGTGGTATGTCAGTGTAATACACAGATATAGATAATAAACTATACAGTGCTAACTAATGATATCAGCCGTCGCCAAAAAAGCGCCATGTTGGTTGAGGGCTATGTATAGTGTTATCACCTGATAAACCAAATTTATAATTGTATTATATCTATGTCTGTGTATTATTATCACGATCAAAATTGATAAAATACCATAGCCCACAACCTATATGTTGAAAACGAGTGTATAGTAGTTAGAATCTAGTTTATTATCTATATCTGTGGTGTAATGGATGTGCCACATTTTACACCAATGATAACATCTAGACATATAGTTGTATACCGCAAAAAATGATTCTAAATGAAAGAAACTGATGAATCAGTATTTATTTCTAAGTGTAGATAATGTATATTTTATAGGTTGGTACTGTTATTAGTGTTATCGATTGAACTCACATTTACTAAAAATATTGCATAAAATGTACAACTCTAAATATAACACACATTCAATATACCTAGTACCAACTAATCAATTAAAGCTGGTGACCTAACTTTTTTTGTACTCCGGATTTACCCACATCCTAGACATCCTTCACATTCCTAGACACATTTTCTAACGACACACTAATAGTGGCGTCAAAATCGTAGCCCTGTAACTGCTAGATTAATGATTCAAAATAATTTATACACGATTAGTTTATGGGCCAACCGTCGGAAAACTGAAGTTAATGAATAAAAGTCAATATGCGTTACCTTCACGTTCCGAAATTGGGAATAATCAACAGTATCGTTTAACAACTCAGTCCTACTATGAGCCAATCCAGTCAAATATTTGAGATTCACTTTTGACAAGTGACTAACATGGAGCAATCAGTTCAATACAAAACTTCATCTTCTGAAGATTTAAACTGTCCTAACTAACAATAACTTAACATACATAATATTATACCAATCAATAATCCGTTCAACCAGATAATATTATACAATACACCTTTGGGTCTTTGCCGAACCTTGCAAGTCTACCAAGTTCCAATCCCAATGTATATGTATTTGTCTTCGTCAAATATCCTCTGCCCCTTGATATAATGATATGTAACAAATAAAAACCATCACCAAGAACTAAATGAACTGTTCAAATCACACTACCTATATCAAATGCCATTCGAAATCCACATCCACACCAATCCTTTAATTAAACAGTATTATCCTTCACATCTTTCCTTGAAAATATCCCAGAAGTCTCAAAAGACAATGGACTAACTAAGCGATAACATTAAATAAAAAACCCTAGTTGGGTGGCAGTGCTGATGCGTTCCCGTTCAAGTCAATTGTTACCTCCTAGTTATCACTTATTACACTTACTTATTATACTTTTAATACATTTTCCAGTTTTCCAGCTAGTTTTTCCCAATTCTTAAATAAAGTACCGGGAATTTCCCCTACTTTTACAGTTTTGCCCCCCCCCCCCCCAATTATTGATCAATTTTACTACCATAAACAATTGGTTAAATTTAATCACATGTTATAATTTCATATACTTAAGTATATTTAATCAATGCATAAACCATTCTCGAAGATGAATATATTATGTTGATCGTCCATTCCTCACTTCGCTCAGAATCTAAAATTGGGATCCAGTTTCGACATCTTATTTTACTGCCTAAAATATCATGGCCACGTTTACAATTGCCCTTTTTATAATCTCCCATTATATGTATAAAAAAATACCATTGTAAATATAAACCATGGTTGAAAAATTAAGATCTTAAAACAGCGCCTATTAAATTTCTTAAAATAATGTTAAATATTGTGAAGAAATAAATAATAGGTAAAGAATTTTTGGACTATATAGCTATAAACATTATTTAACTTTTTTAATCACGCATATTGTTGATGTGGATTTTGTTTGAGGTATTTATTGCTCTTAAATATTTTTAGTATTGTAACACTCGTATTTTTTTCGCCGTGATCTTACTAATTATATTTACGAATTACGGGTGTTCTTTTAAAAAAAAGTCAACTGGTTTGTGTGTTTTCGAAAGTAAAACCTGATTATTTGTCCTCATGCGAATCATTGTACATGTATATAATATTGCGCACATCGCACCTGTTACGGTAAAACAGTCAACAAAACAAAACAAATCAAAACTGTAGTGTGTTTAATAAAATTTTTTTGCGTACCTAATGATTGTATTTGAATAACGACTTTATTTAAAAATTATAATAAATCGCTAAGGTGCTGTTCTAAATTATATAACAATGAATTATATATTATAATAGTAACAACATTACCCATACTATACATTTCGTGTACATATTATACTACTGAACATTTCCAATAATCTGGACGATAAAAAATGAGTACGAATTCTCGTTTTAATAATGTTATGTGAATTAGAATTACAACGAAATGTGTTTTACGTAAATACATTTTGGTCTGGGAATAGTTGTAGGAAAAGAAAGCACGGACAGTAACTTAATTGAAAATGAATCTATACTAGTTATATCATATAATTATTTTAGTAATAATATCAGATTCACAATACACTGCGAGTTCAAACGGCTCATGAAATGCCGCGATGAGTTGAAATTCAATGCCAGAATATAATATAGTATAATATTAAATATATACATAGTTATTTTGGTACTATATATATATTACTCCCTACCAATACACCGTAATAGCGTATTGCCGTATTGGTATGAACGCCTACTATGTATATGTTGTATACTATATATAGGTACAATAGTAATTCGTATTGTTTGATCGTCAACACTAACCACTTAACAGTAAAAATTCGTCTGGGATATCAATTTAAGACACCGAAACATGTACGCATCATTCTGTAAGCCAATTGACATGACGTAAAAATGAACGGCTTTGGTCCTTATATGGAATATTTTAGTGTTATGATAGGTATCATGGACGTACCACGTATATGGGTACCTAGTTATAACTATAATACCTAGCTATATCAACCACAGTATTTTTTATAGTTTAGCATTTTTAACGACTTATTAGTTATTACAACAACAAAATTGTATAATATATTATGAGCATATATTAAAATAAATAATGTACACATATTATCTGTCCGTTGTTTATACATTGGTTTGACGTGCTGGCATGCTTATATGTATAAATCCTAAGTAAATAACATGTAACCACGTACTTCCAGAGTTAGCTCATGTGTAAGGTGGCGTTTATCAAACGAGGCCCGTCGACGCCTTACTGCCTTAGAGGAATGTTATTCTAATATTCTATAAGTGGATATTTTTGTGGATGTGCTATATTGGTATATTATTTTATTATCGAAGGTACTTAAAACGCAATTTGACTTGATGAGACATACATATTAATCCGAACGTGAAAGTATTTAATTTGTTTCGACGTGTAGGTGTGCATGTTGAAGGTATACATTGTATTACGACGCACATATACTAATACTAATAACTTATGATGAAATAAACGTATTATAAAACCAAAATATATAATATCGTGTCATTGTATACCAAAATATTCGGTAGGTACATATTATTATAGAAAAACATTGAAGTGTACCTATAGTTGTGATGTGTATAAAGTTTATGTAATAATTTATTACCTAGTTTATATACACCATGTAGTGGTTTAGATTCCTTTTAAGTTTTCACGACGTGCGTGGGAGAAATTAAAATAAAGTTACTTTTCATTTTATTTTCTATTGTTTAAATGCTGACACCTGAATAATACTTATTAGTTATTACTATGCTCAATGTCTTTTGTCTTTATGTCCACTATATTTGGATGTATCCTATCATTATTATAATTTATAAAATTTAGATGAAACAAGGTTATGACTTACGATATTATTCTGTCTTTCTCATTGTGTTTATACTTCAAACAAGACGAGCATAATATAATATTATTATATACGTAGGTACACGCGCACCTCTTGTGCATACCTGCAGCTATATCGGTAATTAAAATTGTATTCAAAACAACTGTTCTTGCGTGTCGGCGAAGAAAAATGACCATATCGTTTATATATAGTGCTGTGGTCTAACCGTCTAAACTAGAGAAAATGGATAAAAAATTATAATACAATGTCGACATCATGAACGGAATAAGAGTGTGGCCTGGTGGTTCACATATATATTATATACGTGAAATGCGGGAGGGAAATATAACCCGATACAGAATTGACAGACAAACCATAACAGTCATCGTTGTCATTGCCTATCGAACGGAACGAAAGTGAAAACCTAGTTTCCATTTCAATATATTTATATGTAATATATATTATATGTATTTAACTTTTTTACGCGAGTGTTTCAAAATATTTAAGTATTAACGTGTTGTAAAATAATAACATACCAATTTTATTACTATTTTTTTTTTAAATTTAGCTATAAGTAATTTTAAGCATATTATACGTTAAACCGTATACTGCTACAGGTATGAAAATAATTTAATATTTCTGTTGATGCGTGTATTACCCTTGTGTATATTAATGTTATATAGTATTGCCGACATAATATTATACCTACAAATATTTAAGAGTTTTAATTTTGTACTAATTATTTTGAGGCTCTGAATCGGAGCCTCCGATAGATTTCTCAGGGTCATTTATAATACGTATATAATATTATACATATATACTATATAGCGAGTACCACGTGACCATGAAACACAACTATAGAATATTTTACTACCTAGCCGAACTTTTGCTGAAATAATTGTTAGATACTATTATTAGCTATTGTTTGTATTATTATTTAAATATTGTTAGTTATCGAAAAATGCGTTTTTTTGTACACTAAACCACGGAGTTGGCAATAAACCGATTTTTGCGATAAATTAGTTTGAAAATATGCTGTGCGCTTGCAGTCATAATATGAGACAAACATAAAACAATAATAATTTATGCGGTGTATAGTAATGTGTTGGCTGAGAAAACAAAATATGTATAATTACTATAATTAGATATTTATATTTTTTATTAGTATAATAAGGTACCTAATTTAAAAATTATTTTCTGTTTAATTCCGTTCCCTGAGGGGCTGCTAATGGTGGATCATAGTGATCATACACTATAATATTATATAGCTACATACTCAGATGTGTTCCCACTATACAAAAATAGATAAATAATATTTTGTTGCAGTTACATCAATAATTGTATACAGGGTTAACCAAATTATGCGTTACAAAATCGGTGGAGATCGCATATGATTTTAATGTAATTCTCGTCAATCTTGCAACGAAACATTTGGATGATTCTGTATATTATGTACGCATTATATTTATTATTTACGCCAAAGTGCTTTTTTTTATATGAACAATATATTATTTATCTTGAGGCTAAAATTTCAAGGACTGTATATTGTCCCTTGAATTCATTTTAAAATAAATCTAATCTCGAAGTAAAATATACAATCTCTATTCAAAGATTAGAATCGTGGTTTCAAATACCGGGAGTATCGCTCTTGTGGTGTATATTATATTAAGAGGACGTTATACCCGCATGTGTTGTCTCCGTCTTACAAGTGTGTAACATAGCAAATTTTACGCTCAGCAAAACACGTGTAGTTCCGTTAGTTTAAAAATTAGAGTGAATTTACCTCTTATAAAATATAAAGATAAGATTATTATCTAGGCAACCTCGTGGGATTTTTAGTATATTTTAATTTTAAAGCGAGTTATGAGTATTTTAAGATGTATAAAAAATTACAATTTTAAAATACTCATAACTCGCGTTAAAATTAAAATATAATAAAAAGCTTATGAGGTTGCCTAGATAATAATCTTACCTTTAGATTTTATAAGAGGTCAATTCGCTTTAATTTTTATACTAACGGAGCTACACGTATTCTGCTGAGCGTAAAATTTGTTATGTTACGCACTTGTATGACGGAGACAACACTTGCGGGTATAACGTCCTCTTAATATATTCTATACTGTGGACCTGGAAACAATTCGTGTACCTATTATCCACCCCATTTAATCATTTCACTATTAAATATCGTTTGATTACCAACAGTGGTGGCTATCTCGCGTGATACAACACCTTAAAATGTAGTGAGCAAGTCTATTGAATACAATACAATAGTTATGAATGAATATAAAGTTGCTTTTATTATTATTGGAAAAACTTCCAATATTTCTTTCAACACAATGAGTAAATTGGACAGTGTTCATAAAAATAACAAAAACTTAGATAAAATAAAACACATGAAGAGAGAATCCATCCATTTATAGAACCCTTCAGGACAGCGTTTTTAAATTTAATATCATACGGTATCGACACTAGCACCTTTGAAGCAACATGAAGGGTTATCAGAAAGAATGGGTGATGACAAACGAAAGTTAGACGGTTTTTCCGTTTTGGATGGTGTTATAGTCTTGAGTGAAACCTATTATAGTAGATTTTGGCTAGTTGTTCAACGCTCAACAGTATAAATTTAAGCCCTTATATGTAAAGATTCATTTATTACATAATTACATATCTGCAAGGGGGCGAGACTATAAGACGAAGTGTGATGCATTGGATGGCTTGAATATTTTGGGTTTGAGATGATTTAGCGCATCCCCAGATGTGCACACCTTAAACCCAAATGGGGCTCAGTAGAGATTTGTATAGTACGTGGATTTTGTGTGAATCGATACATAGTTAAGATCTAATCATAAGGTGGAACAAAATATGTAGGCGGTTATTGCGTTTTGGACTTGATGAGGAAGTATAAGTCGTTTAGCCATTAAGATATTAATTGATCTGATGAGATATTAATATATTATATACATATATATAATTATAAAGTTATATTTGTGTATCATATTATATTATATTATTTGTATACAATTATAAAGTTACATTTGGTTTTTTGTTACAACTCGTGCAGTTGCAGTATTACATAGAACATGAATAGTGAATACGTTATACATTTTATACAACACAACAGAAATTCGAGAGTAAAGGTTTACTCTTGAATTGTTTAAATTAGAAAACAATAAGTAAGGGCGTGGGTGCAAATGTGTAAACAAAATGTGCTTACTTACCTGAATATTTAAATGCCTTATGGATTAAGATGTAATTAGAAAGGGTAGGTACTGATTAATATTTTTTAAAAAACAAGAGGGACTCCGTTCTCTATCGTTCTCCGCGTCCTCACTCGATTCAAGCACTGTGGTTACATTTATAGGGGGATTAATATTGGTTCGACACACCCTAATTTTTAGACATTGCCGTATGATAACCATTACTTACCCATATACACGCGTGACATATTATTATAAACTATACAACTTTTAACATAATTCATAGGTGATGCTATTACTACACTGCTTGGCATGCTTAGCCGCCGTCACTACAGGCGCGGTTCTGCCGCCACCCTGGGCGGACCCGTCTCAGAATCCGTGCGCCGCAGAACCATCGGGTGGATGGCAGCTGCTATACTGGCCGGACGACAAGAAGTGCTACCGGATATTCCAACGCGGGTACCCGTGCCCGGAGACGATGGAATTGGTGCCGCGACCGGACCGCAAGGGTTCCGCGGAGTGCGCTTGTCCGCCCGGCAGCGTCCGTAGCGCTCGCGACTCCCGTTGCCATCAGCTGTTCCGGCTCGGCGGTCCCTGCGACGACGGCCAATACTTCGCCCCCGACCTGGACAGGTGATCATCATCGATAGTCGATCGAATCGATTTTTTAAATGGCAACCGTTCAATACTATAATATATTAATATATAAGTCCGATAACCTTTAGACAACTAATACATTTTCTATTTCGCAACAGAATACATTTCTAAAACTATGAACAATTGCCAAATATATTGAACAGTTCATTTTTTTTTTTATGAACGAGCGTGTCGCGCGAGATGAGCAGTGAAACTTTAACTTTTGCGGCCTAGGTACCAGTCTTGTAAAAGATACTTTTAAAAAGTAGTCAAGTGCAGATACAGATACTTATTTTCAAAAGTATTTAAAATACGTATCTGAATACTTGAAAAAAAAGTATTTAAGTACAAATACAAATAATTTTTTTAAGTATTTACAGATACATTCAAATACTTTTTTTTTAATGTGTTTTTCTATTTTACCTTAAATTGTTATTCGATCATATTCTGCAATAATGCAAGGACGGATTACCAGGAATAAACAAATGCTGGTTGCGTGTATAAATGATATAATAATATATTAATTATCGACTATCATTATGTTATATGTATATTGTATATATATACATAAATCGACTTATTCGAGTAAAAGTATTTCCAATGTTATTAGGAAATCGACGGACTGTATATATTCAACTAAACGGATACCTAGTATTATAATAGACCACTAAAAATATTACAATATACCAAAATACAACGACGAACGATCTAAATAAAAATGTTGTACAATTTCAAATTTGTATTAGTTTATTTAAATTTGGCGTCCCTGTAAATAAAGTAAGACGAAAATAAAAGTGTTTAAAAATAATAGTTGATTTTAAATACAGATACTCTTAAAAAAGTATTCAAATACTGTGCCCAAGTACTTTTTTAGATTTATTTAGAATACGTATTTGAGTAGGTACTTAAAAAGTATTTGAATACTTTTACTCCAATTCTTAACAAGACTGCTAGGTACCTACCTCTTGACATTTCACTACCAAAGGCCAATATTTATACACTCTTAAAGTCAATAGACAAACTTTTTCAAAAAACAATTCAAACATTAGTATTCGTTATTAATACTTTGTCGTTTCTAGAAAATTATTCAGCTTCTCAATACAAAAAAATTGCCAACTGGTATATAAGTACTAAATGGTTAACTAAAATATTATTTTATTTTGATAAAAATAACAAGACAACTGTGGCTAGTCAAATAAGACCCTTTGTTACCCTTGTTACTCAGTTACCTTTCTAATCCCGATGACTTTATAAAAAGTATATAGTATAATATACAAAGCTAGTTATTAATTATTACTATAGTTAATTTACTAATTGAAGAATGTACCTAATGCGAAATTAATAAGATTATTATCTAGACAATGACATAGGCTTTTTATTATATTTTAATTTTAAAGCGAGTTATGTGTATTTTATAATTGTGAACTGTTTGTATATCTTAAAATACTCATAACTCGCTTTAAAATTAAAATATAATAAAAAACCTATGTCATTATCTAGATATCTTACCTTTAAATTTTCTAAGTGGTCAATTCGCTCTAATTTTTAAGCTAACGGAGATAAATGTGTTCTGCTGAGCGTAAAAGTTGCTATGTTACTTACTTGTAAGACGGAGATAACAAATGTCACTGTAACGTCCCCTTAATTAAAATCTTTAAAATAAACAAACTTTGTCATAGCTTCAACCTGGTTTGCAAAGTAAATCAACCTATAATTCAATCTATATACATCTAGTTTTTAGATTAATGCTAGCGAGGTTTAATGATAGTATAATATTTATAATATTCTTAATTATACAATTCATAATAATATACTTATAATATATATTGTTCGTAGTTGGTTGTCTGGTTATATGATGTAAAACAGTATATAATATTATATTATATAGTATACCCATCTCTTAACTCACTCCGCTAAAAAATGATGTTATACATTTTATATTAAATTTGTATTGTGTGTGTTCAACAGGGATGACCGGGAGAGGTGGGGAACATGTGAGGATCCGTCACCGTGCGCGGAAAAAGACGAACTGTTTTGGCCCAAAGACAAGCGCTGCTACCGCAAGCACGCTAGGGGACCATGCACCGAAGGACAGCTATTGGTGCCTAGCACCATGAACGATTTAATCGGCGACTGTAGATGTGAAAACGTTCCAGAGCTTGTGACTTACTTTTGGGCACCCGCAGGTTAGAGATAATAGTGCAGCTGTATAATATAATATATATAATTACAATAAAAATAGATTTTAAATCGAAACCATATAGGTAGGCGAACTTCAGGAGAATAAGTTTGTTTAATGTATCATTAAAATTAGCCCTAACCAATTCAGCAGTCAAACATTTTTGTTTTCTATCAATTAATACTTTAAATCTGAACACCTACAAGACAAAAACTGAAACGGGTTTAAAAATTAAAGTTTGTAGTATAATATGGCCATATTCATATGCATTCATATGCATAATAAAAGTTCTCTGCAGAGTATTAAAATGTTTTAAAAATCAAAACCCATGGAGAGAACAGGAAAGGCATCAAAGAAAGCTGTATTATATTATAATATACGTCATATACAATATAAAATATATCTGCAGTAGGCAGTTTTATGAGTTTTTCTTATACAATTAAAACTACCTAATATATATCTACGTTTCAATATCGTATTATTATATAAATTATAATTGCACGATGTCCGATTACTGTTTTCAATGTATGTATGAATTGTTAGCTTCTTTTCAAGGGTATGGGGGAAAATTATTTTTTGATTATAACCAAAAAAATAATTAATGAATACAAATCTTATAAACAAATTTTAAATCGGACCACTATACTAGTACTTGAAAAAAATCTTCCACTTTTAGCAGTTTCCACTAGTAAACTATAGTAGGTTTACGAGGCAGTTTTAAAGAGCATTTAAATATTATATAGAATTTTAAGAGATTATTATCTCTCTCACACGAACATACACATAATATTATAGACATTCCATGTATAATAAATTGTTAATATTCCAAATGTTCTGCTCCACCGCAGTCTTAATATTAAATAATATTTAATTTCACACGACCCATATCGTAAATCATAATATTACATTGGCGTTTCTATAGGCACGTGTCACGAACACTACACGATGGGACCTTGTCAGGAACGCGGGGGAATATTCCTGCCCGGAGGCCAGTGCGGATGTGACCCGTCGCTGCCGCACTTCCACAACGGCACGGGTAAGTGCTACCAACTGGGTGGCATCGGGCCCTGTTCCCCGGGACACCAGTTTCTAGTTCCAGCCGGCGGTTCCAAGGCCGAGTGCACATGCAAGGAGGGCCACATCAAGTGGTTCGGGGACGGCGCGTGCTACAGGCCTTACACGCGCGGGCCGTGCGCCGCCGGTAACATGTATAGCGTGAACACGACGACCACCGGCATGGCGGTCGGGTGCGTGGACGTGCCGTGCACCGCGGGCAAGCTGTACTTCCCGGGCGGCAAGGGCTGTCACCGGGTGGGCACGCAGGGCCCGTGCCCGGCCGGCCAGATCGTCCTGTTCCAGGACACCGTCAAGACGTCCATCGAGGGCGTGTCTTACCTGGGCATGTGTGGCTGTGCCAACGCGGACGCGGCCGCCGGCACGTTTTACTCGTCGTCGCAGGCGGTCACGTGCAAGCCGCCGGCCGCGGCCAGGAAACTGCAGCAGCAGGACGTCCGCGGTGCCGGCGCAAGCCCACGACGGACGGACGCGCTGCTGCAGCCGCAGGACCCGTGTGGCCACCGGCGCGGCACCGTCGCCTGGACCGATCTGTCATGCAAGCAACTGTACCTGCAGGGGCCGTGCGAGCCCGGTGAGTGGGTGGTGCCGGACAGGGGCAAGGGCACACGGAAGGGTCGGGGCTGGAAGATGGGCAAGTGCGAGTGCCGGCCCGGGTTCACGGCCGTGGCGGTGCCGGGCGACGCCAACAACGCCACGGCGTGCCAGCCGCCGACGGTCACGCTGGCCAAGTTCCTAAACATGAGCGAAGAGTTCAACCACAATCACAACAACAGCGCCACGGCCGACGAACGCGGCGACGGCGACGATAACAACGGTAACAACAACGGAGTCCGGACACGATGATCATGTAATATTATAAATATTATATATATTATAATGTTCAACACGACGCATTTTAAATTATAATATTATATTTTGCGCTCTGGAACGAGGTGTGAACTAAATTTAATATTATATTATGTCAAGACTGCAAAGTATATTATAATATATATTGTCCTATATATAATATATTTATAATAATAAAACATAAATATTATGATGAATGTGGTTTGGCGTTAAATCGGAGGGCCGATAACTTTTTTAAGCCGGATTTTTGAAAAATTGTTAACCACTTTTTAGTTTTGACTAATTATACGTACTAGTACGTACGTGTGTCGGCCGTTTGTGGTCTTAGTCCGTTATTATTATTATTATTATTATATTAGGTATTTTAATTTTTTTTTTAATTTGAAAATTAAAATAATCTGCTATACATTGACCTTCATATCATACCTAGCCACGCATACAAACCTATAGTGATTTTTTAACGGTTTAGGAAATATTTTTCTTATACATAATTTGAATTCGTTAAAAAACAACATTTAAAAAAAAAAATACATTTTACATTTTTTTTATCGTTATCATTTTTAATTTTTACATTTTTAATGACAATATACATTTTAACATTTTATATATTTTAAAATTGTAACCGAATTCAATATTCATACTCCCTATACAGCTATACGTTTATTTGTTTTGAATTATGACCGTCGGTGAATATATAAGAACGTTTTATTTTTTTCCTTTAGAGCTCGCCTTAAAATTTAAATATAATAATAGTATTTTTATCTTACCAGGACGAATCCTCTTAAATATTCTTTATACCTAGTTTTTATTTGGGTAGTCAATCACTGTGATTTGCGACAGTGTGCTTGCTTATTTAAATAGGTTATGGTTAATTTTAACATTGTATATTATTATATTAACTGAACACCAAGTAAATTTGTATTATTGCATACAATAAATTAATGTAATGAAAAGCCATTAGTATAAACAGGAGTCACAAATTCCAAAATCATAATTTAACTTTTTCCTTAAAATATATAGACATGAACTTTGTATAATGGCGTATTAACTCATAATACATTTTCTTCCTATAATATTATTAATATTAATTATAATAATTTAATTAGGTACCTACCTATATACTCAGAGTCACCATAACGCACGGTGCAGCAATAATTAAATTAGTTTTTACCATATTTCATATACCTAGATATTATATAAATTATAAAAGTGTAATTATAATTTATAAATGTGGCCCAATTATAATAATAAAAACAAACATAAAAAGGTAATCGAAAGATTATTCTTAAAAATATCAACATATAATTAAGTTTCCATATCGTGTATTTGTGTTAGTTCTTAGATAAGTTTTTTGTGTGAGAAAATTAATGTTACCAACAAAACTATAGTGACTGTAGATATTAATTAGTTACCTATCTTTAGTTTTGATTTAAAATAAGTGTATAATGTATGTTTGTGTTTTTTTTTTAATAAACTACTGTGTAATATGTGTAGATGCGTATTTTATATTATTGATATTATTATTGCGCACTGTGTATGTAAAATATAAAATGTATTATGACGTTATGATTGGTATCTAGGTACGTATATTATATGAAAGTATGTACCTGTAGGTTTTCGTTCACATATAAGTACCTACACATTTATTTTGACCTTTCAGGCAATTTGTTGTATTATGTAAATACGACGGACTACAACAGTGCGCAGATAAATTCGGTTAGAACGCGAATAGAAGCTTATTTGAATTTAGTAGAATGACATTTACAAAATTACAAATGAGACAATTTTAAATGTTTTTGTGGACGAACACTGCAACACGTCTTTATTAAGACTATATTGTGATGGACTCGCAACTCGTCAAAATAAGTACCAGTAATATACCTATATATAGGTCTATGTACATAATAATACCTACATGGCGGGTACAGACAATAATAATGATAATTTTATTAGCATTTATGTATATGTACCAGGTACCTATGTGTATGACAGTAAAGACAAACTTTCCAATTTACCTATTTGATATTTTTAGAGAAATATCACAAAAACATTCATTATATTTGAACTCAAATATGCATGAAAACCAATTTTGAACAGTGAATGCTTTCACTTATATAGTATTTGCGAGTGTGTAGCATTATACGATGTCATCATGCCAATGTTATTGCTCTGCCCTTTCGCATCAGAATGAGTGGGAGGTTAGGAATTAATATGTATTCACGTCGAAGGTTCCCGTTTCCTGCTTGGGTAGTTACACATGAGTAATCTTTAAAAGAACAACTGACGCCTAATAGTGTATAGTGACGAACAAAACGCCTACATTACACTAATAATTATCCGTCGAAGTTTCTAAATATTTTTTTTAAATTTTATCGTAGAAAAATTGTGTAAAAACTATATGAAGATATAGCTTGATAATTGACCATAGATTAATTTGAGAATAATTTGGAATAAATCTCATTCGTTTTCCCTAATACATTTTTATCTACCGATATATTGTATTTTGATATATACTCTATACGGTAGACACAAGTTTTACTGGAATTACTGCCTTTTGATTTTTGAACAACCATAACATTTAAATTAAATTACAATTTGTAAGCTTTTTTTAATAAGTTATAGCGTGTATAGTGATTGTTATATTCTTAAACACTTCAAATACTATGTAAAGTAAAACATATCGGAAATTGTAAATCGTCCAATGGACTGCAGTGCGAATTATTAAATATATTAGGTAAACGTGAATTCAAAACTACTTTTAATCCAAATCCTTCCTGTTTGGTTAGTTACACACGATAGATCTTTAAAAATAAACACTGACGCTTAATAGTGTACATAGTAGAGGGGTACAATCCACGTCCCTTAAAGTTATTTTGCCCCCCCCCCACCCCTAGAAGACATAATAATATGTAGTAAACATATTAAAAAATCAACAATAAGGCGGTGGGAGACGGCGGCAGTCGGTAATAAAGGTTGGACCACTCTGGTGGACTGGTCTACCCTGGTGTATAATAGTGACAAACAAATTGCGAATGCCTAAATTAAAATAATTATCCTTCGGATAAAGTTGCTGAATCATTTTTTTTAAATTGTATAAAAACTATACGTAGATACATTAATAATAATTGACTTATCAATTGTGAGAATAATTTGAAACAAATCTCATTAATTTCTCATACTACATTTTAATCGAAGTTTTACTCAAATAACTGTCATGTGAATAACCAAAACGTTTAAATTAAATTAAAATTCGTAGGTAGGCTTTTTTTAATAAGTTATATCTAGTCATTGTTATTTTGTTAAACAGTTAAAATATTATGTAAAGTAAAAATTATCGGAAATCGTTGTAAATCGTACAATAGCTAGACATGCCGTATGAATTATTAATTTCATTAAACGTGACTTTAAAACTGTCAATAATTCATATTTCATATGGTACATACCCCGCTTCACGCTTGTATATAATATTCAATAACTGTTGTGTGCATATGAATATATATTATAATAATTAATAACCTATACAGCTATACTTATAATATAAGTTTTAATATCTAACAAATCGTATCTACATTCTCTAACGCGATTACATACCAATAATCGTACGAACGCATTTCTTTTGCGGAAATTTTTTTTCTGTTAACAGCTGCAGCTATATTCCCCTAAACAATTGTTTAATATGTTTTAAACTATTGCGTGGATATGCATGAAATGTAATAAGCGGAAAATGTTTAAGCAAAATTATGTACAAATATTTCAACCATAGCCAAATCCAAATTGTTATTGTTAAAAACACACGAGAAGTCAAAAAATATCACACATGTCCACGCATCGTAGGCGATTTACTGCGGTGACTAGGTTTGAACCGTTTATGGTTACTCATCGGTTTAAAGTAGTAAAAATGTAATATACGAATAGGTACCTTATATTCTGTTTATACCTACCTATTTGATTTCGAGTGTTTCGACACAATAACGCATGCTGCCGGGTTTGAGAGAGACGGCGGCGATCCCATACTAGACAGTTTTTTTTATCACACGTTCCGACGTTCGACCTTCATTCGCGTTTTGGTAACTTTGATACTACATTAATAAGAACCTGCAAGTCTGCAGCGGTTGTATATTATGCAATTGTATGCATATAATTTTTTTTTAATTCCCATCGTCGCTCTGTAACCAGAGCCGGAGATCTAGGACATTTAGTGCCTTACAGGGTTAAAAAAAACTCCATTAAAAATCATGTGTTATTTATCACAAAATAAATATCATCTATAACATTTTTAAGATTCTGAAAGGAGCGAAATAATGTATTGGTTTTACAATGATGTTTGTTTTTCTATGCTTCGATTTTTGAAATCAACATCTTTTCTGATAGAAAAGTTAACCTAGTTGGTACTTTGGGAGGTCAAAATTGAAAATTCCAAGTAATTTTAGAAAAAGTTGAGAAAAAC